>NC_046674.1:29321654-30521654 GCF_003369915.1 Drosophila miranda
CATGTGGCCTCTGTTCGGTTTGTGACCGACTCCTGCGGTTCCTGTAGGCTTCTACGAGTATTCATATTCCAAAGAATCCGAAGTGCCTGAAAAGAAAAAGAATTTTTCGGTGGTAAATGGTAAAGATGATGAGAAGAATGCCTGTAATGACCTAGTGACCGCCGCAAAAGTTCTGTCGGCTGTACAGGACTCAATAGGCTCGTTGGAACCCAACGTACACTATGTTGAGCAAGCAGCAACCATTTGAAGACTCTTGCGAAAGGCGCCTCAAAAGATACATGAAATTAAGTGCAGCTGAGTGGGGTGATTTGAATAGACTTGTTAATACCCTGGATCCGACGTACCTTGCCACAGAAAAGTTGCAATTGTTCACCAATTGACTTCTATAAGCTATGGCTGGAGGTCAATAAGTCTAATGCATTTGCAGCTATTTCATTTAAATGAGCCCTTTAGTATTTATCATTATACATATATGTAAGCGACGCATACTTAACCATAAGCATAAGCATAGCCCTCATACACGCCCTATCACTGCGGCCAGATCGACGATTGATTCCGTTGGTAGAGTGGTGGAATAGCCAGCACTAGATGGAAACGTGGCGGTAAGGAGCACTGCATAATGGTCACGCTGGACATTAAGAACGTGTTTAACACGGCGATGTGGAGCTGCATCCTAAAGGCGCTAGAGACTTTCGACACACCCAGGTACCGAGGCCGGCACGGAGCAATAGGAGGTATTTGCAGGCGTCCCGCAGGGGTCGGTGCTGGGCCCTACACTGTGGAACGCAATGACGACGGCATATTGCGACTCAGCCTCCCCCACGTAGTGCATATGGTGGGTTTTTTCAGACGATGTGGCTGTGGTGGGAAAACTCTTGGCCGGAGACTTGGAGAAGACCTGCAACCAGACAATAGCGCGTATTCAACAGTGGCTGGAGAGGTCGGGCTCGAACTCGCTCCCCACAAGACCGAGGCAGTGTTGGTGTCCAGCCGAAAGAAAGCTGAGACAGTCCTGCCACGGTCATATCTCTGCCATGGATGCTGGCTAATGGTAGTCGGGCGGAGTAAAGAAAACTATCAATGAAATTACCCCAATCTATGGTGACACTGTTACATGCCGAGGGATGCATGCCGAGGGGTTGCTCGGTTGCTAATATACGGACTCTGGATACCTGTCCAATAAATTAAGTAGTCATTAGTCAGCTCTCACTGCGTTCGGTTGTGTTTTCGCTATGTCGCTTTATTACTGCTCAGAATGCAATTCGTCACCTTGAGGCTGTCCGCTGTTCTTCTTTATGCCGCCGAGCGTTTCATCTGACGTGCATCGATTTGCATGCAAGTGCAGTTAAACTCTTGAGAAATCTGCTAATTTGTTATGGCATACCTGCATATTGGTAAATTTGCTACCGCGACGGGGCCAGAAGCGGTGGTGAAATTTGTTGCCAATAAACTCAAGGTGCCGGAGGGGGAAATTTCTTGCGTGAAATTGGTTAAGCGAGATGCTGATCTATCTGCGTTATCTGGTGCTCCGCGTGGTCTTTGATGATAGATTCTGGCCAGTATCGGTAAGGGTTTCAGCTCGTCGTGCACTCTTATGTGGAACACTCTTCAGCATCATCACCTAGATTGGCTCTCCCTGCCCAATCTTCTGGACGAGGATGGTGTGCTGCTATTTCGGACTCCGGCACATAAGCAGGTTTCAAGCATGGGTCTCGGCCCTTTGGTTCAGTGGGATATGCCTGAACCTCCTCTGGATCCATCTTCCGTGGCCGCTAACAGGACGGCACCGCCACTTTCTGGGACCGTGCCGATGGACGGTGCCAAGACTCAGGCTGTCAGCTTGGCTACCTCTTCGTGTGACTTCGACGCTGTCATTTTGTTTGAAACCTGGCTCAATTCAAACTTTTTCGACAAACGAATACTTCGATCCTAACCTTTTCCAGGTGTTTCGTAAGGACAGAGATTGTGCCAAGACGAAGCGCTGCAGAGAAGGTGGGGTCATTGTGGCCGTCAGACACACCCTACTGGATGGTGGCTCTGTTCTGGATCAGATTGGTGTGGCGGTGGCTGGCCAGTCGGAGACGCTATTAGCGCATCGTACATTCCACCGAATAGCTGTCACACACTTAAAACATTGCTAAAATGTATGTTATGGTATTCTGCGAGACCGTCAGCACCTCTGCGTTGCTGGCGACTTCAATTTGGGTTCGTTGATATGGTCCGGCGATCCGCAGTCGTCGGCTATGATACCAAGCAATGTACATTTGCCGCACGAGATTCTCTTGCTAGATGATTTTTTTAGTATGGGCTTAACCAAAGTAAATAGTTTTCTTAGTTTGGATATAGATTGCCATGTTACATCTTGCGAACTGCCTTGGACGGCTACGTGTCCGACGAGAGCGACCTAGCCAAGGGTCTTAGCCACATCGATGTCGGGGAGGAGCTGGAGTCCCCCGACAGCGACCTGGAAACAACAATGGTGGAGGTGAGCCTCAGGAATGTCACTGACGCTCCTGCAGATAAACCTCCACCATTGTAAGGCAGCATCCGCTGCTCTACTGCTCCATCTAGCCAAGGGTGGAGCCTAAAAAGTCATCATTTAGGATCCTCGGAAACAGGGTCTTCGGTCTGAGGACTCCAAACTATAAGCTATACGTAGCTGAAACCGCAGGTTAAATTCGTACCTGCATTCTTGCAAAAAGAGAGTGGCACTTATTTTTGCTCCCAAATTTCAGCAATGAAGACCACACCGAAGTGAGCCTCGAAGGCTAGGAGCGCTCACTGAGGATCTGCTCCGTATACATGGGTCATAACCAACCTGACCCAACCACTGCCAGTGGTTAAGCACTGACGCAAACGAAGGGGGTGAGTACCTCTTTTTAATTACTTACTGACCACTCAGATGTTCTTATTAAACCGGAAGTTATCCCACCTCTATTATTAAAAACCACAAGGAGGTCCTGGACCACACGCTTGCCTCTCATGAGATACAGAGGAACATTGTAACCTGGAGGGTCCTGGAAAAACACTCCTTCTCGGACCACAGTAACATGGAAACTGTATTCTCCTTTTCATTACCGAAACCAGTTCAATTCCGGACCCGCAGGCGGACAAATTGGACTCGGTACTCTGACTGCCTTTGTCGTGTTCTCCCTGAGTCCCCACCTGAGGAGGAGAGCTTCACGACGCCTGCATTAAAGCGCTCGATAAATCCTGCCCCTCTGGCAAGAACAGAGGCTGGAAGAAACCTGAATGGTAGACTCCGAAACTGGGCGAACTCCGGAAAGCCTCCCGGAGACTCTTCAATAAAGCTAAGGCTGAAAACGTTGAGCAAAACTGGGCCGATTACAAGGCCAGTCTGTCAACCTACAACAAAGAACTTAGGAAAGCCAAACGCGCCTCTTGGCGTAAATTCTTTCGAAGACTACACCCACCCTACTTGAAGAATGTCGACCAGTCTTGGACCACGTCCAGCGATGAGTCGCTAAATCTGCTACTTAATACTCACTACCCTGGCTATGATAAAAACAGACCCATATACTGTCGGCTCAAATGCCATCCTGAACCTGCTAAGCGAGGAGAACATTTTCTGGGCGATCAAAAGCTTCAAACCATACAAGTCTGCGGGGACAGATGGCATTATCCCTGCCCAACTGATTCACGTGGGACCAAAAACCATTAATTGGCTAAAAATTAACGAGGGAGTATTCTCCCACGGGTGCATCCTGGCATGCCTTTCGGAAGAAAGATCCACCGAAACGGCCCTAGACTCGATAATCGAAGCGCCCCTTAACTTTATGGAGTTACGGGCGCACTGGCAGCCCTGGGGTTGACTCCTGGACGGTGATCGTCCATCCTAATCGATCAGATGCTACAAAGCAAGACTGTTGAGGCATCACTGAGGACGTCAACAACTGCCAGATTTGTCAGCAGGTGAAGACCACAGAGCGGAGTCCTCTCGCCCCTCTTATGGAACGTGGCAGTGAACGAACTGTGAGTGCATGACAAGTAATCGCACGACGATGTCGAGATGGGCAGACAAATGCAGGCCGTCAAATGTCAACCCATCTAAAACGAATAGAGGATAGAGTAAAGAATGCACAGTGCACAGTGGACCTCTATACATGCAGGAAAGCAATCGGACTACAATGGGGAATGGCCCCGTATATAGTTCGGAATCTATACACCGCCATCATACGACCAATCATGCTCTGTGGAATGGTAGTATGGTGGCCAGCCCTAGACAAAAGAACTTGTCTCAACAGACTCAGTATAGTTCAACGCATGGCAGAGCTATGCATAACTGGCGGGCTACGCACTACTCCAGGGAAAGCCCTGGATACCGTGCTGGACCTACTGTAACGAGCTGTTTTTATCCCCCCTCCCCGGCTACCGCCTTAACCTAACCTAAAAAATATTTTGGGCAGTCTTTACTACTGGTAGCACTAGTAGCGCACTGTATGCGAGAGCAAGGGGTTGTGTCATGGGGAGGAAGGCCACTCGAGTCGCATATTGTTTTACCTTTACAGTATTTTGCAGTATGACCAATATTTTTGAAATTTTTGCATCTCATAGGGTAATGGATACATTATTTGACACAAGCGGTGTGCCATGTAATCTGAATTTTTCCTGGTAAGTTATAGAGGTAAACGAGGGGGAACGTTGTGAGTTGCTGCGGACACCGCAACTGTACAGTTATACCCGATACTTAGTCAGTATGGCTCTCCTCCGGCAGACGCCGCTAATATTGAACGACACGACAAAGAGTGCGTGCGAGAGAGACAGAAAATCAGTCTGAGCGTGACGTCGGGGGCTGCGTAGCCAGTGCAAATTGATTTCTTGCTTTTGGCTACAAAAATGATCCGATCTGATCCAGGTTCAGCAATCTGATAGATGTGGTCGTTATCTATGATTCTGCGTTTTTAGTTTTCTCGAATCTGCAATATTGTAGATGAAACAGATTTTCGTCCTTTGTGGGGCGGAAGGAGGGGGGGCGAAATTCTGAGATATACGTTTTATAGTGAGATCTAACAGAAGTGCGGATAACAAATTTGGTTACTCTAGCCTTAATAGTCTCTGAGATTTGTGGATGCCCCAGATTTTCGTCCTTTGCGGGGGGTGTGGCGAAATTTGGACACGAAACGGTCAAGGTCCGATATCACAGGAGTGTGGATACCAAATTTGGTTGCTCTGGCTCTTATAGGTTCTGAGATCCTTGAACTCATATTTTGCAATTGACAAAACCGACCATGAAACCTGTGTGTTAGAGAGAGACAGAGCGAGAAAGAATTAAATTGTTTTCTTGCTTCTGGCTATAATCATTATACGATCTGGTTCAGATTTTGCAGTCTAGAAGATATAGTCATTCTCTACGATTCTGCATTTTCTGTTTTCTCGTATCTTTGAATTTGTGGATGCCACAGATTTTCGCTCTTTGTGGGGGCGGAAGTGGGCGGGGCGACGTTTTGAAATATTTTTGTAGCAGTGACATATCACAGAAGTCTGGATCCAAAACATCGTTGCTCTAGATCTTATAGTCTTTGAGCACTAGGCGCTGAAGGGGACGGTCAGACGGACGGACGGACGGACGGACGGACGGACGGACGGACGGACGGACGGACGGACGGACAGACGGACAGACGGACAGACGGACAGACAGACAGGCCTCAATCGACGCGGCTATTGATGCTGATCAAGAATATATATACTTTATGGGTTCGGAAACGATTTCTTCTGGACGTTACACACATCCACTTTTACCACAAATCTAATATACCCCAATACTCATTTTGAGTATCGGGTATAAAAATAAGCTGGATTTCTCCAGTGGGTGTAGCTTTGCCATCGACTTGGCCAGTGTATTTGAAAATCTCGACTGCTCTTTGGGCTTAAAGTTCTTTTAGAATCTCGTCGTTTGAAATATAATTGTGTGATGGACCTATGTCCGGCTGAGGTAAGCTCAGTTACGTCCAAGGTCAATCCACAAGAATTTTATAGATGGATGGAACCATAACGGAGGCGTTGTGGTTGGCCTGTGGCAGAGAGGATGGAGCGGAGCCTGTTCGAGAGTCACTTGTGGTGTGCGTCGAACTGTGCTTAGGGACGTAGAGTGGAATAGTGCCAGAGCCTCGACCCTTTGTAATGTTCATATTATTTAAATACTTGGTTTGGCTTTTATTCGTTTCTTCGTTTCTTATTATGTTTTTGGTGAGTCCGAGTTACTCTGCGGGGTAACGTCTAGACTCGGAGCCGGGCTCGCATTTCGCCAATTTGGCAGTTGTGGGTTGACCTGGCTTATTCCTCTCCGACTTGGGGTCCGTATTTTGGCAACTCGGCGGGTTTGCCATTGGTGCTCGTCGTGGTCTTCCTTGGTGTGTCATCGTTTTCGCGGTTGATGAACCTGGAAGACTGCACCTGATCGGTTGCTCGGACCGAAGTGGAGTATCCGCGTGACCGGGTATGATTAGTCGTCACTTTATGGGGTATTCTCTTGGCGGCGAGTGAAAAAGTGGATGAGGTGTCTTAAATGTTGTTAGTCGGAATTCGCGTTGGGGTCGGTGTTGTAGACCCGTTTAGGTTCGTTACAATTGAGGTTTGGAGCATAAACAGAAGATACGAGAAAACTAACTAGCCAGAATAATCTGGAAGTCTGGATCAAATCGGATAATGATTATTATAACGCCGGAATGAAAATATTAATTTTCAATGGCTACGCAACGCCGTTCACGCGCTTACTCATTTTCATTATCTCTCTCTATCTATCTCACTCTCACACACACTCTTCATCGTGCAGTATGCACTGACTTATTGTAGGGCATGATGAAATTATACACGGCGGTCTCGTCAAAAGCCGAAGCTCGTTCGTGTTGTCCCTTATCGTCAGTGCATGCTTGCTTGTTGATGCGGATAGTGTTGGGTAAACATTACTCATGAGCAACACAACACTATTCACGGACGAATTTTTTGATATGTGCTTAACCCTTTTGTTCCAACCTCAAAAAAATGACATATTGCATATTAGATTACATAAATAGCATATACAAAAAAACTCAAAGAATTATAAGTAATATTTATATATTATGTAAAAGAACATTTTAATATTCCTAAAAATTTTGAAGCAAAATTATTAATGGCTGCACAAAATTTAAATATTACTGTATCAGTAAAATCATTTTATTTTAAAATTTTCAACATATGTCGTCTCACTCACACTTACTATACTATGTGTTTTTCACTCGCACTAATTGCTAGGGTATAAATTTAAAATCGCGGCCGTAGCTGC
Organism: Drosophila miranda; assembly: GCF_003369915.1. Classification (NCBI taxonomy): domain Eukaryota; kingdom Metazoa; phylum Arthropoda; class Insecta; order Diptera; family Drosophilidae; genus Drosophila; species Drosophila miranda. Next base: position 29,328,937 of record NC_046674.1, read on the forward strand.
GACTCACAACGTTCCTTTTCGTAAAAGGCACTAAACTTTGCTTTTCACTGCGCTTTATTTACCGACTGACAATTGTACTACAAAGTCGCATTTTATTAAAAATCGATAGATATCGAATAAATTCACAAATCCCAATGATAGGTCAAAAGTTATCGTTACTCAGCAAAAACTGCAAGCACTGTCAAAAAAACGGCAGCATATTACATTACAAAGAAAAAGAATTCAATTGGAATTGCACAAACACAGTCGGCCTTCATAAAAGTGTACAAAGCAACTGGGCTAATACATCAGAGAATATTCCTGAAAGGAGCTCGTCCAGATCCAGTTAACGAAACAGAATTCACGCAAATCCAAGCAGTTGACAATGCATCCTTTTACTTATGCCATATCCGTGAACTTCGTGGTCACCTGCTGGGAAAATCAACCGGCTCAACAATTTAGATTGTCGGAGATAATTGAGTTCCCAGCCATTTTGGTCAATCTGAAAACGGGTATGGTCGAGGCGGAGTTTCACAAGTACGTGATGCCCGTGGAGTCGCCGCAACTGAGCGAATACTGTACCAGTCTGACGGGCATTCAGCAGAAGACTGTGGAGGCGGGAGTGCCACTGCAGACGGCACTCAATTCCTTTATCGAGTGGCTGAAGAAGGAATTGAGCGCCCGCAACCTGGTGCTACCAAAGATGAGTATGACCAATCCACAGGGAAACTGTTTCTTCGTCACCTGGGCGAACTGGGACTTTGGAATCTGTCTTGCCAAGGAGTGCGCACGCAAGAATATACGTAAACCAACCTGCTTCAATCAGTGGATAGACGCGAGGGCCATCTACAAGAAGTGGTACAAGTATCGTCCCTTCAGCTTCGACAATGCCCTGGCCCATCTGAGGCTGACCTTCCAGGGACGTGCTCACTCCGGCATCGATGATGCCAAGAATCTGGGCAATCTCATTTGCAAGATGTCTCGTGATGGAGCCCCCTTTTCGATCACCAAGGATCTGACACCACATAAGGAGCTCAACGAGAACCGTGGCTTCTGAGCTTAAGCGGTCAGCCATCAGCCATTAGCCATCCCAGCCAGAGCCAGAGCATAATAATCCATTTGTTTGTTGGATTATGTTTAATATTCAACGCCACAGTAACCCAAGGACACTAATGCTGACTAAGAGATGGGCCCAATTTAAACACAAATGTAAACGCCAAATAAGATTATTGTTTTTTTATTATCTACATAATTTCTTTTGACAGAAATAACGACTTGACATTTGAAGTGCGTCGCCATCGCAGCAAAGCCCCAGTACCTGCATCTGGATATCAAAAGCCAGCAAGAAAACCACAACACTAAAAATCCACTCATTTATCCTATTGGGTGTAGAGAATGATTATGAGTTTTGCATAATCTGAACACAAATGTAATAGCAAAATAATTATCTTGTTTTCTTTTTATATTTTATCTAACATAAATTAAATTGATGTGCATCGCAATGACAGCCGATCGCCTGCCAGAAGCCATTAGCCATCCCACCAAAGCAGAATGAGCCAGAACACAAAAAAAGCCATTTATTTATTTGATTATATTTAATACACTTAATACGCTGCGTAGCCACTGCAAATTGATTTGTTCGGTTATAATAATGATCCGATCCGATTCAGATTCGGCAATCTGGTAGATATGGTTATTCTCTATGATTGTTCAAAATTGTGGATGCCACAGATCTTCGTCCTTTGTGATGGCGAAAGAGGGTGGGGTGAAATTTTGAAATACATATCACTAGGCGCTCATAGGGACGGACAAACGGACGGGCGGACAGACAGACATGGCTCTATCGACCCTCGACTATAGATGCTGATCAAGAATATACATACATATATACTTTATAGGTTCCTTATGAAAGGGGGGTATACAAATTGTTCTTTTTTTTTTTGTTATGTATTTTATCTAATTTCTTTTGACAGCAATTGATATGAATTTAAATTTGATGTGCATCGCAATCGCAGCTACCACATCTACAATCTAAACACCTACGTACGAGTACATCTAATCATAGCAATAAATATGGCCTTATAGCAAATACATTTTGCTACTATTCATACTTACTTGGTAATGATTAGCCATAGTCTTCAATATGGACTTATTTTTTCATCGATTTTCATCGCCTACACTAGGTGATACGGTATAAAAATAAGATTAAAACATCCAGGAACAGGAGGTTGGGAAGATCCTACCGCCCAACGTTTTGGCACAATGTTTGTATATTTGCTGATCACTTTCCTCTGGGACCCCTCCAAGCACTCAAGTAGTCGAATTCCCAAATGGGAAAGCAAGAATAGCTCGATATTTTGTCGAAACTAAATTAGAGAAATTAAGAAAAACGAGACATCCAAATTGTCATAGAATTGGAGTTTAGATATAGCCCAATGCGAATATTGAATATATGTACATATATCTCAGTAGGATAATATTAGTGGAGTTTTTAGTGGGAACAATTGAGAGACTTGACTTATCTCCTTCGAAATGTTCTGTGCCGCAATTTCCAGTCTGGCCTTGAATCTAATCCCCTATTCAAGTCGGAGCATCTACAGAAGAATGCGGATTCAAGATGGAATTTGCTTGCATCCCTTAGCCAAGTTGTGAAGTGTCACTTAGAGGAAGTGTTGGAAACAGACAGACTTGCTCCATACCCTGGGCCATACCATGTGGCCTCTGTTCGGTTTGTGACCGACTCCTGCGGTTCCTGTAGGCTTCTACGAGTATTCATATTCCAAAGAATCCGAAGTGCCTGAAAAGAAAAAGAATTTTTCGGTGGTAAATGGTAAAGATGATGAGAAGAATGCCTGTAATGACCTAGTGACCGCCGCAAAAGTTCTGTCGGCTGTACAGGACTCAATAGGCTCGTTGGAACCCAACGTACACTATGTTGAGCAAGCAGCAACCATTTGAAGACTCTTGCGAAAGGCGCCTCAAAAGATACATGAAATTAAGTGCAGCTGAGTGGGGTGATTTGAATAGACTTGTTAATACCCTGGATCCGACGTACCTTGCCACAGAAAAGTTGCAATTGTTCACCAATTGACTTCTATAAGCTATGGCTGGAGGTCAATAAGTCTAATGCATTTGCAGCTATTTCATTTAAATGAGCCCTTTAGTATTTATCATTATACATATATGTAAGCGACGCATACTTAACCATAAGCATAAGCATAGCCCTCATACACGCCCTATCACTGCGGCCAGATCGACGATTGATTCCGTTGGTAGAGTGGTGGAATAGCCAGCACTAGATGGAAACGTGGCGGTAAGGAGCACTGCATAATGGTCACGCTGGACATTAAGAACGTGTTTAACACGGCGATGTGGAGCTGCATCCTAAAGGCGCTAGAGACTTTCGACACACCCAGGTACCGAGGCCGGCACGGAGCAATAGGAGGTATTTGCAGGCGTCCCGCAGGGGTCGGTGCTGGGCCCTACACTGTGGAACGCAATGAACGACGGCATATTGCGACTCAGCCTCCCCCACGTAGTGCATATGGTGGGTTTTTCAGACGATGTGGCTGTGGTGGGAAAACTCTTGGCCGGAGACTTGGAGAAGACCTGCAACCAGACAATAGCGCGTATTCAACAGTGGCTGGAGAGGGTCGGGCTCGAACTCGCTCCCCACAAGACCGAGGCAGTGTTGGTGTCCAGCCGAAAGAAAGCTGAGACAGTCCTGCCACGGTCATATCTCTGCCATGGATGCTGGCTAATGGTAGTCGGGCGGAGTAAAGAAAACTATCAATGAAATTACCCCAATCTATGGTGACACTGTTACATGCCGAGGGATGCATGGCCGAGGGGTTGCTCGGTTGCTAATATACGGACTCTGGATACCTGTCCAATAAATTAAGTAGTCATTAGTCAGCTCTCACTGCGTTCGGTTGTGTTTTCGCTATGTCGCTTTATTACTGCTCAGAATGCAATTCGTCACCTTGAGGCTGTCCGCTGTTCTTCTTTATGCCGCCGAGCGTTTCATCTGACGTGCATCGATTTGCATGCAAGTGCAGTTAAACTCTTGAGAAATCTGCTAATTTGTTATGGCATACCTGCATATTGGTAAATTTGCTACCGCGACGGGCCAGAAGCGGTGGTGAAATTTGTTGCCAATAAACTCAAGATGCCGGAGGGGGAAATTTCTTGCGTGAAATTGGTTAAGCGAGATGCTGATCTATCTGCGTTATCTGGTGTTCCCGTGGTCTTTGATGATAGATTCTGGCCAGTATCGGTAAGGGTTTCGCGCATAGACAGAGGCCGGAAGCTGATTTGACGGCAGTTAATCTGTGTGCAGCTGTGCCACTGCGGACGTCCACGCTGACTCAGAAAGCTCCAGGTTCATCCACTTCAAAAAAAACCCCAGTGAAACCCCTTTGGTTTTATGATCGCCGCTTCTCCACAAAATATTCTGCTTGCACTTTTTTGACGAAGAGTCAGCAGCTCGTCGTGCACTCTTATGTGGAACACTCTTCAGCATCATCACCTAGATTGGCTCTCCCTGCCCAATCTTCTGGACGAGGATGGTGTGCTGCTATTTCGGACTCCGGCACATAAGCAGGTTTCAAGCATGGGTCTCGGCCCTTTGGTTCAGTGGGATATGCCTGAACCTCCTCTGGATCCATCTTCCGTGGCCGCTAACAGGACGGCACCGCCACTTTCTGGGACCGTGCCGATGGACGGTGCCAAGACTCAGGCTGTCAGCTTGGCTACCTCTTCGTGTGACTTCGACGCTGTCATTTTGTTTGAAACCTGGCTCAATTCAAACTTTTTCGACAACGAATACTTCGATCCTAACCTTTTCCAGGTGTTTCGTAAGGACAGAGATTGTGCCAAGACGAAGCGCTGCAGAGAAGGTGGGGTCATTGTGGCCGTCAGACACACCCTACTGGATGGTGGCTCTGTTCTGGATCAGATTGGTGTGGCGGTGGCTGGCCAGTCGGAGACGCTATTAGCGCATCGTACATTCCACCGAATAGCTGTCACACACTCAAAACATTGCTAAAATGTATGTTATGGTATTCTGCGAGACCGTCAGCACCTCTGCGTTGCTGGCGACTTCAATTTGGGTTCGTTGATATGGTCCGGCGATCCGCAGTCGTCGGCTATGATACCAAGCAATGTACATTTGCCGCACGAGATTCTCTTGCTAGATGATTTTTTTAGTATGGGCTTAACCAAAGTAAATAGTTTTTCTTAGTTTGGATATAGATTGCCATGTTACATCTTGCGAACTGCCTTGGACGGCTACGTGTCCGACGAGAGCGACCTAGCCAAGGGTCTTAGCCACATCGATGTCGGGGAGGAGCTGGAGTCCCCCGACAGCGACCTGGAAACAACAATGGTGGAGGTGAGCCTCAGGAATGTCACTGACGCTCCTGCAGATAAACCTCCACCATTGTAAGGCAGCATCCGCTGCTCTACTGCTCCATCTAGCCAAGGGTGGAGCCTAAAAAGTCATCATTTAGGATCCTCGGAAACAGGGTCTTCGGTCTGAGGACTCCAAACTATAAGCTATACGTAGCTGAAACCGCAGGTTAAATTCGTACCTGCATTCTTGCAAAAAGAGAGTGGCACTTATTTTTGCTCCCAAATTTCAGCAATGAAGACCACACCGAAGTGAGCCTCGAAGGCTAGGAGCGCTCACTGAGGATCTGCTCCGTATACATGGGTCATAACCAACCTGACCCAACCACTGCCAGTGGTTAAGCACTGACGCAAACGAAGGGGGTGAGTACCTCTTTTTAATTACTTACTGACCACTCAGATGTTCTTATTAAACCGGAAGTTATCCCACCTCTATTATTAAAAACCACAAGGAGGTCCTGGACCACACGCTTGCCTCTCATGAGATACAGAGGAACATTGTAACCTGGAGGGTCCTGGAAAAACACTCCTTCTCGGACCACAGTAACATGGAAACTGTATTCTCCTTTTCATTACCGAAACCAGTTCAATTCCGGACCCGCAGGCGGACAAATTGGACTCGGTACTCTGACTGCCTTTGTCGTGTTCTCCCTGAGTCCCCACCTGAGGAGGAGAGCTTCACTGACGCCTGCATTAAAGCGCTCGATAAATCCTGCCCCTCTGGCAACAACAGAGGCCGGAAGAAACCTGAATGGTAGACTCCGAAACTGGGCGAACTCCGGAAAGCCTCCCGGAGACTCTTCAATAAAGCTAAGGCTGAAAACGTTGAGCAAAACTGGGCCGATTACAAGGCCAGTCTGTCAACCTACAACAAAGAACTTAGGAAAGCCAAACGCGCCTCTTGGCGTAAATTCTTTCGAAGACTACACCCACCCTACTTGAAGAATGTCGACCAGTCTTGGACCACGTCCAGCGATGAGTCGCTAAATCTGCTACTTAATACTCACTACCCTGGCTATGATAAAAACAGACCCATATACTGTCGGCTCAAATGCCATCCTGAACCTGCTAAGCGAGGAGAACATTTTCTGGGCGATCAAAAGCTTCAAACCATACAAGTCTGCGGGGACAGATGGCATTATCCCTGCCCAACTGATTCACGTGGGACCAAAAACCATTAATTGGCTAAAAATTAACGAGGGAGTATTCTCCCACGGGTGCATCCTGGCATGCCTTTCGGAAGAAAGATCCACCAAAACGGCCCTAGACTCGATAATCGAAGCGCCCCTTAACTTTATGGAGTACACCCTGTTAGCCTTCCTCGACATAGAAGGCCCCTTTAATAACATCCTTCCGACCTCCATCACGGGCGCACTGGCAGCCCTGGGGGTTGACTCCTGGACGGTGATCGTCCATCCTAATCGATCAGATGCTACAAAGCAAGACTGTTGAGGCATCACTGAGGACGTCAACAACTACCAGATTTGTCAGCAGGTGAAGACCACAGAGCGGAGTCCTCTCGCCCCTCTTATGGAACGTGGCAGTGAACGAACTGTGAGTGCATGACAAGTAATCGCACGACGATGTCGAGATGGGCAGACAAATGCAGGCCGTCAAATGTCAACCCATCTAAAACGGATAGAGGATAGAGTAAAGAATGCACAGTGCACAGTGGACCTCTATACATGCAGGAAAGCAATCGGACTACAATGGGGAATGGCCCCGTATATAGTTCGGAATCTTTACACCGCCATCATACGACCAATCATGCTCTATGGAATGGTAGTATGGTGGCCAGCCCTAGACAAAAGAACTTGTCTCAACAGACTCAGTATAGTTCAACGCATGGCAGAGCTATGCATAACTGGCGGGCTACGCACTACTCCAGGGAAAGCCCTGGATACCGTGCTGGACCTACTGTAACGAGCTGTTTTTATCCCCCCTCCCCGGCTACCGCCTTAACCTAACATAAAAAATATTTTGGGCAGTCTTTACTACTGGTAGCACTAGTAGCGCACTGTATGCGAGAGCAAGGGGTTGTGTCATGGGGAGGAAGGCCACTCGAGTCGCATATTGTTTTACCTTTACAGTATTTTGCAGTATGACCAATATTTTTGAAATTTTTGCATCTCGTAGGGTAATGGATACATTATTTGACACAAGCGGTGTGCCATGTAATCTGAATTTTTCCTGGTAAGTTATAGAGGTAAACGAGGGGGAACGTTGTGAGTTGCTGCGGACACCGCAACTGTACAGTTATACCCGATACTTAGTCAGTATGGCTCTCCTCCGGCAGACGCCGCTAATATTGAACGACACGACAAAGAGTGCGTGCGAGAGAGACAGAAAATCAGTCTGAGCGTGACGTCGCAAATTGATTTCTTGCTTTTGGCTACAAAAATGATCCGATCTGATCCAGGTTCAGCAATCTGATAGATGTGGTCGTTATCTATGATTCTGCGTTTTTAGTTTTCTCGAATCTGCAATATTGTGGATGAAACAGATTTTCGTTCTTTGTGGGGGCGGAAGGAGGGGGGGCGAAATTCTGAGATATACGTTTTATAGTGAGATCTAACAGAAGTGCGGATAACAAATTTGGTTACTCTAGCCTTAATAGTCTCTGAGATTTGTGGATGCCCCAGATTTTCGTCCTTTGGGGGGCGGAAGGGGGTGTGGCGAAATTTGGACACGAAACGGTCAAGGTCCGATATCACAGGAGTGTGGATACCAAATTTGGTTGCTCTGGCTCTTATAGGTTCTGAGATCCTTGAACTCATATTTTGCAATTGACAAAACCGACCATGAAACCTGTGTGTTAGAGAGAGACAGAGCGAGAAAGAATTAAATTGTTTTCTTGCTTCTGGCTATAATCATTATACGATCTGGTTCAGATTTTGCAGTCTAGAAGATATAGTCATTCTCTACGATTCTGCATTTTCTGTTTTCTCGTATCTTTGAATTTGTGGATGCCACAGATTTTCGCTCTTTGTGGGGGCGGAAGTGGGCGGGGCGACGTTTTGAAATATTTTTGTAGCAGTGACATATCACAGAAGTCTGGATCCAAAACATCGTTGCTCTAGATCTTATAGTCTTTGAGCACTAGGCGCTGAAGGGGACGGTCAGACGGACGGACGGACGGACGGACGGACGGACGGACGGACGGACGGACGGACGGACGGACGGACGGACAGACGGACAGACGGACAGACAGACAGGCCTCAATCGACTCGGCTATTGATGCTGATCAAGAATATATATACTTTATGGGTTCGGAAACGATTTCTTCTGGACGTTACACATATCCACTTTTACCACAAATCTAATATACCCCAATACTCATTTTGAGTATCGGGTATAAAAATAAGCTGGATTTCTCCAGTGGGTGTAGCTTTGCCATCGACTTGGCCAGTGTATTTGAAAATCTCGACTGCTCTTTGGGCTTAAAGTTCTTTTAGAATCTCGTCGTTTGAAATATAATTGTGTGATGGACCTATGTCCGGCTGAGGTAAGCTCAGTTACGTCCAAGGTCAATCCACAAGAATTTTATAGATGGATGGAACCATAACGGAGGCGTTGTGGTTGGCCTGTGGCAGAGAGGATGGAGCGGAGCCTGTTCGAGAGTCACTTGTGGTGTGCGTCGAACTGTGCTTAGGGACGTAGAGTGGAATAGTGCCAGAGCCTCGACCCTTTGTAATGACCTACGCTGTTCATATTATTTAAATACTTGGTTTGGCTTTTATTCGTTTCTTCGTTTCTTATTATGTTTTTGGTGAGTCCGAGTTACTCTGCGGGGTAACGTCTAGACTCGGAGCCGGGCTCGCATTTCGCCAATTTGGCAGTTGTGGGTTGACCTGGCTTATTCCTCTCCGACTTGGGGTCCGTATTTTGGCAACTCGGCGGGTTTGCCATTGGTGCTCGTCGTGGTCTTCCTTGGTGTGTCATCGTTTTCGCGGTTGATGAACCTGGAAGACTGCACCTGATCGGTTGCTCGGACCGAAGTGGAGTATCCGCGTGACCGGGTATGATTAGTCGTCACTTTATGGGGTATTCTCTTGGCGGCGAGTGAAAAAGTGGATGAGGTGTCTTAAATGTTGTTAGTCGGAATTCGCGTTGGGGTCGGTGTTGTAGACCCGTTTAGGTTCGTTACAATTGAGGTTTGGAGCATAAACAGAAGATACGAGAAAACTAACTAGCCAGAATAATCTGGAAGTCTGGATCAAATCGGATAATGATTATTATAACGCCGGAATGAAAATATTAATTTTCAATGGCTACGCAACGCCGTTCACGCGCTTACTCATTTTCATTATCTCTCTCTATCTATCTCACTCTCACACACACTCTTCATCGTGCAGTATGCACTGACTTATTGTAGGGCATGATGAAATTATACACGGCGGTCTCGTCAAAAGCCGAAGCTCGTTCGTGTTGTCCCTTATCGTCAGTGCATGCTTGCTTGTTGATGCGGATAGTGTTGGGTAAACATTACTCATGAGCAACACAACACTATTCACGGACGAATTTTTTGATATGTGCTTAACCCTTTTGTTCCAACCTCAAAAAAATGACATATTGCATATTAGATTACATAAATAGCATATACAAAAAAACTCAAAGAATTATAAGTAATATTTATATATTATGTAAAAGAACATTTTAATATTCCTAAAAATTTTGAAGCAAAATTATTAATGGCTGCACAAAATTTAAATATTACTGTATCAGTAAAATCATTTTATTTTAAAATTTTAAACCCCACGAGCCTGTTGAGGGTTAATCAACATCAACATATGTCGTCTCACTCACACTTACTATACTATGTGTTTTTCAGTCGCACTAATTGCTAGGGTATAAATTTAAAATCGCGGCCGTAGCTGCGACTCACAACGTTCCTTTTCGTAAAAGGCACTAAACTTTGCTTTTCACTGCGCTTTATTTACCGACTGACAATTGTACTACAAAGTCGCATTTTATTAAAAATCGATAGATATCGAATAAATTCACAAATCCCAATGATAGGTCAAAAGTTATCGTTACTCAGCAAAAACTGCAAGCACTGTCAAAAAAACGGCAGCATATTACATTACAAAGAAAAAGAATTCAATTGGAATTGCACAAACACAGTCGGCCTTCATAAAAGTGTACATAGCAACTGGGCTAATACATCAGAGAATATTCCTGAAAGGAGCTCGTCCAGATCCAGTTAACGAAACAGAATTCACGCAAATCCAAGCAGTTGACAATGCATCCTTTTACTTATGCCATATCCGTGAACTTCGTGGTCACCTGCTGGGAAAATCAACCGGCTCAACAATTTAGATTGTCGGAGATAATTGAGTTCCCAGCCATTTTGGTCAATCTGAAAACGGGTATGGTCGAGGCGGAGTTTCACAAGTACGTGATGCCCGTGGAGTCGCCGCAACTGAGCGAATACTGTACCAGTCTGACGGGCATTCAGCAGAAGACTGTGGAGGCGGGAGTGCCACTGCAGACGGCACTCAATTCCTTTATCGAGTGGCTGAAGAAGGAATTGAGCGCCCGCAACCTGGTGCTACCAAAGATGAGTATGACCAATCCACAGGGAAACTGTTTCTTCGTCACCTGGGCGAACTGGGACTTTGGAATCTGTCTTGCCAAGGAGTGCGCACGCAAGAATATACGTAAACCAACCTGCTTCAATCAGTGGATAGACGCGAGGGCCATCTACAAGAAGTGGTACAAGTATCGTCCCTTCAGCTTCGACAATGCCCTGGCCCATGTGAGGCTGACCTTCCAGGGACGTGCTCACTCCGGCATCGATGATGCCAAGAATCTGGGCAATCTCATTTGCAAGATGTCTCGTGATGGAGCCCCCTTTTCGATCACCAAGGATCTGACACCACATAAGGAGCTCAACGAGAACCGTGGCTTCTGAGCTTAAGCGGTCAGCCATCAGCCATCAGCCATTAGCCATCCCAGCCAGAGCCAGAGCCCCCCAGCCAGAGCATAATAATCCATTTGTTTGTTGGATTATGTTTAATATTCAACGCCACAGTAACCCAAGGACACTAATGCTGACTAAAAGATGGGCCCAATTTAAACACAAATGTAAACGCCAAATAAGATTATTGTTTTTTTATTATCTACATAATTTCTTTTGACAGAAATAACGACTTGACATTTGAAGTGCGTCGCCATCGCAGCAAAGCCCCAGCACCTGCATCTGGATATCAAAAGCCAGCAAGAAAACCACAACACTAAAAATCCACTCATTTATCCTATTGGGTGTAGAGAATGATTATGAGTTTTGCATAATCTGAACACAAATGTAATAGCAAAATAATTATCTTGTTTTCTTTTTATATTTTATCTAACATAAATTAAATTGATGTGCATCGCAATGACAGCCGATCGCCTGCCAGAAGCCATTAGCCATCCCACCAAAGCAGAATGAGCCAGAACACAAAAAAAGCCATTTATTTATTTGATTATATTTAATACACTTAATACGCTGCGTAGCCACTGCAAATTGATTTGTTCGGTTATAATAATGATCCGATCCGATTCAGATTCGGCAATCTGGTAGATATGGTTATTCTCCATGATTGTTCAAAATTGTGGATGCCACAGATCTTCGTCCTTTGTGATGGCGAAAGAGGGTGGGGTGAAATTTTGAAATACATATCACTAGGCGCTCATAGGGACGGACAAACGGACGGGCGGACAGACAGACATGGCTCTATCGACCCTCGACTATAGATGCTGATCAAGAATATACATACATATATACTTTATAGGTTCCTTATGAAAGGGGGGGTATACAAATTGTTCTTTTTTTTTTTGTTATGTATTTTATCTAATTTCTTTTGACAGCAATTGATATGAATTTAAATTTGATGTGCATCGCAATCGCAGCTACCACATCTACAATCTAAACACCTACGTACGAGTACATCTAATCATAGCAATAAATATGGCCTTATAGCAAACACATTTTGCTACTATTCATACTTACTTGGTAATGATTAGCCATAGTCTTCAATATGGACTTATTTTTTCATCGATTTTCATCGCCTACACTAGGTGATACGGTATAAAAATAAGATTAAAACATCCAGGAACAGGAGGTTGGGAAGATCCTACCGCCCAACGTTTTGGCACAATGTTTGTATATTTGCTGATCACTTTCCTCTGGGACCCCTCCAAGCACTCAAGTAGTCGAATTCCCAAATGGGAAAGCAAGAATAGCTCGATATTTTGTCGAAACTAAATTAGAGAAATTAAGAAAAACGAGACATCCAAATTGTCATAGAATTGGAGTTTAGATATAGCCCAATGCGAATATTGAATATATGTACATATATCTCAGTAGGATAATATTAGTGGAGTTTTTAGTGGGAACAATTGAGAGACTTGACTTATCTCCTTCGAAATGTTCTGTGCCGCAATTTCCAGTCTGGCCTTGAATCTAATCCCCTATTCAAGTCGGAGCATCTACAGAAGAATGCGGATTCAAGATGGAATTTGCTTGCATCCCTTAGCCAAGTTGTGAAGTGTCACTTAGAGGAAGTGTTGGAAACAGACAGACTTGCTCCATACCCTGGGCCATACCATGTGGCCTCTGTTCGGTTTGTGACCGACTCCTGCGGTTCCTGTAGGCTTCTACGAGTATTCATATTCCAAAGAATCCGAAGTGCCTGAAAAGAAAAAGAATTTTTCGGTGGTAAATGGTAAAGATGATGAGAAGAATGCCTGTAATGACCTAGTGACCGCCGCAAAAGTTCTGTCGGCTGTACAGGACTCAATAGGCTCGTTGGAACCCAACGTACACTATGTTGAGCAAGCAGCAACCATTTGAAGACTCTTGCGAAGGGTGCCTCAAAAGATACATGAAATTAAGTGCAGCTGAGTGGGGTGATTTGAATAGGCTTGTTACTACCCTGGAACCGATGTACCTTGCCACAGAAAAGTTGCAATTGTTCACCAATTGACTTCTATAAGCTATGGCTGGAGGTCAATAAGTCTAATGCATTTGCAGCTATTTCATTTAAATGAGCCCTTTAGTATTTATTGTAGTGTATTGACACTCAGACTTAAGCACGCGTTGTCTTCAAGATTCTCTTTTTTTCTATCTCCCTTGGATGGTGTGACCGTATATAGATATTAATATAATACCTAACACGCCTCTCCTTAGATGTTTAATATACATGTCATTTACAAATCTATTTTCTTATAACAATTTGATTTGTGTACTTAATCTAATTAGCGTATATAAAATGTATGTGATTTCGTATTTTTCTTTCTTCTTAATCTGTTTAGTATTTGTTTCAGTGTTTAATTTGTACATAATTTGATTTCATAATTCCTTTCTTTATATTATTTTATTGTTAAATACGCTTTACTACCTTCCCTGCCTCACGTGGTCTCAACTCTCTCCTGGTGGGTGTTGGTTGAGAAACTATTTGTTCATTGTTGGTTTTGGAATTGTCATCTACTGAACAATTGCTTTCGACATCAGGTGTTTTCGCATTAGGCGATGTATGATTGTTAGTGCTTTGGTTTCTAATTTGATCCAGGTGACGTTTTATTTCTCTGTTATTGTTCGCCAAAATACAACAATACGAACGCGGGCCCAGTTGTTGTTTTACAGTTGCCTGAGTCCAGCTTGCTTTGTTAGGATTTTTGTAGTCCCTAACCATAACTTTTTGACCCTTTAAAAATTCTGTGCTTCGTCTACCTTTGTGATTTACAACACACTCAGTCTGTTTTTTATTTATTATGCTTTCGACCGTAGGTGGTTTTAACAACGAAAATCTTGTTTTTAGTGTACGACCAAAAAATAATTTAGCAGGAGATTCGCCCGTAGTACAATGAATCGTATTTCGGTAATCGATCAAAAATCTATTTAAAATTGTATTAAAATCTTGTCTTTCATTAGCCTTTATGTTTGCATATAGTGATTTCTTAACAGTCTTTACAAAATTTTCTGCTTGACCATTAGTCGCTGGATGTCCTGGAGCAGTAAAAATGTGATTAACACCATTGTTTTTCATAAACGTTTTAAAATCATCAGAAGTAAACTGTCGTCCATTGTCACTAACTAACACGTCTGGTAAACCATATCGACAAAATACTTCTCTAAGCTTGTTGATAGTAAACAATGAAGTTATTTCCTTCGTTTTGAATACTTCTGCCCATTTTGTATAAGAATCTATAATAACCAATAAATGAAAACCTCTAATTGGTCCTGCAAAGTCTATGTGTACTCGACTCCAAGCCTTTCCTGTGGATTTCCACGGTATTAACAGACTCTTTTCTGGACTTGATTGTAGTTCCTGACAAGGAATACAATCTCGAATTAATTTCTCAATTTCAGAATCCATGCAAGGCCACCACACTTAAGAACGTGCTAACATTTTGGTTTTTACTATTCCCAAATGCGATGCATGAAATTCTGCTAAAATAGCTTGTCTCAGTTTGGTTGGAATTACTACTCTGTGTCCCCATAAGATACAATCATATTCCACTGAAAGTTCATTTGTTTTAGAGATGTAGGCAGAAAACTCGCTGCCTTTTAATCTTGTCTTCGAACCAGTGTTAATTGCCTCACAAACTTTTGATAATATTGGGTCACGTCGTGTTTCACGAGCTATTTCTTTGAAGCTAATTTTGAACACCTTTCCGGACTGTATAAAATGTATGTAATTATAGTCTTCGTTTGGTACAGCCGTTTCCCATTGAGGCATTCTTGAGAGTCCATCTGCTATATTTAAGGTCCCCTTTATGTGTTCAACTGTATATTGAAAACCTGACAAAGTCAGTGCCCATCTTTGCATTCGTGCAGAGGCCATCAATGGAAGTCCTTTCAGGTCTCCAAATATGCTTAGTAATGGTTTGTGATCTGTTCGAAGGATGAACTTGTTTCCTAAAAGATACTGTCTTAATTTACTCACACAGAACACTATAGCCAGGGCCTCTTTCTCGATTGTACTGTAATTATGCTCGCTTTTGGATAATGCTCTTGATACAAATGCTATTGGTTTGATATCTTCATTGCATTTATGTGATAAAACACCTGAAACTGCATGACTGCTAGCATCAGTCGTTAATACTAACGGTTGATCTGGGTTGTAGTGAACTAAAACTTGTTCAGAAGTTACTTCTTTCTTTACCTCTTCATATGCACTCTGACATTCGCGTGTCCAATTAAATTTTGTATTTTTCTTTAATAATGCATATAAAGGACTCATTATCTGAGCGAAATTATTGATAAACTTTGAATAATAATTTACCATGCCTATGAAAGCTCTAAGCTGTGATACGTTTTCCGGAGCCGGTGCAAACAATACACTCGCAACTCTATCATTGTTTTTGCTCAGTCCTATCCTGTCAATTGAAAATCCTAGGTAACAAATTTTGGATTTAAAGAACTCACATTTCTTGTCATTTAATTTAAGTCCAACTGATTTCAGTTTTCTGAGTACAGCTTTTAGGTTTGAAATATGTTCTTGAAGATCTCGTCCTGTAACTGTTATGTCATCTTGATAAACCACAACTCCTCGCATACCCTGAAACAACCCTTCCATTGTTTTTTGAAAAATAGCTGCTGCAGTTTTTATACCAAATGGTAAGCGTTTAACTTTCAATAGTCCAATATGTGTGCTCCAAGTACACAAATTTTGAGATTGCTCATCTAAATTTAGCTGATTGTAAGCATTTGACAGGTCAAGTTTTGAATACAGTGTACCCCCTTCAAGCGCTGCAAAAATGTCGTCTATTCGAGGTAGTGGATACTTTACGTCGACTAAAGACCGGTTTAATGTAACCTTATAGTCACCACAAATTCGTATGTCACCGTTTGGTTTTAAAATCGGTACCAAAGGTGTTGCCCATTCAGAACTAACAACTTGCTCTAAAATTCCATCATCTATGAATTTTCGTAACTGCACTTCAATCTTTTCTTTCCATGCTAATGGTACTGACCTAGGCTTGAAAAATATTGGTTTTGCATCTTCTTTTAATAGTAACGATATCGTATTCGTAGTATATGAACCTAAACGAGGCTCAAAAACTTCAGCAAACTCCGATTTAATCTGTTCTGTAATTACAGAATTTGGTTCATTTACGTACACATTGTTCACCTGCATTAACTCAAAATTAAAAGCTCTCAAAAATGTTCTACCTAGCAAAGGTGGACTCACTGCATTGGTTACAACAACAACAATTTGTTTTTTTAGACCTCGATATTCGATCGTTGCATCGTACTCACCAATAACTTTGATTGAATCTCCATTGTAATCTACATATGGAACTAGACATTTTCTAAGTGGTCTGCTGGTATTTAAGCTTTCGTAAAATGTTTTTGGAACCAATGTGCACGGTGCACCAGTGTCGCAAGCAATTTTCGTTATGTTTCCATCAATTTTTACAGGTAAATAATATACTCCATTAGTTGAGGTTGTATCAACGCTATAGATAGAAAAGTTATAATTATCATTATCAAAATTATTATCAGAATAGGTGTCATGTTTTGTTTGAGATACATAATTTACGGATTTTTTTGATTTATTTTTACAAATGCTCGCCAAGTGACCTATTTTTCCACAGCTGTGACATTTGCATGCCTTATACTTGCAATTGTTTGAGTTATGATTTCGCCAGCCACAGTGTGTGCATGGCTGCTGCTTCTTTTCTCTGCCAGCGTCGCAGTCGTTTTCGCCGTCGCCGTCACCGTCGCTTCTGCCGCCTCTGTAACTCACGTTTCGGTTGCCCTTGAAATGACTTCTGCCGTTGCTCTTTGCTTGATCTCTGTTCTCGCCTCTTTGCCTCTGCCATTGACTAGTCCCGTTCCTTTGATGCATGTAGTTGACGTTGTGTTCTGTCTTCCTTGTGCTGATCTTCGTCTCCATGATCATCGCCTTCTTGAGTGCATCAGCCAGAGTTAGATTTTCGTCTTCTTCACATATTCTTTCATATATAGGGTTGGGAAGGCTCATCACAAATTGGTTTAATACAAACGCTTCCAGATTTGAGCCAAATTTGCATTCCAATGCCAATTGTTTAACTCGAGCATACCACTCCGCTACAGTCTCATCTTCACTTTTTGTGGACATGTGAAATTTTTTTCTTTCTCTGAATATGAGTGTAGGTGGTGTGTAGTGTGTTTTTAAAATTTCACATAATTCTTTGTATGCTTTTGATACGGGTGATACCGGATTGCACAAACTATGTAGTACAGTGTAAGCCGCTGTACCGATCGACTTCAACAAAGCTGCCTTTTTTGTGTTTTCCTCTTTCACATTCAATTCGCACAAATGTATGTCGAATTTTTCCTTCCAAATGCAGAACGTTTCTTGGTGTGGCGAAAACTCAGCCATTTGATAGAATGTTGGTGCTTCATTTTTCGTCATGTTGCTATTCATATATTATATGCACTTTTAACATGTGTATGTATATTAATACGTTTTATTTTATGCTCGTCGCCAATTATGTAGTGTATTGACACTCAGACTTAAGCACGCGTTGTCTTCAAGATTCTCTTTTTTTCTATCTCCCTTGGATGGTGTGACCGTATATAGATATTAATATAATACCTAACATTTATCATTATAGATATATGTAAGCGACGCATACTTAACCATAAGCATAAGCATAGCCCTCATACACGCCCTATCACTGCGGCCAGATCGACGATTGATTCCGTTGGTAGAGTGGTGGAATAGCCAGCACTAGATGGAAACGTGGCGGTAAGGAGCACTGCATAATGGTCACGCTGGACATTAAGAACGTGTTTAACACGGCGATGTGGAGCTGCATCCTAAGGGCGCTAGAGACTTTCGACACACCCAGGTACCGAGGCCGGCACGGAGCAATAGGAGGTATTTGCAGGCGTCCAGCAGGGGTCGGTGCTGGGCCCCACACTGTGGAACGCAATGAACGACGGCATATTGCGACTCAGCCTCCCCCACGTAGTGCATATGGTGGGTTTTTCAGACGATGTGGCTGTTCTAGTGGTGGGAAAACTCTTGGCCGGAGACTTGGAGAAGACCTGCAACCAGACAATAGCGCGTATTCAACAGTGGCTGGAGAGGGTCGGGCTCGAACTCGCTCCCCACAAGACCGAGGCAGTGTTGGTGTCCAGCCGAAAGAAAGCTGAGACAGTCCTGCCACGGTCATATCTCTGCCATGGATGCTGGCTAATGGTAGTCGGGCGGAGTAAAGAAAACTCTCAATGAAATTACCCCAATCTATAGTGACACTGTTACATGCCGAGGGATGCATGGCCGAGGGGTTGCTCGGTTGCTAATATACGGACTCTGGATACCTGCCGACCTCCAGTATAAAAAAAAAATTTAATTTAAATTAAGTAGTCGTTAGTCAGCTCTCGCTGCGTTCGGCTGTGTTTTCGCTATGTCGCTTTATTACTGCTCAGAATGCAATTCGTCACCTTGAGGCTGTCCGCTGTTCTTCTTTATGCCGCCGAGCGTTTCATCTGACGTGCATCGATTGGCATGCAAGTGCAGTTAAACTCTTGAGAAATCTGCTAATTTGTTATGGCATACCTGCATATTGGTAAATTTGCTACCGCGACGGGGCCAGAAGCGGTGGTGAAATTTGTTGCCAATAAACTCAAGGTGCCGGAGGGGGAAATTTCTTGCGTGAAATTGGTTAAGCGAGATGCTGATCTATCTGCGTTATCTGGTGCTCCCCGTGGTCTTTGATGATAGATTCTGGCCAGTATCGGTAAGGGTTTCGCGCATAGACAGAGGCCGGAAGCTGATTTGACGGCAGTTAATCTGTGTGCAGCTGTGCCACTGCGGACGTCCACGCTGACTCAGAAAGCTCCAGGTTCATCCACTTCAAAAAAAACCCCAGTGAAACCCCTTTGGTTTTATGATCGCCGCTTCTCCACAAAATATTCAGCTTGCACTTTTTTGACGAAGAGTCAGCAGCTCGTCGTGCACTCTTATGTGGAACACTCTTCAGCATCATCACCTAGATTGGCTCTCCCTGTCCAATCTTCTGGACGAGGATGGTGTGCTGCTATTTCGGACTCCGGCACATAAGCAGGTTTCAAGCATGGGTCTCGGCCCTTTGGTTCAGTGGGATATGCCTGAACCTCCTCTGGATCCATCTTCCGTGGCCGCTAACAGGACGGCACCGCCACTTTCTGGGACCGTGCCGATGGACGGTGCCAAGACTCAGGCTGTCAGCTTGGCTACCCCTACGTGTGACTTCGACGTTGTCATTTTGTTTGAAACCTGGCTCAATTCAAACTTTTTCGACAACGAATACTTCGATCCTAACCTTTTCCAGGTGTTTCGTAAGGACAGAGATTGTGCCAAGACGAAGCGCTGCAGAGAAGGTGGGGTCATTGTGGCCGTCAGACACACCCTACTGGATGGTGACTCTGTTCTGGATCAGATTGGTGTGGCGGTGGCTGGCCAGTCGGAGACGCTATTAGCGCATCGTACATTCCACCGAATAGCTGTCACACACTCAAAACATTGCTAAAATATATGTTATGGTATTCTGCGAGACCGTCAGCACCTCTGCGTTGCTGGCGACTTCAATTTGGGTTCGTTGATATGGTCCGGCGATCCGCAGTCGTCGGCTATGATACCAAGCAATGTACATTTGCCGCACGAGATTCTCTTGCTAGATGATTTTTTTAGTATGGGCTTAACCAAAGTAAATAGTTTTTGTTAGTTTGGATATAGATTGCCATGTTACATCTTGCGAACTGCCTTGGACGGCTACGTGTCCGACGAGAGCGACCTAGCCAAGGGTCTTAGCCACATCGATGTCGGGGAGGAGCTGGAGTCCCCCGACAGCGACCTGGAAACAACAATGGTGGAGGTGAGCCTCAGGAATGTCACTGACGCTCCTGCAGATAAACCTCCACCATTGTAAGGCAGCATCCGCTGCTCTACTGCTCCATCTAGCCAAGGGTGGAGCCTAAAAAGTCATCATTTAGGATCCTCGGAAACAGGGTCTTCGGTCTGAGGACTCCAAACTATAAGCTATACGTAGCTGAAACCGCAGGTTAAATTCGTACCTGCATTCTTGCAAAAAGAGAGTGGCACTTATTTTTGCTCCCAAATTTGAGCAATGAAGACCACACCGAAGTGAGCCTCGAAGGCTAGGAGCGCTCACTGAGGATCTGCTCCGTATACATGGGTCATAACCAACCTGACCCAACCACTGCCAGTGGTTAAGCACTGACGCAAACGAAGGGGGTGAGTACCTCTTTTTAATTACTTACTGACCACTCAGATGTTCTTATTAAACCGGAAGTTATCCCACCTCTATTATTAAAAACCACAAGGAGGTCCTGGACCACACGCTTGCCTCTCATGAGATACAGAGGAACATTGTAACCTGGAGGGTCCTGGAAAAACACTCCTTCTCGGACCACAGTAACATGGAAACTGTATTCTCCTTTTCATTACCGAAACCAGTTCAATTCCGGACCCGCAGGCGGACAAATTGGACTCGGTACTCTGACTGCCTTTGTCGTGTTCTCCCTGAGTCCCCACCTGAGGAGGAGAGCTTCACCGACGCCTGCATTAAAGCGCTCGATAAATCCTGCCCCTCTGGCAAGAACAGAGGCCGGAAGAAACCTGAATGGTAGACTCCGAAACTGGGCGAACTCCGGAAAGCCTCCCGGAGACTCTTCAATAAAGCTAAGTCTGAAAACGTTGAGCAAAACTGGGCCGATTACAAGGCCAGTCTGTCAACCTACAACAAAGAACTTAGGAAAGCCAAACGCGCCTCTTGGCGTAAATTCTTTCGAAGACTACACCCACCCTACTTGAAGAATGTCGACCAGTCTTGGACCACGTCCAGCGATGAGTCGCTAAATCTGCTACTTAATACTCACTACCCTGGCTATGATAAAAACAGACCCATATACTGTCGGCTCAAATGCCATCCTGAACCTGCTAAGCGAGGAGAACATTTTCTGGGCGATCAAAAGCTTCAAACCATACAAGTCTGCGGGGACAGATGGCATTATCCCTGCCCAACTGATTCACGTGGGACCAAAAACCATTAATTGGCTAAAAATTAACGAGGGAGTATTCTCCCACGGGTGCATCCTGGCATGCCTTTCGGAAGAAAGATCCACCGAAACGGCCCTAGACTCGAAAATCGAAGCGCCCCTTAACTTTATGGAGTACACCCTGTTAGCCTTCCTCGACATAGAAGGCCCCTTTAATAACATCCTTCCGACCTCCATCACGGGCGCACTGGCAGCCCTGGGGGTTGACTCCTGGACGGTGATCGTCCATCCTAATCGATCAGATGCTACAAAGCAAGACTGTTGAGGCATCACTGAGGACGTCAACAACTACCAGATTTTTCAGCAGGTGAAGACCACAGAGCGGAGTCCTCTCGCCCCTCTTATGGAACGTGGCAGTGAACGAACTGTGAGTGCATGACAAGTAATCGCACGACGATGTCGAGATGGGCAGACAAATGCAGGCCGTCAAATGTCAACCCATCTAAAACGGATAGAGGATAGAGTAAAGAATGCACAGTGCACAGTGGACCTCTATACATGCAGGAAAGCAATCGGACTACAATGGGGAATGGCCCCGTATATAGTTCGGAATCTATACACCGCCATCATACGACCAATCATCATGCTCTATGGAATGGTAGTATGGTGGCCAGCCCTAGACAAAAGAACTTGTCTCAACAGACTCAGTATAGTTAAACGCATGGCAGAGCTATGCATACCTGGCGGGCTACGCACTACTCCAGGGAAAGCCCTGGATACCGTGCTGGACCTACTGTAACGAGCTGTTTTTATCCCCCCTCCCCGGCTACCGCCTTAACCTAACCTAAAAAATATTTTGGGCAGTCTTTACTACTGGTAGCACTAGTAGCGCACTGTATGCGAGAGCAAGGGGTTGTGTCATGGGGAGGAAGGCCACTCGAGTCGCATATTGTTTTACCTTTACAGTATTTTGCAGTATGACCAATATTTTTGAAATTTTTGCATCTCATAGGGTAATGGATACATTATTTGACACAAGCGGTGTGCCATGTAATCTGAATTTTTCCTGGTAAGTTATAGAGGTAAACGAGGGGGAACGTTGTGAGTTGCTGCGGACACCGCAACTGTACAGTTATACCCGATACTTAGTCAGTATGGCTCTCCTCCGGCAGACGCCGCTAATATTGAACGACACGACAAAGAGTGCGTGCGAGAGAGACAGAAAATCAGTCTAAGCGTGACGTCGGGGGCTGCGTAGCCAGTGCAAATTGATTTCTTGCTTTTGGCTAAAAAAATGATTCGATCTGATCCAGGTTCAGCAATCTGATAGATGTGGTCGTTATCTATGATTCTGCGTTTTTAGTTTTCTCGAATCTGCAATATTGTGGATGAAACAGATTTTCGTCCTTTGTGGGGGCGGAAGGAGGGGGGGCGAAATTCTGAGATATACGTTTTATAGTGAGATCTAACAGAAGTGCGGATAACAAATTTGGTTACTCTAGCCTTAATAGTCTCTGAGATTTGTGGATGCCCCAGATTTTCGTCCTTTGGGGGGTCGGAAGGGGGTGTGGCGAAGGTTAGGTTAGGTTAAGGCGGTAGCCGGGAGGGGGGGGGGGGGGGGGGGGGGGGGGGGGGGATAAGAGCCTCCCGCCCCCAAGCTCACTTGGACCTATAAAAGGTCCGTTGTGTTGCCGCATGGGCATGTGCCCCTTCGCGTTGCCCGAACCGTGAGAGCATACTACTGCAGGTTAAGGGCAGTCCCATCCGGTGGCTTGGATGTATTTGGACAAGGTCCCTGGTTTGATTACGGACAGGTCCGAAATGTCCGTGAGGAAAGCGGCCTCGAGAATACGAAGACGACGATTTCCAAGGGCTGGGCAGTGGCAGAAGAAGTGGGGGACCGATTCCTCCTCCTCCTCGTCGCGACAACTCCTGCAGAAGTCGTTATGAGGGATTGACAGTCTAGAGGCGTGAGTGCCGATCTGCCAGTGTCCCGTAATGGCTCTAGTAACTGCAGAGCACTGTGCTCTGCTGAGTTTATACAGCTCTGCTGAGCGCTTCTTCGATCGATATGGCCATATCAATCTTGAGACTTTACAGGAAACGGTTTGCTGCCATCTCCTATTGGCATTTTGCTCGAACAATTCGTGCGTTAGGAGCCTGCACGTAGCCAAGGGCATCGCTACTTGCTCCCTCTCTGGTAGGAGAGGAATCGTAGTACCCTGCCTGGCTAGCTCGTCGGCGGCGTCATTCCCCTCGATGTCCCTGTGGCCGGGGACCCATATAAGGAAGAGATCTAACTGCTCTGCGATCTCGTGCAGAGACCTGCGGCAGTCATTTACAGTCGCTGAGTTCGACGATATTGAGCCTAGAGCTTTGATAGCTGCTTGGCTGTCCGAGAAGACGCACACTAAGTGCGTATCTAGAAGTAATTTGGAGACGATCGAAATGGCCTCCTTGATGGCTTCAACCTCCGCTTGGAACACACTACAGTGATCCGGGAGCCTGAAGCAATGACTGATGTTCAGCTCGCTGCAGTAGACTCCGCCTCCCACGCGGCCGTCTAGCTTTGAGCCATCAGTGTAGAAGTGGACCGCATTTGCAGGTCCTGGTTCGCCCATCTCCCAGTCCTCCCTAGATGGGATTGATACCGGGAAGGGCGTCGAGAGGTGATCACTGGGGATACAGTAATCTGTCCTCTCTGGTAATTGCGGGAGTCTCATCAGGATTCCCGAGTGCCCAACCGCGGATGATTTCCACAGTCTGGCCTCTCTCATTCTGAGGGCGGAAAGTGTTGCCACCTTCTTTCCCATGAGATCCACAGGGAGGAGGTCCAGCACAGTATCCAGGGCTTCCCCTGGAGTAGTGCGTAGCCCGCCAGTTATGCATAGCTCTGCCATGCGTTGAACTCTGCTGAGTTTATTGAGGCATGTCCTTCTGTCCAAGGCTGGCCACCATACCACCACTCCATAGAGCATGATTGGTCGTATGATGGCGGTGTAGAGCCACCGAACTATATAGGGGGTCATTCCCCATTTTAGTCCGATGGCTTTCCTGCAAGTATAGAGGGCCACTGTGGCCTTCTTTACTCTATCCTCTATGCTCAATTTCCAATCGAGCTTTCTATCGAGGATTAGGCCAAGATACTTGGCGTTGTTGCTGAAGACTAGTGTTTCCCCACATAGTCTTGGGGGAATCAGTACCGGAACTTTGTACTTCCTAGTGAAAAGCACCAGTTCCGTTTTAGACGGGTTGACGCCTAACCCGCATTTGTCTGCCCATTTCGACATTTTCGTGAGAGTACTTGTCATGCACTCACACAATGTCTGCGGAAATTTTCCGGAGAATGCTATGGCAACATCGTCCGCGTACGCCACCACACGGCAGCCACCCCCCTCTATCTCCCGCAGCAGTGTGTTCACTGCCACGTTCCATAGGAGGGGCGAGAGGACTCCGCCCTGCGGTGTGCCTCTGCTGACAAATCTGGTACACGTTGACGTCCCCAGTGATGCCTCAACCGTCCTGCATTGTAGCATCTGATCGATCAGGCTCACCGTCCTGGAGTCAACGCCCAGATCCGTCAGTGCGCCCGTGATGGCGGTCGGAAGGATGTTGTTAAAGGCGCCTTCTATGTCGAGGAAGGCTACTAGGGTGTACTCCTTAAAATTAAGGGATGCTTCGATGATCGATGTGATCGAGTGTAGGGCCGTTTCGGTGGATCTTCCCTTCCGATAGGCATTCTGGGAGTCTGAGATCAGACTGGACGGAATGCACGCCGTTAGATGCAGCCCCAGGAGCCGCTCCATCGCCTTTAGAAGAAAAGACGATAGACTTATGGGTCTGAAATCTTTTGGGGCAGTGTGCGAGGGCTTGCCTGCCTTGGGTATGAATACGACTTTGGTCTGAAGCCAGGTGTCAGGAATGCACCCGTGGGAGAAGATTCCCTCGTAAATTATCTTGGCTTTATGTCCCGCGTGAATCAGTTGGGCAGGGAAAATGCCGTCTGGCCCCGCGGACTTGTAGGGTTTAAAGCTTCTGATCGCCCCGGAAATGTTCTCCTGGCTTAGCAGTCCCAAGATGGCATTTGAGGCGACAGAAGGAGGCGCGAGGTAGTTGGGTCTGTTTTCATCGCAGCCAGGGAAGTGGGTATTTAGGAGAAGATTTAGCGACTCCTCGCTGGACGTAGTCCACGACTGGTCGGTGTTCTTCAAGTAGCCCAGGGTGGGTGTTGTCTTCGAGAGAACTCTGCGCAAGCGTGAGGCTTCTGAGTTACTCTCGATTTCGCTGCAGAACTTACGCCAGGAGGCGCGTTTGGCTTTTCTAAGTTCTTTGTTGTAGGTTGACAGACTGGCCTTGTATTCGGCCCAGTTTTGCTCAACGATTTCAGCCTTAGCTTTATTGAAGAGTCTCCGGGAGGCTTTCCGGAGTTCACCCAGTTTCGGATTCCACCATTCAGGTTTCTTCCGGCCTCTGTTCTTGCCAGAGGGGCATGCTTTGTCGAGCGCCTTATTGCAGGCGTCGGTAAAGATCTTAAGAAGACGAGTCGTGGCCTCCGTGGAGAACTCCTCCTCAGATGGGGGCTCAGGGAGAACACGACAGAGGTAATCAGAGTACCGAGTCCAGTTTGTCCGCCTGATGTTTCGGAATCGGACTGGCTTCGGTACTGAGAAGGAGAAGACAGTTTCCACGTACCTGTGGTCCGAGAAGGAGTGCTCTTCCAGGACCCTCCAGGATACAATGTTACGCTGTATCTCATGAGAGGCAAGCGTGAGGTCCAGGACCTCCTTGCGGTTTTTAATGATAAAGGTGGGATCACTACCCCGGTTTAGTAAGACCATCTGAGTGGTCAGTAAGTAACTGAAAAGGTACTCACCCCTTTCGTTTGTGTCAGTGCTTCCCCACTGACAGTGATGTGCATTGGCATCGCACCCCACAATTAGGCCGATGTCCTTGGCCGAGCAGTCTGCGATTAGAGCCCGGAGAGGCGCGTGTGGAGGGGGGTCTGGTTGTTCATGCCCCATGTATGCGGAGCAGATCCTCAGTGAGCGCTCCTGGCCTTCGAGGCTCACTGCGGTGTGGTCTTCATTGCTGAAATTTGGGAGCAAAAATAAGTGCAACTCTCTTTTTGCAAGAATGCAGGTACGAATTTCACCTGCGGTTTCAGCTACATATAGCTTGTAGTCAGAAGTCCTCAGACCGGAGACCCTATTTCCGAGGATCCAGGGCTCCTGAATGAGGACTATGTCGGCTCCACCCTTGGCCAGGTGGAGCAGTAGAGCAGCGCATGCTGCCTTACAATGGTGGAGGTTTATCTGCAGGAGCGTCAACGACATTCCTGAGGCTCGCCTCCACCATTGTTTCTTCTAGATCGCTGTCAGGGGACTCCAGCTCCTCCCCGACAACGATGTGGCTGAGACCTCTGGCTAGGTCGCTCTCGTCGAACGCGTAGTCGTCCAAGATATCGTCCGACATCATGGACGCCGCATCCGACGCCGGGTTGTCTTCCTCGCACGAGGCCCCCTCTTTCGGGATCTCCGGCAGCTCCGGGTCTGGCTCGACCTCCGCTTGCCTGCCCTTGCGATCGGACTTGTAAGTGGATATGGTGACCTTCTTGTAGCCATAATCCACTACACCGTCCAACTTTGCGAGGAGATCAATGGATTCCTCATTTAGGACGAGGATAATCTGGCGCCTCTGCCCTTGAATATCCTCCACCTTTGCCACCTTCCAATCGGCTGTAGGAAGGTGGGGGTTGCAGACCTGCAGTAACCTGAGGATCTTCTCAGGCTCTGCAGGCTTAGCCGAGACCCACGCTCTGGCTCTCGGGCGACTAGGGACATCTTCCCACTTTACGGCCTCCAGTTTCGCCCCTGGATAGACCTCTTTTAGGGCCGCCACCGCCTTCATGTAGAGGGCCGCAGAGCGAGCGTCTTGGCAGGCGATGGCTTTCACCTTGCCTTGATGCCACCCTGCGTCCTCACACTTTGGCGGTGGTCCGCCGTTCTCCTCCAGTTCCAGTAGGAACCGGTCCTGGAGCTCGTTCTCCACCAGGTGCCACTTATCGCGAGGGACATGGCCGTCCTCGGCGCCCCTGTCCAGGACACCGATCAGGGTCCTGCCCCTCGCCACCTCAGCGAACGACCGGTTCGTGAGGTGGGTCTTCACCCGCTTGGCTTGCTGGGCTTGGCCTGGCTGATTTGCGGGGTCCTCCGCTGAGCGTTGCCGCTTGTTGGCGGCCTTGGCTGCGCCCTTTCCGGCTTTGGCTGGCTGGAACAGTGGAAGGATTGAGCAGGCCCACAGCCTCTGCTCCTTTCCTTCGGCTGACGCCTTGAAGTTCGGGTCTTCGTTGGACAGGATGAAAGCCGCTCGTCTCCTGTCCTGGTACGACGGCTTTCCACCCCGTGGTGCAGAGACGCTGCCCGCCGGGGCTCCCATGGGTTCTTCGGTCCCGGTGCGCTTACCAGCCGCGATTACGCTGTGCTTGGCAGCCACCCCGGTATCCGCTTCGCCCTTGGAGCCACCCGACTTGGAAGGACCCGACTGGCTTTTCGGGCCCCCCCCTCGCTGCGGCTGCTGCCTAAAGACGGTGGACCGACTCAGTCTCCTTCCCCGTCTTCTTTGGACCCGGTTTCCCAGGCGCTGGTGCAGAGGGATTGGCTTGTCCCTCCGGTACTTTAAGAGGAGTACCGAGCTCCTTTGCGGCTTTGTTGGTTTTTATATGTTTATTATTTGGCATAGTAGCTCCCACGAGTAGGCGGGAAGGGGATGGTCACCCGAGGCATAGCCCGCTTGCCCCGGGAAGCCTGATTTAAACTGGAGGTCGGCAGGTATCCAGAGTCCGCATATTAGCGACCGGGCACCCCCCCGGCCATGCATCCCTCGGCATATAACAGTGTCACCTTGGATTGGGGTAATTTCACTGAGAGTTTTCTTCTCTCCGCCCGACTACCATTCGCCAGCATCCTAGCAGAGACATGACCGTGCTAGGACCTGTTTCCAGCCGCCCTCACGGGAAGAGTATAGTCGCACTTCCACCGGTGTGCACAGTTACGGCGGGTGACGGCTCGCTCGCAACCCTCTGTGTCCTAGGGGGGGGGTGTGAGACGCAGACCGCACCGGGTATTACTAACCGGAGCGGCTGCGCCTCAGTTCCGAGTTCACAGTTGTGCGAGCCGACCCGTCATCCGTTTGTCCCCCTGTAGCACCCGATGGCTGACGGCCGGGTGTGGCGAAATTTGGACACGAAACGGTCAAGGTCCGATATCACAGTAGTGTGGATACCAAATTTGGTTGCTCTGGCTCTTATAGGTTCTAAGATCCTTGAACTCATATTTTGCAATTGGCAAAACCGACCATGAAACCTGTGTGTTAGAGAGAGACAGAGCGAGAAAGAATGAAATTGTTTTCTTGATTCTGGCTATAATAATTATACGATCTGGTTCAGATTTTGCAGTCTAGAAGATATAGTCATCCTCTACGATTCTGCATTTTCTGTTTTCTCGTATCTTTGAATTTGTGGATGCCACAGATTTTCGCTCTTTGTGGGGGCGGAAGTGGGCGGGGCGACGTTTTGAAATATTTTTGTAGCAGTGACATATCACAGAAGTCTGGATCCAAAACATCGTTACTCTAGATCTTATAGTCTTTGAGCACTAGGCGCTGAAGGGGACGGACAGACGGACGGACGGACGGACGGACGGACAGACGGACAGACAGACAGGCCTCAATCGACTCGACTATTGATGCTGATCAAGAATATATATACTTTATGGGTTCGGAAACGATTCCTTCTGGACGTTACACACATCCACTTTTACCACAAATCTAATATACCCCAATACTCATTTTGAGTATCGGGTATAAAAATAAGCTGGATTTCTCCAGTGGGTGTAGCTTTGCCATCGACTTGGCGAGTGTATTTGAAAATCTCGACTGCTCTTTGGGCTTAAAGTTCTTTTAGAATCTCGTCGTTTGAAATATAATTGTGTGATGGACCTATTTCCGGCTGAGGTAAGCTCAGTTACGTCCAAGGTCAATCCACAAGAATTTTATAGATGGATGGAACCTTAACGGAGGCGTTGTGGTTGGCCTGTGGCAGAGAGGATGGAGCGGAGCCTGGTCGAGAGTCACTTGTGGTGTGCGTCGAACGGTGCTTAGGGACGTAGAGTGGAATAGTGCCAGAGCCTCGACCCTTTGTAATGACCTACGCTGTTCATATTATTTAAATACTTGGTTTGGCTTTTATTCGTTTCTTCGTTTCTTATTATGTTTTTGGTGAGTCCGAGTTACTCTGCGGGGTAACGTCTAGACTCGGAGCCGGGCTCGCATTTCGCCAATTTGGCAGTTGTGGGTTGACCTGGCTTATTCCTCTCCGACTTGGGGTCCGTATTTTGGCAACTCGGCGGGTTTGCCATTGGTGCTCGTCGTGGTCTTCCTTGGTGTGTCATCGTTTTCGCGGTTGATGAACCTGGAAGACTGCACCTGATCGGTTGCTCGGACCGAAGTGGAGGATCCGCGTGACCGGGTATGATTAGTCGTCACTTTATGGGGTATTCTCTTGGCGGCGAGTGAAAAAGTGGGTGATGAGGTGTCTTAAATGTTGTTAGTCGGAATTCGCGTTGGGGTCGGTGTTGTAGACCCGTTTAGGTTCGTTACAATTGAGGTTTGGAGCATAAACAGAAGATACGAGAATACTAACTAGCCAGAATAATCTGGAAGTCTGGATCAAATCGGATAATGATTATTATAACGCCGGAATGAAAATATTAATTTTCAATGGCTACGCAACGCCGTTCACGCGCTTCATCGTGCAGTATGCACTGACTTATAGTAGGGCATGATGAAATTATACACGGCGGTCTCGTCAAGAGCCGAAGCTCGTTCGTGTTGTCCCTTATCGTCAGTGCATGCTTGCTTGTTGATGCGGATAGTGTTGGGTAAACATTACTCATGAGCAACACAACACTATTCACGGACGAATTTTTTGATATGTGCTTAACCCTTTTGTTCCAACCTCAAAAAAATTTCATATTGCATATTAGATTATATAAATAGCATATACAAAAAAACTCAAAGAATTATAAGTAATATTTATATATTATGTAAAAGAACATTTTAATATTACTAAAAATTTTGAAGCAAAATTATTAATGGCTGGACAAAATTTAAATATTACTGTATCAGTAAAATCATTTTATTTTAAAATTTTAAACCCCACGAGCCTGTTGAGGGTTAATCAACATCAACATATGTCGTCTCACTCACACTTACTATACTATGTGTTTTTCACTCGCACTAATTGCTAGGGTATAAATTTAAAATCGCGGCCGTAGCTGCGACTCACAACGTTCCTTTTCGTAAAAGGCACTAAACTTTGCTTTTCACTGCGCTTTATTTACCGACTGACAATTGTACTACAAAGTCGCATTTTATTAAAAATCGATAGATATCACAAATCCCAATGATAGGTCAAAAGTTATCGTTACTCAGCAAAAACTGCAAGCACTGTCAAAAAACGACAGCATATTACATTACAAAGAAAAAGAATTCAATTGGAATTGCACAAACAAAGTCGGCCTTCATAAAAGTGTAAAAAGCAACTGGGCTAATACATCAGAGAATATTCCTGAAAGGAGCTCGTCCAGATCCAGTTAACGAAACAGAATTCACGCAAATCCAAGCAGTTGACAATGCATCCTTTTACTTATGCCATATCCGTGAACTTCGTGGCCACCTGCTGGGAAAATCAACCGGCTCAACAATTTAGATTGTCGGAGATAATTGAGTTCCCAGCCATTTTGGTCAATCTGAAAACGGGTATGGTCGAGGCGGAGTTTCACAAGTACGTGATGCCCGTGGAGTCGCCGCAACTGAGCGAATACTGTACCAGTCTGACGGGCATTCAGCAGAAGACTGTGGAGGCGGGAGTGCCACTGCAGACGGCACTCAATTCCTTTATCGAGTGGCTGAAGAAGGAATTGAGCGCCCGCAACCTGGTGCTACCAAAGATGAGTATGACCAATCCACAGGGAAACTGTTTCTTCGTCACCTGGGCGAACTGGGACTTTGGAATCTGTCTTGCCAAGGAGTGCGCACGCAAGAATATACGTAAACCAACCTGCTTCAATCAGTGGATAGACGCGAGGGCCATCTACAAGAAGTGGTACAAGTATCGTCCCTTCAGCTTCGACAATGCCCTGGCCCATCTGAGGCTGACCTTCCAGGGACGTGCTCACTCCGGCATCGATGATGCCAAGAATCTGGGCAATCTCATTTGCAAGATGTCTCGTGATGGAGCCCCCTTTTCGATCACCAAGGATCTGACACCACATAAGGAGCTCAACGAGAACCGTGGCTTCTGAGCTTAAGCGGTCAGCCATCAGCCATCAGCCATTAGCCATCCCAGCCAGAGCCAGAGCCCCCCAGCCAGAGCATAATAATCCATTTGTTTGTTGGATTATGTTTAATATTCAACGCCACAGTAACCCAAGGACACTAATGCTGACTAAGAGATGGGCCCAATTTAAACACAAATGTAAACGCCAAATAAGATTATTGTTTTTTTATTATCTACATAATTTCTTTTGACAGAAAAAACGACTTGACATTTGAAGTGCGTCGCCATCGCAGCAAAGCCCCAGCACCTGCATCTGGATATCAAAAGCCAGCAAGAAAACCACAACACTAAAAATCCACTCATTTATCCTATTGGGTGTAGAGAATGATTATGAGTTTTGCATAATCTGAACACAAATGTAATAGCAAAATAATTATCTTGTTTTCTTTTTATATTTTATCTAACATAAATTAAATTGATGTGCATCGCAATGACAGCCGATCGCCTGCCAGAAGCCATTAGCCATCCCACCAAAGCAGAATGAGCCAGAACACAAAAAAAGCCATTTATTTATTTGATTATATTTAATACACTTAATACGCTGCGTAGCCACTGCAAATTGATTTGTTCGGTTATAATAATGATCCGATCCGATTCAGATTCGGCAATCTGGTAGATATGGTTATTCTCTATGATTGTTCAAAATTGTGGATGCCACAGATCTTCGTCCTTTGTGATGGCGAAAGAGGGTGGGGTGAAATTTTGAAATACATATCACTAGGCGCTCATAGGGACGGACAAACGGACGGGCGGACAGACAGACATGGCTCTATCGACCCTCGACTATAGATGCTGATCAAGAATATACATACATATATACTGTATAGGTTCCTTATGAAAGGGGGGGTATACAAATTGTTCTTTTTTTTTTGTTATGTATTTTATCTAATTTCTTTTGACAGCAATTGATATGAATTTAAATTTGATGTGCATCGCAATCGCAGCTACCACATCTACAATCTAAACACCTACGTACGAGTACATCTAATCATAGCAATAAATATGGCCTTATAGCAAATACATTTTGCTACTATTCATACTTACTTGGTAATGATTAGCCATAGTCTTCAATATGGACTTATTTTTTCATCGATTTTCATCGCCTACACTAGGTGATACGGTATAAAAATAAGATTAAAACATCCAGGAACAGGAGGTTGGGAAGATCCTACCGCCCAACGTTTTGGCACAATGTTTGTATATTTGCTGATCACTTTCCTCTGGGACCCCTCCAAGCACTCAAGTAGTCGAATTCCCAAATGGGAAAGCTAAAATAGCTCGATATTTTGTCGAAACTAAATTAGAGAAATTAAGAAAAACGAGACATCCAAATTGTCATAGAATTGGAGTTTAGATATAGCCCAATGCGAATATTGAATATATGTACATATATCTCAGTAGGATAATATTAGTGGAGTTTTTAGTGGGAACAATTGAGAGACTTGACTTATCTCCTTCGAAATGTTCTGTGCCGCAATTTCCAGTCTGGCCTTGAATCTAATCCCCTATTCAAGTCGGAGCATCTACAGAAGAATGCGGATTCAAGATGGAATTTGCTTGCATCCCTTAGCCAAGTTGTGAAGTGTCACTTAGAGGAAGTGTTGGAAACAGACAGACTTGCTCCATACCCTGGGCCATACCATGTGGCCTCTGTTCGGTTTGTGACCGACTCCTGCGGTTCCTGTAGGCTTCTACGAGTATTCATATTCCAAAGAATCCGAAGTGCCTGAAAAGAAAAAGAATTTTTCGGTGGTAAATGGTAAAGATGATGAGAAGAATGCCTGTAATGACCTAGTGACCGCCGCAAAAGTTCTGTCGGCTGTACAGGACTCAATAGGCTCGTTGGAACCCAACGTACACTATGTTGAGCAAGCAGCAACCATTTGAAGACTCTTGCGAAAGGCGCCTCAAAAGATACATGAAATTAAGTGCAGCTGAGTGGGGTGATTTGAATAGGCTTGTTAATACCCTGGATCCGACGTACCTTGCCACAGAAAAGTTGCAATTGTTCACCAATTGACTTCTATAAGCTATGGCTGGAGGTCAATAAGTCTAATGCATTTGCAGCTATTTCATTTAAATGAGCCCTTTAGTATTTATCATTATACTTATATGTAAGCGACGCATACTTAACCATAAGCATAAGCATAGCCCTCATACACGCCCTATCACTGCGGCCAGATCGACGATTGATTCCGTTGGTAGAGTGGTGGAATAGCCAGCACTAGATGGAAACGTGGCGGTAAGGAGCACTGCATAATGGTCACGCTGGACATTAAGAACGTGTTTAACACGGCGATGTGGAGCTGCATCCTAAGGGCGCTAGAGACTTTCGACACACCCAGGTACCGAGGCCGGCACGGAGCAATAGGAGGTATTTGCAGGCGTCCCGCAGGGGTCGGTGCTGGGCCCCACACTGTGGAACGCAATGAACGACGGCATATTGCGACTCAGCCTCCCCCACGTAGTGCATATGGTGGGTTTTTCAGACGATGTGGCTGTGCTAGTGGTGGGAAAACTCTTGGCCGGAGACTTGGAGAAGACCTGCAACCAGACAATAGCGCGTATTCAACAGTGGCTGGAGAGGGTCGGGCTCGAACTCGCTCCCCACAAGACCGAGGCAGTGTTGGTGTCCAGCCGAAAGAAAGCTGAGACAGTCCTGCCACGGTCATATCTCTGCCATGGATGCTGGCTAATGGTAGTCGGGCGGAGTAAAGAAAACTATCAATGAAATTACCCCAATCTATGGTGACACTGTTACATGCCGAGGGATGCATGGCCGAGGGGTTGCTCGGTTGCTAATATACGGACTCTGGATACCTGCCGACCTCCAGTATAAAAAAAAAATTTAATTTAAATTAAGTAGTCATTAGTCAGCTCTCACTGCGTTCGGTTGTGTTTTCGCTATGTCGCTTTATTACTGCTCAGAATGCAATTCGTCACCTTGAGGCTGTCCGCTGTTCTTCTTTATGCCGCCGAGCGTTTCATCTGACGTGCATCGATTGGCATGCAAGTGCAGTTAAACTCTTGAGAAATCTGCTAATTTGTTATGGCATACCTGCATATTGGTAAATTTGCTACCGCGACGGGGCCAGAAGCGGTGGTGAAATTTGTTGCCAATAAACTCAAGGTGCCGGAGGGGGAAATTTCTTGCGTGAAATTGGTTAAGCGAGATGCTGATCTATCTGCGTTATCTGGTGTTCCCGTGGTCTTTGATGATAGATTCTGGCCAGTATCGGTAAGGGTTTCGCGCATAGACAGAGGCCGGAAGCTGATTTGACGGCAGTTAATCTGTGTGCAGCTGTGCCACTGCGGACGTCCACGCTGACTCAGAAAGCTCCAGGTTCATCCACTTCAAAAAAAACCCCAGTGAAACCCCTTTGGTTTTATGATCGCCGCTTCTCCACAAAATATTCTGCTTGCACTTTTTTGACGAAGAGTCAGCAGCTCGTCGTGCACTCTTATGTGGAACACTCTTCAGCATCATCACCTAGATTGGCTCTCCCTGCCCAATCTTCTGGACGAGGATGGTGTGCTGCTATTTCGGACTCCGGCACATAAGCAGGTTTCAAGCATGGGTCTCGGCCCTTTGGTTCAGTGGGATATGCCTGAACCTCCTCTGGATCCATCTTCCGTGGCCGCTAACAGGACGGCACCGCCACTTTCTGGGACCGTGCCGATGGA
Source organism: Drosophila miranda (assembly GCF_003369915.1). Lineage (NCBI taxonomy): Eukaryota > Metazoa > Arthropoda > Insecta > Diptera > Drosophilidae > Drosophila > Drosophila miranda. The sequence continues at coordinate 29,364,387 of NC_046674.1, forward strand.
CGGTGCCAAGACTCAGGCTGTCAGCTTGGCTACCTCTTCGTGTGACTTCGACGCTGTCATTTTGTTTGAAACCTGGCTCAATTCAAACTTTTTCGACAACGAATACTTCGATCCTAACCTTTTCCAGGTGTTTCGTATGGACAGAGATTGTGCCAAGACGAAGCGCTGCAGAGAAGGTGGGGTCATTGTGGCCGTCAGACACACCCTACTGGATGGTGGCTCTGTTCTGGATCAGATTGGTGTGGCGGTGGCTGGCCAGTCGGAGACGCTATTAGCGCATCGTACATTCCACCGAATAGCTGTCACACACTCAAAACATTGCTAAAATGTATGTTATGGTATTCTGCGAGACCGTCAGCACCTCTGCGTTGCTGGCGACTTCAATTTGGGTTCGTTGATATGGTCCGGCGATCCGCAGTCGTCGGCTATGATACCAAGCAATGTACATTTGCCGCACGAGATTCTCTTGCTAGATGATTTTTTTAGTATGGGCTTAACCAAAGTAAATAGTTTTTCTTAGTTTGGATATAGATTGCCATGTTACATCTTGCGAACTGCCTTGGACGGCTACGTGTCCGACGAGAGCGACCTAGCCAAGGGTCTTAGCCACATCGATGTCGGGGAGGAGCTGGAGTCCCCCGACAGCGACCTGGAAACAACAATGGTGGAGGTGAGCCTCAGGAATGTCACTGACGCTCCTGCAGATAAACCTCCACCATTGTAAGGCAGCATCCGCTGCTCTACTGCTCCATCTAGCCAAGGGTGGAGCCTAAAAAGTCCTCATTTAGGATCCTCGGAAACAGGGTCCTCGGTCTGAGGACTCCAAACTATAAGCTATACGTAGCTGAAACCGCAGGTTAAATTCGTACCTGCATTCTTGCAAAAAGAGAGTGGCACTTATTTTTGCTCCCAAATTTCAGCAATGAAGACCACACCGAAGTGAGCCTCGAAGGCTAGGAGCGCTCACTGAGGATCTGCTCCGTATACATGGGTCATAACCAACCTGACCCAACCACTGCCAGTGGTTAAGCACTGACGCAAACGAAGGGGGTGAGTACCTCTTTTTAATTACTTACTGACCACTCAGATGTTCTTATTAAACCGGAAGTTATCCCACCTCTATTATTAAAAACCACAAGGAGGTCCTGGACCACACGCTTGCCTCTCATGAGATACAGAGGAACATTGTAACCTGGAGGGTCCTGGAAAAACACTCCTTCTCGGACCACAGTAACATGGAAACTCTATTCTCCTTTTCATTTACGAAGCCAGTTCAATTCCGGACCCGCAGGCGGACAAATTGGACTCGGTACTCTGACTGCCTTTGTCGTGTTCTCCCTGAGTCCCCACCTGAGGAGGAGAGCTTCACCGACGCCTGCATTAAAGCGCTCGATAAATCCTGCCCCTCTGGCAAGAACAGAGGCCGGAAGAAACCTGAATGGTAGACTCCGAAACTGGGCGAACTCCGGAAAGCCTCCCGGAGACTCTTCAATAAAGCTAAGGCTGAAAACGTTGAGCAAAACTGGGCCGATTACAAGGCCAGTCTGTCAACCTACAACAAAGAACTTAGGAAAGCCAAACGCGCCTCTTGGCGTAAATTCTTTCGAAGACTACACCCACCCTACTTGAAGAATGTCGACCAGTCTTGGACCACGTCCAGCGATGAGTCGCTAAATCTGCTACTTAATACTCACTACCCTGGCTATGATAAAAACAGACCCATATACTGTCGGCTCAAATGCCATCCTGAACCTGCTAAGCGAGGAGAACATTTTCTGGGCGATCAAAAGCTTCAAACCATACAAGTCTGCGGGGACAGATGGCATTATCCCTGCCCAACTGATTCACGTGGGACCAAAAACCATTAATTGGCTAAAAATTAACGAGGGAGTATTCTCCCACGGGTGCATCCTGGCATGCCTTTCGGAAGAAAGATCCACCGAAACGGCCCTAGACTCGATAATCGAAGCGCCCCTTAACTTTATGGAGTACACCCTGTTAGCCTTCCTCGACATAGAAGGCCCCTTTAATAACATCCTTCCGACCTCCATCACGGGCGCACTGGCAGCCCTGGGGGTTGACTCCTGGACGGTGATCGTCCATCCTAATCGATCAGATGCTACAAAGCAAGACTGTTGAGGCATCACTGGGGACGTCAACAACTACCAGATTTTTCAGCAGGTGAAGACCACAGAGCGGAGTCCTCTCGCCCCTCTTATGGAACGTGGCAGTGAACGAACTGTGAGTGCATGACAAGTAATCGCACGACGATGTCGAGATGGGCAGACAAATGCAGGCCGTCAAATGTCAACCCATCTAAAACGGATAGAGGATAGAGTAAAGAATGCACAGTGCACAGTGGACCTCTATACATGCAGGAAAGCAATCGGACTACAATGGGGAATGGCCCCGTATATAGTTCGGAATCTATACACCGCCATCATACGACCAATCATGCTCTATGGAGTGGTAGTATGGTGGCCAGCCCTAGACAAAAGAACTTGTCTCAACAGACTCAGTATAGTTCAACGCATGGCAGAGCTATGCATAACTGGCGGGCTACGCACTACTCCAGGGGAAGCCCTGGATACTGGAGCTACTATAACGAGCTGTTTTTATCCCCCCTCCCCGGCTACCGCCTTAACCTAACCTTAAAAATATTTTGGGCAGTCTTTACTACTGGTAGCACTAGTAGCGCACTGTATGCGAGAGCAAGGGGTTGTGTCATGGTGAGGAAGTCCACTCGAGTCGCATATTGTTTTACCTTTACAGTATTTTGCAGTATGACCAATATTTTTTAAATTTTTGCATCTCATAGGGTAATGGATACATTATTTGACACAAGCGGTGTGCCATGTAATCTGAATTTTTCCTGGTAAGTTATAGAGGTAAACGAGGGGGAACGTTGTGAGTTGCTGCGGACACCGCAACTGTACAGTTATACCCGATACTTAGTCAGTATGGCTCTCCTCCGGCAGACGCCGCTAATATTGAACGACACGACAAAGAGTGCGTGCGAGAGAGACAGAAAATCAGTCTGAGCGTGACGTCGGGGGCTGCGTAGCCAGTGCAAATTGATTTCTTGCTTTTGGCTACAAAAATGATCCGATCTGATCCAGGTTCAGCAATCTGATAGATGTGGTCGTTATCTATGATTCTGCGTTTTTAGTTTTCTCGAATCTGCAATATTGTAGATGAAACAGATTTTCGTCCTTTGTGGGGGCGGAAGGAGGGGGGGCGAAATTCTGAGATATACGTTTTATAGTGAGATCTAACAGAAGTGCGGATAACAAATTTGGTTACTCTAGCCTTAATAGTCTCTGAGATTTGTGGATGCCCCAGATTTTCGTCCTTTGCGGGGAGTGTGGCGAAATTTGGACACGAAACGGTCAAGGTCCGATATCACAGGAGTGTGGATACCAAATTTGGTTGCTCTGGCTCTTATAGGTTCTGAGATCCTTGAACTCATATTTTGCAATTGGCAAAACCGACCATGAAACCTGTGTGTTAGAGAGAGACAGAGCGAGAAAGAATGAAATTGTTTTCTTGATTCTGGCTATAATAATTATACGATCTGGTTCAGATTTTGCAGTCTAGAAGATATAGTCATCCTCTACGATTCTGCATTTTCTGTTTTCTCGTATCTTTGAATTTGTGGATGCCACAGATTTTCGCTCTTTGTGGGGGCGGAAGTGGGCTGGGCGACGTTTTGAAATATTTTTGTAGCAGTGACATATCACAGAAGTCTGGATCCAAAACATCGTTGCTCTAGATCTTATAGTCTTTGAGCACTAGGCGCTGTAGGGGACGGACAGACGGACGGACGGACGGACGGACGGACGGACAGACGGACAGACGGACAGACAGACAGGCCTCAATCGACTCGGCTATTGATGCTGATCAAGAATATATATACTTTATGGGTTCGGAAACGATTCCTTCTGGACGTTACACACATCCACTTTTACCACAAATCTAATATACCCCAATACTCATTTTGAGTATCGGGTATAAAAATAAGCTGGATTTCTCCAGTGGGTGTAGCTTTGCCATCGACTTGGCCAGTGTATTTGAAAATCTCGACTGCTCTTTGGGCTTAAAGTTCTTTTAGAATCTCGTCGTTTGAAATATAATTGTGTGATGGACCTATTTCCGGCTGAGGTAAGCTCAGTTACGTCCAAGGTCAATCCACAAGAATTTTATAGATGGATGGAACCTTAACGGAGGCGTTGTGGTTGGCCTGTGGCAGAGAGGATGGAGCGGAGCCTGGTCGAGAGTCACTTGTGGTGTGCGTCTAACGGTGCTTAGGGACGTAGAGTGGATTAGTGCCAGAGCCTCGACCCTTTGTAATGACCTACGCTGTTCATATTATTTAAATACTTGGTTTGGCTTTTATTCGTTTCTTCGTTTCTTATTATGTTTTTGGTGAGTCCGAGTTACTCTGCGGGGTAACGTCTAGACTCGGAGCCGGGCTCGCATTTCGCCAATTTGGCAGTTGTGGGTTGACCTGGCTTATTCCTCTCCGACTTGGGGTCCGTATTTTGGCAACTTGGCGGGTTTATCATTGGTGCTCGTCGTGGTCTTCCTTGGTGTGTCATCGTTTTCGCGGTTGATGAACCTGGAAGACTGCACCTGATCGGTTGCTCGGACCGAAGTGGAGGATCCGCGTGACCGGGTATGATTAGTCGTCACTTTATGGGGTATTCTCTTGGCGGCGAGTGAAAAAGTGGGTGATGAGGTGTCTTAAATGTTGTTAGTCGGAATTCGCGTTGGGGTCGGTGTTGTAGACCCGTTTAGGTTCGTTACAATTGAGGTTTGGAGCATAAACAGAAGATACGAGAATACTAACTAGCCAGAATAATCTGGAAGTCTGGATCAAATCGGATAATGATTATTATAACGCCGGAATGAAAATATTAATTTTCAATGGCTACGCAACGCCGTTCACGCGCTTCATCGTGCAGTATGCACTGACTTATAGTAGGGCATGATGAAATTATACACGGCGGTCTCGTCAAGAGCCGAAGCTCGTTCGTGTTGTCCCTTATCGTCAGTGCATGCTTGCTTGTTGATGCGGATAGTGTTGGGTAAACATTACTCATGAGCAACACAACACTATTCACGGACGAATTTTTTGATATGTGCTTAACCCTTTTGTTCCAACCTCAAAAAAATTTCATATGGCATATTAGATTATATAAATAGCATATACAAAAAAACTCAAAGAGTTATAAGTAATATTTATATATTATGTAAAAGAACATTTTAATATTACTAAAAATTTTGAAGCAAAATTATTAATGGCTGGACAAAATTTAAATATTACTGTATCAGTAAAATCATTTTATTTTAAAATTTTAAACCCCACGAGCCTGTTGAGGGTTAATCAACATCAACATATGTCGTCTCACTCACACTTACTATACTATGTGTTTTTCACTCGCTCTAATTGCTAGGGTATAAATTTAAAATCGCGGCCGTAGCTGCGACTCACAACGTTCCTTTTCGTAAAAGGCACTAAACTTTGCTTTTCAATGCGCTTTATTTACCGACTGACAATTGTACTACAAAGTCGCATTTTATTAAAAATCGATAGATATCGAATAAATCCACAAATCCCAATGATAGGTCAAAAGTTATCGTTACTCAGCAAAAACTGCAAGCACTGGCAAAAAAACGACAGCATATTACATTACAAAGAAAAAGAATTCAATTGGAATTGCACAAACACAGTCGGCCTTCATAAAAGTGTACAAAGCAACTGGGCTAATACATCAGAGAATATTCCTGAAAGGAGCTCGTCCAGATCCAGTTAACGAAACAGAATTCACGCAAATCCAAGCAGTTGACAATGCATCCTTTTACTTATGCCATATCCGTGAACTTCGTGGCCACCTGCTGGGAAAATCAACCGGCTCAACAATTTAGATTGTCGGAGATAATTGAGTTCCCAGCCATTTTGGTCAATCTGAAAACGGGTATGGTCGAGGCGGAGTTTCACAAGTACGTGATGCCCGTGGAGTCGCCGCAACTGAGCGAATACTGTACCAGTCTGACGGGCATTCAGCAGAAGACTGTGGAGGCGGGAGTGCCACTGCAGACGGCACTCAATTCCTTTATCGAGTGGCTGAAGAAGGAATTGAGCGCCCGAAACCTGGTGCTACCAAAGATGAGTATGACCAATCCACAGGGAAACTGTTTCTTCGTCACCTGGACGAACTGGGACTTTGGAATCTGTCTTGCCAAGGAGTGCGCACGCAAGAATATACGTAAACCAACCTGCTTCAATCAGTGGATAGACGCGAGGGCCATCTACACGAAGTGGTACAAGTATCGTCCCTTCAGCTTCGACAATGCCCTGGCCCATGTGAGGCTGACCTTCCAGGGACGTGCTCACTCCGGCATCGATGATGCCAAGAATCTGGGCAATCTCATGTGCAAGATGTCTCGTGATGGAGCCCCCTTTTCGATCACCAAGGATCTGACACCACATAAGGAGCTCAACGAGAACCGTGGCTTCTGAGCTTAAGCGGTCAGCCATCAGCCATTAGCCATCCCAGCCAGAGCCAGAGCCCCCCAGCCAGAGCATAATAATCCATTTGTTTGTTGGATTATGTTTAATATTCAACGCCACAGTAACCCAAGGACACTAATGCTGACTAAGAGATGGGCCCAATTTAAACACAAATGTAAACGCCAAATAAGATTATTGTTTTTTTATTATCTACATAATTTCTTTTGACAGAAATAACGACTTGACATTTGAAGTGCGTCGCCATCGCAGCAAAGCCCCAGCACCTGCATCTGGATATCAAAAGCCAGCAAGAAAACCACAACATTAAAAATCCACTCATTTATCCTATTGGGTGTAGAGAATGATTATGAGTTTTGCATAATCTGAGCACAAATGTAATAGCAAAATAATTATCTTGTTTTCTTTTTATATTTTATCTAACATAAATTAAATTGATGTGCATCGCAATGACAGCCGATCGCCTGCCAGCAGCCATTAGCCATCCCACCAAAGCAGAATGAGCCAGAACACAAAAAAAGCCATTTATTTATTTGATTATATTTAATACACTTAATACGCTGCGTAGCCACTGCAAATTGATTTGTTCGGTTATAATAATGATCCGATCCGATTCAGATTCGGCAATCTGGTAGATATGGTTATTCTCTATGATTGTTCAAAATTGTGGATGCCACAGATCTTCGTCCTTTGTGATGGCGAAAGAGGGTGGGGTGAAATTTTGAAATACATATCACTAGGCGCTCATAGGGACGGACAAACGGACGGGCGGACAGACAGACATGGCTCTATCGACCCTCGACTATAGATGCTGATCAAGAATATACATATATACTTTATAGGTTCCTTATGAAAGGGGGGGTATACAAAATGTTCTTTTTTTTTTGTTATGTATTTTATCTAATTTCTTTTGACAGCAATTGATATGAATTTAAATTTGATGTGCATCGCAATCGCAGCTACCACATCTACAATCTAAACACCTACGTACGAGTACATCTAATCATAGCAATAAATATGGCCTTATAGCAAATACATTTTGCTACTATTCATACTTACTTGGTAATGATTAGCCATAGTCTTCAATATGGACTTATTTTTTCATCGATTTTCATCGCCTACACTAGGTGATACGGTATAAAAATAAGATTAAAACATCCAGGAACAGGAGGTTGGGAAGATCCTACCGCCCAACGTTTTGGCACAATGTTTGTATATTTGCTGATCACTTTCCTCTGGGACCCCTCCAAGCACTCAAGTAGTCGAATTCCCAAATGGGAAAGCTAAAATAGATCGATATTTTGTCGAAACTAAATTAGAGAAATTAAGAAAAACGAGACATCCAAATTGTCATAGAATTGGAGTTTAGATATAGCCCAATGCGAATATTGAATATATGTACATATGTATGTAAGATTAATAATAATGTATCGTTTATTTTCGAAAAAGAGTACAAAGTGTATGATTTAAGATGTGCAATTAATGAGTCTGTTCTTCCGACTTTTTGTTCAACTTTCTGCTTCTACTTCCAACAACCGACTCCCGTATCGATAACCCCTTATCGGTTAGGTCTTTTAAACATCGGTTAAGTCTGGTTATATCGGTTAGGTCTTATCGATGGTATCTTAAGTTCAAATGTTAATTTAGATGGGATAGTGCTAACTGCTTGATACACTGTCCTTTACATTCGGCCCTCCTGCTCATCTTCATCTGTCCCAGATGATAATATATCATCGTTCTCTGAGACCAAACGCCATAGCTTCATATTGTCACTGCTCGTTGCTGTGATATTTGGCCCCTCGACTTGAGCAACCTTTCTGACGTCGTAGCGACCGTTCCGCTTTACCTTGGTGACTTCATATGGGCCTAGATACTCGCTGGCCAACTTGCGTCCTGCAACGAACTGCGTCCTCTTGATCGCGACCATGTCTCCTAGTCTGTAGCCGTGCTCAGGTCGTCGTTTTTTATCATAATAGCGCTTGTACACCTCTTGCGCCTTCTCAATGTTTTGTTTCGCTTGGTCACGCAGTTCTTGGCGCTCGTTGTTAAACTGCGTAACCAACTCCTCGTTGAGCACCTCCAATAGTCGACTTTCAGCTTGTCTGTGCATCTTTGTCCCAAACATGACCTCGAATGGCGACGACTTCAACGTAGAATGCACATGCGAATTAATCGCCATCTGGACCTGTGGCACATGCTTGTACCACTTCGTTGACTCCTGAGCTGAGAGCATTGCGATGATACCCAAAACTGAACGGTTCACACGCTCAATCTGACCGTTGCCTCTCGCCACACCTGTCGTTGTACACACATGTTCGACTTTGTTCTCGTTGAGAAACTCGCTGAATGCGTTGGATGTAAACGCTGCTCCTCTGTCGCTGACTATGCGCTTGGGAAAACCAAACACAAATGACCAATCTCTCAGCCTCTTCACAACTTCTTCGTGACCTGTTGACTTAGTTGGGAACAGCCACACAAACTTGGAGAATGCATCTACCACAGCAAAAATGTACTTGTATTGCTTGGCTGTCGCATCCATTGGTCCCAAATGATCAACGTGCAGCGTGTATAGTGGTGTGTCACCCTTGTCAATGCAATGAAGATAGCCTTCTTGTTTGCCCAACTTTTTGCTGAAAATTATACAACTGATACAATTAGTAATCAACATATTTACTTTCCGTTCAAGGTGCGGAATCCAGTATTGCTGCTGAACTGAGTGCATTGTCTTCGCTGTGGAGAAATGACCAACTTCATGCGATCCTTGAATGATTTCCCTTTCCATCAGCCTTGGAACCACCAATACGCCATTGCCATTTACAGATTTGAAGAGAAGACCTCCTTTAAGCTTGTAGTCTTGATATGGGTGCTGCTTCAGGATCTCAACTGTGGCTTTGATGAAATCTTCATCCTGCTGTGCTTTCTTTATCCGAGCTGTTAGCTCCGTCGTCACGAACATGCATGTCTGCGGAAAACGACTGAGACAGTCCACGTGTCTCATTCTGTCCCCTGGGCGGTGTACTGCTTTGAATGTAAAGTCCTCCATATACAGAATCCACTGGGAAACTTCTCTGGGTATATCTACTTTCGTTGTTGTCTGCTTAAACGCCGCACAGTCAGTGGCAAGATCAAATTTGATCCCCAACAGGTAGTGACGAAACTTCTTGAGTGCGAGGTATGCAGCTTTGACCTCCAAATAGTAACTGTGACGTTTGGACTCGGCTTCTGTAGTCTTTTTACTCCAATAGTAAATCGGGCGGAAATTGCCATCAGACTGCTGCAACAGAACTGCTCCGAAACCTTCTTTGGATGCATCCGTGTGGAGTTCCGTTGGCGCTTCTCGTGAGTATAAATGTAATACAGGTGCGATTACATGCAGATTCTTTAAGGTTTGTAGCGACTGTTGCTCTGCTTCGCCAATGTTGAAAACTGCTTCCTTCCTGAGTAGATTCGTGAGCGGCCGGGCAACTTGTGCATAGCCAGGGATGAACTTTTTGAAAAAGCCTGTGAGTCCCAGAAATGCTTGAGCTGCTTTAATGTCTTTGGGCGTAGCAAACCGACTGACAGCTGCTGTCTTCTCTTTGCCGGGCCAGATTCTCCCGTCCTCAATGATATGGCCCAGAAAGCTAATGCGTGGCTGCATGAAGCTACATTTCTTCCACTTGATCTTTAGGCCAAACTGCGCAGCTGTCTCCAGGACCAACTTTGTCTTCCTCATGCATACCTCGGGCGACGCGGCGTAAACAATTATGTCGTCCATATAAAGCTGCATAATGTCAGAGTTGATTAATTCTTGAAAAATATAGCTTACGAACCGAATGAACGCAGCTGGCGAGTTCTTGAATCCGAAAGGCGCTTTATTAAACTCGAATAATCCCTCCTTTGTAACAAAGGCCGTATACGACTTGCTTTGCTCTTCCATAGGCACATGGAAAAATCCGTTTTCAAGGTCCATTATGGTAAACCACTTAGCCGACTGCAGCTTTTCCAAGACTTCCTCCATGATCGGGACTGGGAAGCAGTCCAGCAATACCATGCTGTTTAACTTCCTGTAGTCTACGCAAACTCTAAGTGTACCATCTTTTTTCTTCACGACGACAACTCTGCTCGCTACATTTGAAGACGACTTGCGCACGATTCCTTGCTCGATCCACTCTTCGACTTGCTTCTTTACGGCACTGGCTTCGTCTGTTGATAAACGACTCGGTGAGTGATGAAACGGCTTGATTACTCCGTCGGGAACTATCTTCAGTTGGATTGGAGACTGCTTTGCAACTTCTGTGGGCATTTGGTAACTGTTTCTTATCATCTGTTCAACGTCTTTTCGATATTGCGGCGGAGCTACAAAGGATGACTCTTCAGTTACATTATATATAAGAGCATGCTCATCTGTTGGCACAGGATCTGTGCACATATCAGCGACGAAACGGAACTTTTTAATGAAATCATGCCCCAAAAGTGCGTCGAAATCAATCTGGCTACTGGGGACTACTAAAAACTTCTGTGTGGTCTGCAACTTATCCACGGTAACTTCTGCATTAAAGTATCCAACAGGCTTTGTTGATATCTGACCCAGACCGCGCAACATAGTTGTGCACTTCAAAAGTTTAACGTTTTTCATGGTCTTCACTATACTCTCTTTGATTATGGTTACATCTGACCCTGTATCCACAAGACAGTCAACAACAATGCCGTTTATTTGAATTTTTTTCATGCGACTGCGATCCAAAATGACGCGAACTTTATCAACTTTATCAGCTTCATAAGGACAGTTACGCGAAATGTGACCATTCTGATTGCACTTAAAACACTTTGTTTCGGCTTTGCAGTCTTTGCGTTTGTGTTCTCCTGATCCACAGTTATAGCAATATTCTTTTTTACCGCTTTGCCCACTTTGCTGCTTGAAACTCGTTTTATGCTGTTCGTTATTGCCCTTCTTCTCCGATATGTTCAAACGATCATAGATATCGAACTCTTCTTTCAAGGCCCTGAAGGTCTTACAGCGATACATGGCATACTTATACTCGTTTCTTATGTCCAGACCGTTCACAATATGGCTTATAACAGCCGCGTGTTCAACATGTCCGACTGCTGCTATTTTTCTCATCTGCAGCAAGTACTCGTGCATCGACTCACTACTCTTCCTCTTTCTTTCTTGCAGCAGCTTATGAATGTCTGCACTGTTATAGCTACATGTGAATTCATCCAATAATACGTTCTTGAGTTCCTCATAGGTGCACACGCATTCAGCTTCAAGGAAAAGCTTAGCTGCACCGGTCATTTTTCCTCTGGCCTGCACATACTTTTGCTTTTCAGTAAGCTCATATGCGTCGGCATTTTTTTCGAATATCTCAAACCATTTTTCTATGGGACCGATTTTCCATCACAATCGCTCACAACTTTTGTAAAATTATCTGGAGCGATCTTCATTTCTCGTTGCTCATCGCAAAGCAGTTTCAAACTTAGCAACTTTATCATTTGATCAATCTTCTCATCAGTATTGTTTTCTGCATTTTCTAAATCTTCCATCTCGTTTGCACTCGGGCGCGACGTTCCTGGTACAGCTTCTTCCTTCTCTCTCTCTTTCCAGTGCAACGGCGGCGGTGTTTGCATCATTTTGCGGCTCTTTTCGACTTGTGTCTGTGTACCCGACGAGTGCTTGTCTTTTCTGTTTATAAGTGTGTATCACACACAACGTGTCTGTGCGTGTTTTTTATGCTTGTGTACGTACTGCGCACGGACAAGGCGACGCTGCGGCGCGACAATGAATTTCACAATTTTCCAACCGAATTAAACGACCGATCTTTTATTAAACTCCGTGTCTACTGTTAGGCTCACAGAATTTGGATTGTTCAACTTAATGTTTATAGCCACCAACAACAACTTTACAACTTTATGTAGCTACAAACAACAACTTTAACAACTTTTCAACAATCCTCTTCTTGCATCAGCTTCTGCTTTCTTCTGTTTTTCTTTTTCACACACTCCGAGCTCTGTATTCGACGCGGACGAGCCCCCAAATGTAAGATTAATAATAATTTATCGTTTATTAATAGTGTTTTTCGAAAAAGAGTACAAAGTGTATGATTTAAGATGTGCAATTAATGAGTCTGTTCTTCCGACTTTTTGTTCAACTTTCTGCTTCTACTTCCAACAACCGACTCCCGTATCGATAACCCCTTATCGGTTAGGTCTTTTAAACATCGGTTAAGTCTGGTTATATCGGTTAGGTCTTATCGATGGTATCTTAAGTTCAAATGTTAATTTAGATGGGATAGTGCTAACTGCTTGATACACTGTCGTTTACATGTATATCTCAGTAGGATAATATTAGTGGAGTTTTTAGTGGGAACAATTGAGAGACTTGACTTATCTCCTTCGAAATGTTCTGTGCCGCAATTTCCAGTCTGGCCTTGAATCTAATCCCCTATTCAAGTCGGAGCATCTACAGAAGAATGCGGATTCAAGATGGAATTTGCTTGCATCCCTTAGCCAAGTTGTGAAGTGTCACTTAGAGGAAGTGTTGGAAACAGACAGACTTGCTCCATACCCTGGGCCATACCATGTGGCCTCTGTTCGGTTTGTGACCGACTCCTGCGGTTCCTGTAGGCTTCTACGAGTATTCATGTAGTAGTTTAAGTTGCTTGATGGCAACGAGTAACATTTATTTGATAAGTATGTTGGACTTAAAATTATAACAGCTCCAAGTTTTACAAGTATGTTTGTGAATAATTATATGCGTGTACGTCTGATGCGTGGCTGAACTGACAACTGACTATCTCTCTCTCTTGCTATCGGCTCTCTCAGAGCCGATTACTGCTCTATCCCGACGACACGACGAAAACACGACCGCTTCGTGTCTCTCTCTTTCCTTCGTTTCCTACATTCGGCTGTCCTGACGGACCATTCGCCTCGGATGGGTCTAGCCAAGGTTTCATATATTCTGAAACTGTAGAGGTCTTATAGGGACCCTCAGTATCCCCAATCTTCTCGACTTCGTACCTTCCATGATTCTTTACCCTAACCACCTTATTCGGCCCTAGATACTTTCCTTTTAGCTTTAATCCAGTACTATACTGAGTACGCTTGATAGCTACTAGCTCATTAACCTCATACTGTCTATCTAGTTTCCTTTTTAAGTCAAAACTCTTCTTGTTTTCCTGCTGTAACCGTGCAATGTTTTCAACTACTTCCTTTCTAATTTTTTCGCGGTCCTTGTTCAACTCTTCGATAAGTGATTCTTCCAATATTTCTTTTATTTTTGGATCCATTCCTATACGCATGTCTAGCCCAGTCAATATCTTGAAAGGTGTTACCTTGGTACTTCGCGGCTCAACACTGTTGATCATTTGCTGTACTTTTCCTAGATGCTTATACCAACTACCGGAATTACCCTGACACAATTTCGACAACATAGGCACCACTATCTTGTGCATCCTTTCGACTTGACCATTCCCACGTGGAACGCCTGTGGCAATCATTAAATGCTGTATTTTCTCTCTCTCACAATATTCACGAAACAAATTGGACATAAACGCTGCACCCCTATCCGTCACTATTCTGTTCGGATTACCAAAACTAGTCCCCTGAATTTCCAAACACTTAACGACCTCTTCAACACCTGTACTACGTGTAGAATATAACCAAACAAACTTAGAAAATCCATCAACGACAACCAGTATATAATTGTACTGTTTTTTAGTCATTTCCATTGGTCCAACGTGATCAATGTGATACGTTTGTAACGGCCTATCACCCTTATCTATTGGTTGCAAATAACCCTCACGTTTTCCTGTCTTTTCATTGACAATGATACACTCGACACAACTATTTATTACGCGCCATACTTTGTCTTTTAACTTCGGAATATAATACGACTTTTCAATGATATCTTGTGTCTTTTTAACTGAAAAATGTCCTTGCTTATGTGCTATTGATATAATCTCATTTTCCAACTGAGCTGGTACTACGATGAGCTCCTTATCCGGATCCTTAAACAAAATCTGATTCTGAATATAATAATCCTCATATTCCTTGTCCTCCACAATACTTTTAACAGCCTTAACCCAATCGTCGGTTAGCTGAGCTTCTTTCAAACGATGAGCTATACTTTCGGTCACCATAAAACAAGATACACGACTCAACGCGTCAACGTGCCTCATCTTCGTTCCTGAGCGATGTTCTATAACATAATTAAAATCTTGTAGGTACATGGCCCAACGTGCTACTCTCAAAGGAACGTCTTTCTTTTTGATCGTCATTGTAAATGCATTACAATCTGTGACAATTTTGAACTTTATACCCAAAACGTATACACGCCATTTCGCTAAAGCTTCGATAATTGCCAGAACCTCAAGGTCATAAGCAGGATATTTCTCTTCACATGGCTTAGTCCTACGGCTCATATATTGAACTGGATGGAATTGGCTGTCTTCCAAACTCTTTTGCAGTAACACGGCTCCATACCCCCATTTTGATGCATCAGTATGGATTTCTGTCTCCAACTTCGGGTTGTACATTTCTAAAACAGGTCTACTAATCAATGCTACCTTTAGTTGTTCAAACGCAACCTGATGTATCTCCTTAAATTCAAATTTAACATCCTTCCGCAGCAGATCTGTCAATGGTTTTGCAATAACAGCATAACCCTCAATAAACTTTCGGAAATAAGAAGTCAATCCTATGAAACGCTGAACTGTTTTTTTATCAACTGGCACTGGGAACTTTTCGACTGCCCTCGTCTTCTCATCACTTGGTCTTATCGTGTTCTTTTCTATTATATACCCCAGAAAATTAACCTTTTGTCGTAACAGCTGACACTTTCTCCAATTTATACGTAGCCCATTCATTTCCGCTATCTTCAGTACTTTTCTCAACTTTAACAAACCCTCTTCTATATCTTGACTACAAATAATAACGTCATCCATATAGACTGCTGCTTCATTATTCTTTACCAAATCTCTCAACACAGCCGTTATAAATCTGGTAAACACCGCTGGAGAATTTGAAATTCCAAATGGTACATATAAAAATTCGAACTGACCATTCTGAGTCACAAAAGACGTATATTTTTGAAACTCGACTTCTACAGGCACATGGAAAAAACCATTCGTTAAATCCAACGTGGTGAAATACTTTGCACCCTGCAGTTTCTCCAACACTGTATCCATATGTGACATTGGAAAGTTATCGCGAACTATTTTCTCATTCAGCTTTCGGTAATCACAGCATAGTCTCTTGCTACCGTTCTTTTTGGGTACCAACACTACTGGTGATGCATACTCCGATGTACTTGGCTTTATAATCTTCTGAGCCAGCCACTCTTTCACTTGCTTGTCCACGATTTCCTGTTCACACAACGGTAATCGTCTCGGATGCTGGAAAACTGGTATCTCATCCACTAACACAATTTTCATTTTTATCGGCGCATCTACATTTCTCTGAGGTTGGTACTTTCCTACCATACCCCTAACCTCTCTAGCATGTGCTTCACTGAGATGACCAACATCAATTGAAAACTCCTTCTCAACTTCGTCAATACTTGACATGCAAATGCCTTTATATTCATTAAACAATTCCACGCATGAGGACGATGCTACCTGATCAAGTTTCTTATCTTTATCCTCGCCACAAACTCTACGAACAAATCTTGTTCCTATCTTAGAAACTTGCATGTCCACATGATCCAGAATAGTCCTTCCTAAAATGGCTTCAAAACCAATATCCTCGTCTGGAATGACATGAAATTCTACCTCCATTTCAATCTCATCGATTTTCACTGGTATCGAAAAGCTACCAAAAGTTACAACTTGACTATCTCCAATACCTGTTAAACATTTCTCCTGGCCGATCAGTTCAAGATTTCCAAATTTCAAAAATACCCTCCTGCGAATTAAACACAAATCTGCTCCAGTATCAATCAAACCTTGGAATACCAAATTCGCGTACTTAATATCCTTTAATTCCAAACCTGATGGAGTGAAAATACCTGACGGCTTATTGACGACTTTCTTATCTCGAATAATGTTCGTATTCGATCTCTTTTCTTGTCTGGTTTCGACCTTGACATTACAGCTTGCAGCACGGTGTCCTGGTTGGCCACATTTGAAACAACAAAAATCATTTTTGGGACAATCTTTCCTCAAATGCGATTTGTCTCCACACTTAAAACATTTCCTAAAATTCTCTGCCATCGACCCTTTCACCGAACTCTCACTTTTATTACTCAGCGGCCAATTCTTACTCATCGGCTTGGATCCGCCTCTAGCTTTCTGGTAAACATCGATCTGAAATTTAAGCTCCTTTAAGTTTCTAGCTTGGTACAGCATTGCCTTACTTGCCCTAGCGTCTGGTATACCATCCACAAAATATTCGATTAAACTCTCATCATCTAGTTTAATTGGCTTGGCTATCTCCATTAACGCATACAAAAACTCATGCAACGACTCTCCTTTTTTCTGCTGGCGCTTTTGCAACATTCTATGTACTTCTACGGACGACAGTTTAACACTAAACTCATCCAACAGAGTTGCCTTCAACGAATTCCAGTTACGAATATCACGCAAACTACGAACGAAAGATTTTGCTGCACCAACTAACAACTGCTTGGCATAAATGAATAATTGTAATTGACTCCATTGAACAGTAGCTGCGCATTCTTCTAATTCCTCTATCCATTGATTGATGTCGGGGTTATTAGAACCAGAAAATTGTGACACACTACCTTCCACGTCTTTTAGCGTAAACCAAGATTTATACTCTGCCTGTCGCGTACCTGGTTGAACTGCTACGGTATCATCCACTGCTGTTACTACGGACTCATTCTCTGACTCTTCTTCATCCTCAACTGGAAAGCCGTGATGTATTAATAGTCTATCTTGCAAATCGCGCTTTCGTCCCGTCGTCTGCAACGCAAGCTCTCTTAACTTCTCTCGCAAATCTGCGACTCTCAGTGTCATTATCTCTTCAACTTGCATCGTGACGATTTAAATACAAAATAATTGATATTAGCTTATATCTAAGAAAATGTAATTAAATCAACTTAAACAACCTTATTACTGCTGGCCTGTTAACAATTTTCCAGTTAACATCGATTTCGAAAACGCCTTTAAAGTCGTCACTGTTAACGATCGCTTCTCTGTTAACGCTCACCTTACTATGGGTTTACCCTTGTTAACTCTCGCTTCTGCGCAGAACTTTCCAGACTCCAAATTTGACGCACACACACCACCACATCCAGATCTCGCTTGCCTGTCGATGTCGCTGTTGCCGTCCTCTCTTTGTTGCCTTGCCTTGCTCTCGCCGTTCGCCGATAACTCGTTGTCGCTTCCCGAATCGTCGCTGCTTCTGCTGTTACAAAATGAACTGCTGCTTGTCTTTTCTTGTAGTTGTAGTCTCCGTCCGACGCAGTGCAACACAACAACAATCAATGTTCTTTGATTCTTGCTGTTTGCTGCCGTCGTTTTGTCGCTTCTGCTTCCTTTGGAACGAACGCACTCAGATTGTCGTCTCTGTGCCGCTTGTCTCCTTGTAGCTCTAGCCTCTCAGACGCAATGCACAACAACAACAACGAAGGTTTTGATTCTTGCTGTGTTTGCTGCCGTCTGCCGTCGTTTTGTCGCTTCTGCTCTCTTTGGAACGAACGCGCTCAGATTGTCGTCTCTGTGCCGCTTGTCTCCTTGTAGCTCTAGCCTCTCAGACGCAATGCACAACAACAACAACGAAGGTTTTGATTCTTGCTGTGTTTGCTGCCGTCTGCCGTCGTTTTGTCGCTTCTGCTCTCTTTGGAACGAACGCGCTCAGATTGTCGTCTCTGTGCCGCTTGTCTCCTTGTAGCTCTAGCCTCTCAGACGCAATGCACAACAACAACAACGAAGGTTTTCATTCTTGCTGTGTTTGCTGCCGTCTGCCGTAGTTTTGTCGCTTCTGCTCTCTTTGGAACGAACGCGCTCAGATTGTCGTCTCTGTGCCGCTTGTCTCCTTGTAGCTCTAGCCTCGTGTTCGCCAAAATTTCCAAATACACGCACAAATCTCACTTGCAAATGTTGTTGTCTTGGGCTTATTTTCGGACGAGCCCCCAATTTGTAGTAGTTTAAGTTGCTTGATGGCAACGAGTAACATTTATATGATAAGTATGTTGGACTTAAAATTATAACAGCTCCAAGTTTTACAAGTATGTTTGTGAATAATTATATGCGTGTACGTCTGATGCGTGGCTGAACTGACAACTGACTATCTCTCTCTCTTGCTATCGGCTCTCTCAGAGCCGATTACTGCTCTATCCCGACGACACGACGAAAACACGACCGCTTCGTGTCTCTCTCTTTCCTTCGTTTCCTACATTCATATTCCAAAGAATCCGAAGTGCCTGAAAAGAAAAAGAATTTTTCGGTGGTAAATGGTAAAGATGATGAGAAGAATGCCTGTAATGACCTAGTGACCGCCGCAAAAGTTCTGTCGGCTGTACAGGACTCAATAGGCTCGTTGGAACCCAACGTACACTATGTTGAGCAAGCAGCAACCATTTGAAGACTCTTGCGAAAGGCGCCTCAAAAGATACATGAAATTAAGTGCAGCTGAGTGGGGTGATTTGAATAGGCTTGTTAATACCCTGGATCCGACGTACCTTGCCACAGAAAAGTTGCAATTGTTCACCAATTGACTTCTATAAGCTATGGCTGGAGGTCAATAAGTCTAATGCATTTGCAGCTATTTCATTTAAATGAGCCCTTTAGTATTTATCATTATACATATATGTAAGCGACGCATACTTAACCATAAGCATAAGCATAGCCCTCATACACGCCCTATCACTGCGGCCAGATCGACGATTGATTCCGTTGGTAGAGTGGTGGAATAGCCAGCACTAGATGGAAACGTGGCGGTAAGGAGCACTGCATAATGGTCACGCTGGACATTAAGAACGTGTTTAACACGGCGATGTGGAGCTGCATCCTAAGGGCGCTAGAGACTTTCGACACACCCAGGTACCGAGGCCGGCACGGAGCAATAGGAGGTATTTGCAGGCGTCCCGCAGGGGTCGGTGCTGGGCCCCACACTGTGGAACGCAATGAACGACGGCATATTGCGACTCAGCCTCCCCCACGTAGTGCATATGGTGGGTTTTTCAGACGATGTGGCTGTTCTAGTGGTGGGAAAACTCTTGGCCGGAGACTTGGAGAAGACCTGCAACCAGACAATAGCGCGTATTCAACAGTGGCTGGAGAAGGTCGGGCTCGAACTCGCTCCCCACAAGACCGAGGCAGTGTTGGTGTCCAGCCGAAAGAAAGCTGAGACAGTCCTGCCACGGTCATATCTCTGCCATGGATGCTGGCTAATGGTAGTCGGGCGGAGTAAAGAAAACTATCAATGAAATTACCCCAATCTATGGTGACACTGTTACATGCCGAGGGATGCATGGCCGAGGGGTTGCTCGGTTGCTAATATACAGACTCTGGATACCTGCCGACCTCCAGTATAAAAAAAAAATTTAATTTAAATTAAGTAGTCATTAGTCAGCTCTCACTGCGTTCGGTTGTGCTTTCGCTATGTCGCTTTATTACTGCTCAGAATGCAATTCGTCACCTTGAGGCTGTCCGCTGTTCTTCTTTATGCCGCCGAGCGTGCATCGATTGGCATGCAAGTGCAGTTAAACTCTTGAGAAATCTGCTAATTTGTTATGGCATACCTGCATATTGGTAAATTTTCTACCGCGACGGGGCCAGAAGCGGTGGTGAAATTTGTTGCCAATAAACTCAAGGTGCCGGAGGGGGAAATTTCTTGCGTGAAATTGGTTAAGCGAGATGCTGATCTATCTGCGTTATCTGGTGTTCCCGTGGTCTTTGATGATAGATTCTGGCCAGTATCGGTAAGGGTTTCGCGCATAGACAGAGGCCGGAAGCTGATTTGACGGCAGTTAATCTGTGTGCAGCTGTGCCACTGCGGACGTCCACGCTGACTCAGAAAGCTCCAGGTTCATCCACTTCAAAAAAAACCCCAGTGAAACCCCTTTGGTTTTATGATCGCCGCTTCTCCACAAAATATTCAGCTTGCACTTTTTTGACGAAGAGTCAGCAGCTCGTCGTGCACTCTTATGTGGAACACTCTTCAGCATCATCACCTAGATTGGCTCTCCCTGCCCAATCTTCTGGACGAGGATGGTGTGCTGCTATTTCGGACTCCGGCACATAAGCAGGTTTCAAGCATGGGTCTCGGCCCTTTGGTTCAGTGGGATATGCCTGAACCTCCTCTGGATCCATCTTCCGTGGCCGCTAACAGGACGGCACCGCCACTTTCTGGGACCGTGCCGATGGACGGTGCCAAGACTCAGGCTGTCAGCTTGGCTACCCCTACGTGTGACTTCGACGTTGTCATTTTGTTTGAAACCTGGCTCAATTCAAACTTTTTCGACAACGAATACTTCGATCCTAACCTTTTCCAGGTGTTTCGTAAGGACAGAGATTGTGCCAAGACGAAGCGCTGCAGAGAAGGTGGGGTCATTGTGGCCGTCAGACACACCCTACTGGATGGTGGCTCTGTTCTGGATCAGATTGGTGTGGCGGTGGCTGGCCAGTCGGAGACGCTATTAGCGCATCGTACATTCCACCGAATAGCTGTCACACACTCAAAACATTGCTAAAATATATGTTATGGTATTCTGCGAGACCGTCAGCACCTCTGCGTTGCTGGCGACTTCAATTTGGGTTCGTTGATATGGTCCGGCGATCCGCAGTCGTCGGCTATGATACCAAGCAATGTACATTTGCCGCACGAGATTCTCTTGCTAGATGATTTTTTAGTATGGGCTTAACCAAAGTAAATAGTTTTTGTTAGTTTGGATATAGATTGCCATGTTACATCTTGCGAACTGCCTTGGACGGCTACGTGTCCGACGAGAGCGACCTAGCCAAGGGTCTTAGCCACATCGATGTCGGGGAGGAGCTGGAGTCCCCCGACAGCGACCTGGAAACAACAATGGTGGAGGTGAGCCTCAGGAATGTCACTGACGCTCCTGCAGATAAACCTCCACCATTGTAAGGCAGCATCCGCTGCTCTACTGCTCCATCTAGCCAAGGGTGGAGCCTAAAAAGTCATCATTTAGGATCCTCGGAAACAGGGTCTTCGGTCTGAGGACTCCAAACTATAAGCTATACGTAGCTGAAACCGCAGGTTAAATTCGTACCTGCATTCTTGCAAAAAGAGAGTGGCACTTATTTTTGCTCCCAAATTTGAGCAATGAAGACCACACCGAAGTGAGCCTCGAAGGCTAGGAGCGCTCACTGAGGATCTGCTCCGTATACATGGGTCATAACCAACCTGACCCAACCACTGCCAGTGGTTAAGCACTGACGCAAACGAAGGGGGTGAGTACCTCTTTTTAATTACTTACTGACCACTCAGATGTTCTTATTAAACCGGAAGTTATCCCACCTCTATTATTAAAAACCACAAGGAGGTCCTGGACCACACGCTTGCCTCTCATGAGATACAGAGGAACATTGTAACCTGGAGGGTCCTGGAAAAACACTCCTTCTCGGACCACAGTAACATGGAAACTGTATTCTCCTTTTCATTTACGAAGCCAGTTCAATTCCGGACCCGCAGGCGGACAAATTGGACTCGGTACTCTGACTGCCTTTGTCGTGTTCTCCCTGAGTCCCCACCTGAGGAGGAGAGCTTCACCGACGCCTGCATTAAAGCGCTCGATAAATCCTGCCCCTCTGGCAAGAACAGAGGCCGGAAGAAACCTGAATGGTAGACTCCGAAACTGGGCGAACTCCGGAAAGCCTCCCGGAGACTCTTCAATAAAGCTAAGGCTGAAAAAGTTGAGCAAAACTGGGCCGATTACAAGGCCAGTCTGTCAACCTACAACAAAGAACTTAGGAAAGCCAAACGCGCCTCTTGGCGTAAATTCTTTCGAAGACTACACCCACCCTACTTGAAGAATGTCGACCAGTCTTGGACCACGTCCAGCGATGAGTCGCTAAATCTGCTTCTTAATACTCACTACCCTGGCTACGATAAAAACAGACCCATATACTGTCGGCTAAAATGCCATCCTGAACCTGCTAGGCCAGGAAAAAATTTTCTGGGCGATCAAAAGCTCCCAACCATACAAGTCTGCGGGGACAGATGGCATTATCCCTGCCCAACTGATTCACGTGGGACCAAAAACCATTAATTGGCTCAAAATAATTAACGAGGGAGTATTCTCCCACGCGTGCATCCCGGCATGCCTTTTGGAAGGGAAGATCCACCGAAACGGCCCTTAACTTTATGGAGTACACCCTGTTAGCCTTCCTCGACATAGAAGGCGCCTTTAATAACATTCTTCCGACCTCCATCACGGGCGCACTGGCAGCCCTGGGGGTTGACTCCTGGACGGTGATCGTCCATCCTAATCGATCAGATGCTACAAAGCAAGACTGTTGAGGCATCACTGAGGACGTCAACAACTACCAGATTTTTCAGCAGGTGAAGACCACAGAGCGGAGTCCTCTCGCCCCTCTTATGGAACGTGGCAGTGAACGAACTGTGAGTGCATGACAAGTAATCGCACGACGATGTCGAGATGGGCAGACAAATGCAGGCCGTCAAATGTCAACCCATCTAAAACGGATAGAGGATAGAGTAAAGAATGCACAGTGCACAGTGGACCTCTATACATGCAGGAAAGCAATCGGACTACAATGGGGAATGGCCCCGTATATAGTTCGGAATCTATACACCGCCATCATACGACCAATCATGCTCTATGGAGTGGTAGTATGGTGGCCAGCCCTAGACAAAAGAACTTGTCTCAACAGACTCAGTATAGTTCAACGCATGGCAGAGCTATGCATACCTATCGGGCTACGCACTACTCCAGGGAAAGCCCTGGATACCGTGCTGGACCTACTGTAACGAGCTGTTTTTATCCCCCCTCCCCGGCTACCGCCTTAACCTAACCTTAAAAATATTTTGGGCAGTCTTTACTACTGGTAGCACTAGTAGCGCACTGTATGCGAGAGCAAGGGGTTGTGTCATGGGGAGGAAGGCCACTCGAGTCGCATATTGTTTTACCTTTACAGTATTTTGCAGTATGACCAATATTTTTTAAATTTTTGCATCTCATAGGGTAATGGATACATTATTTGACACAAGCGGTGTGCCATGTAATCTGAATTTTTCCTGGTAAGTTATAGAGGTAAACGAGGGGGAACGTTGTGAGTTGCTGCGGACACCGCAACTGTACAGTTATACCCGATACTTAGTCAGTATGGCTCTCCTCCGGCAGACGCCGCTAATATTGAACGACACGACAAAGAGTGCGTGCGAGAGAGACAGAAAATCAGTCTGAGCGTGACGTCGGGGGCTGCGTAGCCAGTGCAAATTGATTTCTTGCTTTTGGCTACAAAAATGATCCGATCTGATCCAGGTTCAGCAATCTGATAGATGTGGTCGTTATCTATGATTCTGCGTTTTTAGTTTTCTCGAATCTGCAATATTGTGGATGAAACAGATTTTCGTCCTTTGTGGGGGCGGAAGGAGGGGGGGGCGAAATTCTGAGATATACGTTTTATAGTGAGATCTAACAGAAGTGCGGATAACAAATTTGGTTACTCTAGCCTTAATAGTCTCTGAGATTTGTGGATGCCCCAGATTTTCGTCCTTTGCGGGGGGTGTGGCGAAATTTGGACACGAAACGGTCAAGGTCCGATATCACAGGAGTGTGGATACCAAATTTGGTTGCTCTGGCTCTTATAGGTTCTGAGATCCTTGAACTCATATTTTGCAATTGGCAAAACCGACCATGAAACCTGTGTGTTAGAGAGAGACAGAGCGAGAAAGAATGAAATTGTTTTCTTGATTCTGGCTATAATAATTATACGATCTGGTTCAGATTTTGCAGTCTAGAAGATATAGTCATCCTCTACGATTCTGCATTTTCTGTTTTCTCGTATCTTTGAATTTGTGGATGCCACAGATTTTCGCCTTTTGTGGGGGCGGAAGTGGGCGGGGCGACGTTTTGAAATATTTTTGTAGCAGTGACATATCACAGAAGTCTGGATCCAAAACATCGTTGCTCTAGATCTTATAGTCTTTGAGCACTAGGCGCTGAAGGGGACGGACAGACGGACGGACGGACGGACGGACAGACGGACAGACGGACAGACAGACAGGCCTCAATCGACTCGGCTATTGATGCTGATCAAGAATATATGTACTTTATGGGTTCGGAAACGATTCCTTCTGGACGTTACACACATCCACTTTTACCACAAATCTAATATACCCCAATAATCATTTTGAGTAACGGGTATAAAAATAAGCTGGATTTCTCCAGTGGGTGTAGCTTTGCCATCGACTTGTCCAGTGTATTTGAAAATCTCGACTGCTCTTTGGGCTTAAAGTTCTTTTAGAATCTCGTCGTTTGAAATATAATTGTGTGATGGACCTATTTCCGGCTGAGGTAAGCTCAGTTACGTCCAAGGTCAATCCACAAGAATTTTATAGATGGATGGAACCTTAACGGAGGCGTTGTTGTTGGCCTGTGGCAGAGAGGATGGAGCGGAGCCTGGTCGAGAGTCATTTGTAGTGTGCGTCGAAGGGTGCTTAGGGGCGTAGAGTGGAATAGTGCCAGAGCCTCGACCCTTTGTAATGACCTACGCTGTTCATATTATTTAAATACTTGGTTTGGCTTTTATTCGTTTCTTCGTTTCATATTATGTTTTTGGTGAGTCCGAGTTACTCTGCGGGGTAACGTCTAGACTCGGAGCCGGGCTCGCATTTCGCCAATTTGGCAGTTGTGGGTTGACCTGGCTTATTCCTCTCCGACTTGGGGTCCGTATTTTGGCAACTCGGCGGGTTTGTCATTGGTGCTCGTCGTGGTCTTCCTTGGTGTGTCATCGTTTTCGCGGTTGATGAACCTGGAAGACTGCACCTGATCGGTTGCTCGGACCGAAGTGAAGGATCCGCGTGACCGGGTATGATTAGTCGTCACTTTATGGGGTATTCTCTTGGCGGCGAGTGAAAAAGTGGGTGATGAGGTGTCTTAAATGTTCTTATTCGGAATTCGCGTTGGGGTCGGTGTTGTAGACCCGTTTAGGTTCGTTACAATTGAGGTTTGGAGCTTAAACAGAAGATACGAGAAAACTAACTAGCCAGAATAATCTGGAAGTCTGGATCAAATCGGATAATGATTATTATAACGCCGGAATGAAAATATTAATTTTCAATGGCTACGCAACGCCGTTCACCTGCTTACTCATTTTCATTATCTCTCTCTATCTATCTCACTCTCACACACACTCTTCATCGTGCAGTATGCACTGACTTATTGTAGGGCATGATGAAATTATACACGGCGGTCTCGTCAAGAGCCAAAGCTCGTTCGTGTTGTCCCTTATCGTCAGTGCATGCTTGCTTGTTGATGCGGATAGTGTTGGGTAAACATTACTCATGAGCAACACAACACTATTCACGGACGAATTTTTTGATATGTGCTTAACCCTTTTGTTCCAACCTCAAAAAAATTACATATTGGATATTAGATTATATAAATAGCATATACAAAAAAACTCAAAGAATTATAAGTAATATTTATATATTATGTAAAAGAACATTTTAATATTACTAAAAATTTTGAAGCAAAATTATTAATGGCTGCACCAAATTTAAATATTACTGTATCAGTAAAATCATTTTATTTTAAAATTTTAAACCCCACGAGCCTGGTGAGGGTTAATCAACATCAACATATGTCGTCTCACTCACACTTACTATACTATGTGTTTTTCACTCGCACTAATTGCTAGGGTATAAATTTAAAATCGCGGCCGTAGCTGCGACTCACAACGTTCCTTTTCGTAAAAGGCACTAAACTTTGCTTTTCACTGCGCTTTATTTACCGACTGTCAATTGTACTACAAAGTCGCATTTTATTAAAAATCGATAGATATCGAATAAATCCACAAATTCCAATGATAGGTCAAAAGTTATCGTTACTCAGCAAAAACTGCAAGCACTGGCAAAAAAACAACAGCATATTACATACATTACAAAGAAAAAGAATTCAATTGGAATTGCACAAACACAGTCGGCCTTCATAAAAGTGTACAAAGCAACTGGGCTAATACATCAGAGAATATTCCTGAAAGGAGCTCGTCCAGATCCAGTTAACGAAACAGAATTCACGCAAATCCAAGCAGTTGACAATGCATCCTTTTACTTATGCCATATCCGTGAACTTCGTGGCCACCTGCTGGGAAAATCAACCAGCTCAACAATTTAGATTGTCGGAGATAATTGAGTTCCCAGCCATTTTGGTCAATCTGAAAACGGGTATGGTCGAGGCGGAGTTTCACAAGTACGTGATGCCCGTGGAGTCGCCGCAACTGAGCGAATACTGTACCAGTCTGACGGGCATTCAGCAGAAGACTGTGGAGGCGGGAGTGCCACTGCAGACGGCACTCAATTCCTTTATCGAGTGGCTGAAGAAGGAATTGAGCGCCCGCAACCTGGTGCTACCAAAGATGAGTATGACCAATCCACAGGGAAACTGTTTCTTCGTCACCTGGACGAACTGGGACTTTGGAATCTGTCTTGCCAAGGAGTGCGCACGCAAGAATATACGTAAACCAACCTGCTTCAATCAGTGGATAGACGCGAGGGCCATCTACAAGAAGTGGTACAAGTATCGTCCCTTCAGCTTCGACAATGCCCTGGCCCATGTGAGGCTGACCTTCCAGGGACGTGCTCACTCCGGCATCGATGATGCCAAGAATCTGGGCAGTCTCATTTGCAAGATGTCTCGTGATGGAGCCCCCTTTTCGATCACCAAGGATCTGACACCACATAAGGAGCTCAACGAGAACCGTGGCTTCTGAGCTTAAGCGGTCAGCCATCAGCCATTAGCCATCCCAGCCAGAGCCAGAGCCCCCCAGCCAGAGCATAATAATCCATTTGTTTGTTGGATTATGTTTAATATTCAACGCCACAGTAACCCAAGGACACTAATGCTGACTAAGAGATGGGCCCAATTTAAACAAAAATGTAAACGCCAAATAAGATTATTGTTTTTTTATTATCTACATAATTTCTTTTGACAGAAATAACGACTTGACATTTGAAGTGCGTCGCCATCGCAGCAAAGCCCCAGCACCTGCATCTGGATATCAAAAGCCAGCAAGAAAACCACAACACTAAAAATCCACTCATTTATCCTATTGGGTGTAGAGAATGATTATGAGTTTTGCATAATCTGAACACAAATGTAAACGCAAAATAATTATCTTGTTTTCTTGTTATATTTTATCTAACATAAATTAAATTGATGTGCATCGCAATGACAGCCGATCGCCTGCCAGCAGCCATTAGCCATCCCACCAAAGCAGAATGAGCCAGAACACAAAAAAAGCCATTTATTTATTTGATTATATTTAATACACTACAATTCTGGAACCACACCAAATAACATGAAAGATGGCTAAGAGTTTTGCCTTATGTGAACACAAAGGTAAACACTACTGAGGGGGAACGTTGTGAGTTGCTGCTGCGACCGCAACTCTACATTTAAGCCCGAAGCATATGCAGTATGGCTCTCCTCCGCCAGACCGAACGACACGACAAAGAGTGCGTGCGAGAGAGACAGAAAATCACTGCAAATTGATTTGTTCTGTTATAATAATGATCCGATCGGATTCAGATTCGGCAATCTGGTATATATGGTTATTTTCTATGTTTGTTGAAAATTGTGGATGCCACAGATCTTCGTCCTTTGTGATGGCGGAAGAGGGTGGGTGAAATTTTGAAATACATATCACTAGGTGCTCATAGAGACGGACAAACGGACGGACGGACAGACAGACATGACTCTATCGACCCTCGACTATTGATGCTGATCAAGAATATACATATATCCTTTATAGGGTAGAAAAAAATGTTCTCGTTTTTGTTATGTATTTTATCTAATTTCTTTTGACAGCAATTGATATGAATTTAAATTTGATGTGCATCGCAATCGCAGGTACCACATCTACATCGGAATCTAAACACCTACAAATGTACGAGTACATCTAATCATAGCAATAAATATGGCCTTATAGCATATACATTTTGCTACTATTTATACTTACTTGGTAATGATTAGCCATAATCTTCAATATGGACTTATTTACGGTATAAAAATAAGATTAAAACATCCAGGAACAGGAGGTTGGGAAGATCCTACCGCCCAACGTTTTTGGCACAATGTTTGTATATTTGCTGATCACATTCCTCTGGGATCCCTCCAAGTACTCAAGCAGTCGAATTCCCAAATGGGAAAGCTAGAGAAATTAGAGAAATTAAGAAAAACGAGGCAACCAAATTGTCATAGAATTTGAGTTTAGATATAGCCCAATGCGAATATTGAATATATGTACATATATCAAAGTAGGATTATATTAGTGGAGTTTTTAGTGAAAACAATTGAGAGACAGACTTGACTAGCTTTTGAAAAGTTAAGGACGCCCTTGAAGGTTATCTCGTTCGAAATTTTCTGTGCCGCAATTTCCAGCCTGGCTTCGAACCTCATCTCCTATTCAAGTCGGAGCAAATACAGAAGAATGCGGATTCAAGATGGAATTTGCTTTAGCGTCATCCCTTCCCTTCCCATCTCCGGCATCCCTTAGCCAAGTTGTGAAGTGTCACTTAGAGGAAGTGTTGGAAGCAGACAGACTTTCCCCATCCCCTGGGCAGCAGCATCCATGCAGAACGTTATGGAATTTCCTTTGTTCTTCTTTCCAATCAGGAAGAGTGAAATGTTCCCCGAGGTGTGAGGGAATGTATAGCAAAAAGAAATGCGAATGCAACACCTTGTTGCAAATGCAGCCCAGCACGTACTCCCTCTATTGCCACTGGTGTTTGCTTAACCAAATTGAAGTTTTCGGGGCAAAACTTGTGGCCTCTGTTCGGTTTCGTCGGACTCCTGCGGTTCCTATGGGCTCTTACGAGTATTCATATTCACCCCCAGCATCCTGGCATCCTTCTGACTAATTAGTTGTAAGCGAATTTGTATTCAATTTGCTCGTCTGGCATTGGTATGCCCCATTCCCCTACTTCCTGATTCTCTTCCAGGAATTTCCTCCTTAGACTCTCTTGTTGCTCCTTGCAGCTCCCGAAGGCTACTAAGGCTTACTCTAAGGCCAGGGCCAAAGTGTTTCATAACTCGGTATGGCAGGCCATAAATTATGTTGCCTACGACTTGGCAATTAAGCCCCGAAAATGAGCGTGAGAATGAGACCGGAAATGGAGAAGGATGGGGCAAAGGATGGCGAGGCGTGCCGACCAATATAGTTGGTCTGGATCTCTCTTTTCGCTCTCTCTCTCTCTGTCTGTCTTAGGCCTCGACCCCATCAAATTTACACCTAACAAACTTCATAACAGAGTCATAAAACCCTCCACAGACACACTTGCACACATGCCCCCCGACTGGGGGGCATAACCATGGACCGGCTGTGTAGGCCATAAAAATGTTAAGGCAAAGAGAAAACAGGCCAAAACCAAGAGGATGGCTCTGCCACAAGGCTACCCTCTGCGATGCTAAAGCGGGGGATCCAATCGACAGCCTGTGTTGCCGATGCCCTGCACATGCAAACACCCAACAGGAGACAGGAAATAAGAAGCTAATACCCTTGCAAATCGAAGCAAGAATTCAATCTGAAAGTTATCTTGCACCATATCCACCAATGCATACTACCTTGACACGTCTATGATATAATGATCCAATCTGAACAACTCCGATTACAGCAAAAGATATATCGATGACGGGTTTCTTCTCTTTAAAAAGCAGTATACCTTTTGCTTGGGTATCAAAAGATGAGCACAACACCAGGCAAAACAGCACAAGGAGGCAGAGCAGTGTGTGGCGGAACAAGGGTGGTGGCCGGAGGCACTTAAAGTACTTGGAAAGCTCTTTAAACAACACCCGTAACCCTGGCCCCAGAATTGCTCTCTTTTAACCTCTGCTAAAAATATGCATATGAATATGAAACTACTCGGACAGGATGTGGCGTTGTGGCTATGTGGTGTGGCAGGACTCAAAGTTTTGCTGCTCTTAGTCGAAACCCCAGACCTACCCTTAGCCCCAGCCCCAGCCCCAGCACCATTCACATACCCATAGACACACACCATACCTCAGGCACAGGGCAGACAATTTGTGTTTGCATGTCACTGAGCCTGTAATGTATTCTAATTGAATGTTGAACTTGACCATCTTCACATATGCGACTAACTAAAACAGGAAAGGACCAGGACCTCCCCTTACAGAGTCACAGGCCGGAAGTGCATGAGCAGCAGTCGAAAACAGAGAGGAAGGAATCCGCAAGCC
Source organism: Drosophila miranda (assembly GCF_003369915.1). Taxonomy (NCBI): domain Eukaryota; kingdom Metazoa; phylum Arthropoda; class Insecta; order Diptera; family Drosophilidae; genus Drosophila; species Drosophila miranda. The sequence goes on from NC_046674.1 coordinate 29,395,265, forward strand.
AACACATGAGGCTTTGATAAGTGTTCTTATGCATAGAATGTGTAATTCAGCAGGATATGGTGTAGTGTAGTTATTTGAGTAAAAGAAACGTAGATAATTTGCATGGAAAACTGTTGGAGCACACCATGAAACAGTTCCACTCTTGGCATAAATGTAGCTTGATTAGTACTTTCGATCTAATTTGATGCCTCATTGCATCCTTACTTGTTCCAGCATAAATGACCAGTATCAAATGTGGGTAAGGAATTTCATCCAGCGTAAACTTCTTTGGAGACTATTCGAATGGTAAAGTTGGCCCAAACTCGAAGTACAAGTCAGTAAGTTTTCATTTGGTAGAAACAATGCAGAAAAGTGCCCCATTAGAAGGGTTTTAATGCGCATCGAGTGGGGGAAGTGTGCTTTCGCCCAGCAAGTGTACATTTCCAATTGAAAATCAAGAATCCTTTGCATTCAAACAAATTCCAAGTTTCTGTCTCTGGTTCCATTCCTGGATTCTCCTGCTGCTGATGCTGCCTCTCTGTAATTTTATTAAAAATCATTGACTAGACCATGCCTCCTTCTACGTACATACAAATACCGTATGTATGTACATTTTACATACTTATACCCATATCTAGGTACATACATACAAATTGCTTATATATATGTATGTACAAATGTATTTCCCCTACGACCGTAGCCACATATTCATTGATTGCATTCGTTCGAAGTGCGAGCGAGGAGGAGTCCAACAAAACCATAAAAAGCAACAATCAAACAGAGATAGAAATACAGACAGGAAGTCTGAAAATCTGACAGGAAAACAATTTCCCAAAAAGATATATAAATAAATATGCTCATGTGTAGGAGTGTATTTGTTCAACGCCAAATGCAATTTCCATAACAAATCAAATATTTTATGGCCCCGAATACCAAATGTTTTCGGCTTTAAAGCCAACCACAAAAAATTATATTCTTTTCATTCTTCCTGCTTTTTGCTTCAGCTCTTCTGCTGCTCTTCTTGGACAGATCCTGTCCCAAGTCCCTAAACCACTAAATGGGTCACAATATGCATACATATGTATGTCTGCGCGTGTTCCCCACTAGAGAATCGAGAACCGAGAAAAGCCAACAATTAGTCGAGCATTTGCTGAAAATAATATTTGTTAAATGTCCCATGCAGAAGTAAAAACATAAATAAACTCGAAATATGAACAAAAAGCGAACACCGAATCTGTGGATACCCTCCAGAGGCTATTTCATCTGCTCATAACTCAGTCGAGCATAAACATTGATGCGGGTGGTGGTTCTGGTTTTCTGATCATTTAAAATGTTTCAAGTATTTCATAATTTCAATTGCAGAAACATCCGTTTCCAGAACCAGAAACTTCAAAGTTTGGTAAGCTATTAATCGTATGAAATAATTAAAGAAAATAAGTGTTAAATAAAAAAATCAATGCGAATGGAACTGGGGATATGGGAAAGTTTTTATCTAAAAAAATCGATATTGTGTTTAAAATCTGGCAACATGTAGAATGTGTAAACTGTGACTAAGTTTTGAATGCTTAAATATTCCTAACAAACGGGAGGGAAAATGCTTGAATAAATGCAGGATATGCATCGCATGGGATGCACGCATAAAATACAATAGAAAAGGACGGCACTGTACCTAAACCATCACTGAAACGAGTTTAAAGGAAAACAAGGGGGAACGTTGTGAGTTGCTGCGGAGACCGCAACTCTACATTTATACCCGATACTAAGTCAGTATGGCTCTCCTCCGGCAGACGCCGCTAATATTAAACGACACGACAAGGAGTGCGTGCGAGAGAGACAGAAAATCAGTCTGAGCGTGACGTCGGGCGCTGCGTAGCCACTGCAAATTGATTTGTTCCTATTGGCTATAAAAATGATCTGATCTGATCCAGATTCAGCAATCTGATAGATATGGTCATTATCTATTATTCTGCGTTTTTAGTTTTCTCGAATCTGCAATATTGTGGATGCAACAGATTTTCGTCCTTTGTGTGGGCGGAAGGAGGTGGGGCGAAATTTTGAGATATACGTTTTATAGTGAGATCTAACAGGAGTGCGGATACTAAATTTGGTTACTCTAGCCTTAATAGCCTTTGTGGGGGCGGAAGGGGGTGTGGCGAAATTTTGACACAAAACGGTCAAGGTCCGATATCACAGGAGTGTGGATACCAGATTTGGTTGCTCTGGCTTTTATAGGTTCTGAGATCCTTGAACTCATATTTTGCAATTGGCAAAACCGACCATGAAACCTGTGTGTTAGAGAGAGACAGAGCGAGAAAGAATGAAATTGTTTTCTTGATTCTGGCTATAATAATTATACGATCTGGTTCAGATTTTGCACTCTAAAAGATATAGTCATCTTCTACGATTGCGTCTTTGGTTTTCTCGTATCGTCGAAATTGTGGATGCCACAGATTTTCGCCCTTTGTGGGGGCGGAAGTGGGCGGGGCAAAGTTTTGAAATTTTCTTGTAGCAGTGACATATCACAGAAGTCTGGATCCAAAACATCGTTGCTCTAGCTCTTATAGTCTTTGAGCACTAGGCGCTGAAGGGGACGGACAGACGGACGGACGGACAGACGGACAGACGGACGGACGGACAGACGGACAGACAGACATGGCTCAATCGACTCGGCTATTGATGCTGATCAAGAATATATATACTTTATGGGGTCGGAAACGATTCCTTCTGGACGTTACACACATCCACTTTTACCACAAATCTAATATACCCCAATACTCATTTTGAGTATCGGGTATAAAAAGTGGAACGTACCTACATATATGTACATCCGAGTATGTATCTGCAAATTAAAAAAGATACTCGATGCTCCTCCTGCTGCTCTCTGATTGTATCTTTGTATCTCTGTACCTATTATCCTTCAAAGTCTCTCTGATTATATCGTTTCTTTGAGTGTAGGTTCGTCTTTAATCCATTATCCCTTGAGTTTCCCCACGTGTATTGTATTATCTAACTTTTGCCATCTCTTAAACTTGTTTGCCTTTAATCTGTTATACGTAGAGATAAAGCTTTCTCTCTAGCTGTATCTGTTTTATTTATTCTTGCTGATTGTATCTGTGAATCTAAGCATTATCCTTTCCAGCACCTCTGATTTTATCTAACTATTATCTAACGTCTTTCGGTCGTTTGTTTTTCCCCGGTTGTTTTTGTGTTATTTGTTTTGCATTTTCACAGCGAGGGCTTTTCATGCTACGCTTAACTTTAAAACACACACAGACACATAATGCACTTGACACTAGTGTGTGTGTCAGGCTGGGAATTGGAGCTGTTTGTGTACGTAAGTGTGGGAGTGGCACAATGGAAAATGTGGCTAGAACATTTACACAAAGCCCAGCGGCGACGGCTGCGGCAGCTGCCACACAAGCCCAAAAAAAGCTTCACTAAAGCTGCAGCAATTAACTGTTGCAGAAAGGTAATCAGAGGGTGGTGCCACAGAAAGGCGGTTGCAGCAGGGTTGCGGAGGGGTTTTAGGCTCGACAAATCAGCCGTGGCTAAAACTTTGATGTACTTGTTTAAAACATTCAAAGAAGCGAAAAATCGTTTAACTAAGCCGGATTGCAAATACCACAAAACGCTGCCTTCACAGGGGGTTAGAGGGTAGGAACCTGGGACCGGGAGTCGAAAGTTCTTTTTAAGCCTACGCAATCTGGCAACCCTGGTTGGGGCACCCCGAACCACCCGAGAGGGAGAGCATGTTGTGGCAGCGCGTTAAGCGTTAGATGGTCACTCTTTCTTTCCAACTGTCCCTGTGCTTTTTTATACCCTGTATACGCGAAAAAACAAGGGTTTGATGTAATCGAAGATGAAACATGATTATTTCATGATTGAAAATAGAGCGAAAGTCGAGACTAACGTCATTAGCATTATGTCGGTATTGAAACCTGTGAGAAGAGGGTATCCCATAGTTGCATTCTGGACAATGGTCTACTCCGCTCTTAGCCTGTTTGTCTGTCTGTGTGTCTTTTTCTCCTCTTCTTGCGGGAAACGCAGCAAAAACAAAACGCTAAACCACCAAATGCTGTCGCTGTCAGTCGGAGAGGGTGGCTGAAGAGGTGGAATGGGAGTAAGAGTGGGAGAGAGCGGCAGCGCCATAACATAACGTTTCATTAGAGATGAGCTGATAAACATGCAGGCTGCGCAGCGGTAATGACTCCCACACTACCGACAAAAGCGTCACTGACAGTCTGCATAATTCACAGAAATACTCCTTCTAAGCAGACTATAAAGAATATAGACTATAAATATATACATTTTCACCATCTACTCAATTCCAGCTCCAAAACAAACTAAAAATCGTTTGTATTTGGTACATATGTATGTAACTACAACATGGGCGCAACATACATGGGGCCTACAGAAGGAAAACCACATCGACACTTTTGTCGCCTATCAGCACACACATGCTTCCTCTCTTCCTCCCACTCTCTGGGTGCTTGTGTGGGTGTCGTTATTGTTGCTGGCATTTGCCTTTTGTTTTTCGGTGGTCCTAAAAAATTTCACAGTTTCTTGTTGTAACGTTAGAGCGGATAGCCGGTGGGTGTTGGGTGTTGGGTGTTGGGTGTTGGGTGTACTGGGCGAGGGTTAGCGCCCGGAGAATGATCCCCCTCGCTTGTGGTCGGTCGCACGACAACAACAGCGTTCATATTTGAGTGGTCACGGATGTTGTGCAGGGAAAAGGAGGGAGTGCGAAGGGAGATAGTGGGTGTGTGTTGGGAAGAGACCAATAGAGTGGAGGGGTCGGTGAGCGTCAGTGTGCGAGAAGCGGGAGCTTTGGCACGCCAATACAATAACAAATTAAAGGCACAAAGGATTTAGCATGTGGCACGGCTTACACTCTTCTCTGCGGTGCTCAGCCCTCAAGCACCCATTGCTCTCTCTCTCTCTCTTAGACTCACTCTTTCTCCCTTTCCCTTTTTCTCTCTGCGAATTTTTGTGCGTGCAAATTTCGTTGCTGGGTGGCTCCAGGGCGGAGGGAAATGGCATGCAAATGGAGCAGAGGCAGAAGCAGAAGCAGCAGCGGCAACAGAGGAGCGGAGCAGTGGCGTTAAGCTTTCAGCGAACATTACCAGCGATTACCCCGTTACCGTAACCGTTACCGTTAGTTGCTGCTCAAAACAAGCTGAAGCAGCAGAGGCAGGAGCACTGACAGCGGTAGTGGCAGCGGGTGAGCTGCCATGCGAACATCCTCCTAAGCTCATCAAAGTAGCGACCCGAGCATCGGAGGAGAGAGCAACAAGAATTTCCGCTGTAAAAGACGAAGCTTTTGATACTCTTGCAGATCGATTTTTCCCGTTTGAAAGCTCGATGACATTGACATTCGATAAACAAGGGTGTTTTATCCTTCAATAGATCCCAAATAATAGATCTTTCAATTTATGAGCAGAAAACATCTGGTCAATATCATACTGCCATCTGCAAGGGTATGCAAAAGCGATGACAGCGTCGTTCAACGACAGAGATGCGATTGCGATTCCAAAAGACGATGAGCGGGATGAAGGGGCGTAAGGAACAGGAGCCGGAGCAGAAGCAGGAGCAGGAGCGGCATGAAGAAGATCAACGGAAGAGCCAGAGAAGCGTACAGAAAATTGCCTCGCACCGGGGGAAGAGGGATAAAGTTTGATTATTCGACTTCGATAAAGTTATCAATTGGCGGCACACAATGCAGCGCCAACAAGCAAACAGTCGGCAGCAACTCTTAAGTGATTAAATGCCAGTTTCTCTCAAGTATCCAATTACGCTATCCAGCCAGCCGCTTGATTGGGACTGATAGATTGATATCCACGCTGAAGGATGCAACCCAGAAGCCCGCAACAGGTATTGGCAGCAAGGTACCACTAGATGGTAAATGAAAAATGACAAAAGGTAAAAACTTACTGGTTAAAGTTGCGATGCAATTTGCAGAAAGCTCCTATGCTAATAGCCAGCACATTAATTCGTCCTTCGCCTCCCGACTATGACTGGGGACGGTGTTTTTCCAGCTGCTGGAGCACAGAGTCTCAATCAACCGCACTTGCACCTGCACCCCAGACCCGGTACCATCCCCAGCTTTGTTACAAAGCGTTGAATGCAATAAATTGCATAAAACTCTGGACGTCTCTAGAGATGGGAACGTGCCACGAACAATAATATTTTCTTTGGGTACTCATCTACATGTACCTCCTTTTGTGTCTCGTCAGAACGACAATCTTCTTTCGCCACTCGCTCATGACTAAGGTACTGGCTATTCTCGTTGCTCGTCACACAATATGATAGATCCTCTCGTCACTCGTCATTCGCTCACGACGCACACACATCTCCAGCGGCCATCTCCACCCAGAGATGCAGGTAACGAGCAACGAAAAGAGGGGTTCCAGTACCATTTCCGGAGAGGGAGGGGTATACATACATAAACTTAAAGCGCCAATGAGGGACATTACATTATTGAGTTGGCGATGGCCGTCGATAGCTTGCGGTAGTATAGGGGAATGGGGGAATGTGGGGCCAATGTGGCACGGATCGGGACAGTGTGGTGCGGTGGCAGTGGCGGTAGAGTTGGGCTCGTGGCCTGGCATCCTGGCTCCTGCGGTGTGGAGCTTGGGCATTAGTTTGACATTTACTTGGGCACGTCGTTAGCAGCTGAGTGCCACAAGCATTCACGCATGAGAGTGTGTGCTGCTGTTTCCAGTGCACCGCGAGAAAATATGTACGAGTGCACATCTTTTTCCCAGTTGGCTATTAAACCTTTCGTTGAAGGGAAAAAGCTGCATCGCTTGTGGGGCCACTAGAGAGATGTCTGCACCGAAAAGGTGTCGATCTGGAGAGCTGTTCGGGACATACCAATTTTTTATATCCATTTTCATCTGGATGTAGGCTCGTGCTGTGAAAAGGTCCACCCTGTAGGACAAATTGGCTTCGATTATCGCTCAGTGCAGCCCTGTGCATTCCCCCGTGTGTGTCTGTGTGGCACTCTAATGCTCTCGCCAATGCTCGGCAATTCAAATAGTTGAAATTGTTTGAGCTTGATTTAGGCAGACACACACACACCTTGGCCGCAGACACACCCACCAACGGGCCGAGGCAGCGTCAAGTTATTCAGAGCAATTTACCCATAGCCACCACCCCAAAACACCCACCATCGTGTTCCACAGCACACTCTCTCATAATGTTTCTCCGGCCAGACCGAAAGCACAACAAATTAAGCCTTTTAACAAACACAAACAAAAGTCCAATTTGTTGCCAAGTTGTGACGCTGGCCAAAATGCAAAGCCGTTAACTACAGCCACCCACATAGCCACACAGACACTCGACAGTTTCCGCCCTCCAGATTGTCCGAGGTGCAAAAACTTTGGCGTCCATCCGTCCGCCGTCTTCTAGGCCCCCGCTTCTAGCTACTGTTTGTCTAAGATAATAGCGCAAAGAATATTTGCCATTTGCCACGGCCTCCGTCACTCCCTGAACGTGAACCTGTGTCTGATTCTGTGTCTGACTCGTTCTGTTACTGTTACTGTTTCTCTGTATCTCTAGCTGAAGGAATTAAACAAATTGTAGCTATAGCGTGGAAAAATTTCAGTCTTGCCATGGTTTCGTCATGCCTTTTATGACATGCCACTGGGCATGGGCATGGCAATTGCCCCATTCAGGCACAGTGGAGCGAAGTCCATGGGGAGAAAAGGGTAAAGGACTTGCGAAGATAAAAGTATGGAGGAAAAGGACCAAAGAATACATTAAATGAATTAAGCAGCAGTCTCGTCTTCTACATCATTATACAATGATATTAAACACTAGTTTTTTCTATAGATCTCTTCCCATTGCTAAACTCAGATCAGTACTTTCATCCCTAAAGCGAGTACTCAGATCGACGAATATTTTCACCGGTCAAATCAGTGATGACATTCGTATGAAAAGGACAAGAAATCATGCCTAGGTATCGGCGAACAGGCAGGGCTGACATAACAATCAAAAAGACAAACCAATTGTAGTTAAGACAGTCAAATGAATGTGGATTAGGTCTCATTTAAATATGTTATATTGAGATTAAAACCATGTTGATTGAATTTCTTTCTCGCATGTATAGATTTACCAATCTTGGCAACTCTTTCTTCGTTCATAGTCCTACCTTAGCGCACAAAACGCCCACAAATAATACGTTACTGCTTGCTTTCATAAAAATTTCAATTGAACAGCTAGTATTGGCTAACAGTCCCCATTCTTCATTCCATTCCTGAGCAATTATATTCTTTAACACTGTACCGCAATATAAAAGACAAATTTCTTATGGTTTATTTCATTACTCAACACTGATCAGCGCACTGTCATCCCTTAAGCTGTCGCACAAATTCCCTGTTCTTCCCCTACCGTTAGCCGCTTTCCAGCTAAGCTCCCTCTAATTATTTCCGATTGTCCAGCTCTGAATCCGCTTAATTACTATTAAATCGTGATCTAGCAGGCTTAGTTCTGGTTCTGGTTCTGGTTCTGGTGGCACACGTTGCTCATGACCACAGTGCCAGAGAACTGGTGAAAACAAATCACAGCACACGCCAGAACCAACACCAGTACCACCCGTTCCGAACAGACCACAGCGCACTAAGCTTCTACATGAGTAATCGTAATCCCGAAAAGTTTTGCAGGGAAACCAACTCATAACCCGTAATCATCGCAATTAGTTTGCCCCGATGACGACGACGACGACAACTGTTGGCCGAAATGGTACGGCTGGTAACAGTAACAGCCAAACCCCTATCCGCCATCTACCATCCGCCAGAGGCGTAGATCTGGGGAGATGAGACCCCGGCAGCAGACGTAAATCAGTTGCGCGGTGCCATGTCGTCATCGTAACCGTAATGAAAGCGGGACGGGAATGATATGTTATATATTTCGACTCCTAGGATGCCCGTGGCAGCGTGTGGAGCTATCCCAACAGCAAGATATGGCCTCAGCCTTTTACAACTTGTTAATGGCGTTGGATAATGGCCACTTTGAGGATTAGTTGAAATTAGAGGAGTATAAAGTGAAAACTGAAGCTTACAACTATGGGTCCCTCTGTCTCTGAAAGTAGACCCATTCGCCAATGCAGGACTTATCCATGAATAGAGCATGGCCATAGAATGGATGAGTCCGGGGGTAACACAAATCAGTAACCAAATCACGGTGCCCATAAAGCACCAGTTAGCGTCCTCCCATTCGTGTGCACAGTCGCAGGCTGAGTGATCATATACGATGTGTGGCCTGATACAGACACAGATACTGATGATGCTGATGCTGCTGAGTAGGTGAAGGGGTATGATGCGGCGCTGAATAAACCGCTAGAACAGGAGATTCATGTCGCATATTTGTTTCTATAGCTTATGCAGGTGGGCTGCCAAATATCCAACAATAGCCTACAGGGTAAGCGGCCAGTCGCCAGTTGCTTGCAGCGATTTCAGTCAACAGACTTGATGGTTGTTCCCACAGGGCGTGATTTAGGGGACTAGTTGCTTCTAGCAGATATAACCTAACCACCGCACGACTCCGATTCAGTAAGCAGCCGCGAGTCAAGGCAGAAGCACCACACGATGAGCCAACAATTGGCGGAGAATCTACCCAAGCAGCTCCCCCGCCGCGATGCCAAGGAGCAGAGCGAGGAGGAGGCTCCCCCCACCCCCGGGATAGCAGCGGACTTTGAGACGGCCATCGATGCGGCGGGCTTTGGGATGTTCAACATTCTGCTGCTGGTGGCCGCTGTGCCCGCGGCCATGGGCACTGTGTACGAGACCTCGACAATGTCCTATATCCTTCCCAGCGCAGAGTGTGACCTCAAGCTGAGCCTGCTGGACAAGGGCATCCTGAATGCCATCACCTATGCGGGCATGATCAGCTCGGCCGTCTTTTGGGGCTACTTTGCAGACACCAAGGGCAGGCGCAAGCTCCTGATTTTTGGCTATGCCGCGGACACCATATGTGTTCTGGGCGGTGCCTTCAGTCAAAGTGTTGTCCAGCTAATGGTCTTCAAGTATTTCGGAGGATTTTGGTGAGCAAAAGCAGCCCTGAAGCTTGATTAAATGGCCCCTAACCAATATCCATTCACAGCATGAGTGGTCCCTTTGCCGTGCTTATGACTTACCTGACGGAGCTTCATGGACGCCAGCATCGTCAGCGCATCATGATGATCGTGGGCATTATGTTCTCCATAGCCACCCTCACGCTGCCCGGCCTGGCCATGATCATTCTGCCCCAAAACTGGAATATCAACATCTGGAGTTTTAAGAGTAAGTAAGAGTCTCGCACTGTCCCGAGTGTCGTGTGGCGAGGGCGTGTTACGTATTTTTATACCCGATACTCAAAATGAGTATTGGGGTATATTAGATTTGTGGTAAAAGTGGATGTGTGTAACGTCCAGAAGGAATCGTTTCCGACCCCATAAAGTATATATATTCTTGATCAGCATCAATAGCCGAGTCGATTGAGCCATGTCTGTCTGTCCGTCTGTCCGTCCGTCCGTCTGTCCGTCTGTCCGTCCGTCCGTCTGTCCGTCTGTCCGTCCCCTTCAGCGCCTAGTGCTCAAAGACTATAAGAGCTAGAGCAACGATGTTCTGGATCCAGACTTCTGTGATATGTCACTGCTGCAAAAATATTTCAAAACGTCGCCCCGCCCACTTCCGCCCCCACAAAGGGCGAAAATCTGTGGCATCCACAAATTCAAAGATACGAGAAAACAGAAAATGCAGAATCGTAGAAGATGACTATATCTTCTAGACTGCAAAATCTGAACCAGATCGTATAATTATTATAGCCAGAATCAAGAAAACAATTTCATTCTTTCTCGCTCTGTCTCTCTCTAACACACAGGTTTCATGGTCGGTTTTGCCAATTGCAAAATATGAGTTCAAGGATCTCAGAACCTATAAGAGCCATAGCAACCAAATTTGGTATCCACACTCCTGTGGTATCGGACCTTGACCGTTTCGTGTCCAAATTTCGCCACACCCCCTTCCGCCCCCGCAAAGGACGAAAATCTGGGGCATCCACAAATCTCAGAGACTATTAAGGCTAGAGTAACCAAATTTGGTATCCGCACTTCTGTTAGATCCCACTATACAACGTATATCTCAGAATTTCGCCCCACCCCCTTCCGCCCCCACAAAGGACGAAAATCTGTTGCATCCACAATATTGCACATTCGAGAAAACTAAAAACGCAAAATCATAGATAATGACCATATCTATCAGATTCCTGAATCTGGATCAGATCAGATAATTTTTATAGCCAAAAGCAAGAAATCAATTTGCACTGGCTACGCAGCCCCCGACGTCACGCTTAGACTGATTTTCTGTCTCTCTCGCACGCACTCCTTGTCGTGTCGTTTAATATTAGCGGCGTCTGCCGGAGGAGAGCCATACTGACTAAGTATCGGGTATCAATGTAGAGTTGCGGTCTCCGCAGCAACTCACAACGTTCCCCCTCGTTTTACGATAAGGTCACGATAAGAACTATCTTAGAGATAGACAGACTCCCACAAACAGCTGATGATACAGTTACAGATTGTAGGCCCCTTCCTCCAACCGACTTCATACCTTTATGATTCGGACATATGGAATACAATCCCAATCTAATCAACGTTTTACCATCCCTTTTACAGTGACTGCATGGCAGATGTTTGTGGGCGTAACGGCGCTGCCCAGCCTCCTCAGCTCCATGCTGTTCCCCTTGTTCCCCGAGAGCCCCAAGTTCCTCATGTCCAGGGGTCGCAATCAAGAAGCACTGGAAGCCTTCCAATTCATGTATGCCCTGAACACCAGAAAACCCAAGGATTCATTTCCAGTAACAATATTTATACAATACTATCCAGTCCTATGTCCTCTAAAAAGTGTTATTTGCGCAGTTTAAGGCTCTGGCCAATGAAGTACCCGAGCAGGTCAACAAACACAAGACTCACACGGAGGTAAAGCTGCCCATCGAGAGCTCTGAGGCTGTCACCGCCGCTCCAGTGGACCCCGAGCTGGCAGCCGTGGCCAAGAGCGGGCTAAGTGCGGGCCTCTCCCAGCTGCGTCCGCTCTTCACCAAACCGTACCTGGGCCTCTCGCTCTGGGTCTATCTGCTCAACTTTTGCGTGCTCCTGGGGTGAGTCGGGTTCGGGGTCACCAAAAAACGCAGAACAGAACGGGTCTAAGGGCGCCTTCTCTTTCTCTTCTACAGTCAGAACACCATGCGTTTGTGGCTGCCACAGCTGTTTGCCTCCATTAACGAGTACGAGCTCCAGGTGGGCGGCCAGTCAGGCCAGACGAGCATCTGCAGAATACTAGAGTTCAGCGTGAACCGCACCCAGAGCCAGCTGATGGCCGTCAAGGACCCCAATGCCGAGTGTACGGTGAATGTGACGGCGGCCACGTACACAAACAATCTGATTGTGGCAGCCGCCGGACTGGTGGCCTACATGCTGGCCGGCTTCCTGGTCAACCTGGTGGGTGTCAAACGAATAATGAGTGAGTGCACCCATGCATCCAAGAACTACCCCCATTCTTAAACGCAATATTAAATTCTTCTTTCAGCTGTGGGCCTATTTTGTGCCGCTTGCTGCTCGATTGGCATGTACTGGTCCAGCTCCGCTGCATCCACGGTGGCCATTGCCTCGTTGTTCGTGACTATGGGGAGCATCTCGGCCACATCGGTGATCAGTGCATCGGTGAGTCTGTTTCCCACATCGCTGAGGACAATGATTGTCTCCCTGGAGATGATGTTTGGGCGCCTGGGCTCACTCTTGGGCAACATCTTCTTTCCGGCTCTGATGAACTTGGGCTGTGTGCCACCCTTCTTTATGATCAGCTTCTTTATGTTGGGTAGGTTCGCGAAAGACATTCCAGATTCAACCCTTAATCCTTAATCCTTAATCCTGCTTTTTTCAGCTGGCTGTCTGATGGCTGCCTTCCTGCCGCTCAAGAACAAGGCTGCACTGAAGTAAGGCCGCACTCCAAATCCAATTGCCATTTCCCATTCCCACTCCAAGGGATTGTGTCCCACTTTTGTACATAGCATTTATCTCTAAGTTTAGTTATTCCGTTTGCTTTTTCTATACCCTTGCAGAGGGGTAAAAACTCTTAGTTTGTCCCCTCGTGTCCTTTCATAGATTCATGGATTCTATGACTATTTCCGTCGAGAGTCACTCCATGCAAGGGTATTCAATGCTTCGGCCTGCCGAATCACATTTTTTTTTGTTATTTCTCTCCTTTTTTTGGTGTGTCTCTTCCTTTGCTTTTATTAAAAGTTAATTTATTTAAGAATGAAAATTTCTAGGATTAAGCTATTTGTATGCAACTTCGTCTCGCCTGTCAATTACATGAATTCCTCTTCATCAATTTCCATAAACCGACGGCCCTTGTGAATGCATTCCTCGGTAGGTTCTGGGTGGGCAGGAGCGTGAAAATGAGTGCACACAAATCAGAGACCGAATCAGAGGATAGGATGCCAAATTGATGTGGAGTTATCGAGAGAGTGTGGCTGAAGCACTCTTCAGGCTGATGGAAACTAATGACTTCCCCAAAACACTGCCTAATAGTTAGCACTTGATTCGTTCCATCGCATCATGGCCCCCAGCTGCTAGTTCCATCTCCGGCACCAGCGCCAGGCCTTATCTTCTCGACCAACTGGCGGGGGCGTTGATATACGAGCGCGCACTCAAGCCAAATGGAAATGCTAATTATCTGAAAATGGAGAAATGGAGAGACGAAGACGCTCCTCAGCCTCAACTTAAACGGAAAAGAACTTCAGATTTGCTCCAGTCTGACGACTGTGGGATACCCATTCCTGATACTTGGGCATTATCTTAAGAAGTGAAAAAATTGCTCGGAATTTGTTTAGTTGGGGCTATTTTTTTGCGTATTAACATTAGAGCTCTATATATTCTAAACAGTTCAAAATGTTTGGAGTTGCGAAGGAGATATCAATTATTATCAATTATTAAGCTTTTTCGATTATATTGTAGCTTAAAAATTCCCAGTGCCACACAACGATAAGGTAAGATAAGATAAGATAATAAAATACTTGTATTTTGTTTAAGTATTAACTTAGAATAGCTGATAGAAGGAGCGACAAGTTAACTTTTTTTAAATATAAATTCAGTCGAATAAATTTAATTTTTTAACGAATATTGTGTTGTTTTAAACAGATGTTTTCTTTCACCTAAATTGAAAATGTTCAGTCACACGTAAAGGTTTTACACCGATTCGCGAATGTCATAGATGGTACAAACCTCTCCACAGATCCAATATACCCCTGATACTCCACGAGTAGTGGATATGATTAAACACGCGTTGGGGAGGTGCGCGCGCCCCCATTTAGGAGGCCCGTCTTCATTGGGCGATAAATATATGTGGGGCAGAAAGCTCTTGGCCAGCTCTTAGCGTGATTTCACAAATGTTTGAAATCAGACAAACACAAAACTTTTAATTAAAAACTTTTTGGCTCTAATGCGATGCTAGATGCTAGAGCATCGATAGCACCGGAAAGCCCGTCTCCAAAAGAACAGTTGTGGGGACTCTCCCCAGAGCGGACCCCAACAGGTGGTTAAGCGATTGGAGTGAGAGCGGTTTCAGGGCTGTAATCTAATCAGGAAACGGCCCAGAGAGAGAGAGAGAGAGAGAGAGCCCTGCCCATAAATAGCCGGGTAGGGCCGGTCGTTTCTCCAGTCGTTCAAGATGAGTCTCAGCGAAAAGGTGGTGATCGTGACGGGCGCAAGCAGCGGTATTGGTGCAGCCATTGCCCAGGTTTTGGCCCGCGAGGGAGCCCTTCTGGCGCTGGTGGGTCGCAACGTAGCCAACCTGGAGGCCACCCGGAAGACCCTACAGCAGCAGGTGAAGGGCATTCGAGCGGAGATCATAGCCGCAGACGTGACCAAGGATGCAGCGGCCATTGTCCAGCAGACGATCGCTCAGTTCGGCCGCATCGATGTGCTGGTGAACAACGCCGGAATCCTGGGCAAGGGCGGCCTCATTGACCTGGACATCGAGGAGTTCGACTCGGTGCTAAACACGAACCTGCGCGGCGTCGTCCTCCTCACCAAGGCGGTGCTGCCACATCTTCTGCAGACCAAGGGAGCCGTGGTCAATGTGAGCAGCTGTGCCGGTCTGCGACCCTTTGCGGGCGCTCTCAGTTACGGTGTATCAAAGGCGGCCCTCGACCAGTTCACCCGGATCGTGGCCCTCGAGATGGCCCCACAGGGAGTGCGCGTCAACTCGGTGAATCCCGGCTTTGTGGTGACCAACATCCACCAGCGCATTGGCATCGTCGATGAGGAATATAACGCCATGCTGCAGCGGGCCATCGTCTCCCATCCCATGGGCCGTGTTGGGGACGTGTTCGAGGTGGCCGAGGCCGTAGCCTTCCTGGCCAGCTCCAAGGCCAGCTTCACCACCGGCGCTCTCTTCCCCATCGACGGCGGCAAGCACAATCTGACGCCTCGTTAATCATCCGCCGCCTCCGACCCTAATTATACTCCCTCTTATATTTTCCATTTCCTCTCCCTTTTTTTTCAATAAATAAATAATAAGCAACCGTCTTTGAGGAGGAGTCATCTCTGGGTCTATCGAGGGGCTGGGACTGAGGGTGACCCCGAAATGACCGTCATGGGTTTGCTGTGTCAGACACTTGACAGACTCGTTATCTATCCATCAGCCGAGACTGATAAGATGCACTGTCAGCAACAGCAGCAGCAGCAGCAGCAGCAGCAGGGGAACATGTTTGCTTTTTGGGGTAATCTCCGGTAGAGGAGCCTTATCAGAGACACTCCAAAATAAAAACAGTCGGAGGGGGGCTGGTACATGGGGAGCGTGTTGGACGCGTGTTCGACCAATGTTTTGTGCCGCCTCCGTGCGGTGGTAGTGTAGGTCATAATTTTCATCGTATCCCCTAGTCACAAATAAAACAGGTAAATATGCGTGGGCTTTGGGACAGCTTTAGCAATCGTGGTGGAAAGCTCAGAGCATGTTTTAAAGCTTTTAACTTTGACTTAAACAGCCATAAGATTGATTTTCAAATGTAAAAATATTTCAAGTCAGAGGCCGTGAGCTTTTAACTAGTAAAAGCCTACCGAAGGTCCAAAGAATGCGCTTGAGGTTTCACTTGATACCGTCGGCTAATGACTGATAATGAAGACATTGTAAGCTTCCAATTCAATGAGAGATTTCATAGAAGGATCAAAGGTATCAAAATATACATATGTAGCAGGGACTGTAACCGTAATCATTATTGGTTATATTTTTTAAATCACACAATAAAAACGAGGGGGAACGTTGTGAGTTGCTGCGGACACCGCAACTCTACAGTTATACCCGATACTAAGTCAGTATGGCTCCCCTCCGGCAGACGCCGCTAATATTAAACGACACGACAAAGAGTGCGTGCGAGAGAGACAGAAAATCAGTCTGAGCGTGACGTCGGGCGCTGCGTAGCCAGAGCAAATTGATTTGTTCCTTTTGGGTATAAAAATGATCCGATCTGATCCAGATTCAGCAGTCTGATAGATATGGTTATTATCTATGATTCTGCGTTTTTAGTTTTCTCGAATCTGCAATATTGTGGATGCAACAGATTTTCGTCCTTTGTGGGGGCGGAAGGGGGTGGGGCGAAATTCTGAGATATACGTTGTATAGTGGGATCTAACAGAAGTGCGGATACCAAATTTGGTTACTCTAGCCTTAATAGTCTCTGAGATTTGTGGATGCCCCAGATTTTCGTCCTTTGCGGGGGCGGAAGGGGGTGTGGCGAAATTTGGACACGAAACGGTCAAGGTCCGATATCACAGGAGTGTGGATACCAAATTTGGTTGCTCTGGCTCTTATAGGTTCTGAGATCCTTGAACTCATATTTTGCAATTGGCAAAGCCGACCATAAAACCTGTGTGTTAGAGAGAGACAGAGCGAGAAAGAATGAAATTATTTTCTTGATTCTGGCTATAATAATTATACGATCTGGTTGAGATTTTACACTCTAGAACATATAGTCATCCTCTACGATTCTGCGTTTTTGGTTTTATCGTTTTATTTTATCGCAAACGGGAAACGCGGAAAAGTAAACGATACGTAAACAGAACGCAGAGTCTAAGCCTGCGATTCCATTTAGAAATGGAGGAGGCACTGCAGTTGACCGAGGCGGAGGCCACGGAATCAATGGAATCATCACCGGTTGAAGGCCAGCAGCCTGTGCATGAGGCGAACAGCTGCCACGACAAAGCTGCCACATATCCAGAGGAAACCGAGACCGAGACGGACCCCGAGCACGATCCAGAGCCAGAGCAGATGCTTAGCGAGAGGTGGTCCCCGCTAGGAGCCAACTACGATGACGCCAATAGCGCCAGCTCCGGGGTGGACTGCGAGCTGGAGCCCACTTTGCTGGGCCTAAGTCTGGAGAAGAGCAGCCCCGGCAATGAGACGGAGAATGCCAGCGAACTGGCTCGCCTCCGCAGCATCGAGGAGGAGCAGGAGCTGCTCACCAGCTCCCTGCTGGCCCTAACCTCGCACTTTGCCCATGTCCAGCTGCGGGTGCGACAGATTGTCGAGGCTCCCGCGGAGGAGCGGGACCAGTTACTGCGGGATCTGGATGACTTTGCCTTCCAGGGCATTCCCGATGCCGGCCTCGGCCAGAAGAAGGGCTCCGACGCGGAGCCAGAGCGGGAGACGGAGTCCGATGGCCAGCTGATTGAGCAGCTCAAGTCGCAGCTGACGGAGCTGGAGCAGTTGGCATATGAGGCCGGGGAACCGGGCATCCTGCCGCAGCATGTCCTCCTCGAGAATCAGAAGTTCAACCTGGACGAGCTACGGGCCAAGCTCAACCTGCAGGTGGAGCAGCAGGATCTGCCATCGCTCAGCACGGATCAGCTGCGGCACCAGGTGGACAACGCCATCGGGGAGTTTGTGGGGCCGCTGAAAATGAAGGAGCAGCTGGTGGCCCAGCTGAAGACACAGATCACCGACCTGGAGCGCTTCATTGCCTTCCTGCAGTGCGATGCGGCGGGCTCCGGTTCGGGCTCCTCTGCCAGCGGCAGCGACAGGCTGAAGCTCCTCTCCGGAGCCTACAACAGCTATGCGGCCAAGCAGACAGCCCGTTCCCAGGTCTCTTTGCCCGCTCCGGCGGAAACTTCTCCTCCATCTCGTTCCTATTCCCATTCGTCAGCCCTGCCCGTGGCCCAGGCGGGCGAGAGCCTGCATAGCAAGGCACACGGATTGCTGGACAAGGCCTCCATCCTTATGCAGATGTTCGCCAGCACGCACCTGGCCAAGCCGCGCGAGGACTTCCAGCAGAACACCCTGAAGAAGACGCACAAGGGTAATCACTGGGGGTAGGTGTGTCCTCTCGTTTGTGCTCTCAAAATCTGAAGCTTCCTTATATTCCAGGGATCTTCGTGCCCAGCTGGAGGTGGATATCCAGGAGGTGGCCGCCTTGGCCGCCACGCTCAGCTGCGACCGCGAGAAGTTGGCCAATATCAAGCGGGCCCTGCGACAACAGCAGCATCAGCAACAGCAGCAGGCGGGATCCTCGAGTACATGCCTCAATCCCCAGAACGTTTTATCGTATCTTTAAAAATGTGGATGCCACAGATTTTCGTCCTTTGTGGGGGCGGAAGTGGGCGGGGCGAAGTTTTGAAATATTTTTGTAGCAGTGACATATCACAGAAGTCTGGATCCAAAACATCGTTGCTCCAGCTCTTATAGTCTTTGAGCACTAGGCGCTGAAGGGGACGGACAGACGGACGGACGGACAGACGGACAGACGGACGGACGGACAGACGGACAGACGGACAGACAGACATGGCTCAATCGACTCGGCTATTGATGCTGATCAAGAATATATATACTTTATGGGGTCGGAAACGATTCCTTCTGGACGTTACACACATCCACTTTTACCACAAATCTAATATACCCCAATACTCATTTTGAGTATCGGGTATAATTATAAATACATAGAGTATAAAAATAGAAGGGGGCAAGCCCCCTGCGCATTTGTTTCGCTTGTGCGCCAATATGCTGGCCGCTTCGGCATACCCATGCTATTTCGTATGGGACCCAAACACTGACTTGTAACTCAAATGCCAATGCTGTAGTAGTAATTAATTCTAAAAACATTACACCTTATACAGTGGCGGACCGTGAAATGTGGACACTTATGTTAAATAACTTTCAACTGATCGCTCGTATTCAAAATCCTTAAAGTCAGTCGGGAAACATTTTTATTGTGTAGATAAATCCAATAGCTGTTAATTAGCATCTCTTTTTCAAATTTTAAAATTACGGAAGCTGATATGACAGGCATCAAACAGCACCACACTTACGATCAGTAAGTCATCTTGAAACCATTTTATGAACAATTTAGAAAAGTGCGGTTCGTTAAAATAACCACCCACCACAGGAAGTAAGAGGAAGACCACCCAAAAAGACCATCAAGGGTAATCAGTTCATAGTGTCATGAGATATTAGAATGGGATTTATTACGTCGGTAGGTTATTATAGTCGGTTAACCAGACGGCCACGTCTGGACACTAAAAATGCTACAGAAAGAGCGCCAATGGGCCAAACTCAACAAAACTTGGACTGTAAATGATTGCAGAAACGATATGTTTTTAATAAACTTAAGATAAACCCGTTTGGTTGGTAAATATGACAAATGTCCGCCAGAACGGAATATCACAATAAACAAGAGTAAATCCGTCAATGTACATTTTACTATCAGAAGTAAACATCCACCAGAGCTAGCCTTCAATGGAAGTTTTATCCCGTGCAAGAGTAGTCACTGCCAGCTAGGAGTCGACTTCGACTGTTCCGGTCAAGGAACAGCTCCGTAAGCTCCACTGATCCAGGAGAAAGCTTTCAACGAAAGCCACAATCACCCCCAGGTTGCGGACAGTTTTAAGCTCCCATTTCCATCCATCTGTATGAAAACTGCCTGGAAAGCTAACTTTCTAACTAAATCCACGAATGCCACAGCTTACTGATGTTCTAATCTTCAGAGCTTATATCAAAAGATTTGATTCAAATCATACAAAATATCTACTGGTGGGATGTAAACTTCAATAAAAAGCTCGTACGAAAACCACCCACGCTTCGTTTGTATCTCTTTCCGCTGACAAAACCCTTAAATACGCAATGGTTTGGTCATGGAAAGCTCCGTAAGCTCCACTGATCCAGGATCAAGCTTTCAACGAAAAGCACACACCCCCGATGGCGGGCGGGAAGCTTTAAGCTTCCATTGCAACCCCTCTGGACGAAAGCTAGCAGTGACTTTCCATGGCTACTTCATGTCAGTCAGTGCGTCAGAAACTGTCGCAGGGCGTTCATCGTGTGGCCCAAATCCTCCCCCGGGCTGCCAAAGTGGCACAGACACACACACAAAGCGAGACAGAGCGAGCGAAAGCGTACGACATACAAAGAGGGTTAGAGAGAGCGAACAAGAGTGGGAAGCAGCAGACGCTGGGCCAGCTGGCATAGAAAGCGGAACTGGCCACCGATTGATTTTTCTTTGCAAACGGGAAACGCGGAAAAGTAAACGATACGTAAACAGAACGCAGAGTCTAAGCCTGCGATTCCATTTAGAAATGGAGGAGGCACTGCAGTTGACCGAGGCGGAGGCCACGGAATCAATGGAATCATCACCGGTTGAAGGCCAGCAGCCTGTGCATGAGGCGAACAGCTGCCACGACAAAGCTGCCACATATCCAGAGGAAACCGAGACCGAGACGGACCCCGAGCACGATCCAGAGCCAGAGCAGATGCTTAGCGAGAGGTGGTCCCCGCTAGGAGCCAACTACGATGACGCCAATAGCGCCAGCTCCGGGGTGGACTGCGAGCTGGAGCCCACTTTGCTGGGCCTAAGTCTGGAGAAGAGCAGCCCCGGCAATGAGACGGAGAATGCCAGCGAACTGGCCCGCCTCCGCAGCATCGAGGAGGAGCAGGAGCTGCTCACCAGCTCCCTGCTGGCCCTAACCTCGCACTTTGCCCACGTCCAGCTGCGGGTGCGACAGATTGTCGAGGCTCCCGCGGAGGAGCGGGACCAGTTACTGCGGGATCTGGATGACTTTGCCTTCCAGGGCATTCCCGATGCCGGCCTCGGCCAGAAGAAGGGCTCCGACGCGGAGCCAGAGCGGGAGACGGAGTCCGATGGCCAGCTGATTGAGCAGCTCAAGTCGCAGCTGACGGAGCTGGAGCAGTTGGCATATGAGGCCGGGGAACCGGGCATCCTGCCGCAGCATGTCCTCCTCGAGAAGCAGAAGTTCATCCTGGACGAGCTACGGGCCAAGCTCAACCTGCAGGTGGAGCAGCAGGATCTGCCATCGCTCAGCACGGATCAGCTGCGGCACCAGGTGGACAACGCCATCGGGGAGTTTGTGGGGCCGCTGAAAATGAAGGAGCAGCTGGTGGCCCAGCTGAAGACACAGATCACCGACCTGGAGCGCTTCATTGCCTTCCTGCAGTGCGATGCGGCGGGCTCCGGGTCGGGCTCCTCTGCCAGCGGCAGCGACAGGCTGAAGCTCCTCTCCGGAGCCTACAACAGCTATGCGGCCAAGCAGACAGCCCGTTCCCAGGTCTCTTTGCCCGCTCCGGCGGAAACTTCTCCTCCATCTCGTTTCTATTCCCATTCGTCAGCCCTGCCCGTGGCCCAGGCGGGCGAGAGCCTGCATAGCAAGGCACACGGATTGCTGGACAAGGCCTCCATCCTTATGCAGATGTTCGCCAGCACGCACCTGGCCAAGCCGCGCGAGGACTTCCAGCAGAACACCTTGAAGAAGACGCACAAGGGTAATCACTGGGGGTAGGTGTGTCCTCTCGTTTGTGCTCTCAAAATCTGAAGCTTCCTTATATTCCAGGGATCTTCGTGCCCAGCTGGAGGTGGATATCCAGGAGGTGGCCGCCTTGGCCGCCACGCTCAGCTGCGACCGCGAGAAGTTGGCCAATATCAAGCGGGCCCTGCGACAACAGCAGCATCAGCAACAGCAGCAGGCGGGATCCTCGAGTACATGCCTCAATCCCCAGAACGGAGCGTTGATTACCTTGCCACCGCGCTGCAGACGGGCCGTGGCCGCAGGCCATGAGCTGGCACCATATTCCGCGGCTGCTGCGTCGGCAGCCACCTCCTCCGACTCAGAAGAGGAAGCCAGCTACGACCGCTTCGAGTGGGAGAAGGAGATCAAGGGTCTGAGCCTAGGAAGGCGTATCGTTCACATGCGCGGCGACTCCATAGCCACTATCGGACGCGAGCTGACGACCGTGGTGCGCAAGAACTTTGCCCGCACTGTGCAGCAGCTGATCCAGCATGGCCTGAGGATTCCCGCCGAGTCGGCGGCCTCCAGCCTGATGGTGCCCTTCATGCGATGCCTGCATCCAGGGACGCAGCGCATGGCAGCACCGTCTGCCCAAGAGTCGCAGTTCCTGGGTCTGGGCCGGGGGATGCACGCCTGGGAGCTGATCCTCGAGTACTACCAGCTGAAGCATGGCGAGGAGTACAACAACACACCAGCGAGGAAGCTCTCGCTGAGCTTCCAACTGGACATTGTCGATGCCCAGGCTGTGACGGCCAAACAGAGCCTGCTCAGCACAGTGGGCATGATCCTGGCCATGCACAAGCCGTACAAGCGCAGCCACAATGCCCACTTCAAGGCCTTTGTCTGTGCGGGACTGAAGTGAGTATTCCTCCAGCTCGATTTTCCATTGAATTCAATCCTTTCCTTTAATTTTGACAGCTCCCATCTGCTGGTGGAGTGGCTGAATCTGATCCTCAGCTGCAACGAGCTGATTGATACCTACTACTCGTCCACCAGCTATGTGGCCCGCACTGGCTTCCGCGACTCGTTGCGCTCCATCGACGCCCTGTCCAAGTTTGACTTTGATCTGCCAGTGGACCTGGCCATCCGGCACTTCCGCAACATCTAAAGAGGAAGGAAAGATCTAGACGCTAACTGAGAACTCTTATTCATGTGTATGATATATTTTTGACCAGGATAGGGAGCCAGGATCCTGGAAACTAGTCCAAATCGTACTCTCGTAGTATTCTCTCACTTATGTATAAATTCGTGTATATAACCTTAGATATGTCCCATTAAATCAATTGCTAATCCTACCTAAACTCGCTGCCGTAAAAGTCATACAGGCACTGGCTCAGCTTTTCTCCCAGCGGTCGCTCCAAAGCCCCGCATGTGATTCCCGCCAGCAGCCGCCTGGCTTGGTCCACCTCGTCACACGCCTTGTACGCATCCAGGAGGAGACGCGGCGTGGGATAAAGCTCCACAATGGCCAGGGCTCGCTCCATTGAGAGAGAATGCAGTTGAAGCAGCTGCTGGACGAATACCTCGCGCACCGTCAGCTGGGCATTCTTGGCCGAGTCCTCGTACAGGGCCCGGAACTTCAACAGACCAACACGGCGGTCGGTCAGACAGCTGGACGAACCCAATGCGGCTCGATCCACGCTGTGGAGGCTCTTGCTGAGAAAAAGTTGCCGCAGCGCTCGGCTCATCCCCGCCAAGTAGCACATGCTACGGTAATGGTTCTCTGTCCGCACCACCTGGATGCCTGACTGGATGCGTGTGTTGGCCAGCGCCTGGAGCAGCGAGTCCAGGGGCAGGCCAAGCTGCTCGTTGTCCCCATAGTCCTCGATCAAGTAGATCACGTTTGGCAAGCCGCACTGCCGGAGACGGTGCTTTTGCTCGTGAAAGCGGCCGTCGCGGATGCTCGAAGCCAGGTCGTCCATGCGCTTGCGCTCCACAATGTAAGGCAGGACAAGCTCGCTGCCGTCCGCATCGCGGGCTATCCATAGAAAGTCGCCGACGGTGAGGCGACGCACCTCGTGGTCGGCGCCCAGGGACTGCAGGTAGCTGCGCGTTTGGTCGAGGACGCGCTTGTTCTTGCCACTCGTCTCCTGGGTGTCAACCAGGAGCAGTACCTCAAAGCTGTCCGGCAGCATCTCCACCACTCGCTCACGTTCTTCGGCTGCAGCCTGCTCCAGCTGGGCTTTCTTGGTCGGCTTCTTGGCGGGGTCCTTCTTTGTCTTCTGTTGCTTCTCCTGCATCGCCTTGACCACCTGTTGCACCTGCTCTTCGTACTGGGCTGTGGTTGTCTGCGGCTGTGGCTGGCTGGCTGCCCGGTGCTGACGTAGCTCTTCATCGATCAGCTGGCACAAGGTGCCACCGAATCCACGCAGCACGGAGCAGTCGCGCCCACTGTACAGCGGCAGCGGATAGCTCTTCAGAGCCTCCAGGGCCTGTCGCAGCTTGTGCTGGGACCTCTGCTGTCGTCGTTCCGCCTCACGAAGCCAACGCTCCAGCCAGCGGGTGAACAGCGGATTGGGCTCTCGCAGACGCACCTCCAGTCGTGTCTCCATTTGGGATTTATACAAATTAAATTGCGATTGTGAAATGATTTGTTCACAATTTGCTAGATTTGCGCCTTCTTTTGACTGCATGTCTGGTGATGGTAGTTCGGCACTCTGCATGCTTATCGATAGTTGCGGCACTAGAATCCGTGAACTTGATTCGACATTTGACGGTATTTAATACTAAAAGATTGTTCCAATTTGTACATGATCCAAGTCACTGAGGGAATAAATTAGAATAATAATAATTAATAAAAATAAATAATAAATTTGCAACGCATATTATTGAATAATGGAAAAATATGCATGTTTGCTTGGTACGCACCAAAGAGATCACTCTATCGATAGTCAGTATCTAATTCGCAGTTTTATAGTCGATTGCCCGCGCATCTCTACACCGTGCAGTTTTGTTTCTGTTTTTTATTTGTTTTGTTTTATTTCACGACATTCGCAATACGGTCAACTGTAAAATGTGACAAAGCAGTGTCACCTAGGTACCAACGGCGGCATTATGATGGCCCTGAACATATTCACTACCAAGATGACTGAGTTGGACCAGCCACGCCGTTTCAGATTGAGGTTTTCTCCATTTCTGAATTGACCAGTAGTTTCCCATAATCAATGTGTACTTGACGGATTTAGTGAGCTAGCCCTGTGCCAAAACTTTGATGTCGTACATGCTCTACGCATACTCCATCCTCTCCGCAGAGACAGCTGCTCTTCCTCATGCTCTACCTGTATTCCTGTTGTCTCTTTCAGATTGACTGGAAGGACTGCGGATTTTTTTTTACTAGATCTAGAGCAGGATCAAGGCGCCTTACGCTGGACACCTGTTAGAACCTGGTCACCTGTGGTGTTTCGCCCAAGATGGGCCTAAATGAAGCTTCTCCTCAAGCATGTCCTTCCCTTTGTGTTAGAACAGGAGAGAAACTACAAGCTCTTGTATTTCCTATATTATATACATAAATAGAAATTGTATGTAAAGAAAACCTTGGGCAATCCAAAGTGGATGATACTATCAGGCAGGCTCCGTTTTTCACTTGCTCTTGCGGATTACGTTTTCAGCCAAAACGTTTCGTTTTAGGGTCTTGTTGTTGTTGCCCTGGCCATTTTTTCCGAGCCAAAAAGAGGTTGGGTTAAAATAAAATTATTTATAAAGAAAGAAAAAGTTATATTACCCCCGATATAGATATCAAGTTTATGTTAATGCATCAATAAGTCATCTATATTTTTCCATTTGACATTAAGGTTCGTTTTGTTGTATAAAAAGCCGTTTACTTTTCATTTCGTCAACGAAAATGTTTTCGTTTTGAAAGCGAATAAATCTTGCGGAATTCGAAAACGGGAGCCCCAATAAATGTGTATTCAAAAGTAAATCGAAAAACTTTTGTAAATGTGAAAAAAGGAGCCTGGCTGTACATATATATTTCAGAGATTTTGTTCCGACTTGTTAGTCTGAAATTTAATTCCTTCCATTTGGTTTTTTTTTTAGGGAATGTATTACCCATTGGACCAGTCTCTAAGTGAACTGAAATAAACGTAAGATTTGATTAAACAAAATGTCTGCCCAAACTCTAAAAAAGTCAACCCAAAGGTTTTAGTATATTCATGTAATTAGTTTTCTTTTTTATTATTCACTTTAACAAGCAAAAACATTCAATATAGTGTGTGTTTTGTGTATACATATACATACATGTACATACATATATATATAGGTTCATAATCGTATATACGAGTATATCTAATGTCACGCTTTTGGGCCATGGCAACATTTGTGTGCTGTATGTATGCGTATTCTGGTTGGATCTGGATTGGATTGCTGCCTTTTGTATATAGTATATGGACTTAACTGTTTAGCTTCGCAAATTAGTGATAACATATACATATGGAGGATATATCCTGCTTCTTCTATATCGTCGTCTTATGTAAATGCAAGCCTTATACTTTTGCGTTACATAATACATACATATATATTGTATATACATATATATGGTATATATATAATTTGTATAGAGGTGTGTGGGGGTGTGTGTCTGTATATATATGTAAATATGTTGAGCAAATCAATATTTTGTGTTCTTCAGCGCGAGTGCCGCCCCCGAAAAATCTTATGCTAAATAGTTGCTTCTTTGGATTTTCTCATTTTGTTATTGGATTTGTTCTTGCTCTAAATATTACGCTTACAAAAATACAGATCATCTCAAATACTTGTCAATGCTTCACAGTTGTACACAGTTATACATACATATATAGAGCCACATATAGAGTTATACGGCGTGTTGCATACACACATACATATACATACATGGTTATACTCTCCCGATCCGATCTCTCCCATCTACTAATACTTGGATCGCCTCTGCTTCCGCTTCCTTTGCATTTTATTTAGCAACTGTGTCTTTTTTTTTGGGTGCTCGGCTTTAAGCGGTGCTCCAAAACATGAATCCTTTGGAGATTCGATTGCAGGCTGGATCTAATCCTCCGCTCTAGAGGATCGGTCACTGCTTTCGGATAATGGTAAATGCATTTAGAAGCTTTTCGTCTGCTCGTAGTACAATATTTGTGCTATAATTTAAGTACAGTCCAGGCCCGATAACTAGAAGCACCTTTTAACTAGACCGACAAAAAAAAGTATTTCTCATTTCTGGACGTTTTCATTTGATTTGAATTCTTTGGTTTCAAGAGTACACACGAATTATAAGTTAAGGGGGAGACGACGTTAGCATTTTGAGATGCCTGGGGACATCACGTTATTTTGTATAGTTTTTTCCATCAATTAACTACGGTGTGCGGTGCGTCTCAGAACTGTATGACATGTGGAATTGGGAGAGTTTTTGCGATCATTAAATACGGCGAGTATACACATTATTGAGTATCTTCCACTTGAATTTAGTTCTTTTATACACTATCAATTTTGAAGTTATTCGAGAACA
Source organism: Drosophila miranda (assembly GCF_003369915.1). NCBI lineage: Eukaryota > Metazoa > Arthropoda > Insecta > Diptera > Drosophilidae > Drosophila > Drosophila miranda. The sequence goes on from NC_046674.1 coordinate 29,422,537, forward strand.
TACCAATACATGTTATCAAATAGACAGATCTTAAACTCTAAATCTATGTTATCGAATTGATTCAGAATTGAAGGTGTATATGGATAGCTCCACACCTAATACTGCTATATATACCTGTCCGTACAGTAGCGAACTGCACTGCACCATTTCACTTGAAAGAGCTCTTTTGATAATGGGAATATTTGAGCCACAATTTTTCAGAGCATCGAATTCTAATCATCATCGAGCATCCTCCGTGCGTATAGTATATAAATACATATATGTATATATCTTTATAGATTATGGAAATAAGCTCTCTCTCTCACACACACGCATATCTATACATACTTACACGTACACACTCTCTCACACACACGGAAAGACATAGGCACAACCTAAGCAACATTTTTGGAAAGAGTTTCAAAACGAGTTTTCAAGACATTTTTGTGGGAAAATTAACCTTTTAGCTCATTTTTGTGTGTTCAAGCTTTCAAGAAACAGTCTTCATCTTCAGCTTCAGCTTTGTCTTTTTTTTGTTTTTGGTTTTTTTTTCGGGGTTTCTTCCGGGAGAGAAACATAACAGTGAAAGTTGCTTGGGGATGGGTATAAGGGGCCTTTGGGCGTTCGCGAAAGGGCTATTGAAAGGTTCCGAATGCTTCCGAAGCACGTGTCCCATTCTATGCACGCGTTTGCGTCCATATAGAAGGACCAAACGAAGGATCGTTAGATAAGCAGGCGAAAAAGAAGAGATACTCGGAGATCCTTGTGACACGGGAGTTCCCTTAGTCGTCATCCGACAGATTCGTGGTGGTAAGCAGCGTGGCATTATCTTCGGCTCCCTGCTCCTCAATGTCCTGTAAAGAAGAGGCAGAGAGAAGTCTTTCAGTTACATATGTTCTTAAATGTGTACATCCCCTCCCCCACATCTATCAGTCAGAGCATTCTTCAGTTTTTCTTATATAAAATATATATATTTATACATATATTTAGCAATTGTTTTTTTTTGTCTGCTTCGTTTACAATCTTCGTCTGCTGCTCTGGTTCTTTTATCTTAAACATTCTTCAGATTTAATTTCTTTTAAGTGGTTTTTCGTTTTTGTTTTATAAAAAATAGTTTTACATGCAAATAGGACGATTGGAAATTGTTGTTATTGAAATAATTTTGTAGGAATCGCACGATTACTTATTACAAAGAGATTGGAACCAAAAAACACACCACGCACACATGCAGGTTTTTTTTTGTGTATATTATATAAAAATAAAAAAAATTTATTAAAAAAAAAATTATATAAAACTTAAAATGAAAACAAAACATTTAGGCTACAAAAAATTAGGTTTCAAAAATAGTGTCATCGCGTGCCGGAAAGTGGATCTGTTCTGGTTCTGTGTACTGCTCTGAGAAATTGGTAAATGCAGCGGAAATGTGCCTCGGTAGCGTAGTGTAGTTGTTGCAGGTTGCATCTGGAGCTGGAGCTGGGATCTGGAGCCGGGCCTTGGCCTTGGCCTTGGCCGGGCCTTGGCCGAGAATTACATTTACATTTACATTGGGGTCTGTCAGTGGTGCTGCTCTCTCGCTCTGGCTATCTGTCTCCTCTCGGATTTTGATTGGATTGGTTAAGACTGATTTTGGATTGGATTGGAAGTGCGGAAGATTTTGTTGCTAGGTGGAGAGAGTCGTCGATGGCTTGGCCGCCGGTCCCTCTCACTTGAGCTTCTGCTTGACGGGACTGGGCGACGGCTGGTCCGCCTCGGGCAGGTCGCTCTCCTTCTTTCGCTTCACCTTGTCCTTTGGTGCCTTGATGGCCTTCTTTGAGGACTGGGCCGCCAGTAGTTTGGCCTCGCGCTTCGCTTCACGCTTGGCTTCACGCTTGGCGCGCAGCTGTTCGGTGATGAAGGAGAACACGAGGTAGCCCTGCAGGGCGATCAAACCGCCGAGGGCCAGCAGGGAGCGCAAGCCCCCGATGCCGTAGTAAAGGGTGAGCACACCAATCACCGAGGTGGCGAAGCGTACCAGGAAGAAGCAGGCACTGTTCACCACGCGCAGACGGGCCAGACGCTCCTCGCGATCGAAAACGCCGATCAGCTGGAAAACGTGCGAGAGCAGCTCGCTGAAGTAGTGCAGCGTGAGCAGGACGAGGGCCAGCCGCTGGAAGCTCAGGGTGTAGGCGATCACGATGAGGCTGAATCCGCTGATGGAATGTACGATCTTCGGCTGCTGCTCCTCCCTGGTGCGGATCTTCTGGAAGTACAGCTCCGGTAGCATGTGCAGGTAGTACGACAGCTGGATGATGAAGTAGAACTTGTGCAGGAAGCTCATCGGATGGCTGGGGAAGCCCTCCCACAGCAGTGCCACCTGGCCCAGGTAGCCCTCGCGCAGAACGACGTGTGCGCCCCACACGAACGAGAGCAGGTAGAAGGCCACTAGTTGCCCGGATTCGTTGAAGCGGGCCAGCTTGAACTTGGAGAGGTGCAGTTTCTTGCTGATCTTATCCAGAACGAATTCTTGGATGATCGCGTGCATGATGATGCAGGTCAGGGTGTAGAAGAAGATCGAGCAGTAGTCCTTGATGCCGGCCACATAGGTGTAGGCCTTGCCGTAGGGCTGCTCCCTACTGGGGTCCTCCCCGCTGACGTTGTGGTGCAGCGAGATGAAAGCGCTGGCGAAGGAGGCCGTCGACTCATTCATCAGGCCCACCACGAAGACCATTGCCACACAGGAGATGATGTCCGCATGGTTTTGTATCACGAACTCGTGGCTCAGGATCGGCGGGTTTTTGTTGCTGGGCTTGCGTCCCAGACCGGGTTTAATGGCCATCTTCCTGGAGGAGTTTGGAGTTGGGGGATTGTCACTGCAATGGGTTGTACACGTTAGCGATGAGAGATTCTCACTGGGAACTGTTAGCTTGAAACTGGATTCTGGCCATGCCGTGCGCTCCTCCGAGTCTGTGTATGCCGTGAGCTCTCTCTCCCTTCCGCAGCAAAATCACAATTTGCCTTGTTGGCACTCGGCTCGCACTCGCACACCAATAAGGGGACTGGCTCCCAGAGCCACACATGCAACACCGCCACACTATCGCTCAACACACACACGTACACACTTATGCGAGAGAGAGGGGAGGCGTGAAGCACACACACACATACGTTTGCGGAGGCACAGCACAGACACGCAGGCAAAAGTTTGGGTTTGAAATGCTTACAGGATTCTCGTGTTTTTCGCGTTTTGCTGACGTAGGCGTTGGGGGCTATCTCCACTCTGGCCGCTTCTGTTGCAGCTCCGGCTCGACTCGGGCTAGGCTCACTTCTGGTACTGACCAACACACGTAGCAGTCGCTGTCGCTGCTTGCTCCTCTGCTCCAGCCGCGCTGCTGCCTTTTACTTTTGCTTCTCACCTGTGTGACTGACTGACTGTTGGACGGCAACGGCAACGGCAAACGGCAACGGCAAACGGCAACGTCAACGTCAACGTCAACGTCGATGCTGCCAGCCCGATGTGTGTGGGTGTGCGTGTGTGTGTGTACGCTGCTACGTTTCACCGAATCCAGGGCTGGAAGCACACACACGATTCAGTTGTTCAAAGATTTCTTTCATTTACAGCACACTTTATTTCACACTGCAATATTGACACTCTACTGCTTTGTATGAAAATTCATCCATCGGAAAATTCTTCCCCTGGTTCCGCTGGCTGTGCAGCCCTGCCAAAAAACCTTAATGCGCTATACAGCAGCAACAACAACAAAATTGCCACGCAGCGCCTCCTATCCAACAACAGCAGCAGCGCTGCGTTGTTCTCACTACCACTTGTTCACATGCCTGCCTGCCAACTCACTCGCTCTCACGTGGTGCGCCGACAGCCGGCTAAAGTCATGCGCTCTCTCGCTCTCCCAAGCGCCACAAGTTTATGCTTGGTGTGAGCGCGACCGTGTGTGACGTGGAACGACGACGATGTGTACACCAACACAAAGAAAACTGGTTTGTTGTTGCCATGCTCCAGTTTCCAGTTCACGATTGCCGAGGGCTGCATAGAAACTTAGTTCAGTTCCGGAACTGATTCAACGGCGAAATTCTATCTTTTTTTATAATATTTGATCACAATTTGTTCACACTCACAAACACGTCTCACCAGTCTTTTATTATTAATTTAAATTGTTATTGTAAAACGCCAAAAATTACACTTGTTTGAACAATTTTAGTTTCCGAGTTCGGGACTGGTCTCAGTGGCAGCAGGGCTGCCCACATGCCAGGGCTGGAGACAAGCTCCCTGCTGCCCGCGCATGTTTAAGCTTCTCGTTAAAGGTCGAGGTCATCTGGAGTTTGCCCATTATAATGCCCCGTAACCTATGTACGTTAGTTACAAAGGAGATTTCAAACAATTTTCGTCCTTGCTCCTGGTCCTGGCCCTCGTGCCAGTGGTCGCCCCCTGCTCAGGCTAAGGCTTAGCAGCGTCTATGTTCTGTTCTGTCAGTGTGGGGGACCACGCGAGCCTTGCTGCCGTACGGGCATCTGGGAGCCAGTGACAGCCTGGCTGTCAATATAAGTCCAGCCAGGGAGCATATCAGTTCCTCCGCTTCCGTCAAACTGCACGGATCTCCCCCTGGAATAACCGCCTTTCCGATTGATGTGTCTTAGACTTTTGTTCTGTTCCTCCAGGCAATAGTCACTCCGTTCCAATCTTTTACACCCATTCAAATCCACGATTTCGTGGTCGTGCCTCATTTTATGGTCCTTGGTGCACCACTCATGTTACACAAGAGCGACCCCTAAACGGACCGTCCCGCCCCCCCCCAAAGGGTAATTAAATGCAATTTCCTACTCACATTACGATTCCGCTTGCGCACCGAGGATACGATGGTGCGCTTGTTGCGTGCCACCAGGCAGACCGTGATGATCAAAATCATGCCAATGAGTGCGAATCCCAGTAGGGCAGGCAGCAGCACGCTATCCTCGTCCTTGTAGCCCTGAAAGGCAAGAGAGGGATGGGGAGAGAGGAGATGAAACACCACACGCCACTAGGACGGAGGACATGCTATGCTTACGGTCCACTGGAAGTAGGTCGAGGGATCTATGTAGGCCCAGTGCGTCTTTATCCAGTCGCTGTTACTCTTGTTCTGGCCCTTCTCCATTTTTGCGGCCTGCTGGTGCTGCTCTGCAGGGCCCTGCGTCTTGGCCAGGACCGGGGGCATGATTGGCTTCTTGGCGGCCGACTTTAGCAGCGGCACCTGTATGATTCGTGTGGTGATCATGGTGGCCGGCAGATGGCGCTGCTGGCCTTGCGGTGGGACCACGGCAGCATATTCGGAAGTGCTGACTGGAACGAGCAGCTGAGGCGGCGGTGGCTGCTCTCTGGTTGTGGTTGTGGGTGCAGTTGTAGTACTGGTTCTGCTGCTGGTCTGTGGCGCCATGGTAGTGGTAGTTGTAGTGGTGCTTGTTGTTGTGGTTGTACTGCTGCCGGGGGTCAGCGGCTGCTGCCGCTCCTCTGTTCCTGTGGTGGACGCCAGGACCGTTTTGTTCACCTTCAGTACAAACTGTTCGATTCCATTCCGGTTCACAATCTTAACTGTTTTTCCCACGCTCTGACCTAGCTGTAGCATCGGCGACCCGGTGGGCGGTGTCCCCGGCAAAGCCTTTCCAGATCCAGCTCCAACTCCAGCTCCAGTGGGTGGCCGGCTATGGGTGAGGGCCGCCTTGGTCTTGAGAAACCATTCCGTGGGATTGGGCAGACACTCGGCGGAGACCAGGAAGGGGATGAGGACAGCGCCAATGATCACGGTGCAGACGAAGATCAGGCCCAGGTAGGCGAAGAAAGAGCGCCGTCGTCGCTGTCCCGCCGCCGAGCTGCGCTTGGACGTGGCGGTGGATGACGACGAGGAGGACGAGGAGGCAGCCGACAGTTTACCATCGATGCGGAAGTCATCGTTTTGCGGTAGAATCGTGTATTGCAGGCTGTTCTCGCCGTGACGTATTGTTTTATACATCGTGATCTCTCTCTCTGATTGCACTCTCTCTATTTCTCTCTACTCCGTCGGTTCTTCTGTTCAGTCGCTGCCTCTGCTCTAAACTACAAAAATTACGTTGGCTGTGTTTCTCTGTTGCTGTTGCTGTTGCGTTCACTAGCTAACGGTGAATCTTTCAGAAATCCCTCTGCTTCAGCTGCTGCTCCTTCTTCTTTTGCTCCTGGTATTCTCTAGTGTGTGTGTGTGTGTGTGTGTGTGTATGCGTCTGTGTGCTGTTGTGTGTTCCGTTTTTGTTGTTCCTCTTCCTGCTCTTTCTACACTCCCCGCTACTGATGCTTCTGCTGTCGACAGGCGACCAGGAAACAGCTAATTCTTCGTCAATTCCCCTTCTTTCCTTTCGTTATTTCTCTGCTGATTATATTGTTCCTGGTGCAGCTTTTGATTCTGCTGCTCTCTGCCTACGCGTGGGACTATTGTTGTTGCGCCTCGGTCTGGTTCCTGTTCCTGCTGCTGCTGCTGCATTCTCCTTGCGCACTAAATTTTATGTTTTTATTGATTTACCGTTTTTTGTTTTTTCGCACATGCGCGTTTCTTGTACTGACTCTTCGCTCCAGTGCTGCCAATCACTAGAAGTCTATTTATTATGGAATGTTGGGTGTTGTATAATGGAATGTGATGAACATCGATGTTTTTTTCAAATTTTCGCGGCTCTCTGACAAAACTTTTCAGCAAATGGAAGAAGCAGGATAAAACCCCACCAAATGGAAGAAGAAGAAGAACAACATAACGGGACTGGAGGAGGGGCTGTTCGGCTGACGACACCCAAACACGCAGCGGACAAAAGGAAAACCCTTTTCACCGTGGAGTACACCGCGTGGAACCGCTGGCACTGACGTGGTCCGATTGCGCGAGTCCCTTGGCCCTATGCCGCGTCCTGCTGCTGCAGAAATACGATCTTAGGCAGAGGTCACAGGTCGCCCGGTTTTTTATCCGCAAAAACACTTGGGCTTCTGACTAAAAATCCAACTACGATATTTTTTCCATTTATCTCTGAGAATTAGGCATTAAAAACGAATAAATAAATGTCTATACATACTCCTTTTAGGATGTTTCCTTCAAAGTACGGTCTGGTGGTTCCCAGATATTAGATCTTCCCATTTAATTAAATTGTATTTTACTGTATCCCCTACCCATACACTGGATCTTATAACTAAAACAAAAAAAGCATGTATCACACGGATAATAGTATAGTTGGGGGGAGTGGTTGGGTTAGAAGACAAATTCCCCCTTGTCGGCAGATGGGTCCAAGTTGCTCAGGCAGCGCTCGAAGTGCTTGATGCGCTGGTACCAGGGTGGATCCCGGCTAGAGACTGCCTCGGGTCGGCCGCCCTGGTGACGGTAGAGGAACTCGGCGTGACCTTGGCCGGCAATGCCATTGACTGTGCAGGAGACGAATTGGTTGTAGACCTTGGACTCCCAGTCACCGCCCACATAGCGCAGGGCGGACTCCTCGACACGGATCTGAACCAGATAGTCCCGCTCCTCGGTGCAGACGATGAAGTTCTGATGCTGGGGCGGTGTGCCCCTCTCCCCGTAGGAGTACAGCTCAAAGTTGCTGCTTTTTATGGGCTCGTAGACGCCCGCGGGGCTGCACACGTAGCCCACCTTCAGCGAGGAGAGGAAGAAGGAGGGCTGGCTGAGATTGCCCACGACCATGCTGCTGCCGTCGTCCAGGAAGAGAGCAAAGTATACGTAGCGATTGATGGAGCTCAGGCAGCGCTCGGTGCCAAAGCTGTGGTCCCGGAATCCACGCAGCTGGAGATCCATCTTCTTTCCGTCGAGCTCTAGTGACCCGGAGAGCTCGCCGTTCTGCTCGTAGTGGGTGCGTTTCTCCATGATGTGGGTCACTGACCGAAGCATCCCGTAGAAGCGCTCGTTCCAGGCCTCCCTGGCTATCGAGTCGGCTATCAGGTTGGAGCTCAGGTCCCGGCTGTAGTCAAAATGAGCCGCGCTGGGGCTTTCGAACCGTAGATTGATTTGCACCGGCACCTGCTCCTCCTTTCTGGAGAGCACGCCGTCGTACTTGATCCACCAGACGCGCATGGACTCCTCTGGATAGATGTGGAAACCCTCGCCACGGAACTCGCTGCTCTCCTCGCTGCCATCCGTCGTGAAGTGGGCCATGTCCGGCAGCCGTAGGGAGCTGAGCAGACCCTCGGAGGGCAGCCACAGATAGAGCGCCGCCTTGAGCACTCCTCGGCGGCGCCGCTCAAGGGTGACCATCAGCTTCTGGCCCTCGGCATTGGCCGCCATAAAGCTGACCACGTCGTAGCTCTTCGGGTCATCGCTCAGCTGCTGCGGCCTGTCCACCTTCGCCAGATGCTCTGCGGAGCCCAACTCCTCCTCGTTCCGGCGGTAGATGCGGTACCGCAGCTGTCGCAACACCAGCAGAGCGATCCCGTACTTGACGCGGTAGAAGAGGCCCTTCAGGGGGTACTTTCCGAAGACAAGCGGCGGTTTCAGGCCCAGCAGCTTGGTGGCTAGCCCGAGCAGGGCCCCCGCTATGCCCAAGGCCAGGCAGATGCCCGTCAATAGCAGCATGGTAGTGCAGGTATTTCGATCGATCGATAGTAATGGCAAGGGTGGGGTATGCTTCGCGTGTCGCTGGCTTGGCTGCCTTTACGTGACTGAGAAACGCAGCCGGAGATTACCTGAACAAATGCCCGGACGGGGGCCAGCTATCTTCAATCCCCGATAAGGCCCCACCTTCCTGCAGCACCTTATCGGGCTTATCGGACCGGACCGCCCGACCGCTACCCGCTCGAGCTTTATGGGACGGGCCCGGCAATCGGCCAATTCTCAATTAATGACTCGCTTGTAAATCTGAATCTGTCTGCGATTACTCGGTTTATTGGCACCATTAGCTTACTTTCTTTTTAAAGGAAGTCAGGCTTGGAAATTACATTTTATTAAGCATTGAAGAGAATGGATTGATAGGATATATCCTAGATACTCACTAGACATAAAATCGTTCCGTCTGTGCGTAATATCAATGGTAATTCCTTCTAAACTATTAGAAAGAAGGTGTATTCCTTGAAAACTGAGAACAGAACTATGCCCCTATGGGATATAGGATGGAAATGTTGTGCATTAAAAATTAATATTCTATAAAATGATCATCGGCTTACGCTCATTTCAATCTGCAATCTTTCAATCTATAGTTCCCAAATTGTATTCCTTCTGAAACAGAAGGAATGAAAGCGAAGGTCATCATGTGGAGCTGGAATCGAGTACGAGTATTATCTAACAGACTTTCTGTACGACAAGAGCGATTGTAAATCTATAGCCCGAATCCGAGTCCCAATCCGAGACCACTCGGACCCCCCATGGTAGAGCATGGAGAGCAACAAGGAGGAGGAACACTCGGGGCATAAAGGTGAGCGGTGAGGAGAAATTATTTATAAATAAATTAGCATGTGGCCATCGAGAGCGGAATCGAATGGATTTGGCTATGAGTCCCCATAAACAAAACGAGGATAAGATTACCAAAGTATGTGGATTTTCTATCAATAAATTAAGTATCCGCAGGCCTCGCGCTTCAGTTTTCACAGTACGCGGAGACAATGACGGCAGTGGGGCTGGACTTATCGCCGGCGACGTTATAAAAAGCTTACTCCTCAGCTTGGCCAAGTGTTTCATGTGCCAGATAGCTAGTGCCTGATCAAGTGAAGTGGCCAACGGCCAAGATAGTGGCGAAGGGCGTTTCCATGGTACCGGTACCACCATAGAGACCCAATTATGCTGATGCCTCCGCCTCCGCCGCAGATTTCTCTGCCCAAATTCCGACCTGCCGCAACAACGATTTATGGCTCTAGATACGAGAAAGTTATGCGAATTATGCCTAAACCGAAACTATACCGCAGATTGTAAAGATCTATCCACTTGAGGCCACAGAAAGCGAAAGATATAGTCCACAGATTTCACTGGAATTTGGCAATATACAAAAATGATATTATTTGAAAGATTTTCTGGAAATTGTATTATCAATATTAAAGTGTTTTTATTATTTAAAAGTACACAATAATCGACTTTGCTGTGCTCGGTTTATCAGAGATTAAGTCTTTCCAGAATTGTTGAATCATTTGGATTTACAAAACAAAGCTAATATATGCGAATCATATGTAAGCCAATTCTTAGTGGGTTTTGTATTTCCTGCATGTCCGCCATCAGTTCTGTCATGAAGCAGTGCCCCTCGGTTGGTCTACTGTACTGCCGGGGATACGCGCCAAATATATTTGTTGTACTTCCCTATCATCCATATTACAATAGTCCGATTTCTATTTGTCAGTTATAGAATTATTTTAGATCGAAGTCCCCAAGTCCTGTACGTTACATTCAAAATTCCAAGTACCATGTACGCCATTGAGAGAGATCCGGAGCTTAAGCAGCAACAGGACAAAGGCAGTGAGTCGCTGGAGGAAGGTGCTTCTTCCGCCACGATGTGCCCGGAAAAGAGCAGCGAGTCGCTGGAGGAATGTGGTTCATTCGACTCGATGCTGTGTCCGGCGGACATGTCAGCGCGAAGCAGGAAGGCCTACCTGCAGCACATGATGGACGAACTACCCAGGCCAGTGCACAACCGAATTTTGGCAATGAAGCACAGTCAGATGGAGCAGATCAAGATTTCGGAGCAGTTCTATCGGGAGGTGTACGAGCTGGAGAAGCGCTACTATTTGCAGTGCGCTGAGCTGTTCGATTCGCGGCGCGACGTCGTTGACGGGTCTGTGGAGCCAGAACCAATGGAGCCCAGCTGGAGTGAGCAGCACGACGATCTGGTCGCCGAACTCCAGGCCAGCAAGGAGTTCCACCAGCTGACCGAACTCATGCCCAAGATGCCGGCTAATGCAGTGGGCGTGCCCCGCTTCTGGCTGAGCATCTTCCGGAATGTGTCCCTGCTGTCGGACATGGTGCAGCACCATGACGAGCCGCTCCTCGAGTGCCTGATGGACGTGCGCATCAGCTACGAGCCGGAGAGCTACACCCTCAAGTTCCTGTTCCGGCCCAACAGCTACCTCGACGACTGCTCGCTGATGCTTACCAAGAAGTACTTACTGCAGCACCAGGCCGACCAGGAATATCCGTTTATGTTCGAGGGACCCGAGATCGTGAGCTGCGAGGGCTGCCACATTCATTGGCGCGATGACTCCAATCTCACGATGCAGAAAGTCGGTAGCGGCTACTGTGTGGAAAATGCAATTCAGCGCGAATCCTTCTTTAATTTCTTTTCACCGCCACAACCACAGGACTTGTCGCTGGCCGACGAGAAGACCAAGATGCTGCTGGGAAACGACTTTGAGGTGGGCTTCCTGCTGCGCACCCAGATCGTGCCCAAGGCCGTTCTGTTTTACACTGGCGACCTTGTGGATAGCACGAACGAGGGACTCAGCGACAGCGATTCCTCAGAGACATCGGATACCGACGCCGACACAGATACAACTGCCCCTGCACCCACACACACGCCGGAGCAGCTGAGCGATTGATAATGTGTTGGGTCTGGAAGCTGTTGTATTGAATAGATAATTGGCTTACAGTAACCCGGATCTCTACTTGAATATGCTCGTGTAGTACTCCTCTTCGAGGTCGTACAAGTCCATTGCCATTTCGTCCCTCAGCTTCATGAGCTTCTTGTCGCACTCGATTTGGGTGGCCCTAAACAACTGTGAATTGTTTGTGATAGCCTCGTTGACAGAATGGAAATCGTTCAGTATTAAGTACTGCTTAAGATCGGCCACCAGTTTCATCAGCGACTCGCCCGCCCGCACTGTAGATGGAATAACAATGGAAGGAGTAGTAACAGTGGGTACATTCTACACTGATTTGCTTACCCATGTTGGAGGCGCGTATTTGCATTTCGAGGGAATCCTGCTCGCATTGCGTCGTTCGCGATATTTGGCTGTGGCTCTCTCTGCGCGCCAGCTTGAGGGTCTCTGCAAAAAGAGCCGATACATTAAACAAATTTGATTTAAGCATAAACAATTTTGAGCTGAGCTCAGCTTTGGGCCGAAAACCGGCGACCCTCTTGGACATGAGCGGCCAGTCACGGGTGCGTTCCCTGTGGCGCTGCTAAAGCAGCAACACGATTGGCATCCTGTTTGTGGTGGATGCAGTGGTGGCCTGCGGCGTGCTGTATTGCCTGATGAGCTTCAACGAGCTGTCCCAGTGCGTGGTCATGGTGCTTGCCAACAAGCAGGACCTGTACGGTGCCGCCACCGTTGACGAGCTGCCCGACGCCCTGAACCTGGTCGCGGTCAGAACTGGCAAATCCAAGGGGTTTCGGCCCACACAGGCCTCGGTCTCTCCAAGGGCTTAAAGAAGCTATACAGCATGATCCTGTCCAATCCCACTTTATAAAATGGACAATCATCTCACCCTCAAAGTTCTCGAGCATGCTGCGTACATCCTCTTTGAGGCGTGCATTGTAAGACTTGAGCAGCGCCTCTTTGGACTGCGGCAGTGTGGGAATCCGAGAGCCGCTGGCCATATTATTAGCAATAAATAAAATAGTCGCTGATATATACAGTTATGGAATGCGGCTATCGGTTTGGTGTATCGATATGGTGTAAAGTATACCGTTTGAACCTCAGAAATATACCGAAAATACCATCTCATTATTAAAACATACCGTAAATCTATTTTTTACTTGACACATTTTTTAATTCTTGTGTCCCTCTTTCTTGTCCGATTAGATCTTGGTTTACCAAATAGTTATCCAGTCTAAAAAACTTGAAATCAAGACTTTTAAAAAAATGTCAAGTTGGTTCTCCTACTTTACCCTCTCGCTATGTAATATCTCTGTCAAACTTTGCAGATCTTAATGCTCAATGCTATAAGAACTACACATTCCGATGTAGGATACGTTTTTCTCCGGACCCCAAACAGTTTTACAACTTCGTAAACAATAAGCGTAGAACGTCAGCAAACCCATCCTCGCTATCATTTCTTAATACGTCGGCAAATAATGATCAGGCAATCGATGATCTTTTTGCCTAATTTTTCAAACCACCTTTTCTGAGGAAAGCTATTCTGTTTACGTACCCGTAACAAAGACTATACCTCGCTAGTTCGTCCGACCTCAGTACAAAGTACACCAGGACCGTATAGAATCAGTCTGAAAAAACTTTTTACTCTTTGATCTGCGGGGCCTTAACTGGGATGCAGGTTTCAGAATGCCATCTTACTCTAGTAGATTGCTATTAGTAAACCCCCCATCCTAAGTCAACCGTAGAAAAAAGCTTGGTGCGATTTTTATGCACAACTTGATCGAGGGTGACGTAGATAGCCTTGATCTGTTGAGCCGCATAAACTTCACGATTCCTATTAAATTCACTAGAAACTATGTACCGTTGTTCTCTCCGTTTTGTAGATCGAATTATTCGTTACATGAACCGTATCGGATTGAAAATTGAATCATCAATCGGATAAAACATGTTCAGGGCTGAGGGTCCTGTTAGTAATATTTAATCGGAATTGATCGATTTGCGATCATGGAGAACGATTAACGCACTGTATACCAGTGGGTATTAAAATACACTCCATGATAATGATAATGACCTTAGCGCAGTTCATGTTTTTTAAGTAAAAAGGAAGGGTCAGAAAGTTATTTGATCGAAAATATTGGACAATGGACTTTTTTATACTTTATATATATATATTTGAGTGTTTTCTAATATTTCTAGTATTTTCTAGTATTTTTCAATCAAAGTACATAGCTCCTCGCCAGGTGTCTCTGTCGATAACTACATAAATTGTGTAGTTAGAGTGTGGTGACCATGTAAACTAATTAATATAGTGGAAATTGTTGTTGACCATTTTTGTTTAAACCTTATTTTGGAAACAACCTATTAACAAGGAGTTCTTACAAAAAAACCAATCTTGTAAGAAATTGATTCATCAATCGGATAAAATTATGTGTTCATGACTGAGGGTCTTCGCTACTTAGTGATATTCAATCCAATATCAAAATCGAGGAAAATGATTTCTGATCATGGATAGAGAACGATTAGCCCATTGTCGACCAATTTTTATTTATATACACACACGAAAATTATGAAACTTAAAGAATTTTACCGTAGTTCAGGTAAAAGATATCCTGGTTTTTTTGTTAGTAGAGAGGAAGGATAGGATGGATGTGGAAGAAGAATTTACATACAGTGTTATTTTCCGCTGCTTAATTCAAGTGAATTCGATTCAAGTCACCTGTTTAAATTAAGGGGAGTCAAGTGGGTTAAGTTCATTTTTTCTGAGGGCCGGTCGTCAAAGACAACAAATTTTCGACACTGCAGCTGTGGATAATAGAAAAACCTGAAAATAAGCGAGCGAAGTCGATTCTACGCCTGTAATGCTTTGATGCTAAAATCTATCAGCGGAGGCGTTGGCGTTGGCGTGGCCGGGGCAGGAGCAGGTGCGGCTGCCAGTGGCGGCGGTGGTGGTGGAACTGCAGTGGGGAGCGGGACAGGTAGGAGTGGGAGTGCCACTGCGAGCGGAAGTGGAAGCGCGGGTGGTAGTGGAGGGGCGAGTGGAAGTGCCAACACTGTTGGGAGTGGCCGTGCCAGTTGTGGAATCGGCTCAAATTCGATTTCCAGCGGTCTGAGCGCCGTGTGCGGATTGGTCACTGGCAGCGGTAGTGGCAGTGGCAGTGCCAGCGGGAGCGGAGGTAGCACCCCCGCCGGTGTCAACATCTACTGTCCAGCTTGTGTGGCCAGCAGCTCGCAGCAGCAGCCGCCCCCGCCCCAGGCGGCACCCCACTCCGAGTCTTTCTTTTCGCGCTCAAAGTCGAGCAAGCGGCACAAGGCCAGAAAGAGCGCCTCCACCGCCGGTTGTCTGGACGCCCAGCACATTCGTAACAACCTGAGGATGTCCACCTCCAGTTCGCTGCGCAGCACGCGGGCCGTCCAGTCGAGCCACTGCAGCAGCAGCAGCCAGGCCTACGATGCGACCAGCAATGCTAGCAACGCCAGCAACGGCAGCAGCGGCAGTGGCACGGCCGCTTCTCCGGGCAGCTACAGCTGCAACGCGCTTAACGTGGACTTCAGCTCGTACACAGCCACCCACCAGTGGACCAGGATGCTCGAGTGCGCCGAGTTCGTAGGAGCCAAGTGAGTAATGAGACAAGTGCATGAGAGATGTGCCCACCAATCATTAATCCCTCCGTTCTACAGGCGGAGCAAGCACACGGTGGTGGCCTACAAGGATGCCATGTTCGTGTTTGGCGGCGACAATGGCAAGAACATGCTAAACGACCTCATCCGCTTTGGGGTAAAGGACAAGTCATGGGGCAGGGCCTGCGCCACTGGGACACCGCCTGCGCCGCGATACCATCACTCGGCGGTGGTGGCCGGCGCTTCAATGTTCATCTTTGGTGGCTACACGGGGGACATCCACTCCAATTCGAATCTGACCAACAAGAACGACCTTTTCGAGTACAAGTTCAAGAGCGCCATGTGGGTGGAGTGGAAGTTCTCGGGCCGCCAACCAGTGCCGCGTTCGGCCCATGGGGCCGCCGTCTACGACAACAAGATGTGGATCTATGCAGGATACGATGGTAATGCCCGGCTGAATGATATGTGGACGCTTAACCTGACCGACGACCATCACCAGTGGGAGGAGGTGGAACAGAAAGGCGATAGGCCGCCCACCTGCTGCAACTTCCCCGTGGCCGTGGCCCGGGATGCCATGTATGTCTTCTCCGGGCAGAGCGGCCTGCAGATCACCAATTCGCTGTTTGAATTCCACTTCAAGACGCGCACCTGGCGTCGCATCTCCAACGAACCAGTGCTAAGGGGTGCCACATCGGCGCCACCCTCCCGCCGCTACGGCCACACAATGGTGCACCACGATCGGTTCCTGTACGTGTTTGGGGGCTCGGCAGACTCGACGCTGCCCAACGATCTGCATTGCTACGACCTGGACTCGCAGATCTGGTCCGCTGTGCTGCCGGAACAGAACTCGGACGTGCCCTCGGGTAGGGTGTTCCATGCCTCGGCCGTCATCGGCGACGCCATGTATATCTTCGGCGGGACCGTGGACAACAGCGTGCGCCGCGGCGACACTTACCGCTTTCAGTTCTCCAGCTATCCGAAGTGCACGCTGCGTGACGACTTTGGCAAGTTCTTTCTGGACAAACAGTTTTGCGACATCCAGTTCGTGGTGGGTGTGGAGGAGGTGCGTATTCTGGCGCACATTGCCTTTGTGGCGGCCCGCTCAAAGTACTTGCGCAACAAGATCCTGGCGGCACGCGAGGCACGCCAACAGCAGATGGAGAAGGTGTACGGGGTGGGACAAGTGGATGCGCAGGCGCTGAACACGGGCGTAGGCGGGGACCGGGCCCCTATGCTGGAGGTGCGACTGGTGCATGCCTCGCCGGAGGCCTTTGACATTATCCTCAACTACATATACACTGATCGCATCGACCTAAAGGATCCTTACAACAAGAACATTATCATTCTAATCACTGACATTTACCAGTTGGCTGGGCTCTTTACCATGCCGCGGCTGGCCCACGGCTGCATTCAATATCTGGATTTTAAGATCAACAAAATCAATGTCCTAGAGGCCCTCTACAATGCGGACAAGAGCAAGTAAGTGCGGGAATCGCCCGGATAACCGGATAATCTTCTAAGCCGCCCTAACCGCCCTCTCTCTTTTGTCAGCATCAAAATTATCAAGGATCACTGCATGCAGTTTATCATCAAGGAGGAGAACTTCACCGAGGTGGTCATGTCCAGCGAGTTCAGTGACCTGGACAAGCCCCTGCTCGTGGAGATCATCCGCAAGCGCCTCCATCCAAGCAAGCTGGTAATGGACACTAGCTTCGAAGCAAGCAACGGTAGGGGGGCAATCGAGACTCATTAAAGTTCCATTACTAACCAACCAATCCACATACCGGTAGGCACCACATTGGAGATTGATCTGTGCACATTCTTGAAGTCGACCGGAAATGATTTCTGCGACATCAGCCTTATATTGGAGGATCATGTGATACCGGCCCACAAGTCTGTGTTGTCGTCACGCTGTACCTATTTCCAGGGCATGTTCCGCTCGTTCATGCCGCCGGATAACACCGTCAATGTGAGTACCAATACCAATCGCCCGAGCTGGGCTCCGACCAGAACTAATACCCGTTGTTCTGTTTCAGATACAAATTGGAGAAATTTCACCCTCACTGGAGGCGTTTCATTCGCTGCTCCGCTACATCTATTACGGGGAGACGAAGATGCCACCGCAGGATGCCCTGTACCTGTTTCAGGCACCGTGCTTCTACGGTCTGTCCAATAATCGGCTGCACGCCTTCTGCAAGTACTCGCTGGAGCATAACATTACGTACGAGAATGTCTTGCAGACGCTGGAGGCGTCGGACATAACAAAAATCTATGACATCAAGGAGTATGCCCTGAAACTGATTGTGAAAGATTTTGCCAAGGTGGCGAGGCTGCCGAAGATCTCGGGTTTGTCGCGCGAACTGTTGCTGGAGATAATACGCGCTGTGGCCGATTCGCAAGGCGAGTTTCTGACCAGCATTAATATCAATACAGATATCTGAAAACTAGTGCTGCTACAGCCGGCCTTGCAGTTGTTGCTCGCCTGGTTGCAAATCGGACGTAGCACGTAAAGCGGCAGTAGCGGTTGGCAGCGAAACACGAACCACGAAACTAGGCCTCATTTAAATCAATGAAACAATGATCCTTGATCCCACCCATCCAACCATCAACGATCGATCGTTCCATTTAACCATAAATACATCGAATCCTGAAGTCTACTCCTACTACTTCACAAGAAGATGGCAAAGAGAATGTCGGACAGAAAGAGAAGGAGCGAAGATCCATCCGACCATACTTACATATATATATACTTATATACTTACTTACCTATTATGTACACTTACTTATAATATCCCCCCCTACCCTATATTGTGCAACCACTATTTTGAATACCCCCACGCACCATCACCAGAGCTAATCTCAAGCTATGCTTATACACACCTTTTTGCCCTATATATGTATATTTGTAAGTTCAAGCCTAATGTCCAGGCTCAAAGCAGACAGAACAAAGAGGTCGGAGCCGCCGTATATATGTCCAGGCTCAAAACTACAAGCAGATGTCTGTCTAAGCAGTTGTCAATCTCATTATTTGTATGCCCTTGCAAAGGTAAATCTTATTCCCCCACCCCCACTGTGTCCGTGCCCCCTCCGTTTTCGTGGTAACCGAGTATTAGATGAGAGTGTCGTGTCCCCATGTTTCCATGTCACATATAAGAACATATCCTCATGAGAGGTAGCTCCTAACCGAGGCCTTAGATAGATTGAAGCTTTTTTATATCTGAATGTTTTTGCACTGCTAAACAAATAAGGAAACATTTTATATGAATCGGTAAACTAAACGAAGAAAAAACGAAAAAACGTAACAATTGACGTGTCATGGGATGCTGCAGAGTTGTGCGTCCCAAAAAGTAGGCTTTAGATAACAAAATATGTAACTGGTTTGATACCAAAAACAAACAAAAAAAACCGATGTACTGCACTTGTATGTTGTTTGTGATTACGAGGACCCATTCGATTGACCATGACATATAGCTGCCATAAGAATAGAGCATAGAAAGTCTAACCAAAATTAGTTAGTTGTATGTCGACAACACACTTGTTTGTAACGAATTCCACATAACGAAGTCCACAGAATGAAATCAAATTCGATATAGTGGATAAACCACACTTTTATATATATAGCACACACACCCAAACACAAACACACACACACACACACACACACACTCACACGGAGAATGATCTGAATGCAAGGGAACCTTTGCACCTTTGCAAGGGTATGCGTCTGTCTGGCCTACTACCACCTACTCCCCTACTTGTTATCCTATACTCCCCACTATACTCTTACCCAAGTACAACTTACTCGTTTATAAGGATCTTAAGCTAATTGTATGCACTCGTATATATACAGATATATTGTATATATATCGTATAAAGGACGCAACCTGTCATCATCCCAACCCCGCCACAGAGTCACCGTCACCGCCAGACTTTCCCTCCGGCCAACACATACCATCGTCCGGCTAAAAGGAAGAGAGAGGAAGGAACAGGAGGTGACACAGTGTTAATGTTTTTTGCCAAAAAGTTCTTATGTCAATTGCATAAGCCCCCCCACGAATTCTTGCCCTCTCGAATTTTTTGTTTCTCCCCTGAGTTAAATTTTTTAGGTTTACATTTTTTGCGTAATTCAACGAGACCAAAATTGTGATAAATCTCTTTGCGTTCTACGTTCGGATTGTCTGCGTAAACTCTATTGTTAAGCAATATTTGTATAGAATTTTTTGATTTTAATTTAATTTTGGAATATTTGTGTAAGCTAAAAATCCATCCCTATCCTCTTTATTCCCTCATTCCTTTATTACCTTATTACTTTCCCAACCATATACATACATACATATGTAAAATGTATGATGATTTTGCTCCGCCCCAGAGTTTTTTTGTTTTGTTTAAGGTTGGTACGAACAAAGTTTAAGTATAAACAATATTATAGTATGAATATATACACTGGAAATATACAGAAAAGGTGAAATGATGTATGCTAAATGGGAAATTACATCCTCTGGGGCAGGAGACGGAAGACAAAATGAAATTTAAGACAAACAAACTGGGTCTGCGTTTTCTCGTTTTTCGTTTCAGACTTTCCCCAGATGCTTGGTATAGATAAATTAATTTTCAATGGAATTAAAACAAAACAAAAGCTGCAGCAAAAGCTGTAGAGGAAATTGAGATGGGTAGTAGGAAGAGATTTTAAACAGAGCCTGGAGCTGGAGGTGGGCAGCAGGAAGAGACCCAGACCCAGTGTCGCCTGAAGCTGGAGATGAGTAGTAGAGATGAGAAACTGGAGATATTCTCTTGGATGAAGTACAAGGAGGCGCTACAGAAGCGGGGGATGTACGCGACAATAAAAGCTTTATGTGGACAACCATGGACAGGACCTGGGTTAAGACAAATCGAGTTGTGATGCCTCATTCCGAGTAAGAGTTCAAAGTGCTTGTCCCAACGCAAATTATACAATTAATGAGCAGGATTGATGTGAGTAGCAGCTAAGGCCGCGATTCTACATTTATACCCGGTACTCAGTCCTCCGCCAGAGGGCGCACACTGAAAGAGAAGAATGTGCGAGGGAGAGAGAGAGAGAGTGAGAATGAATAAGCGTATGGAAGGCGTTGCGTAGCCACTGCGGTTTAATGTGTGCCTTCTGGCTATAATAGTATCTTCAAATTTCTTAATGTCACCGATTTTCATCTTTTCTGGAGGTGGAAGCTGGCATGGTCAAATTTTGAAACAAACTTGATTCAGTGTGATATCACCGGAGTCTGGATACAAAATTTGGTTGCTTTAGCTCTTATAGTCCCTGAGATCTGGGTGCTCATCGGGACGCACAGACAGACAGACGGACAGACAGATGTGGCTATATCGACTCGGCTATTGATGCTGATCAAGAAAATGTGTACTTTATGTGGTCGGAAACGCTTTCTTCTGGGTGTTCGCCATCTAATATACCCCTACAATCTTCGAGTAGCGGGCAAAAAAAGGGTCGAGTAGGTATATGAAAATTCCACTTGCAGATACACAAATACAGTAAGCCTCCTGGCAGCGACAATTTAATTGAATTGGCCTCGAAACAGTGTCAATTATTTGGGAACTATTGTCAAGGTAAGGCCTTGGTCCTTGCTCATCCTTGTTCAAGCAGAAAATGTCAATTATCTGAGCTTTCGATAAGGAAACTGAAACCACTTGAAAACCCTTTTGGCCCAGCTTCGATACTACATCTACCCTTAAGCATCGTTCTCCAGCAGCCTCCAACCCTCTTTCTAAGCCAAACAAAACGAAACAATTCTAGCCTGAAGGAATACCAGGACAATGATTGAGATGGGGAATGCTTGCTGTCAATTTATAAGTTCATAATTTAGGCCAACACAGCCCAACAACAACAACGAACGCCGATACGAGTCAATCAGCTATATTATACATAGGCCCCATATCCATGGAGCGGATCAGGATACAGAGAGTGGGGTCGATTGGCTCGTTTCATGCCTTTTAATATCCGTTTCATCTAGATTTATGCGCATCAAGTTCCCGCTGAGCGACGGCACATAAATTTCCTAGCAATTGAAGCGGCTCCATGCCCACACACACAAACAAGAAACAAGCAAAAGAAAAACAGCATCAGAAATGGGAAACTAAAAGGCTACCCCCATCCTATATCCTGTATCAAACATCCCAAAGCCCTCTCCCATCCAATCCAAATAAAAGGGTTAACAGAAAGGGGTTCCCGGGTTAGCCCCAAAATTGACTTTTGGCATTTTTCAAAGTTTTCTCTCTCGGCCACTTATTGATGCTGACCGTTCGATTAATTTATAGCGATACGAGTATGTATTCCGCCCTTCTCATAAAGTGTCATTACAGTGGCCGATGCCTGATTAAAGTCATCAATTTTGGATTGGGGAGAGAAGTAGCAGAGTGCTAGCAGGCTGGCTGCTGCTGCTCCTGATCCTCCATGCTCATACCCAGATTGGGGCACGACCTGCACCGAAGTTTAATTAAAAAACTGCACCCCATTCTGGCCCTCTTGCATGTGCACCTGTGTGCCGCCTGGCAATTGAGGTTTAATTGACGCCCAGACAGACAAAGCTGGAAATGGAATGAAATGAAATCAAATAAAGTATGAAAATAAGAGAAGGGGTATATGAAGTGGTGTGCTCAGGAATGAAAAGCTTGGTTTTACACAGATAACTTAATGAAAACATTGTTTATCGCTAGGAAAATGGCAAGGAAAATGGAAGAGTTCTTATATATCCACTATGTACATATATCTATATATATTCAGGGGGAAATCTTCCTTGGGCGAAAGACTGGAACTCTGGTACTACTCTATGAAGAGTTTTAATTCGACGAAAACAGAGCTGCTTGCTCGAAAAAAAACGTCGAAGCCTCATTTACCACTTCTTTAAACCTTTAAAATTTCAGATTAGTTATCATTTTTCTTGTTAATGAAACAAATCCCCCACCCGTTACACGTCGCGCGTCATACAGCAGCACCCTTCGATCGATTGGGATTCCACCGCTTGTACTTTATCATATCAATCCTTCTGTCATTGCAACTGCACTGCTTGCTTATACCGCTTTGAATCCATCACTGCTCTCGACTCTGTTCCACTGCTTGTTAAACCTACTGAGACCACTGTACATGCGTCTAATTGTTTGTCTTCCAACAATTGCTCACTCGATATCTCTAAATGGTAGGGAGGGGGCAAAGCCATTCCACATTGACATCCAAAGGAGTACAGTCAGCGCCGAATCATTTAAAAGCTCATTTGCAAGCGAGAAATACCCACCAGCCACGCCTACGCTCACCAGTAACGGCCCACGGAGGCACACAGAGGGCCTGGCTGGGCTGCCTGTGACATTCGCTGAAGGACACGAACAGTATAGAAGCTTTTCAGCTTCTCTGCTTCCCCGCTATCTCTTTCTGGTTTTATCTGCTTTATGGGACAGTGACAGTTTTCATTTAACTCCCAGCTACTCGTATGTATGTACATAGGTGTATCTGGTTTGTGTTTGCGTGAAAAGGTTAAAGTTCAATGCAAATGCTACGTCAGTTGTGATTAGGCCAGCTTTGGCCTCGGCTTAGCCGTCAGCCTCCGTTCCGTTTCGTTTCTTTCCTTCCCAGCCCTTGCATGTGTGCGTTCATTTTCAACTTTGATTTGCTCCTGTGATGTCAACGCTTTACTTTTTCATATATGCCCTCCCATACACGTACAAATCCCATTGCATTGCGAGAAATGAAGAGGTGTTGAAATCTAACAGAAAGAAATTTTAGTGTGGTCAAAGGTTGTCTTCGCGAGTCTCTTAGATTGATTCGAATTCAATCGATTTCGCATTAAAATCTACTCTTTTATTTTAAACTTGAGCGCCTCAAATGACTTTACTAGCTACTGGTATATGGTATTATAATCACTAAAATATCTTTTAAATATGCTATAGAGTCTATGGCATCGCAGATGAGTTCCTCTTCTCGTCTTTGAGAGTATTATCCATTCATAAAAGGATAGTTAGGAATTTTTTTGAATTCCGTTGGCAATAAATATACATACGAGTATATAGTAAAAAAGTGCTTCAGCAGGTAATCGAGCACTTTCAGCTGGTTTTTGGGAGAGTACATACTCCATTTGTCTTTTTTTCTCCAGTGTAGTAAACGAGCATCTCCCTCGTCCTGTCATTGCTATGTGGAATGACTTGGCTCACGTGTAACACGAAACCCGTCTGCACTTGGCATCGTGTGCTTTATGGACCAGATGATTGCGTGCTCAGCGTAGGCTCAAATCCGATTCGGCATGGCAGACACGACTCCGCACTGGATCCATGAGGGATCCATAGATGGGACGGGGGGATGAAAGCACGCTGTGAATCAATATGGATGGAAGCCACCTCGTGAGGCAATCACCTTGTGCCTGTGCCTGGCATTGTCACAATCAAAGGATATTCCTCCGATGTGTGTCACAGGAGCCACCGCAGTGCTTGCAGTGCGTCCCAATCTTTTAGTCCTTTCCCCATTCAGGATGGTAAAACAAACTTTTCAATCACCGCCAACGTCATTGCCAAGGCATTAAATGAGAAATGTAGCAGAGTAAACATGCAGCAAATGCACAGAACAGCACAGCACCAAGGAATTCCTGGTACACGTAAATGGGGGAAATTTACGGGGGTTTCCCCCAATGCAATGGCAGTCAATCAGCGAGCATTCAGCGGGAAAAAAATATAGTAAAACTGCAGAGCAAAAGAGAAATGGAATCGGAGAGCTACAAAGAGACATTGGAGACAAGTAAGATGAAATGCCCTTTTAAGAATGCTCCCGATGTATGGACATCGAACAGAATTAGTGAAGGAACATCATTATGATTTGAGGAAGCTGTATGTCCTTAAAGATCTTCCCAGAGATAAAATTTCCTGCCAGACTTGTAGGTATGAGGTTACCTGTCTTCAAATTCCTCTCCCGAACAGGTATACCCAAAGCCGAAGGAAGGGCAGCAGATCAGGCGAAGCGTGGAGCGTGGTGCTGCTGGGTCTGCTGGTGCACAAGATGCAGACATGTCGGCAAACGCTTTGTGGGGCAGCTAGTCGGCGCCAAAGGGAATGCAACGAAGGACCAGAACAGAACCAGACCGAGACGTATATGGAGTCAAATAGGGGATGGATGGAAACCAGGGAGCAGTTGAAAAGTGTGTGACAAATACAAATCACTTTAGATTTATTTGATGAAATTGTTTGATGATGTAGAAAAGGATTAACGCCAATGATATTTGTGTAACGGCGCAACGGAGCAACGGAGCAACAACCGGTGGCAATGCCAGTGCGCTGCTGCTGGCAACCAGCTGGCAACCTGCTGGCAGCTGTAAAAATTGATTCACCATGGAGATGCGCGATGGCAATGGGCAATGGCATTGGAGACGAAGATGGAGCATGACAGAGCGCTTAATGATGAATGGAGTCGCCCGTTCAGTGTTTCGAAGGGGAGCCAAGTGCAGGAGAGAGTGACTTTATGAAGAGGTCGCGCCAAAGTGAACCCAAGGTGGGACTAGTAAAGTTGCGATATGATGCGGTGATATGAGGTGATGCTTAAGGGAAAATTAGGGCTCAATAGCCAGTTTATGATGAGATATGAAGATGCGAGTAATTGAATTGTGATAACAAATTTGTTAAATGAGATGAAACAAGTGGGTAGTTAGCTTTAATATATATTTGAGGGTATTGGAGGGTTAAGTATATATAGAATAATAGATAGAAATGATAGCTGAGTGGTTGCCAGATAGTTGCAGATATGATGGTAGAACTACTGAATCTATAAAGATCCTTTAATATGAAACCGTAATTCTACACTTATTCAAAGTGACTCTAATACGACAAGAGAAATGGGATCTGTAAGAGTAATTTGTAGAGGATTCTATTCCTATAATTTCGCTGTCCCAAATCGCAAAGTATCAATGCGTTCAAGTCTCAATTCTAAGAACATATAGTGTCGCAAAAAACTGGGAATAGCCATGAGTGCTGGGCCTGTAAGCACTGCTGTGTGAATATGACTCTATGAATATTCGGTCTGAATGATTGGTCTCCAGCACAAGTTAATATCTAAAGCTTGTAATATTAGTACAACCAAAAATCTTTGTGCATCCTCACTATTTACATGTAATGTCAGTTTAATTTTAGAATAGTTAAAAAAGGTCATATATCTCCCCCCTTTTGGGAATAGGAATCAACTCATATTTTGGTCACACACCCACAACCACACCCGCATCCAACCCGAAGCCCCAGCATCATCCTCCCGCTCAACCCCTTCAAGGAGAGCCCTGCCTTATGCAACGGCTTTTAAACGATGTGAGAAATCGCTAGAAAACGCTGACTGGAAGGCAGGCGTATGGCCCGCACCTCTTTATGCCAGCGCCGTGCCCCGCTTTCTCTCATTCCCTTTTGATATAATCGTCGACGCATAAATCTCAAGACCTGCCCGGAGGCTGCAATTTACGGCACGGCCGTAAATTTTTATAAATGTCCTTGTAAATAAACTCGCAAATATGCTGATTTAGCATATTTCTGATTTATATATATATATATATATATATACAGATACATCCATACATATGCTTGTGTGTGTGTGAGTGGGGGGGTGTGGCCCACGTCTGTGGTTTATGCCATATGCCATGTGTGTGGCCGTTTTATTGCGAGAGTTTTTTTTTGTTTTTGCGCCTGCTGGGTGCCTGATGGAGTATATTGGGCCGGAGATAATGGATATCAAAGATTGAGTTGGATACGTGAAGAAAAACTCCATTCCACAGATAGCCGGTCTAGCAGCATTGCAGCTACATATACGTAACAATGGGAATGTTGAGACGCCTCAGAGTACTTTTTATAGTAGATCTTTGTATAAAGCAAATATCTTGTTAAATATAGTTCAAGGGCTAGGACGACTAGCCGCGACTCTACATTTATACCCGGTACTCAGTCAGTAGTCTCAGTCTCCACTCCGCCAAAGGGCGTACACTGCAAGAGGAAGAATTTGCGAGTTAGAGACAGAATGAGGATGCGCGTGTCAATAACCATGATCCGATCGGATTTTCTCGAATCCTTGAGATTGGGGATGCCCATACTTACATATGTACTTATGTACTTTATTGGGTCGGAAACGCCTCCTTATGGGTGTTATACACATACACTTTTACCACTTTCACCAAATCTATCATACCCCTATACTTTTTGAGTATCGGGTATAATGACCCTTTAATTAAATAATTTGATTGTGATGCGCATAAACACCATTGATTTCTCTTCTACAAAACGGTCAGATGGTCAGCTGTCCTACAGGACGTACACCAGTTTGTAGTTTGGCCTTTCTAGGCCATCAACTAGTCGACTGGTGATTTCGCGACTCTCGCGCTTTTTGTTTCTTGTTGGTTTTATATTGTATTTTATTCTCCTTTGGTTTTGTTGTTTGCCCTCAGGGGAGTACCGGGGAAAAAACAACAGAAAAAAGGAAGAGTAGCGAAAACCAAACACAAAAACAGACACACACAAAGGCCAAAAAAAAAGAGATGAGAAAAATTTCGTGATAAATAAAAAATGAAAATTTTATGTTGCATTAACTTTTGTGTTGTTGCCATTGCTCTCAGGCGCATAAACAAAAGCATATGTGTAATAAAATTTATGCATATAAACGATGGGAGCAAAAAACCCACAGAAACCAGCGACAGAGACAATGAAAAGCGAGTTAAATATTTGATAAAGCAGCCGTGAAGACCCCGACCCTCCCATGTAGATTTATTTGTTGTTTTACATTTCTGTCAAAATTTGTTATACGACTCCAGCTCTCGTAGCCACAGAGCGAGGGGATGGTTTCATTTGAGGGTCCCCTTGGGCGACGGCGGGATGTAACTTTTTAAGCCCCAATCGTGGTAGAACTCTTCAAACTATCATAATGCAACGTATACGCAATAAAAGATAGTCCAAAGGATATAAACAAATTAAAGCTGTAAGAGATGTATAGTTCCTGGTTTTACAATGGCTTGAAGCTAAAACCGATGCAGGATTCCTGCTAGAAAGGCTTATGTGCTTTTCTCCCAATGCATCCGGACATTGTACATTGCAATGTACTTTTCCGGTACGACTCTCCCATAGAGACCCATTCGGGCCCAATTTCGGTAATAAATATATTTCTGCTTAGATATGGGACCGCATGACATTGAGAGATGATTAAATTTGATTGGGAATGTTTCTACTGGTACTACAGGTAATCCATAGGTATAAGCCGAACCTCGTCTAAAAAATAAGGAAGGAGATTACCGAAGAATAGGGACAGATGAAGTCTTAGATGTTGAATAAACACTCTTCAATCATCAAGGAAATGGAGTAGGAAATGTTGTAAATCGTATGAGATAAAATAGCCCACTGATTAGATCAAAACTGAATAAAAAATATGTAATACAGTACAGAATAATGCTCGTATATATTAATGATTATTTGTTATGGTTCGCTGGTTCAAAGCAGCAGTCAAAGGACTCGGAATGAAGGATAATATATCCTAAACAGCTATCGATAGATGATTACCGATTAAAAGCCACTTTAAGTGCAGCCACCATCGAGAAATGATAGCAAAGTGTGGGCTGTATCTGCTGTTGCCGTTGCCGATGCCGTTGCCATTGCCATTGCCCCTTTCCCATTTACGATGCGTGTGCCTGCACCTGACATTTTCAATTTGCCGGCAATCAAGCGGCAAAATATGGATTACAATGTTAACGCTTTTGGACTCCCCTTGCGTCAGGCCAAATTAAGTTGTTTGCCTTTCCTTGCTGGCCCTGGCCCTGGCGCGGGCTCTGGTTCTTGACTTGGTCATTTGTCAGAAGCTCTCCGGGCAGGGGTTTATTAATGGTGCTGCCTGTTTGAAGGAGGTTCCTCATCGGCACAGTTGCTCCCATCCCAAGCCTCCTTCTGCTGAACAAAAGCCGAAAAACTGATGCAGGGATGCAGCAGCAGCGAGAACTGCAAAGATGCAGCGAAAAGCCAATAACCAACAAATAGTTGTGTGGCTTTTTTGTTGCTGGCTGATGCTGATGCCGCGTTGCATATTCATGCGGCGCTAACAACTATGCAACACACAGACACATGCACGAAAATGTGTGCAAAAAACAAAACTTGAAAACTACGTATAAAAATAAATAAATAAACTAAGCCAAAGAGAAACAGAAACACGGCAAAGAAACAGGAGAGCAGGAAAATGGGAACCACAGGATATACCCTGTTACAGAGTGGCAGATGCTTGTGACATCCTTTATTGCGAAAAGCTGAGTTCAACGTAGTGTCCAAGTTACCTTAAATTTTAGGGTATCAAAAATATAAATTTCTGCACTGTTAACTGGGCGTATGCGTAATATTTTTGTTTTTGAGTTTGTTTTTTGTTCAGCGGCTGTGGACAGTGTAAGAGAGTAAGGAAGGAATGGGGTTTAAGTTTTTCGTTGCCACAACATGTGGCAAAGTTGCAGGCAGTTCCATACACACCCACCCCCGCTCTTTGTTGCGGCATCTCTTTTGCTCTCGTTGGCACTTTACGATTTTGTGCATAAAAATTTCGACGTGGCCGATTTGCAATTGTTACTGTTACCACCGAACTGGCTGCCTCACAGCCCCACCCCCTTAGGGAAACTGCATTTTCATGCTCTCGTTGTTGCTGCTGCTGCTGTCATTCTCCTGGTTATTGCAGCTTAAAGTGCAAGACGTGCCAGGAGTTTTCTCCTTTTCAGCACAAATTCCCATTAGCGTTTCCGACTGCGCCGTACCGCCCACACAAAGAGAGAGAGAGAGAGAGGGAGAGGGGTGGGAGAGAGAAAGTACAACATGCCACTCAACCGTCTATCCCCACCCACTGCAGTGGCAGAACTCTTTTTTCCGAATGCTTTGTGGGATAAAGTTCGGCGGCGAACATATGGCCGATTTCGACTTTGACTATTCATATTTTCACAGACTTGCCACCACCACCCACCACCACCTCCCGCAGAGTGGGTGTGTGTTTGCATAACAAAACTAACATTTAACAATAACATTGCCAACATTACGATGTCGACGCCCGAAACTAGAAGGATAAACATTTCGCGCTCACAGAGTGCAGAGGATTCCAAATCTAAGATGGGGGGAATAGTCTGCAGCTGCATGCTGGATTTGCATGTGGAAGAGGCTCGACCCAGAGAGACGGTTTCACAAACGCACGAAGGAGAATAGTCTGCTGGAAGGGTTGCCAGGAAATGGCGTAAGCTTTTCGTTGGATTCTTTTCCTTTTATGGAGTCATCTTTAAATTTGAAATGCAAGCCATAGGTCCTTCCCTGGCCACCGCTTTTGGGGACTGAGTCCTTTCCAAGCACCTCTTCATGTGGAGCCATTGACCTTACTCCTGGCTGCTCTCCTACTACTTTAGAATCCAAAGACCACAATCTATGGTATCTTTGTCCTTTGTGGCAATTCGATTTTTCCATCGTACGGTTGCTCATTCTTCCTTAGTCATATTCGAAAACTGTTCTCTCGACTCAAATTTGTAAACCAGATCCTCAAAAAGAGTTTACTCTTAGATTAGACTTGTGGTGACAGTGAATGTGTGGGGCTCTTGCAGATTCCAGTGGAGTAGAGCGGGCCCTCCTCTTCGTCAGAAACTTTATCTGCACACAACTGAATCAGAAAAATCAGAAAAATCTGTGGACACGCAAGCAATCGGTGCAGTTGCTCGAGGAGATCTGCCAGCAGCGGAAACTGGGAGAGGTGGAGCCCCGCCTGCTGGGGGACTGTGCCAATAACACAGTTCTGGCTGCCTACCAATCGCCAACTGCTGGGAAGGGGCTTTGGCGAAGATGTACCGACAGCCACAGAGACGGCGCCATTGGATGCCTTGAAAAGCCTCTTCGATATCTACGACAACCGAAGGCCCTTCGACTTTGGCCTTCAGGTGGAGACCAAGAATGTAAGACTGGGCGACTGAAAAGACCTGCTGCAGGGTTATTGCCTCTTTGTTGATTAATATAATTTGCCCCACATGCACTTTCAGAATTAGCGTCGATATAGCCATGTCTATCTGTCCGTCGTCCATTGTATTCAGACTCCTGTAATATCACATTGAATAAAGTTCGTTTCAAAATTTGTTCACGCCAGCTTCCGCCTCCACGAAGGACCATAATCTGCGGCATCCACAATTTTGAAGATACGTCAACACAAAAAACGTAGAATCATAGAAAATGACAATATCTATCAGAATGCCTAATCTAGATCTTAGACCGGATCATGAATATAGCCAGAATGAACATATGAAATTGCAGTGACTACGCAACTCCCGGACACGCGCTTACTGATTCTCTCTCTCTCACACACTCTCTTCCTCGTGCAGTGTGCGCCCTCTGGCGGAGGGGAGCCATATTGACTGAGTATCGGTTTAGAGTGTAGAGTCGCGGGCCTAGTTGCGACACACAACGTTCCTGCCTGTGTTTATATTATCACATGTATGATATTCTCAGTTCGCCATTCGATAGCCGTAAGCCCATATCTCAGGGCTAAGAGTCTTTCGTTTCATTCTTTAAATTTATCATTCAACAACCAATATAAGAGGAAGGGCGTTAGAAGTGCAGTAGAGGCCGCGCGAGAGGCGGCGTTGCTGTTGATCGGTGAGCGAAGGCCGAGTCTCGGGAACGTAAAGCTGTGATCTCGAGTTATCGATATAGAGACCAGATGGAGAATAATGTGAAACGTTAAAATGAGCCGTTGAACCACAAATGCCGCTGTTGTTTCCTTTGTGATACGAGCTGGGAGCATTGTTGACCGTTGGTACGGGGCCACTTTCTACCGGCCCCGCCCTGACGAATCCCCCTTGGGGATTGCGTCGTATGTACAGTGTACACCCATATATCTTGTATCGGCCATGTTTTTAGGCTCCCTAGGGCTGTGTTGTATCCCGATTACCCATTTCGTTTTCAGTTCAGTTTCATTAAAACATTCAAACAAACGATACAATTATAGTTCGGTTATTGCGAAGTTCAGATGACAGAGCAGC
The DNA here is from genome assembly GCF_003369915.1 of Drosophila miranda. Taxonomy (NCBI): domain Eukaryota; kingdom Metazoa; phylum Arthropoda; class Insecta; order Diptera; family Drosophilidae; genus Drosophila; species Drosophila miranda. Next base: position 29,453,638 of record NC_046674.1, read on the forward strand.
TCTTCCGTCCGTCTGCATACGCTTATGTATGAAACACTTGAAAAGCGGTCCCCAAACAGACATTGGATCATTCATTGCTTGGTTTTTTAAATTCTGACGGGACCCGCCAGGTGGTGCACCTGCTGAACGTGTGTGTCTTGTCATTCCAGGAAACATTAATAACAACTAGAATTATCCCTGCTACACATCGATGCTCGGTTTCAGTCTTTTATCTGTTTCAAGTTTTCCAATTTGTCCAGAAATCATGAAGATAGTGACAAGTTAAGAATCTTAACTTAAGATAGGTATAGTAAAAGGCGCGAGGAGATTCTTGAGTGATATTTATTTGGCCGCAGGGCTGTATTTATAGCTAGGGTTTAAATGGGTTCTTATGGCTAGGTAAGCTTTGCATGAGAGAGAAGAGACGGCCCGGTTGTGCAAAGCTGAGCAGATAGGGATCTATATACTGTAGCGCAGTTCTTGGTCTTTTTAGTTTTATTAATTTCTTTATTTCACGTCTGTCCCTTCTTTTTGGTCAGGATCGGGACATCGGTAAGGGTATTATGGGATTGATTAGGGTACTTATGTGTTCCCATACAACTCGGCCATCCTTACAAATGGAGCGCCCTCGATCCTCACAATTGGGTACTTTTGTTATTTAACGGGCTAAAATTATATAATACAGATTAGTAGGAGATGTATGATTCACTAAGTCAAATAGCTCACAGTGGTCTAACAGTGTTAAGAAAGTTGCCCAGATCGTTTCAATATATTCCACCATATCCGGTTTAGCACTTATACAACCTTTTTTTCGAAACTCCGACTGCTTTTGGCTTCATATCGAGTTGTTAGTCAGAAAGGTCTCAATCTGTGAAGTCATTCGATTTTCTACTACTTTTGAAGGGAAAGAATGCATTGAAATAGGCCCAAAAATGATTTTTCGTATTTCCATACGGTCGGAAACGAGGACGTAGCTATTGCCGTGTTTAAAATATAGGTAACATGAAACAGACTCATGGGAAGATGTCGCACTAATATTACCGAGGCCTTATGTGCACACATTGACTGACAGACACGAGGCTAAAACTATTATCACAGAGTGGGATGGTTTTAAGGTACGTATTACTTGTTGCTTCAGTTATATTAACTAGCGAACGTAGATTACCCTATTACTAAACTATTTATTTCATCTTTGTTCATTGGTGGAACAATTTTGCAACTTAGATTTATTGTAATCACGCTTAGCAGGTCTTATTCCGTTGTTAACACTGGACACAGTTTGGGTCAGAGCAAATCTCCGACTGAATAATGTATGACGGATATTAATATGTATGTCGCCCGAAGATATGCCGCTATGCCCGAGCCACACAGAAGGAAAGCACACTGCTTCATTAGCAAGGCTCGTAAATATGTTCTATGTATGATACACACGAGTATTTATGGTTTCTAATGGTAATTTGATTGATTTGAACTCCAGCTCAGTCGTCTTACTGGTTACATTTCAAATATTTCGGTTTCATTCTGTTCAAATTTTGAAATAACGTTAAATTTCAACAACAAATGGGAATAGTCTGGAAAGCGCTGCCGTCCACACACACGAAGTTCGGTGTCCCCTGAGCACGAAGACCCCATCATTCCTGCTCCTAGGAGTTTCCCTTGCCTTTGGCGATGGCCATGGAGTTTCAGGGCCAAGAACCCGCTTCCGTTTGGTGTAATTAACAACATTCCAATGCGTCTGGCCGGCTGCGCTACCTCTGACGGGAAATTTCAAAAATTTCAATTCACAAAAATGCACAGGAATGTGTCGTTGGCCGCTCACATGTGTGTCTGTGTGCAGAATTCGTTTAGATTCATGTCTGCCCGCCAGCTGCCTGACACCTTTGAGCACTGAAAGTGGACAGTGGTCGAGAACATTTGCAATCAAGGAAACAGTCAACGAAAAGGAATTCCTTGAATTTTTAAATAATTTTTGACAGAATATTTAATGAAATAATACGATCTGTTTTCCAAGAGAAACAATGAAGGTGGCCCTAGATCACAGATACAAAAATATCTCACTGATGCGAGTGTATCCTACAGATGCAAGTGACCGACACCTTAATTCCTAATAGATCGCATTCCATCGAGGGTATTTGTTTTGTTGATTATATATTACTATGAGGAGTACTTTCCCAGCTGGTAAGTGCTCCTCGAGTATTTGGTAATCTGTTAATGGGATCAGAAAGGAAGAAAATGGAAATGGGACCCGTCGGGTCTAAGAAGATAATTCCCAGAAAACCGAGATCTAATCGGATGATTCTATTAGCAGAGAGCAGACTCCATACTCCTCACGGACTCGTGATAATCAATCCTTCTCAGACACGAACAGAACAAAGGGATTGAGATGGAAAAACGGACATGGAGGGGTCGCCTTCATCCGTATCCTCATCATCGCAGGGAAGCTCTGTTAGATTTATGGCCTGGACTTCAGTTTTAATTTAGCCAAATGCCAAATTATTAAGACAGGTGGTCTGCTCCATCTTCGTACTTCCATCTTCCACTAAGACACTCTCGAGAAGAACTACTTTCAGTGGCTTTGTCGGGCAGCAGAGGACAACGACAAGGACAAGAACAGTGGCAGCCGCAGCCGAACCCCCAGCGACAAAGTCAATAAATTTTGCGGCACTGGGAGGGGTTCCACCGCCAGCTGCAGTTACTTCGCCCAGGAGCTGCACCTGGATCTGGGCTCCAAGACCGTGTCCCAGGTGTCTATTTTAGTTGCTTTTAACTTGGCTATGGCTCTGGCTTTGCTATGCCATGTCCTGCCAGCTTTCAACGATAATAAGAGCAGACAGAGCACAACGACAGCGTCAGAGCGGGAGGCAGAGTGGATATACATAGATATAGGGCTACACAGATTTCAGCAATTAGATCTCAGGCGTTACCCAAAGTAGTAGTAACACTTCCCAGAGGGCTCAGGTCCTCGGGTAGGAGTCTCATTCTTAGCTGGGACAACCACCATTGCGGAATGGCGCCCATTAAATCCACGAGAGTTACGAGCACGGCTGCTTACATCAGCAAGAACCAAAACAGGAACAGGACCAGGACCAAGAGGAGCACACGGAACCCGCAACTAAATGTGATCACGGAAAGCGCATAAACAGGACCCGGGCCCAAGCACGGACAGGGGGCTCTGATAGGGAGCAGATGGAGCACCAGCCAAACTACAATAAAGCATCCAGGGCTAGGACGTGCAAAGTGATAATCGTACACCAAAAGGTGCCTGAAGTACCCAAGCCGAAGGCCTAAGCACACTTGCAGGCCGAATTTGGGAAAGTTCTTGAATCTTCTGTAAAGTAACTGTATTAACAATTAACATTTCACTATAAAATAACGCTTTTAAAGTGGTTCTTAAGCTTCTTTGAATGCTACGTCATGCCTTTCTCAATCTTTCCCATATCTTCCATCATTATCTGAATAAACACACTGGAAAAAGATTTATTCGCGCAAATATTCGATAGAAATCAGCTGCAGATCAATAGCCATAAGATCCAGCAAGTTTTCTCTATCTTAAAGAGGATCTAAACCTTAGAGGTTTTATTTTTCAACATTATGCTGAAGAGGATCTCTAATACTCTCAAGATGTTTCGTAGAATTTATATGCCCAGGGCAATGCCCTATCCAGAGCATATGACAGATTGTTCCCAACGCATGCGAATGAATCTACCTACAGTTCCGCATCTGTATATCCGTATCCGCCTCCTCACCCCCCCCCCCCCCCCCCCCCCCCTCTCTCAGGGTGTAACCAATGCGGCGTACGTGTGCCCAGCACTCATTACAAATGAAAGCCGAAAGCGAATGGGCGCACCTGAGCCCAGGTGTTGACAACATCAGCTGCAGAGCACACAAACAACACACCACACCCATTATCCACACATCGGGAGCGAAGAACATTAAGGGTTGGGGGTGGGAAGAAGACCCGACCGTACCATAGGGGAACGTGAATGGAACGTGCGATGGATGGCGCGTCCCCACTCCGGCTGCTAAAATTAATCAGAGTTTCAATCAAACATAAAATAAACGCCGAGATTTGGCGGACAAAAACTCCTGCAGACGGACAGACGAACAGACAGACGGAGAGGTGAGTGGAAAATGTGCTAAATGCGATGCTGGAAAAGCTGTTGAACGAATAAAGGGGACAGGATATGAAGAAATCAAAGACATTTAATGGAACAAGATTCTATATTCAGGATCTGTTTGATAAAAGGATAGTCGAAATTCTAGTAAAGAATAGTAAAGAAGAATCGATGAAGCTATCGATGCAGTTTGGAATTAATTCGATTTGTTACGGAAAAATTTTGATCTGATAAAAAGTCAAGCAGAAAAGGGTGTGTTCTGAAAAGGAGCAATAGTAAGCTCTACCCTCTTGTAAAGTTTGGGACAGCAGCTATCGTAGGTCATTCCTCAGATCCTTATTAACGATTGCTCAATAAAGTGTGTTCAGAGAACTCTCAAGAAACTCAAGAAACTCGTCAAAGTTTCTGGCGTTCCTTTTTAGAAAATTTGTTATTTTTTTTATTGTATTTAGTGAGTAGAATGTTTCAAACACCGTTTCTGTTTTAGAAAAGAAGCATCAAGAAAAGAAACACACACACCTTCCCAATGTTATTTAATGACGGCGCGTGCATGTCATGTAGACATGGTAATTTTTCAGACAATTACACCGACTTTCGAAAAAAACCCCACCACCCCCAACACACACCCATCCAGTACGCCTTTCGCACATGATGCATAACCACCTGCAAGTGAAATATTATTCAAAAATCTGTTACGACCCCCCTCTGCCCATTCCAGTTCCAGCCCAAAAGACGGAACTCAAGACATACATAGTCCTCGGCGTAGTGAAAATTTATTACATCAAGAGCACCCATTACATTCCCCCTCCCCAGTGGAGCACTTAAGAAACTCTTTGTCCCCCGTCAGCTGTGCCGCTTTTGCTGCTTTTCCTGCGTTTCTACTTTTCCTTAGCCAGTTTTCAGTTTTCTTTGAACTACATTAAGAAAATCACTCGAAACTGAAATCAACTGCAGCTGCTGGTCGAATTTAATGGAATTTATGAACCCCAGGAAGCATCCAACCTTTTCAACCAACCCCCTTCCTCTGCGAGTAAGTCTCATATGTGTGGGAGTAACGGTGTGGTGTGCTGGGGGGAGTGTGTGTGTGGTGGGCGTGTCATTAGCAAAGAGCAAGCAAGATGGAAGATTGAAAATGTTTTATTGCCTCGTGTTTCGGCCTGAGTTATGTGCGGGTCTCTAACACGAGATTTACATTATGCTTTCCCAAGAAGAAATTACTCTGCCACACTGCCACACGCCCACTGCTGCCTCATGAAAGAGCTGCCGTTCGCCCACTGGTTGCCCCATCAAATAACTGCTTCCAGATATCCTTTGCTACCCCACGAAAGCGTTTCCCCCGTCCCACGACTTAACGGACCCTACGCACAACTGCACCCCCCTGATGGATCATCGCCTCTATTCAGGTGATGTGTAATCCATTTCAATGAATGAACAGCCAACCACTCAGACTGGGTCCCTTCTCTTTTCCGCCAGAAAGAAATTTTCAATTACCATTCGTTTTCTATTCTCTCTAATCAGACAAAAAGTCAAGACACACTGACCTTTTCCGGTGAAGGTTACTTATGCATATTGTAAGCAGCTGGAGTTACATATAATACAAACCAGAGTCTATTAGAAAGAATATAATGCTTACAGCGGTTCAGAGATGACATCATTTTTATAGCAGCATTTTGTATATCAAAATATTAAACATATCGATTGTCTGGTTTAAGTAAAAGCGGACGATCCGATGAAGATGATCGATGGAACTCAGGGTGAGATTTTAATTCTCAAAGGAAAGTATATATTATCATATATTTCCCTGGATCTGAGAAGCAGTCAAGCCACAGTTGCAAATTTAAGGTCTAACAGGAAAGGACTTTGGATTCCAGAAGAAAAAATATGTAGTCTGGAAAATAGCCAGCCATCAAAGGTTTCCACTAAGCTCCTGATTGAAGATTCTTCTATAACGCTTTCGATTTGTTTAGCTTGTTCCCTTGGTATATCGCCATTTCACCATTTCCTTAGAGAATGGTTGTCTAAGAACACTGAGAAATATCCTTATATTCCCGTCTATAGCGCACCAGACATTCAACTGAATATGAAAGCACATTTTGCAGCATTTTCATCCTTTAAGAATCGAAAAATTGTATCTTTAGGATACAAATAAATAACTTCTATAGGTGGAAATGCTCATGAAAAGTGGGTAATACTTATAATTTCTTCCAATAACACTACTCAACACGACATTTTCTCAGCGAACCAAACCGACTTTTTCTAATAGATTTAGGGCTTAAAAAAAATAAAAAAAAACATTTTGTTTTTTATAGTTTAGTCTTTTAAAATTTTTTTAATCTATTTTTTTGATTTAATTTTTTTTATAGGTTGTGATTTTTTTTCACATAACTTAAGTATCTTACATCTGGTTGAACTTTGCGATTCTCTAAAGCTGATGAATGCAGCTATATACATATGCTACCCAAACACTTTATAGGTTTATCTTATCGTTTAGAAAATATTAAGCTTTAAAATTCAAAATTGTTATTTTTTTGTGGGATATTTGCTCAAAATTTTGAAATTGAAAACTCGAAAAAAGTCGAAATAAATTTATTCCTTAGGGTTTTGTATTTTTCTGTTATAGGTTCATTAACTAGGCGTCGTTTAAGTTATAGTCTGTAAATATCGATGGATAAACGGTTAAGGTGCAGCTGTCTGATTAATATAGCCAGATGTAAAACACTTATTTTATCTGAAAAAAAGAAGCACAACATCTGAAAAAGTACATAAAAATACCCCATTTCAGGAACTTTCCATTAAGATATCCTTATATTTGATTCAATTTTCCAGTGTATTTGAAGTACCGTGTGCTGGGGGTTTGTTTTCTCCCCAACTATTCCCCAGTTTCTTACTCTCTTCGTTTCGGCCCTAGTCTTGGAGCTAGGGGATAGCCGTTTTTTATGCCGACTGACTTTATCAAATTAGATTGATTTTCCTTCTCCTTTCTAAGCGGTGCACAGTGCACGGACTTTCTGATCCAATATTAACATTCCTTTTTCTTTAAATTTACAATTTTCAAACTAACAAAGTCGAGAAAAAACCAGCTCTTAGCTGACTTTGAAAAGATTCAAACCTTTCGGAGCAACATTGCACTATGACAACGTTTAATTTGAAAAAACCTTTTTTTCAATACCATTTTAGAATTTATGACAAATACCGGCCGTCTGGCCCAATGTGCAGTGGTCGCTCAGCCTCATTTTCATGATATGTATGTCGCCCTCGCCTGCCCTTCAGTGGTCCATCTGATTTCCACTGATTTCTATTCTCCATGGATGCTCTTTGCTTTCGTTCAGGTTTCGGTATTGTTTTTATGGCTACTTATTTATCAAGTCAAGTTGAACTACTGACTATACAATTTAATTTTTTTGCGTGTTGTAAAAATAAATTTTTGATAGATGTTACCATCCAGCAGGTCCCTGGATTTTACGACCCAGGCACCTGCTTTACGACTCTTGATTTCTGATTCCTTCATCCTGGCATCCGAATTTACTCACCATGGGAATCCCATGGAATTAAAGTCGCTTGCACTTAACAATCGAGCACTCGAGCGGAGTTATCAGGCTTTATTAACCTCCCGAACCGTTCTCCGGGCCATAAATCTGTCCCCTCCACACACGGGAGCTTCAGCCAATTGGTACTCGTAGATGGTGGATGGCAGTCAAGGGTAAAATATGGCCAGCAGACTGCAGGTTGGAGGAAGTACTGCAGTAGCAGGAGAGTCGGCAGTGGCAGGAAGGAGTAGATGCAGGCCCCGAAACTCTTATAGGACCAGCTGAAGGCAGGAGGAGCAGGTTTCTTATATCACGGCTCCACTAGCAGCACATTCACACACTCTCTGATGATCTTGACGTGAACACCAATTCGTGAATGCCAATTCGCCATTCAACTCACATAAAACAGAAAATGTTCTTGTTTGCCTACAAAAATATTCTTTAATATAAGGTAAAAGATGCCATAATGTTTATTTCTCAAAGATATTTTAGCAAACCAAAATTCCTAGTTTTATATAGTTTTAAGATCTAATAACTATATAATATAGCCAGAAGAAACCCTTTACAGAATAGGAAACATATACATATGTAGATGTGGACATTAAATCGTGTCTTTGATCCGCCTTAAAAATTTTCTCTTATATATACCACCCTAATACTTAACTGTACTTGCCAGAGTCATGAACCCAGCATCTGTATAATTAAAAGTATAAAGAATTGGTGGGAAGGAAAAAGCTTGAACTCAAGAGGTGCCTGAAGTCCAATAATTTGTGTAATTTAAACTCAGTTGCTCTTCTGTTCTGCTGCTCTTGCTCTCTATTGCATTGCCCCACACAACTGTGCCGGCCAGAGTTGTCACCCCTCACACAAAAACTTTCTTTATTTCGCTCTGTAAAAACTCCTCGCTGGCTTGTCCTTGCCTTTTGCCATCGTTTCTACCCATGTAAGGGCCATAAATTTGCACATTACACGAAAAGTTAACACGAATTACCGCTGTAAGTGTGCAGAAATTGCAATTGCAACAAAACGCTGCAAGAGCCAGGGTCCCGTGGAGCCAGCCCATGGCTCCATGGCGGTAGGGCAGAGCCCATAAATTTGGCAATTTAAGCAGCCCTCAGGACCCCACTGGACTCAGCTTCAGAGCCGAAGCTGGTGACAATCGGAGCGGACCGGTCTCCTATCGATAAAGTCATCGAGGCGTGACTGTACCTCATAATGAAAGCGTTATTTTTGTCTTTCTTTTGTCACTCGCGAGGAGTATGGGAATGTGGAGCCCTGAGCCTGGGGCTCCGTCCTCTGGGATTTATGATCGCAGGCATGACTGATTCCCAGACTCCAAGTGAAGTTCCAGAGTTCCAGACTCAGAGCCACTCACATAAAATGGAGCTCAGCGGGGAATTAACATAATTTCGTTTGGCAACGTCCATGTCCATGGCTTTGGCTCAATCATGGAGAGCTTTTCTGCCATACGAATGCCGGCTGATGCAGGATGCAGGATGTTCCTGCATTTGGCATTCTGAGGTCACTTTGTGGCATTTGGAATACATTTAGCTGGATTGCAAATCGCTTTTTGGGTTGCACTGTCTGCCATCCAATTGTGGCTGGCTAATGGCTGTGGGAGGGGGGCCTCATTTTTCGGCCCGTTTGCGGTTGCTAGCCAGCAAATAATGACCCCAACTGTGAATTGTTTTGCACTTTAAATGTTTTAGTGGTATTTTACTGGATTTTGGAAGTTACGACTAATATATATTAAATACTAGCTGTTGCCTACCACGTTTCGCTGTGGCGCACATTGAGGCGGCACGGAAAAGAAATTAGGAACAAAAGCACAACTTTTATATAAGTTTAATTGTGGGTCTACAATATTTTGTTCTTCAGTCGATTTTCGTCCGCTCTCTGTTTCTCACTCGTATGGATGCCAATTCCCACTCGCGCCATCTTCAGTTGATCTTCTCACGCTCACGGCGCAGCTGAATCACGACATTTATAATAATATTTATAATATAATAACGGAATATCAGATCCAGAATCTGGATCAGTATTATAACCAAAAGGAAAAAATCCATTTACAGTGGCTACGCCAGAGACTAAGAAGAATAAAGCAGAAAGTAAGGTTAAAGCCAGCTTCAATGGGCTTACATTTGTATTTTCGAGTAAACTTTTACTGGTTAAAAAATCAAACAATAAAAGAAAAAATCACATTGACAAATGAAACGAAATAATAGATCATCGAGATCTCTATACATATATTTGTTGCACATTAACTAAAGATTTGGGGTCTTCAATATTTAAATATTGCAGCTAGAGCTCTGGCTGGAAACGATGTTGGACCTAAAGGCGGAGCAGAAACCGGAAAACTTCTGATATCAATAAGAGAAGGAGAAGAAGAATATTTCTTATAAAGCTTGTAATGGGAGTGTTGTACCACGGGAAATCTTCCGAAACATCTTTAAAATACTATACATATATGTACATGCATATATGGATAACAAGCCCCATTTTGCTCTGTTGTATGTGAGTAGTAAGGGAATACAGCTGCTCATACAAGTCTCTTTTTATCACCATTTTATCGAATAAATATTGGATAGACTTGCGGCATTCAGAGTAGAGCTGCAAAAATATCGGTGTTTGCGTACCTCAATGTTTATTCCTGTTTTGCAAAAAGCATCGTTTATCACCTATAATATATCCAGTTTTTCTGAACATGCGTTCGCTTTCTGTTGATGCTGCTGGAATGGTGGGATTCGTTTTGTCGAAATTTCGGAAGGAAAAATCAACGGAGGAGGTTCTGGAGGCCCTGCAAGTACAGATCAAAGACCTGGAGAAATACATGATAAATACTCAAGAGAGGAAGCGGAGCTTCGTCACGAACTTTCTAGGAATCACAATTGGCGCATACATCGTTGGTTTTGGATTATGGTGTTGCTTTTACTTTCCACCGACGTGGAAAGAGCGCATCGTGTACTTGGTACCGCTGCTCCTGTTCCCCGTTATCATCGTCTTCATGCGGCAGATGTTTACGTGGTACTTTCAGCGCAAGCTCAACAAAAATGGCGATAAGCTGGCCCAGCTGAAGGAGAAGAAGAAAAAGATATTAGAGCAGGTCATGGACAAAGAGATCTACAAGGTGGCAGTGAATCTCCTGGAACGCTTCGGGGACAGGAAGTTAAACAAGCCGTTTAGTCGTTCCACCGCAATGAAGCCTCGACAAACGCCACAACCTGCAGCAAGACTGCCAGGAGCCAGTACGCAGCAGAGATTGTTGACTCCGTATAGCAGCGTCTACCGCACCGTCAACAACAACAATCTAAACAGCTCGACACAGTCGATGACGTCAGCATCTCTGAATGTGGGCGCAGTGCAGGAACTGCGTCGGCGTACGCATTTTCCAGTGGTAGATCAGAACCGGTCACGCAGCGCAGTGGACCGTATTGTAGACTTCATTGTAGGAGACACTCCGATTCGCTACGGCATGATCTGCAAAGAGTGCGATGGCCATAACGGTATGCTGCCGGAGGATGAATATGTTTTCACTTCATTTCGTTGTGCCTTTTGCAATGCTTTGAACCCAGCGCGCAAGAAGCGACCAGTGGCTCCTCGACTCTCACTAAATCAGCAAACACCACCTTCAAACAATCGCATCGATAAGGAGGATGTTGAGGCCAATCCCAAAGTCCAAAGTGCAGCAACTGTGACCGAAATAGGAGCAATGGAGACTGAAACTACTGAGGCTGTAGCTGAGGAAGCTGCTGGAGTGGTCGAGGTCGACAGCAAAGCCGAAGCTGAAGAAGCTGCTGGAGCTGGCGACAGCAAAGCTGAAGAAGCATCAAGCTCCTAAACGATCGCCCTCATCAGCTTTAGGCGCGAGTTGAGCAAAGTTTTTACATGGTTTGCTTAATAGTTTACTAATTTAACACTTTGTTGGTAAGAAAAATGGAAAGATTTACTTCTGTTAGCCTGAATTAAAAAATTAAATTAAAATACCAAACTATAATAATATCACCTTCTGAAATTCCAAGGCATCTGATCTTGAGTCTATATTCCTTGTTTCAATATATTCCCTAAAAATGACCACAGCACTTTTGGTTGGTTTTCGGTTGTTTCGTACTTTTTCCATTTTATTTCTTTCGAGAAAGAGCAGTTTGATGGTTTTTAGTTATGGTGTTGACGGTTGCGAAAAAAGGATCAGTCTCCATTCCGAATAGATACACTTCGGTGAGCTCGTCCTGGATAATCTTTGACGCTTCTGTTGCATTTGAAGGAGAGCGGAATCCTTCCTTCTAAAAGCGAGGAGCTACCAAGGTTGCTACTTTGGTGACAGCACGGGTACGGGACTTTTCTTTGAATCTTTTCTGCAAGAAAATTACACGGTTTCATTCCGATGACACTTTTTACCGTTTTTTGTATGCTTTCAAGATTTTGCAAAAGTGCACCACTGTCGGAATTTTATGTGTTATTGTCAAAGCGAAACAAACAGATATCTGCACAGTAGCCTCATCAAACTGAGATTATACCTCAACAAGTTCTTTCAGTTCTTCTGAAGAGCGAAACAATTCTCTTGCACTTTGAATTAATTTAATTTCTTCTTGAGCCAAACAATCCCGAATAACCGAATACAAAGAGTGTGAGAAGCATGGAGGTTTGTCTTTTTAATGTTTTGAGACGCTTTAAGTATAGTATAGATATTTGAGAGAATGCCAACTAAAGCAATGAAATCTGATGACCGATCAAACAAAAACGAAAAAATTGTTTTTGGGCATGACATAAGAATCATAGTAAGAGGCTGAAGTCCCGAAATTAAACCTCAATCTTCCATGCATGTAATTATAGAACACAAACAGCTATTGTACAATATTTAATCAAGTGTACACCTTGCACAATTGTCTTCCTGAATCTTCCTACATCCTTCTGAATGCATTCACGCGTCCCTTTGTTTGTTCAAGTCTTTTGAATACTCTCTCTCTCCCTCTGAATGGTTATTCATGTTGCGGCTAAGTAGCACAAATATTTACTTAGGCACATTATGTTTGTTGATTGATTTGAAATTAATTTTGCAACCATAACAATGTTAATCCCCACAAATAAATAGTTTAGCAGAGAGCAGCCCCCCGGCACGGGCATGACATGAGAAGCATAGTAGAAGACAAAAGTCTCGAAATTAAACCTCAATCTTCAATGCATGTAATTATAGAACACACACACACAGGCATTGAGGGGGTCGGGTCTTTTTTTGGGGTGTTTCCGTCCAAGATGGCTGCCAGGAAGTGAGAGACTTAGGAGTCAGCCCCTGCTCTAGTGCCAGTTTGACAGCCGTTTAAACCCTGTCCCTCTCTCAGCCAGGCACTGTGTGTCTCTGTACTTGTATGTGTGTTTGTGTTTGCGGCTAATAAGATTACAAATTATTTCGGCTAATTGCCACTGACATAACTAATAACAACTGCAGCAACGGTGCCAGAGCAAAGCTCTGGGATGAGCTCTGGGTGTGTCTGGAGTGTGGAGTCGTCTCACGTAGAAGGCGCATGTGGCTTGGGGGCATTTGCATTTACACACAGGACTCTGCCTCTGTCCTACGCCTAATTGTATGCCATAAAATATTAAATTACATTGCATGCATACGGATATGCAGTGCCACTCCCCCTGCCCCTTCAGAGCTTAAGCCTCTTCAGGTCTCCCTTTGTGAAACATCTCAAAGGATGTGGGGATGTACATTTATCACGGATTAAATTAAGGACCTTGGAAGGTGAACGCCGTATTCGGTTGGCATTTGGCTGCAAATACCATCTGGAGGCGAAACGGATGTGGCTCCTCCATCAGGGCAGTTGAATAAGTAATTATTGAGCTAGAGGCAAATGGATTTAATTTAAAATTTTTGATTGGTATATCGGATTGAATTCCCGAAAAAAGTATTCATCTTACAATATATTGCAAGTTTATTTTAAAGATATTAAAATCAATTAAAGTCCAATGAAATCTTGCTTTAGAAACTAAGTATTATAACATCTTAAAATCAGATTCAAGTTGTCTTTGGACTCTGATGGAATATGCTTGCAATTGATCGTAAACTGTTGGCTTCCGTCGGTGAAAACACTGGCTAGACCATGAAAAATTGAGTCCCTTCCACTATGGGACTTTCGTTGACTGCTGTACGAATCTGCAGTTACTTTTACGATAACATACTAAAGAATTATAGAACAACAATCTCACATAGCACTATCTCTCTGTTATTATATCTATTATATCTCCATCTCCATCTATATATCTATATCTGTCTCTTTGTCTGTATTTGGAAATTTGTGTTTCGTCTTTATGTTTTTCTCTGTCCATCTCTATCAATGCCTTACAATTTATGTATCTCAATGTAAACAATCAACATATATGCATCGTTTCATCATCATCTCTATCCATCTCGGACTTATATATATCCTGGCCTGCCTCATTTTGGTTCTCCATTCATTGTGGCCCTTCATCAGCTGTGAACATTGTCTTGCGGGACGCTCTCTTTCGCTCTCTCCCTCTACCTCTACCTCTCTGTGGTAGCCCAGCTCTCTTATATCGATGCATGTAGCAGTTAATTTATGTTAAGAGAAGTAGAGAGAGTGGGAGAGGGAAGGGGAGGGGAGGGCTTCAAGGACTCTCAAGATGGCGGCTCACGTCGAACGGTAAATGTTTATGACGCACTCGAAATTGTCTATCAAGTTCAGCTGACGTCGCTGCCATAAAATGTCACTCTCGAGGAGAGCTCGAGTTCAAGCTCTCTGCCCCTTGCTGACGCAGGTCCTGCTGTTCCTAGAAACTTTTGCCATGACTCCTGACTTTCTCCCTGGATCCCCCCTGGCTGCTTTGCTTTCGCTTCTTATGATTGAATATTTAATTCAATATGTCGCGAGGCCATTTCGTTCCGACTTCTTTACGATGCCAGGGTCCATGGCCAGAACGCAGGTTATCCTACCCCAAGTCCTTCTTCCTTTTTCCACTCCTGGTACTTCTCCTAGTCATAGTCGTATTCCCACACCTGCCTACCATGTCTGGTGCGTTCCTAATTAGAAGCCAAACCATAAACATTTTATGCCGGGGCCTCTCCTGCCCTTGAAACCCAATCCAGTCGAAACTTTTCCAAAGAAAATACGATGGAAATTCTGCAAATTGTGTCGCATATGGTTCAAGAATTTTCCATCTAAGCGAAGTAGGAAAATGGAAGTTCAGACTTGGCTGAAGAGAATTACTCTCTTATGTGTAGAGGCGTTTGTGGGTGTAGCATAGCTAATGGTCAAATAATATATATAGAACATAATGTCTATAAAATCATCCTGCGGCTAGCTTACAGTCCATTCTGTAATTTGTCAACCCATCCATGTTTTGTACACAAAAAAAGTGTAGGGGTATATTCGATTTGTGCGGAAAATAGATGTGTGTAACGCCCATAAGGACGCGTTCCCGACCCCAAAAACTATATATATATATTCTTGATCAGCGGCAATAGCCTTTTCGATAGAGCTATGTCTGGCTGTCCGTCTGCCCGTCTGTCCGTCCGCCCCGTTCTTTAAGACTAAAAGAGCTAGAGCAACGAATCCGAACTCCTGTAATATCACACTGAATCAAGTTTGTTTCCAAGCAGAATGACCATATCTTCCAGACTGCAGACTGCAGAATCTGAATCAGATCGGATCATCATTATAGCTAGACGGAACAATTAAAATGTTAGTGGCTACGCAGCGTGGCCACTCTGCTTACTCATTTTCTGCCTCTCTCTGACACACTCTTTGCCGTTTATTATGTGCGCCCTATGGCGGAGGGGCTATGACTGAGTATCGGGTATAAGTGTAAAGTCGCGGCCGTAGCAGCGACTCACAACTTTCCCCCTCGTTAACTCTAGAAAAGTTCCAGGTTAATTTCTCTCTGATCTGAACGTACTCGTAGATAAGTGAATACATATATAAATACATATAAGAAATATGTACATATAGTCCAGAAAGATCTATCAGACAGTCAGAATTATCATATATTGTAGAATGTCCCATTGAAACTGTTCAAACATATTTCATGAGCCAACTCAAAAGAAGCAAACCCAAAAAAGGAGGCTCTGCTTCCCAAGAGGGCCGTGGAAGAGCTGAAAGGCCGCCCCCACTTAAAACTGAGCATCTGGCAAATTATGGCCATAAGACGTGGAAGGTCCAGCGGCCATCATAAAAACAAATGGAGAAACGACGAGAAAATACACACAAAGACAGCACTGTTCCGGTTTACCATTTACCAATAATTCCGACTGGGGAATTTTTCCTATAGAAATATGTTTTCCGAGAGTACAAAGGATTTCAAGAGTATAGAAATGGTGTGTTCAAAAATAACTTAAGAAAAAACTCACTCGTATGATATTCGGATATATACATATATATTTAATTTGGATAGCAAATCTATTTATTAATTTCTATCGTTCCTGAATTCGTAAAAGATGCGAAAACCAGAACTACGCCGAGAAGAACCAAATTGTTTCATTTCCTGTACTGCCACAAGTACCATTGCACCGCGCTTCCTACTTCCACATTCCCATGCAGGGAGCTCTGGATGGTACTCTCCGTCCAGAGCCCCCTCTGAACCCATCCAGAACCACCTTATTACTCCCATCAAGCAGTCGCTTGTCAATAATGTCAACAATGTTGTTTGTTGCTCCATAAATTACAAGCGGCAACAACAATGGACACAAGAGGGGGAGTTTCAACCGTTTTATTATTGCAGCTGGTGACCCTGCCACCACCCCCCTGTTCACCCCAAAAAACCCAGACAGAGAAAGGGAGAGAGGACGTGGGTGGACAGCAGGGAAAAACATACGAAAATTGTACAGTTGACGGGACATTTTATGACTGTCCTGTCCGCCAGACACCCACCCCCACCCCGTTTTTGTTGAGAGCCCTGTGCCATCCCCTGCAGCACCCACCGCAGTCAAATCCCGCTGATCTAGAACCACTGCTGCTGGAAGTTGGAGCTCTGCAAAATATTTGTGGATTCCATTTTTTTTAAGCAAGAAAATTCAGTGCAAGAAGAGAATACCGGAGGTATGAAAGGAGTTCGAGTACAGTGAAGTCTGGTACGAAAGCCTCTCCTTGTGATTTTACAAAGGAACTTCCCTAACCCTTCCCTAACCTCTCGCCTACCCTTTCTGTCTATCTTCTCCATGCCATGGTTTTTGACACCGAATGAAAGGTACAGCATCTCTTTCCCTTCCTGAAGGAACTCCTCTAGTAGCCCTCGATTATTATCCAATCAAACATGGATCTACCCCCCCAAACAAGCAATCAATAAACAGAGAGGGAAGTCAGTCAAACGCCAACAGCTACAAAGGTTGATCCTGCTCAAGGAGCTTTTGGCCTTGTCTTGTCTCTCGTCTGGGCCCCACTAAGCCGTATGCTCTTCCTCTTTATTAAACAACGAACTTCTCCACTCACCCACCTTGACATCAGTCGACAGATTACACAGACAGCAAACAGCAGACAGGGAAAAAATGCTTTACACTATTCAAAGCCAATCAAAATCACATTTCGCATACGCCGCCATCCCCCGAAGGTCCAAAGCTGCCACAGGAGTTCCCACAAGAGCTGCTAAGATGAGAGAGGGGCAACATGTAAAGACAGGGCGAAAGACAGACATCAAAATGCATCGAAATGTTACGCCAAACTTGATTCAGAGGCAGCCACAAGCCCCGCTGGACAAATGAGTGCAAAAAATTCATTTAAAAAAAATTCACAAGCAAAATGAAAACAAAGAAATGGAAAAAATAGTGAAAATAAAGAAAATGACTGAGTAACTAGGAGAGCACGGAGTCAAGGAAAGGACATCCATGCAGTATTTCTGTCGGCCAACAGAATTCAGAAGCGCGAAAGGAAATATGATAATATTGTAAAAGCGAAAAAACAGAGGAAAAAAGTAGAACAGAGAAGAGAAGAAGTCAGTGAGAAAGATTAGGAGAGTAAAGTGGAGAGGAAGCTGGAGCCTCGAATATAGTATAGAGAAAACGAGATCCAAAAACCACAATCTAACGAGGAGGAACATCAGCCGTTTTATCGCGCAAGAGGGCGCACACATTGAACGACGAAGAGTGTGTGAGAGAGAGACAGAAAATGAGTAAACGCGAGACGAGTTGCGTAGCCACTGCAGTTTGATTTCTTCATATACCGCCATGCTTCACTGTTGGGATGAGGTCTTTCTCTTTCATGGCTTGATTATCCTTTCTCCATACTTTGGATGGTCCATCATGTCCGAATATATTATATTTAGACTCCTCACTAAATATAACATTCTCCCAAAAAGAATCTGGCTTATTTAAGTGAAGTTTTGCGAACTCCAATCTTTTTTTTTTGTTCACATCGGAAATGAAGTGAAGCATGGCGGTGGAAAAGTAATGGTTTGGGGGTGTAAGCAGCAGCTGGACCTGGGCAAATGGTGTTTATTGAGACCAAGATGGACAAACACATCTACAAGAAAATTTTGACTGACAATTCAATGGCGAGTGTCGAAAAATTGGGTCTTGAAGCGATGAATTTCTTGTTTCAACAAGACGATGACCCCAAAAATACCTCGTTTTGGTTCAAGAATGGCTGTTGTATCAGTGCAAGCAGTTAAAAACGCCGCCGCAGTCACCAGATCTGAACCCCATAAAGCATGTTTGGGATTTGCTAGCAAAAAAAATTAGGAAACATAAAATTTCCTCCAAGGAAATCCTTAAAACGGCTCTGATGACGGAATGGGAGAAAATTAATCCCAATGAAACCAATCATTTGGTAAAAAGCATGCCCCGACGTCTAAAAGCTGTTATTGAAGCTAAGGGCGGCCCCACAAAATATTGAAATCAGAAAAAATTGGGGACAATCAGTTTTTTTCGTACAAAATATAAAGTGTCCGAATAATTGTTGTGCGTAAAAAAGTGGCCTTTTTGATACTTTTAATATTTTTGATATGCCAAAGAAGGTTTTTTATGTTTTTAGATTTGAAATTAGTAGTAGTAATATCCGTGTTCATAATGAAATAAAATTTTATTTTCAAACTTAAATACTTTTCAAGTTATTTATAAAGAAAGTTGATATAGACGAGTGTCCGAATATATGTTGTACTGACTGTATAACGTAATAATCCGATCTAGTTCCGATTCTGTAGTCTGATAGATATGGGAATTTTCTACGGTTCTGGTTGGTTTGGTTTTCGCATATCTTTAAATTGGTGGATGCGACAGATTTTCGTTCTTGGAGGTGGTGAAAGAAATTTTGAAATACAGTTTTAATAGTGTGATATCACAGGAGTCTGGATGCAAAATTTGGTTGTTCTGGCTCGGATAGTCTCTGATATCTATTCGCACAGGTGTTGTCGGGAAGGTGTGGGATTGCAAGATGAGGGAGGTGAGGCGTGGGGTTTCGGCGGAGGACCGTGGGTCGTCGCAAGGACAGGTATACTACGTGTGACGTATGGAGCCATACGTCGTCGCAAAGCAAAGTAAGATACAGGTAAGATATGAAGCAGTGCATCGTCGCAAAGTGTAGTGGCCAGTTGTGACTCTAAAACTGCAGCGAACAGCTTGGGAAGTATTGCCTTCGCATTTAACATTAACTCTTCTTTTTAAAACAAGATAAGAGATTAACTGTAAGAGAAGTAGTTTAAGCTTCCATTGAAGAGCTTAAGGTCTAATTTAGAGAAGCAGCGTGGATCTGTGGGAGTTATGTTTGCGTAAGCTTTACTAGAAATCATACGATTACTACGTTAGTCGTGGAAGCTATGCTTAAGCTTTGTTTAGCATCGTACGATTACTCCGTTACCTAGGGAAGCAAGGTGTAAGCTTTGTCTAAAATCGTACGATTACCCCGTTGGTTGTGGAAGGTAAAGTTCCGATCGTAAGGGCTAATGCTAGTAATAGAACTTCTGGATAGCTCATTGCTATAGTGAAACTGTACGAATTCGGAGGTGTCTTTCTATACAAATATATATATACGCAAGTGAATTTGAAAACGTTGTGAAATCAAAAACGTGCCAAGTATATTGAGGTTCTGGTGGACTATATTATTCGGTTTGATTTACAGAAGATAGAAGGTATTTGGATCTTACAATAGTGAAACAGTTTTAACAGTCTCGTATCATAGGGCTGGAAATCTTACTACGTTCTACATCCGGAAAACCGATTGACCCCTCCGACAACGAGATCGTCAAAGTCCATCGATTTCTTAGTAGCTCTGGGAAAGACCTCGGATTTCCCAGGAACCAGCATCTACATATATCTGCCATCGTCAACCAAATAAACCAGCAAAAACCATCCGAAGATATGCTAAAGTGAAATCCGAAGCTCATGTGGGTGCATACTTAAACTGAAGTACATCTTGGAGTAAGACGAGAAGAATGGTTTTCTTGTGAATTCGGAGAAGCTAATATGCCGCACTCGTCACCCTTCTCGCTTACGAGTTAAGCGCGCGGCTAAAACTTTCGCATGTATTTTCTTCGTAGTGTGTGGAGTGGTTCTCAAACGGTGAAAATATAACATTATTCTGCGGCGATCCACACTGCCGTTTAACAGTCGTCGTATGAAAACGTATCGAAGTATTAGTTTTGAGTCTAGTCATGAGATTTCCATTTATTAAAGATTAGGTTACGCACTAACTATTCATCTTAGTTCTTTATGGTATAGATTTAAAGGGAAAAACAAATAATGTATATAATTACCCATAATTAGAAATTAGCGCAAGTGAAAGCAACATTTTTCTAAGATCAGCCGTTAAGTTGCAAATCGTCGTCGAACTGGTATGGAAATGAGAAAATCGGTGTTTCATCCGAATTAGAAGTGAAGACCTGTATATTCATAATTTTTCTCCTTTCCTCAGAATATGTTTCCACGTCGCCCCTTGAGCTCAACGGACACGCCGGATAAGTCGTATAAAGTATGAGTGAGTTACGAGCTTCCTTAAACGGAGATCTCGAGTATTTTCGAAATAAAACTTCTATACCGGTATATTAAACAACCATATACGTGCCATAATTAAGGCGGATCGGCTAGTAATTTTTCTTTTACGTTTGCCTTTTTGTTATATTATTATCATATTTTTCTATTCTTTCCAATTTAATTTCTTTTACGCCATATTCTCTACACATAAGTCCGAACATATATATAACTATATATAAATTGCTATTATTTTCTCTTTCTTTATTTACTTATTTTATGCTAAGTTTATACATATCCAGAAAATCATGAAGTTCAAACCCGTAAATTTTGAATTATTCTTGGACGTTGACATGCAATGACTGCATCTTTCAAGAGGCGATGCAGTTACTGCACCGTCAAGTGGCCCGAGTGATACCAGCAGAAGCAGCCCTCCTCCCGCCCAACCGACCGAGGGGCGCTGCCGCATAACGCGCGGTGCGTAGCCGAACCAAACGCGAACATGCAAGAAAGATAGATATTAGACTAACATTCGAGGAAAATTAGCACTAAACTTACTAAGAAACTAAGCATGCAATCAAAATACAAATACCACTACAGTTACTAATTAATAGAAAGGTGTGTAAGGATTAATAATTTAATAAGAGGAAGAGAATTAGTGTTGGATATAATATGGTAGAGGGAATTATAATCCGAGCATAAGACCCTAAACGGTTCATGCAAGGAATAATTCGATCTACAAAGTGGAAGGAACAACGGTATAAAATTTCTAGTCAGTCTAATAGGAATCGGCTCAACAGATCAGGGCTGTCTATGTCACCACTGATCAAGTTGTGCATAAATATCACACCAAGCATTTTTCTACGGAATTAAATATTATAATTATTAAATAATAATTAGTAGATAATAATCGAACACTAAACTTTTGGTGGATGATCAAATAGAGATACACTTAATTAGGGTTATGCTGTCGGTAAAACGGCATACTAAAGGTAGGGAGGGTAGAGAAGGGGTCAAGGTCATCTGAGTTCTCCAAAAACGACGGAATATAGCCTGACTATTTTTCGGTAGTCGGTTAAACAGTTAGTTTAAATTC
Organism: Drosophila miranda; assembly: GCF_003369915.1. Classification (NCBI taxonomy): domain Eukaryota; kingdom Metazoa; phylum Arthropoda; class Insecta; order Diptera; family Drosophilidae; genus Drosophila; species Drosophila miranda. Next base: position 29,475,262 of record NC_046674.1, read on the forward strand.
CCATTCTTTTTTTTATGATTCCTTTCATAGAGTTCCTTTTGAACCTTAAACCAAGTATACCTAAAAGATCCCACGACATTCCGGCGAGCTACTTAAAGCATAGTACACGTTCCGAAATCCTGCTATACTATTGGTGTCTGACCGTCAAAAAAGGATATGAATTTCTGCACATTACAAAAGGTGCGTAACGGTACGAGCACTAACAATACAGTATATACATATGTAGATGTGCCAGTTCATGCAGCGAACTTGTCGCATATCGAACACAGATCCAGTTTTCCCATGGTCTTTGGCTCTGGCGTTCGGCTACCGCCGCGGCGGTGTTCCGCACTGTTTCGTCGGCTAGTCGGATTTGCATTAATGTCTCTCGTACATTGCTGATCGTGGTTAATCTTTGAGCTAAGTCTTCGTTGACGAATCTTGGGGTTGCTCCCGTGTCGATGGTAGCTTTCGCTAGACGTCATTAAACAGTCACTTTCGCGGTGCATCACCACTATCCGGCCGTCATTTACGTGCAGGGGTCTTTTTGCTCTTTTTGTCGTTCCCGGCTGTTCCCTCTCAGTCGAGGACTGGACTAGTTTCCCGAAGCTTCTCGCCTACAGCACTGAATTGTTCCAGGGACCGTGAAAATTTTAAGTTATGTAATACAAAAATTACTTGGTAATGATTTTTATTATTGTAATTTTTACGTTTTTCTTCAATGGTAACCATCAGTTAACCATCAGGTAACCATATGTATATAATGTATATATATAATAATATATATTATTATTAATTGAAACTACAACAAATAACAGCTTCCGATCGGTAACTGCTGTTATGTATAAATAAAAGATAAGGAAAGCTAGTTACGGGGGCTAGCTAGTGGGCTAACGAAGACTTGGCTTGACTACGCTCATGCGCAGAAATGTATTTTAGAAATGCTTATCTTACCTTAGTAAAATGGCTATATGTGCAAAAATTATTTTCAATATTTCTTAAAAAGTAATAGATCCTTTTTTGGTTTGACTATGCAGTTCTTATCTCTTATTGTTGTGCTCAGTTACTACAAATTTTCGTGTTCTTTGAACCACATTTGTGGTACCATTAGCTTAGATAAGTGATCAAAGTCGCGCTCTACATAGAAAACAGATATGTACTATATGTACATATGTGCAATCATGTTTTTTCATGTTTTGAGAAGTGAAGTGTTAGCATTCTTTCAGTAAAATTGACAAGCGGACTGATTTAGTACGTAGCCACTCATTTCTTCAAACCAATAAAAAAAAATAAAAAAATGGATTTTTGTTAAAAATGCCACATCGTAAAGAATTTTCTGAGGAGGAACAGAAAAGGATCAAGAGAATGAAATTAGCCGGCATAAAAACTGGTCGAATAGCTTCGCTAATATATCGACATCGAAATACTATTTAAAAATTTTGCATAGATCCAGACGGTTACCGCATAAATCGTCGACTTGGCCCAGTATCAACCATAATAAAATTGACAAAACGGCACTTGCGGCAGTTTGCAACTGAAGACTTAATGAGCTGCAACAAAATCAAGGCAGAACTCGGGTTAAAAATCCCCAGGCAACGTGTGAGCCAAATTTTGAACGAAAATTTTAACCTCACATATCAAAAAAAAGTGGGCAAACTCCTCTAAACTAAACGTCATAATGATGCGCTCATGTCCGTTTTGAAAAACACAAGTTCTGGGACCACGAATTATCCATCATAAATATTGGAGAGACCCGCGTCATCCACGGGCAACTTGCTACAAGCCAAACCATGGTGATGGATCGCTTATGATATGGGCTGCCTTTAGTGCTAAAGGGAAGTCTCCAATATGTTTAATATCCAGAATTGATAGATAGTGAACCTTTTTCATTTGCTGAGCATTTCCATGGTAATCAATAGTCATTTCAGCAGGATAATGCGCCAAATCATGTTTCCCGGGCCTCAATGGGCTATTTTGAGACCCACAGTAAACCGTTGATTAAGTGGGCTTCAATGAGTCCGGAATTAAATCCAACTGAGGATCTGTGTGGCTTCTTTGCGGCAAAAGTCTATGCCTGTACAAGGCAGTACGAAACCTTAAAGGAATTAAAACAAGCCAACTTTGCAGAATGGAACGGGATAGAGTTATTAACTCTACAAAACTTGGTAGGCTCAATGCCAAGTAGGTTGAGTAAACTTCAGGAGCATAAGTTCAACTGCATTAATTATTAAGAGAGTTAATTTTCCCATAAACTTGTTCTTAGGAAATTTTGTTCCATACAAAATATATTTTGCTGTTATAACCACTTTCTATGTGAAACATATAAAACTATTTTTTTTTTTTTTTTTTTTTTTTTTAAATTGGTATAGCATTTGTTTATGCCTTTTTATTTTTTACTTATTAACAGCTACCCAAATAAAATTATAAAATAAATCAAGAAAATACGTGTTGGAAAAAAAAGTCATTCAAAGCAGTGGCACATATAGCCATTTTACTAGGCCTCGATTGTTAATGCATTGATACCTATTTTTTGGTGATCTTTCTTGGTCGCGTTTCAAGATTGTAAGCAAGCGCAAGCGTAATTGTATTCTGCGCAATTTTTCTGCATTCCACGTGGAAAGTAATGTTGCCAAATTGACTCTTATACAGCATTTTCCGCTTAGAAGTGAGGCACAAAGGCGAGTAAAATAAAGTGACCGAAAACAAAGAAGCCCGAAAAGAAGAAGTAATTTTCGGTGGTAATGGGGCAAGATAATGTGAAGAATGCTTGTATTGGCCTGGTGACTGCTGCAAAAGTTACGTTGGCTGTACTGGACTCGAAGGCTTTAAGACGTTGACAGCTCAGATATTGAGTGGCTTGGATATGCCCACTGTAACGTTTAGAAATATTATGAGCTTAGTCTAGGAAAAATACAGCCAAATTAAGTGAGACAGGGTCAAAACCTTCGAAAACAGAATCTCTGCCTAAAAATGGAAACAGCTACAAGATGCAATCGCGGAACTCTTGGGGTTAATGTCAAATTCATCGATCACGGTGCAAAATTTGTACAAACTGGGGGCTTGATGGAGCTGAAAACATCGCCCACATCCCAAATCCTCTGCACTGGAACAAACAACAAATTTATACCATCACCACGGATAATGCTCGAAGCATGGTCAAGGCAGTGGAGCTGTTAAATAGTTGACAGGCTGAAGATGCTGACGAACCAGAAGGTGCTGAGCCTTTGGAGGAAGAAGGACTGCTAAGGAATTTGAAAATTCATTCAATTAAGTCGATGAAATGTGCAGCACACACCCTTCAACTTGCTGTAAAGGATTTTTTACACCACTTGAATCGGTTGAATTTATTGACAAAGCACGACGAATTGTTACGCTTTTAAGAACGCCGGCGTACAGGTAACTTCATTGGCGTATTATTAATTAATGTAAGCTCAGAGATAGATCAAAAATCAACCAATCTTATTATACTGACTGGCCAAAATCCTCTAGCTGGGCATTGGGCACTGCATTAGCCCGGACAAGAGTAATACACTGTCGCTTGCTCTGTCAGAGCTAATGCAGTGTGTAGGTAAGGCAATGTCTTAGTGTCTTCGCGATCTAAAGTCAAATATATCAAAAATAACAAGCTTTGTTGAAAGGCCTATACCAGAGCAAAGCGCAGCAAATTGATCGGCAACTTGTACGGATGATCGCCAAGAGCCGGAATTAAAAAAAAAATGTATTTACTATGCGTCGCACGCCCCAAACTGTAAGTTCCCGACAAGGAAAACATTAACCAGCTCCTTGAGTCCCAAAATTCGTGACGAGTACACTGGGACGATAATAGAAGAGCTACGTGCGGCAACAGCGCTGTGCCTAACTACAGGCGGTTGGACATCTATAACCTAGGATGTCAACGGTGCTGACATCCTACTCAATTGCTTGCTGGGCCTTTGAAGCGTCTCACACTGCTGCTCAAAAACAAAGGCGCTGTAGTAGCATCCGATAGTGCACACAACATTGCTCTTGCTATCAGAACCGGCAATTGGAGGCATATATGGTGTTTTGCTCATGTCCTAAATCGAATTGTCCAAAAGGCTCTAGAAAAAATGAGCAATGTGCGCGAATATTTTATCGCAGCTCATGAGGCTTAAAAAAGCTGTCTATTCTAAAGGGGGCAGTCGTGGCAGCGCTGTCAAAAAGGGCAGACTTAATTTTGTCTCCAGAAGACTGGGATGTAATTGATGGAGTGCCTCCCGTATTAAAGCCATCTTAACAGGCATTAAAAGCATTTAAATCTGCGGAGGCCTTTAAAAAGTCAGTGGCCGATATAACAAAAATTGCCTCAAACATTGCCAAATTGCAACATACAACAAGAAGAGGACAGAATATGGGCTGAATTTGACACCAATTTTAAGCAAGTAGGCCAACCCATCAACAATACGGCATCATCTATCAGAGAAATGGATAAGTATCTGGCTGAGGAGTACACCAGCCAAAAAGATGATCCACTGGTATGGTGGAATTATCGGAAAGCGCAATACCCGCTACTGAAGCGCCTCTGTTTGATTAACATTTTTGTATCTTATAGCGCTGAAATGAAGAAAACGAATAGTATAAGAATTCCTATGAGGAACTAAAAAAAACAAAATCTGTGTCGAGTGAGCAAGTGTGCAACTAAGCGATCTAAGTGAGCAAGTGAGCAATATGAGTGACTTACTAAAAAATACCAAGTGAAAATGTTCAACAAAATGGACAATGCTTATCCAACACTATTGTAAACTGAGATCCCGTCGTTTTCCAGTCTCTCTCTTGTCTATCGATCTTTTTTTTTTCCTATCGATGGTTGTTTGGCGGTGCCACCCCGCAAAACATTGGTGGTATTGTGGCATATAGTCTAGCACCCGCATTGGCGGGTTTATTAAATCAATTACGACTTAAGGCTAGGCTGGCAAAAACCCTCTAGCTGAACCCTCCACGAGGGTGCCGGCTGGGCAATCGCCACTGCATTTTCCCGGGGTATATGCATTGTCGCTTGCTCTGTCCAGGGTAATGCAGTGTCTAGCTAAGGCAATGGTCCAGCGTCTTCCCGATCTAAAGTCGGGGGGAACTGAACCAGGGCCATGGCTAGAGGTGCCTGGCGGCCAGGCATAAGACGCTAGGGGGTGGTCGCCCCGAAAAATAAAAACCGGTCAACCCAAACGTCGGTGGGAAGCGTGACTGCTACCACCGGCGGGCACGGGGAGCAGCAATCCTCTCTGCCTGTCGCCAGCGGTCACACCTCGCACTTGGCGGGAGCAGGCCAGGTCAGTTGTATAGCTGCTGCCCCAACGACAACTCACTCCGCAGCCTGCAAATTGAGCCGCACAGATGCCGTAGTCGAAACAGACACGGATCTGGAGAGCGTGCTCTCTCTAAGCAGGACGGAGGAAGAGAGCCTTCTCCGCTCGCCGGAACCAGGCACCAGCTCCCTGCGTAGGGAAGGGCCGAAACGTTCCAAAGAGGGGATGAAGGCCAAAGCAAAGTACAAAGCGGACCTCAACATCAAAAGCCGGCTGCAAGGTAAAGCAGACATCTCCCAGGAGGAGAAAGTCAAGCTAGCCTGGGCCGAGCAGCGAGTAGAGGAGGGCCGGCTGCACTACGCTCAGATGCCACAAATGAGGGCGTCGAATGGCGAATTTGCCAATAAGGTGGAGGAGATGATGGCCACCAAGAGGCAGCGCTCGACTGAGGGTGTCATTAAGGACACTCCTGCGAGCAAGCGGCAACGCGGGCCCAAGAGTGCAGCCCCTCCAACAAAGCCGAAAGCAAAGGTCAGCGATGTGACCAAACGACATCTGATCGTGGCACTCATCGACCGTAGCGAGGAGAACGGCAAGATGACCGCGGCACAGTGGAAGCTGGTGCATGCACGTCTCGTCGACGCACTGTTTGCACATATGGAGGAAGACCCCGCGGCCCCAATGCCCACTTTCGATGGTGCTGGGTGGCTAAATGGGGTTAAAATCCTAAAGTGCAACGACGATCCAACCCTAAGGTTGGATGGAGGCGATGTGGGAGGGGGCCAAGCTGGAGGTTGTGGACCGGGAGCTTTTCTCGTCCAAACCTAAGGCGAAGGTAGGCTTCCCCATCATAATCCAGGGAGACCGAGCGCTGAAGCTCCTTCAGCGGCAAAACGCGGACGTGCCAACGACGGATTGGAGGATCTTATACATTGGTAGCCCACTACCCAACGAGGGGGGCCAATGTGTGATCCTCCAAATAAATAAGGAAGCAGAGGATCTGCTGTACCCCAAATTCGGGAAGATGGCGTGGGGCATGGTTAGCGTCTACCTGCGCCTCAAAAAGCGCCACCCCGAAGACAAGGACGCGCACACCCTACAGACAAGCGAGGTGGAAAGGGACTTAGGTCTCGAGTTCATCGTGGAGGCCGCCCAGGGTCTTGCGCTCGAAGACGCAGAGGAAGAAGACCCAGCCACCCATGATGCTGAGTGTGCTGCAGCTTAACTTGCATAAAAGCAAGGTAGCGTCAGCGGAGCTCCTCATCGCCAAGGAGCAAGGGCTCGCCGACATAGCTCTAGTCCAGAAGCCCTGGATTGCGACAGGCAACTCAGTGGCCGGACTAAAGTCCTCAAATCACAACTTGTTCTTCTCAACATCGGTAAGCAGGAACAGAACCGTCGTACTCGTACGACAGGGGATCCACCTTATGTCTCATTACAGCACGGATAACCTGACGGTAGTGATGCTGCAGAGCGAGGAAAAGCTCCTTATGGCAACTTCCTGCTACATGGCACACGCACCACCGGACGAACTTAGGAGTCTGGTGACAGAGGCCGGCTCTAAAAATCTCCAACTTCTGATTGGTGCAGACGCCAATGCCCAGCACAGTGTGTGGGGAAGCCCTGACATCAATGGACTTTATACTATCAACTAACTTAGAAGTAGAAAACGTGGGGGAAGAAAACATCTTCCTAAGTCCAACATCGTCAAACGTGCTAGACCTAACAATCGTTACGGGAAAGAGTACTCTGGTATCTGGCTGAAAAGTTCTCTAAAGACCATCCTTCTCAGTCATAGCTTAGGTCAATAGGTCGCTTAGGTCCTTGCCTGGCTTGAGTACCAGAACAAGCCTCTGTCGTTTCCATGCTATTGGTACCTTCCGCTCCTGCTTCCGGGTGAGAGCTGACCTGGCATTTCAGGGCCACATTGGAGACTCCATCGGGGCCTGCCGCTTTGCCGTTCCCTAGTTTGGCAGTAACCTCCTGCACGTCCCTCACAGTGAAGGTGGTGGCCGCCTGACCCAAGTCCTCATCGCTGTATGCCTCCTGGAGTAGTGGTTGCCTTATTGCACTCGCTGTTGTATTTGTAAACAGCTGACATTCCAGCTTGACTGTCCCTATGCCTCCACCTCCTCCTCCGTTACTTCCCACATAACGAAAAGGTCTGATGAGGAAGCGTGCTAATAGTGGTTTACTACGCTATAACTTTCCCATTGTTGGAGTGGGCAGGCTTCAGAGGAATCCAGAGGGCGACAGAGATCAATGAGCGTGCTAGTCTCATAGGTCGTGGCACTATTGTCGATCGTATTGTCGCAGAATTGTCCTAAAGTAAATGTTTCCTTGGCAGTGCTTGCATTGGTCATCGCCTGCGGCGGCCCCGGATAAGTCGAAGCTTGAAGGAATGAACTAAATCAATGAATTATAACTAAATAAACTAAATTTATCTAAGCCAAGGGGGTGAAGGGCGGATTCTTATGGGTCAGAGCCTACGCGAGAGTAGGTGGAATGGTTCTTTGATTCCATAGGCATAGGATACCTTCGCGATCGGTCTTTTGATAAGATACCTTTTTTGTACTCGACCTAGACGCCGTTTCTAGACCTTGACGTAGCCCGAAACGTCGTTTCTTGACAACGACGAGGTCTCCAATCTGAATTCTAGAGAGAACAGAGCTGCTAGTTGAGAGCTTTGAGATGTTGCCAGCTGTTCAGAATGGAGGAGGCGCCCTCCTTGATCTCTGGTTCCGCCACGGAGAGTAACGGAGCGTGGAACACCGATCAGGAAGTGACCAGGGTTTAGGGCTAGCGGGTCAGTCGGATCCTCCAGCATCCTCCAGGCGAGTAAGGTGGCGAACTCGTCCACTGTGTATTTGGACGAACACTCCCATTTGTGAGGTTACCGGAGGGATGAACCGCCAAGCTAGGCCCTCCCGGCTGTACGCCTCAGAAGTCCGACGTTGACTGGCCCCGAGAAGGTTTACGGCCAGGGCTCTGGGAGCACCGACAAAAGTCGGATTCGACTTCGTGGGAGAATCCTCTTCTCACGAAAAAATCGGACAAAAGTGGCTAGGAAGGTGTCGATGGACTCGACCATATGCTCGCAGAGGCCCCCTAGTTGCGAGGCCCCGATGCTCGTCCGCATAGCGCATGCTCTGCGTCTCTGTAAATCAGCTTGCAGAGCGTCACCTAACTCTTCCCCTCTTGGAGCCTTGGCGACGTGGGTTGACTCCCCTCTGCATCGTTGGATGAATCGCATGGTGCACCAGAGAAGGAGTCCAGTAGACACGGCCACTCTGATTGCGGACATCGCAACCAGGCATAGATCTCGATCGCTAGAGCTGCATCGAGCTATCTTGGCCACTCGATTGCGCAATCGCACGTGACCTGTTTAGCCAGGCCAATACAATGGATGAATCGGTCGAGAAGGACACCTGTCTGTTGTCTAACGGCATCTGTGAAAGGATGGCAGCGGAAAGCTCTGCCAGAAGGACCGTTCCGCACAGTTCGAGTCGAAGCAAGGAGATAGTTTTCTCGGGCACCACGCTGGACGCTCGCTGTCGAGAGAGTGCTGAAAATGCCGGAGGCTGCTCCACTCGGACGTAGATCGCCGCCCCATAAGCACGTAGAGACGCGCCACAGGAAATCCCAAATTTGAGACAGATCGGATATGAAAGGATTGCTTTTTTTTGTTTCTCATTTCTTATACGTTCAACCACAATGTGCGCCTCAGCGATACGTGTCAGGGTACAGCTAGGCAAATACATATATTGCGATCATATGTGCTGACAGAGTATCGGGTATTAGTTGTGCAGGATACGCCGCGACTCACAATGTTTGGTACTGTTGTTTGCTCGTTTTGAAACCAGCCTCTGTGGGCATATCATTTATTCATGTCAGCGTAACAGAGCTCTGTTAGCGCAGCTTCTGTTAGTGGCTGGGCAGACAACTGTTGAGTGAACGAGAGACCCACATCAGCAGAGAGCGGTCCCTGTGATGGCGGTGCACAGAGCAATGAAACAATTATACGAAAGGTACGACCATCTCGCTCTTCGGTGGCCTAAGTTGTTTCTCCATTATCTTACGCCCGCCTCCTTACGTCAGTGCCTAGGATTCATTTTCCGCCTCTACTAAATGCATTTGGTCAACGTTTTTCTATACTTTAATGAATAAAAACCAAAACATGACTATGGAGTATAAATTCAAACACATTGGCACAACGTTGGGTTAAACCAGCTCACTGAGCTGCCGCCACCTTACGAATAGTTTTACCATGCACAGAGCTGGCAGAAGCAGAACAATTTTTTCTCTCGTGGCGTTAGGTTGGCACCTAAGCGCGCGCTCTGTCATTTTTGTCCGCCTTGTCTCGTTTCGTCTCGTCTTGTCGCGTCTAGTTTCGTTGTCTCTCGCCTTCGCGTCCGAAATGTTTGTGTTTGTTTGTTAACAATATATTAGCAATGTTTTTTTCTGTGTTTCGTGTTATCGTGTATTTTTTGTATTGACAAAAACATCGGGCGTGTGTGTTCAGCTTTTGTGGGTGTGTGCGTGCGAGCCTTCCTCAACACAGCAGCAGAGCAAAGCAGTGGCAGCGCAAATGCAAAAGCAAAAGGGCAGTGCGAAAGTATAGCAATGTCAGAGCAAAGGCTGAACAGCAGTGGCAGTGCAACAACAACAACAAGAAGTGCACAAGTGCTAGCAGGCCAACAACAATAAAGAGCGGGAGTGCCCTCTCCCGGCACCCCTCGCCATCAGTGTGACGACAGCTGTTGGCTCGAAAGAAAATTTACCGTTGACTTTTTGCCCAAAAACAAAGGCAGCAGCTGAGGCTTAAGCAGCGAAAAAATTGTGTTTTATCAAGTTTTGTTGTTGCCTGCGCGCGCTGTCGAGGAGCTCTCACGTGTTGGCGCCGACTGCGACGCCAGCGTGGGCAGCAGCAGTTGTAAAAGTAGTAGGAGCAGCAGCTCCCTCTGCCGACGTGACGTCGGCGTTGATAAATGTGAATGCAAAAAGGAAATTCCCATGCGGCCGTTTATTGTACATTACACCCCCCACCCGCTGCCACCCACCGGCGACGACAGTGATGCTGCTGCTGCGACGCTAAAGATGATGATGATGTTTGGGCAGAGCAGAGAACTGGCGCTGGCCTGCTCGCACACATAAGAGACGGAGAGACGCCAAGCAGCTGTGCCGCCAAAAATATCAAAAGAGGGAGAGAGTGGTACGTATTAATGAGTGCGTGTGTGTGAAGTGAGATCCGTGCTCGCAAGGTGCATATTTGCATTTAAAACGAGTGCTCTCTTCGTGTCCACTGAAACGGAATATGCAACTATCGACGAGAGTGCTCTCTGTCAATGCCCTTGACTATGCACTAAGTCTGGCCCGTGGCCATGGTATATTAAGCAAAAGGTGAGCGTATTCTGCGAATGCCTCACGCTGTATTCACGGATATTTTCTTTGATCATGACAGGTGGGCCCCTACACTGCACTGAACTCACGCTCCTTATCTCTCTCTCTCTCTCTCTCTCTATGTCTCGCCATCCATAAGTATGTCAACGTGTCAGACAGAGACAGACACATTTGTTGTTCGTTTTTTTTTGCTAATAAGTGGGCGAGCCAAGAGATGAGGAGTAAAAGGAAGAGCAGGATAAGGACGAACAATAGTAAATCATGAGAAAAACATTCTTGTGTGTCATCGGGAGGGGAACAGTCGGCGGAAGACTATTGGTCGCGGGGGTGTATGGTTGTGGGGAGGGGAGGTTCTGGGGCTCAACATACCTAACAATTCCATTGATTTTTCTTCTGGGAATTGTTGTTTGCCAGAGAGTGCGAGGAGTGCGAGGAGTGCGGAGGGTGGGTGTAGGGAAAGCGGCCTACTACACCCATTCGCGGCCCCTCGATGGCAGTAGTCCTTGGGCAGCACCCACACACCCTCCCACAGGTCTCCCCCCTAGAATGACATCGTTCTTGTTGTTTCCTTTTGCTCTTCCCTCTCTCTTGCCATGTTTCTCCGTTTTCCTGTTCTTTCCGTCTGCCCTGCTGTCGTTGAACTTTTTTGCTACTCGCCGTTTCTCTCCCACTCCCACGTATACATGTGTATGTCCTTCTCACCCTCTCCCACCACTGCAGAGAGTCGTGTAAGTAGCGGTTTTTTGCACTGCACTCCTTGCACACTCTCCCTACCTACCTACCTCCTCTCTCACCCTTCTGCTGTTGATCAAGTTTTATAGAAAACGGAATTTATGTTAATTTGTTGCTGCATTCCGTAGCCCCACGACCGCCCTCTCCGGGAATATCCCGGAATGCACCGGCATCGCATGGAAAAATTATATGTGATTCGCTCTTGGAGGTTGCCATTGTCAAGGGCTCTCGATCGTACGTCCTGTAACCGTTATACGCGTGTGATATATTGGTCCTTCGAAAGAAAGGTGGGAAAGATAACGGAGCTAAGGATAATCTGCGATATTCAGGTATTTTTTGTTTTTTTTAGAGTTAAAGAAAACGTTAATTTTGTATTATATATTTTTGGAAACAAGAAAATGAAAAACGGGGACCAATGAAGAGGGGGAGTTACTAGTCGGAACGTTTTTGTCGAGGCACAAGCCTTAGGACCTTTCAAAGGAAACGTAAAGGATTCCTGTAACTGGATGAAGTGCCGTGGCCATATTATTGGACCATTTATTGGACCATCAACCCAGCATAAGTGTCATATAAGCTCCATAGCTTTTTGAGTGCTCCCCTGAAGTATTCCCCGAAGCGAGTGCCGTGGCAGTCAGCCTACGATTCAATTGACATTCCATTCCATGCCACTACTACTGCCTGCTGTTGTTGTCTGTATCCTGCTTTTGTCCCTCCCCTCCCTTGCCCTCCCCAGTGACAAGTAAACTTTTTCATTCAAAGTGCATTTACCGTTCCATTCGTGCGCTCTTTCTTTCGTCCCTAGGCTCTGCCAACACGTGGATACGTGCCTGTGCCTGTGCCTCGACCACGGCCCGTACCACTATCCGTCCGCCCCCGTCGCCAGCAATGTGCGCCCGGGCATTATCCAAGTGCAAGGGTGACAACCATGCTGCCGCGCCGTCTTTTCGATACCTCTTCTTCATGGCGGGTATATTCTGTTATCATTTTGTTGCGACCCAAGACAGCTTGTGTCGGTCTTTGGTCTGGGACACACACCAGCACGCATTTCAGTGTTGTCCACTGTGCGAATCAGAGGCCAAGGGACAGCCGGGCTCTGTGTTAATGAAGTGCACTCTATTGGATATTTAATTTCTGTTTCGGGGGGTATCCCCCTAGCCGAGGCATCCTCCTTGTCCAAACTTTACAAGTTCTCTCTTGTTTTGCTTTCGCCTTGTGATTTATCCTTTGCTGTGCCCATTCCCTGGGAAACACTTCAACACTTCTTCTGCTTCTGCTTCTAGCACTTTTCTCTTTTGGAGACGAGCTTGTTTCGCCAGGAAAAATTGAAAATTTGTTGCAAATAATTGGTTTTCCTATTGCTTTCTGCTTTCAGCTCCAAAGATGAAAAAAGGCCACAGAAAAGTGTGGGTAAAAAACCAACAGAAGCTGGATCAAATCTAGATCTAAGTACGCGAAAGATGCCACAAAATGGTGCCCCATCTGAATCCAAACCTCAAATGGCACTTCCATGATCCAGACACGCACACAGCGTAAACATAATTTAACCGGCGGGAACAAAGCCCACCGACAACAGAGTCGAAAGACTTCTGTTCGGATACCCTTTCGCGGGATCGATCGTCGTGTTCAAAGAATATTTTCAATAGAGAACGCGTTGCGGACCATCCAATATTTTAGACTAAAGCAACAGCTGAAGGTTTCCAGTGTACCCTGGAAAAGGGTATTCACAAAATAGGGGTGCTACCACTACTGCAGTGCCAGTGCCAGTGCAATTGGCAAATGTTTTGTGCTGCATTTCCTCGGCGCTGTCTTGAAGACGTGGCCGGAAATGTGGAGGAAACTTTAATAAAAACATGTCAAGAGCACTTTACGCTACTCGTAGGCACCAGCCACCAGCCACCACGACCCCCGTAGTGGACTCGCCACCTGCACCCTGCTGCAATACGGCTGCACCACCGGCTACAGACCGCAGCAGTTGTTGTTTTTCGACTTGACCAAGTTTATTGCCTGCCATATGCAATTGCCATAGATTATTTTTTTTTGGGGGGGTGGGGGTTGGGCAATACTGTGTGGACATGGCAAAGGCGTCCTAGATTTCTGCCACGCCCACTGCAATCAGACCCGAAAAAATAGCCAGAAAGCCAGCCCCGCACTGAAGCTCGACTCCGCTGTGTGTCCTGTGTCCCGACTTTGACCGAAGCCCGTTGGCTGTTTCTACGCCAATTGCTACGTGATGTTGCCTCGCTTTTTGGCCAATTTTTGGAAGAACAGCAAGCAGACGCAGAGACGGCCCCATTCATGGGCACCCGTTTCCTTTCTGGCTTTAAGTCTGCGACTCGAAACTTAAATTTCTATGTCAGGATTTATATTCGCGAATAAAAATGCTTCATTCGGATGTTGCATTCGAGCCACTCTCTCGATTCGCATCTGCTTTTGTGTCCATTCGCCTATGGGAAATTACAACAGCAACACATTTCTCATTAAATAGCGAAAAAGCGTTTTTGTTTCAATAAATGAATAACACTTTTCCACCAGGGGCTTACCACTTGATCAGACACATCGAATCGAACTGCTTCTCTGGTCGGTTCATTCATTGGCCTTGGCCCCCGTTAATCGAAGTGGTTTGCTAACTGCCAAAAATGAGTGCTTAGAGCCTTGGGAGAGGTAACTGCGATTTCCACGCCCGCACACATACACACGCGTGGCCTCTGGCTCCGAGCCAAAGACGATTTCCAAAAACTGGTGTACATTTAATTAATTATTTATACACAAGAAAAGGTAAACGTGCCGACGACCACGACACCGACGATGGGGACGAGGCCAAGGCACGCGAAAAACCACAAGCCCAGGAAAAAGCCAGAGGCGGAGGCGGAGGCGGTGGCAGAGGAGAGCCCCGTAACCGTAGGAAACATTTTACGATACATCGTCGACATCGTTTTTTGCATAATTGATTAAATGACTGGCTATATAACACGGAACGGGAACGGAACGGAACGGAGCAAAACAGAACAGAACGAAACGGAACGAAGGAGGAGACAGAGTGGATGGGATATACAGGAGGTTGTGGCTGGCTACTCTCCCGACGTAAATGAGAATTTACGGCGTAAAGAAATCATACACGTGTGTGTGGGAAAGACAGACAGGCGGATGGATGCCTCGGATGTTGCATGCCTTGGATGCTTATGGGTGTTGGTAAATGTTGTGATTATTGGCTAAATGAAAAATGCAAGGAATCGTCCTGGCAATCGTCGTGCTCCATCCCACCGTGTCGCTGTCATCATCATCGTTTTCTTGGTTTCTCTTTTTTTGGGATAGTTTGTTGGTTAATCGACTGCTGGCCATAAACCCTCCTGCCTAGCCGGATACAAGGATGCGAGGAATACAGCATGAAACGACCCTGACACTGAAAGACAGAAGGACCCGGGCAGGAGTAGCCTTGAGAGAGAGATGATGTGAGTGGAAGGAGGAGCTTTTGAGGAAGCAAATGATTGCATACGGTTAGGCGTATCTGACATGAGAAGAATCTCTAGTTGTACAGATACTGGTCATCTTTCATGAGACAGTAGATCCGAGTAGATGGTGTCATTGCAGGAATATGTATGTACAGTATGTATTCGAGATTACAGCTGTAATTACGATCGTTTTCCACACTGTCAACACGCATTTCGATGTCCTACTAATTGAAAGTAACTCCTTTCTTTGGCAATGTCCAGAATGAGGCAATCCCTACCTATCGTATAGTTGTCATTCCTTTGTGTGTGGGGTGTCTGCGGATTTCCCCTATTTGTTCGACGTTTTCATTGTTTGTTTTCATTGATGGCCCCGATTTCCACCATTTGAACTTTGAACCTTTTAGCCAGAGACAACAACAAACAGCAGGGCAGGCACTTGTTTCTCCTTCATGTCCTTAGCTCCGGCTAAAACATGCACCCCGTCCCATACCCCCGCCGTGTGTCTGTCAGGCCAAGCACTTGGCCGCACTGCCACCAGCCGCCATATGCTAATGGCTCGTTGTGTCTCTCTGTGTGTGTGTGTGTGTCGAGAGTGTGTTTTTGTATATCCTTTTGGCATAGCGAGTGCATTTTCTTGTCAACGCTGACATTTCCTGCACTTCGGCCTTGTTTTTTTCCAACCTCAACCAACCCACATCACCGACACCTCCCACACCACCCACACATTTCTCCCATCTCTCAGCGCACTGTCATTTCTCGTTTAATGAGCATTTCCCTTTTGTTTTCATGTTTCTGTCGCTCGCTTGGATGATAAAAGCCAGGAATTATGATTGCTCCACATTCACAGCGGCACGGGTACGGGTAGGGGTAGGGGTAGGGGTGCGCTCTCGCAGATCTCCAACCCCCAAAAGGCACTCATAAGTATGGAGTTGATGTAGGATACGTGGTAGAAGGATGGCTAAAGCGTGAGCCCTAATACCGCGGAATATCCCAGAAGAATCGTGTATTTGATACTTGGAATCCGGGTAATCGGATAATCGATATACCATAAAAACGAGGTCAGGGCCGTGCTGCAACAGTACTCTTTATTATGGTTTCTTCTGCCAATCACGAGATTCTCCTCCTCTGCTGTTGCTCCCCCATTCGCCTACCCCCAAGGCGCTGCCTTGTTTAATCGATGGTGTCAATCGCACCTCTCTCTCTCTCTCTATCTCTATGTGTGGCACTGCCGCGAATATCAGTGGCAAGTTGAAACAATTGATTGCTATTTTTATAAAAAAATATACAAAACGAGGAGGCAGAAAATAAATAAACTATGAACAGTTTCTTGTATCGATCTGTGGGATGTGTGAGTGCATTGCTGAAAGATTCCCACCGCACCCACGAACAAACCTTCGGCCAAAGATCTAACAGACCGTCAACAGAGTGTTAAACAGAGCTCTGTAAATGAGGCGTACCATTAACAGTTGCTGTACTGTTACTATTCTAGTTACATGGCTCTGTAAAAGAAGGTACAGCTTTAACAGAGCTGTATGACAATCAATAACAGAGCTACATATGTAAACGATAACATACGTTTAATAGTGGACATTTGCAGTGCTCTGCTCCATGTAACAGCCTCGGAGAGCCACTATGATGTTGTTCAAGAGAGAGCGAGCGCGTGCTTGTTTTTGTGTGTGTGTGTGTGTTGGAACCCAAGCCATGTCTGAGCCGAGGCGCACGTCGTACCCCGCTACACGCAGAGCACCAGGGGTATGCTGAACCTCGTGTGCGAGCCGTGTAACATCAAGAATCAAGAGAAGCACAACAAAGCGATGCGCTTGTAAATAAAGTTATCACGTTTGAATAGTCGCTTAAAAATATATTTGTTGCTATTAGCCACCGATGCAGCGACTCATCAGTACATGCGTTCGATGATGACAGGGTATCCGACGGTCGATACACGCGTATTTTTTGCGTTCGCTCTTTTATTTCTGTTTTTTCTTGTAAATGAGCATTTGACGTTGACGTTTCGACTGTGGCGACTGCGGCAGCGACTGCAGCAATAGCAGTCCCCCTTCGCCCTCTGTCTCACTCTCTCTCTCTCTCTCGCTATCTTTCTGCTTGACTTTCGTTGTTTTTGCAGTCCATTGACTTATACCGTTTGCTCTTTTTTGTTGTTGTTTCCCTTCGTATGAATTTTCGTACCTCTCTCGCACGCGGAGAGGCAGGTTTTTTTTGGGTGGCCCTGTCCGTGGCCAAGATTTGTACGATCTACCCGTATGGATGCCGCGATGGAGTAAAATCTGTCTTATTCAAAACCCAAAAGCCGAATTCCCTCCCGACTGTGATTATTGTTTCAGTTTTAGGCGTTAGAGGCGTAATAAAAACGACCCTACCGTTTGAATTCCAATTGGATCGCATTGCAGTGTTTTCTTCTTGGAAAAGCTACATACATATGTTGTACATTTGCATGTGTGTATGTTCCACTCCCCTCTACTCGTATAATTTCTTGTTGTTTTGAGGCATGCTTCTCCCCTCGTTTTGTATATTAATGATGATGCAACTTCAATTCAGAGCCGGACTCGAAAGTCTCGTCATTCCATATCGAGTGGCATAGCACACACACACACACATGCATGAATCCTTAACTACCGAACACGTTGTTTATTTATGGTTTATTTGCATATTGTTCTTGTCTCTGTTTTCTGCTGCTGCTGCCGTTGTTATTGTTGCATTTTAATTAAGATAACTTCACTTTATGACACATCCACCTCCTCCTCCTACTCCTACTCCTCCCCATCCCCCTCCTCCTTCCAGTCCGGCTATCGTTCCCACTCCGCCACTGCTTCGGGGGCGGCCGTCACTCAAAAACAAATAAATTGTGCACTCGATTTCAGGGAATCCAGAGTCAGAATGTGATTTGCCTAGCCAGCCCTTCACTCGATTAGAGACAAATCGATAACAATTACATTTGATTGGAGGTATCGGAATGTATAATTAAGGAGCGGAAGGAGGTTCTCCTTGAGATTCAGGACGCCCTTCAATGCCTAGAATACTTGGTAACGTGGACTAGACGGAATATTGCAAGAACATGAGTAGTTTCGATTGTTTATCGATACACTAACAGATCGATAACTATTAAAATTGATTGAATATATATCCTCCCTAAATCTCTGGGAATGTACAGTAGATAGAATATTGCAAAATATGAGTTAAAGTATTCTTAATTGTTTCTATCAAAAAGTGCATAGAGAACGATTCTCGATGAATATTTTATTCGATTAATGCTCCCATAGTTGGTTTTTAAGCTATTTGATCCATTCACAGTGAAAAGCCCACTGTAATTGGCTTTAATTGTATATGCAATGGCACTCCGCCCTCTTTCCATCTACATATGTACATATGTATCTATTTCCTCACTGTGTGCCGTGATGCCACTCCAGTGGCTTCGTGGAAATTTAATTAAAGCGAATGCGAAATGCGAATCATAAATATTGTAATGCAACCGGAGACTCGACTCGACTCGAGCGCAAGCTCAGACACTAAAAGGAAATTGTCAAACACTCGCAACGTTCAGAGACCCCGGGACCAACCTCAACAGAACTCGAATGAATGTAGGTCATCCACAGGAGTTGGATCGTGGAATCTCTTACTTGCGATTTTTTTGGTCAGGCGAGTGCCGCTCTAACGACCTTTGAGATACGACAAATGAATACCCCTTGGGTATTGCAATCTATTAGGGATGTTCAGACGTTCACGAGACAGCCATTCGCTTAAAAACACTACAGACCAGTATCGGGTATAAAAGGGGTTATTTGTTGGACAAATTACAAAATTAATAAAAATGGAGTCAATTTTGTATGGAATTTGTTGTCTCTTTTGCGAGATTTCATTGTTCATCCCCACCGACTTACTTGTAACGAATGGTCTCTGTTTGTGTCATTCGCAACGAAAGATGTCCTTTCGTTTATGGGAACTTTTTGCACAGCGAACTAGCTATGTTTCCACGCTGGCCCCGCTCCCACTCACTCGCCGGAAAACTGGTCCACGCGAAGGTCGAACGTTGTGTCGAAGCTGCTGGCCAGCAGCGGTCATGCCTCTTAATTAGTTGCTTATTTTTTGACACTTTTTGTGTTTGCCAACCGCCAACTGCCAACCGCCAACTGGTGCCAACTGCTGCTGTTGTGGTCTCATTAGAGGGGGCCAGACAACCTGTTGTCTTTTACTCGCATGAATCGCTTGCAGCGGGTGGCTAACCGGTTTCAGTTTCGGTTTCAGCCTGCTTTGATAGCGTGGGGCTGTCTGGGGCCGTCGTCTGTGGCCCGCCATGGCTGTGTGTGGCGGGGCTTTGTTTAAAGTCCAAAATTTTGTCTGCGATTGAGGCTGAGTTTTTTACGGTTCTACGCTGCTGGTTTTCGTGGACAGGTAAGTTCTGCTTCCGTTTGGAAGCCAGAAAACCACGCCAGGTCTCAGCGCATATCCCAGAAATGCATTTGATGGGCTCTTCAAGGCGATATTCCCTCCACTTGTCATGCATTATTATGCAGGCAAGAGAAACGCATTAAAACCCATAAAGCACCAATGCCACGGCGTATGGATGGAATATAAGTAGCGTATATTTTTATACCCGATACTCGAAATGAGTATGGGGGTATATTCGATTTGTGGTCAAAATGGATGAGTGTAACGTCCAGAAGGAAGCGTTTCCGACCCCATAAAGGATATATATTGTTGATCAGTATCAATAGGCGAGTCGATGGACGCATGTCTGTCTGTCCATCTGTCCGTTCATATGAGGGCCTAGTTCTCAGAGACTGTAAAAGCTAGAGCAACGACATTTTGCATACTGACTTCTGTGATATGTCACTGCTACAAGTGTATTTCAAAACTTCGCACCGCCCCATTCCGTCGAAAATCTGTGGCATCTTAGAGAATGACCAAATCTACCAGATTGCCGAGTCTGGATCAGATCGAATCATTGTTATAACCAAAAGGAGCGAAACAATTTTCGGTCGCTACGCAGCGCCCGACGA
This sequence comes from Drosophila miranda, assembly GCF_003369915.1. Lineage (NCBI taxonomy): Eukaryota > Metazoa > Arthropoda > Insecta > Diptera > Drosophilidae > Drosophila > Drosophila miranda. The sequence goes on from NC_046674.1 coordinate 29,495,098, forward strand.
CACGTTCTGACTGATTTTCTGTCTCTCTCGCTCGCCCTCTTTGTCGTGTCGTTCAATGTTAGCGCCGACTGGTGGAGGAGAGCCATGCTGACTATGCATCGGGTATAAGTGTAGGGTTGCGGTCGCAGCAGCAACTCACAACGTTCCCCCTCGTTTGTATTCGTGTGTAAGTCCCGCACTTGTGCACTTATGCACCAAAAGAAAATGACAGCAGAAAGAGAGAATAAAGTAGGAATATCATCAAACCATCTTCTTTTACTTCATGCTAATATATATTTTTAGATCTTTTGGGAAGCGATGGAATCGATATCGATATCCATTGGCTCAACGCTGTTCCCCAATCGCTTTTCATCTTTCAAATTTAGAGCCTTCACATCAATATCAATATCCATCAGTACTGGCTTGCTGTCGGGCTGTGGCCGCACAATCGGATCATCTTGATCGATCTCCATTTCCTCAAGCAGATGGTAGTGCAATTTTTGGTTCTGGTCAGACATATTTTATAATGTGTTTTATATTTATTTATGTGATTGTATATATTGTATTTTTGATGTTTTTCCACTGTGAAAATGTGTTTTGAATATATTGTGGAGTTTTCTTTGGCATTTTGAGCCGTATTTCTGCAAGTGCCTTGGCCATTGATCTACAGCCCAAGTCTAGGGTCTAGGGCTGGTCGCCCAGACGCGTTGCCAGTCGCATCGCCTGTCACGTACATAGGTCATGGAAGAGCCGGAGAGAAGTGCTTACAGCTGGGCGGATAGCGGAAGGGCATGACAATCGTTTTGCAGGGGAGCAGTGCGCAGATTGGGCAGAGAACGGTAGAGGTTACATATATCTATATGCCCCTTCTACGGATCCACACTCCCCCGCCCTGCAGTTGTGGCAGAAACAAACAGAGAACCAATTAAAATGCGCCACACATCACATGTGCGCGAGCATTTATTATACATTTTTCGTTGGAATTGAGTGAAAAATAGTTGACTGAAAAACGAAGAAAAGACCAGACAGAGTAATAGATATGATGGAGACGGGGAGTACCCTATAATACCTTTCGAACGGATAGAGTTTGATTTATCACGTGATCTTTCATATATGAACCTTTTATGTCCATAGGATACATTCTTTGGAGAAAACTCTTTTATGATATGTCCTTGGAAATCCGAATAGCATTAAAAATATCATTTCGGAGATGTAGTGACATATTTTTTGCAGATACTTCATGGGAATATACATTAAATATTCATTTCAGAGAAAAAAGCCTCGAAATATATAGATTTCTTTTTACCATGCAATTTTTTCCCGTTTTTTAGGAAAAACATCTACTCCAACTACAAGCCATCTTTTTTCCACTTATTTCTTCGTCCAGCATACATTTTCCATTCTTTTATTTTCCCTCAAAAATTGGGAAAATATTCGAGTCTAAGACTCGCATATCCCATGACCTAGCCCTTTGACGTATGCTGAAAATGAATTCTGTGTCGTAGGGTATAACCCTCTTACAAAGGAGCAAACGGGAGGGACTCTGGCCTGACTCCACTCCGTCCTGCATTCTCTTGGTTTTTCATGCATGCTTCAATGTTGTTAATACGACGCTTAGTAGTTGTTGTCCCACACTGGAAACACACACACAGACTAGGCACTCTCTCCCTCACAGAAGTGTCTTTTCAGAAAAGTATATATAGCCTTTGATGTTTCCTTTTTGATCTGTTTCTGTTTCTGTATGTCGAAATGTATGAATTATTTCCGACTCGGGAAATGCGGGTTACAGTTGGCTCTGCAGGCGCTTTCTGACACTGTTAGGTGTTTCCCAACACTAATGTTAAATCGATGGCATATGTAAGGGCATCAAGTGATTCGGCGTCTTCCAAGGGCCTTTACTCCCTTTTACTCCTCTGTTTTTTGTGTTGCATATTCCCGATGCAACACACTATGGAGTAGAAGAGAGAGAGGGAGATGGCCAGAGTGCTCAGTGAGCGAGAGAGAAGACAGTATAGTAAAATTATTGGCATGCGGAGCGGGGAGGAGATGCTGCAACGTTTATTAAATTTTTCAAGTGCCACAAAACAGAGCAGGGGAGGGGCAGGACCACAAGGAAGCAAGGTGTGTTGTCATGTTGGAAATTATTTTCGTGTTCCCCGTGGAGCGGCGAGGCGCCTCTCTGTGGCAGGTGGGGTGAAGGGTGGAGGGCGGAGGGGGTTGGTCCTTTATGTTGTATTAATTTTACAACTTTACATTTCTGCAGCTTGCAACACGAGAGGGAAGGAGAGATGGCCACACGGAAAACAGGGAGGAGGAGTGGAAAGAGGGGGTTGGGGGGGCAGTGTGGGCGGGGAATGTTCAATAAAACACTGCACTTAATATACAGCAGCACTGGAGTTCATTACTCAAACCCCTTGAAAATCCTCAAACAAGAGATGGAACGCATCTCTAGAGAATGCCACCATATGTGGCAGGACGCGAATGGTATCCTCCGTATCCTCCGTATCCTCCGTTTTCCCCACTGGACGGCGCGACACATGTGTGTGCTGCGTTGAGTGCTAGACCGACCCCCAGAAGATACACTCCCCGTGCAATCGCTGATAATACACATAAATACATTGTCTAATATTTGCAAAGCTTCAGCCACAAGCCACGTTGCAGCTGCAGCGTGCAACTGCAACTGCAACTGAAACTGAAACTGAAACTGGAGAGCCAGAAGAAGAAGAAACCAGAGATCTTCTGGTGCGGGGGAACGGGCTTAACTGTCGTCTGGGGTTTTTTAGAAATTTGTTTTGCCTCCCCGTCCCTGCTCTGTCTCCGTGTCCGTCTCCGGGTCTGTGTCTGTGTCTGTGTCCTCTCTGCACTTCATTGGAGCTGGAACAAGTTTTGCTAACTATTTGAGTGAGTTTTCCTCCCCTCAAGCAATGCCCCATTTCTTTAGTTTGCTTTCCGCCGTCCCCCCCCTTGCCGACAAACGGAAGACAATGCGAAGAAGGAATCCACTCTCCTAAACCCCAAAAGCCGTGTCTCAGCTGCACTCAGTCGCAGATCCCAGTGCCAAATCCCAGTTCCAGTTCCAGCTCCAGCTCCAGCTCCAGCTCCAGTTGCATGTGTGGCATGTGGCATGTGGCATGCTAAGATAATGCACTACAAAGTTACATATTGTTAAGCGGCTTATGGCGGCCGTGATTCCTCCTTTGACAACCTGAGACCCGAGTCCCGAGACATGAAACCCACCGAAACCCGAGGCCTAATGCCGGGGCTAATGAGTTCGTTAAACCCCTCGTTTCGCAAGTGCCACACAACGGCAGAGCGACAGGAAGTACCCTGTTTTGTGCTGTGGCACGGCACTTCCTTGGCAGAGAACGTAATCTGCTGAGGGAAGTGCATAATTTGCGTATGACTTGTATTTTTCGCTCAAATTATTGGAGTGTGGAACCCCTTCAAGAGTGAAAATCATGCAGGACTCCAAGTCAAAGGGATAAACCAATCCAATCTTGTTGGCCCCTTGAATCCCTTTAGTCTCGAATAGAAGTACCTTTCGGGCCAACTGTTGTCCACTCTGCCACTCCTCCGTCCTCCTCTAAAGTCTTTCGATTGCAGGCAGGATGTTCCCTGGCGGCAGCGGCAGCGGCAGCGGCAGCAGCGTTGCCAATTTTCACCCAAATTAGAAACAATTTGCTGTAGAGTGCACTTAAAATCTGAAATAGAAATTGAGAAATGGAAATGGAAGTGGAGGTGAAAGTGGAAGGAGTGTGGCAGTGGCAAATGGAATGTCCTGTCCTGTCCTGTCTTGTCCCGTCCTGTCCCTTTGGAGTGGAGGAAGGGACATTTTGTCAAATCAAAAACTGAATTTGAATTTCAATCACCTTGAATTAAATCAAAACTTGCAAAATGAAGTGTGCACACTGAAAATGGCATGAGGCATGGCACACGCACACACACACACACACACACACACACACACACTTGAAAAGTCCTTAGAATGCAGCACGAAAATTGGAATATAATTCTTATGAATGGGTTTCGGGTCCTTGTTGGGGAGTCTGGTCGAGAGAGTCCTTGTCCCTTGCACCCGTCCCGACCGCAGCCGGCAGCAGCAGGAAATGGAGTCTGAAGATGAAGGCTTTTTAGCCACAAAAATTCACAGCAAAGAAAGCAGCATCCACAAATGCATTCGACAGAGCCAAAGGAGTCCGAGTCCTATGAGTCCTAGGGAATGTGCTTGAAAACCCATCAGCCTCTGGGTAAACCACAAAACATGAAAGAGCCTTCCCCTCTCCCTCTCCCTCTCTCTCTCTGCGGAGTGTGGCAGGCAGTGGCACTCCACTCTACAAGCGAGGAAATGTCAAGTCTTCTGTCTATAATTTAGTGGCATATTCAATTTGTCCCTCAATCCCGAGTCCGATTCCGAGTCCGAGTCCAAGTCCAAGTCCAAGTCCAAGTCCTTTTGTAGCTGCAGGTCTCCTTCGGTCCTGTTCTGTCTGTTGATTAAGCATTGCGCACACGTAGTGGCAATTGATGCCCCAGATTCGCGCACCTGTTGGAACCCAGACGCCAGACCCCAGACCCCAGACCATCCTTGACCATCCGCTGGTCAGTGGCGTCCCTCGACTTTACAGCTTCTCTCCCTTCGCTGTCTGCACGTTGGGGCACGTAGCCGAACAGAGGGCTCCATGGCTCAACTGCCATGGAGGCGTAAATGAAAACTGGTTCCGGCCAATGCATGAAGCGATTGATAGATTGATTGATGGTTGCACAGTTGAGGGACTTGGCTCATTGTTTGTGCAACACTGCACACAGAACACATGATCATCTCCTGACCATTGAATGTTATTTTGTGTTCTTTGAGACACAGAAGAGCCGCCAGAGATAGCAGAAAGGGAAATCGAATGAGTTCAGTTGTCTGCTTTAAAAAAAACTATCGACTTCATCATGTCTGGTATCAGTTCATTCCATTTTACGAACCGATACGGGGAACCCTTGTTCCCAGATGGCAGATTCTAGCTATTCGGAGTACTCTTAAACTAGTTTTCGAGCTAGCTTTTAATTCATTTTATTTATGTAATAGTATTAAATTTATTAAATAGTATTTATTAAATAGTAAAAACGTATCTATAAACATATTTAGATCTTGGTGACTATCTCTTTAAGGACCTTTCAGGTTCTCGATGAGTTTAGGAATATATACGTATTAGTTTTCTGCTTAATTTGGATGCGTGTAGCACCCAGAAGGAATCGTTTCCGACCCCACAATGTATACATATATATTCTTCATCAGCTTCAATAGCCGTGCCGATATAGCCCTGTCTGCCTGTCCGTCCAGCCGTCCGTCCGACAATCCTTCCCGATGCGCGTCATAGATCTCGGAGACTAACGGCTGCACCTCAGCCGTTTATCCATGGATTTGTACGAACGATACCGCAATCGACGCCTAGTTAATAAAGCTATCCACCTATCAAGGAAAATCAAAATGTTGTAGAAGAAATACCGCAAGAAATTATCAATTTTTAATTTGAAAGATTATTATTTTCCAGACGGTAAGCTGAAGCAACATAGTGCTTGGGTCTGATATACTTATAGCTGAATTTCTAAATTGAATAAAACCAGATGTAAGATTTTTTAAATTTAAAAAAAAAAACACAGCATAAAAAAAACCATAACAATTAACAATTCTAAAAATTGGTTTGGTTCTAAGCGTAAATAAAATGTTCAATTTTGTTGCCTAGTGTTATTCCTTTATTCGTTAAAAAAGAATAATGAATATTATAATACATTAAAATAATTAGTATAATAATTAGTATACATATGTACTATTAATATTATTAAATTACTAACTGAAATAAGTTTCCGACGTATTTTTAGAAGTTTGGGGAAGTGGTTCGGATTTTTACTCATAAATTGTAACCAAATTATTATTATTAAAAATACATACAGAGGTGGTCAAAAGTATTTACACAACGAGCTTTTTTTTGCATGTTCAATTTGGGGAGCCTTTTTTGTTGTTGTTGTTGAAATCAAAATACAAAAAAGCTTTCAGGGGAAAAAGCTCGATCTACTAGGAATTGAATGAAAGAAGAATTTGAAATAATAACTGTTAATGGGCAAAAAATAGAGACATGTGAAAGTAAAAGTAAAAGTGTGTCAAAAGTATTTACAGACTTAGACTTGGTTTGACTTAGTGCAGTCGTTTTTTAGTTTATTGCAGTTGCAAAAAGTAAATTTAATTTAAAAATTTTAATTAACTAAGTAAAATGGTGAAGAGAAAGGAGTTGTCTGTTGAAACTCGATCAGAGATCGTTACAAAATTCAAAAGTGGAATTTCAGCAACGGAACTTGCCAAGGCAAGGAAAAGAAAAAGGACACTAATGGAAATTTACAGAATTTAAAAAGAAGTGGAAGGAAACAAGCGATGGATGAACGGGAATGTAGACGGTTAATTGGCATATTCGATAAAAATCCGTCGATAAGCCTAGTTAAATTGTCAGCAGACTCGCAACAATTGATTGGCAAAAAGTCAGCGATGCCACAATACGTCGGGGATTAAAGGAGATCGACTTACGATAATATAAATTTCCGAGCCAAATAAAGAAAACGCCTCTCTTTCGCATTGGAATTCATTACAAAACCAAAGGAGTTTTGGTACAATGTTTTATGGACAGATGAAGTAGCTTTCCAGTTCCAAGGCTCACTATGTAAAAGATTTATGCATCTACGACAAGCAAAAAAACAAAATGCAGTGCAACCTATGAACAGATTTGGGGAAGGCACAGTGATGTTCTGGGGTTGCATGTCGTACTACGGATTTGGAGACTTCTCCCCAATAGAAGGCACACTCAATCAGACCCGGTATCTAGTTACACTGAACGAACAACCACAGCTTTTGTGTCTGGTGCCAGGTTATTTCCCATCACCGACTGGATTTTACAGCAAGACTCCATGCCACAAGGGATCAGCACCAACTAAATTTTTACAAGATCTGAATGTGGCTGTTCTTCCTTGGCCTGCGCAGAGCCCTGATCTCAATATTATTGAAAAGAACAATTAATAAGAACCGAAAACGCGAAGATACCATCAAGGAAGTAAAGGAAATTTGGTCGAAATTGGATCTTGGATGTGCTCGCCACTGGAATCAATTCCAGCCAGGTTGCAGGCAGTTATTGATGCCAAAGGTGGAATCACTAAATATTAATAATTAATTAAAAATTAAATTAATTAAAAAATTAATATTATTCATCCAAACAATTTCAATAAAATCATTAAATCATAATAAATAATTAAGTTTAAGTTTTGTGTAAATACTTCTGCAGCATAAAAAATGTGTGTAAATACTTTTGACAACTGATGGGCAACACTTCATTTGCTTCTCCTCATTCGAATAAACAGGTATCTTTTCCAATTCTTCTCTCATTCATTTCCTAGTTGATCAATGTTTTTTGAATACAAGTTTTTTTTTTAAATTTATCTTTCAACAACCACAGAAAAAGCTCCTGAAATTGAACATGCAAAAAAAAAACAACTCGTTGCGTAAATACTTTTGACCACCCCTGTATATGTATATTATTACATTATACGAATATATTTATATTAGAGGTCGCATGAATTGCGCGAAACGAATTCAAGGAAGAATTGAAGTGAGTGAGTGCGATGACGTATACGCTGTTTCCGAATTGTTTCGAATGCGTTCTATTTTTTGCCTCTTCTTTTTTTGGGCAGGACTCAGTGTTATTAACTTTGGAGAAGAAAAACAGCTGTTTTTGTGATAAAAGGATAATATTTTTTGGTGCAAGTATTGCACACAGTTTCAGAAAACATAAAAATACAGTGGCGAACACATGTCGATACATGTTCATCACTTTTCAGTTTAAACGCCTGTAAAATCTTTAAAAATTCATCAATCTTTAATTCTTTAGATTCTTTAATTTAAAGAGAATGAAAAAAGACAATAATTTCAATTAAAAAAAAACCATTCCTTATCCTTAAGAGATTTAAATTTGTTCGAAAAAAGATAATGTTTGTTCCAAAGGGCCTTAGCTTTTATTATATTCCGAATAAGTTTTGGCACACTCTCGACTAAATTTAGTAAGTAGGTGCTGGCAAGGTATCAGGTGCCACTCCGACCTCACGCGCTCCCAAAGACTCACCCAATCCCTTTGGTGCACACTCCTACTCTTCCAATGTTTTTTAAATAGAGCCCATCGATTTTCAATGGGACTTAGATCTGGGCTATTGAGCAGGCCACTGGATTAGGTGAAAACTCGAATTATTGGGACGATTTTTCACGAATTTAGCTGTGTGCGTCGGGCTACCGTCTTGCTGGAAAGTGATCTCGTATGTGGGGAAGACACATTTGTCTATAAAATTCCATCGATTTCTACCATTTGGAGTACGTAGTGTACATAGGCTACATGGCTAGATATATATTTTAAATACTAAGATTTTCGGCTAAATATTTGCTGCCTTGCTGTGGCTGTGCGAAACGAAGAGAAGAACTAGCAACGAATGAGTGCATGGAGTGCGCATGCAACAATTCGGGTAATTCGACTTTTTGAGGCTCTCCCGTTGCACTCCTTCCTTCTAGCAAATACAACAGAATACTGAAGCTATGAAGCCCACAGCCCAATGGACTTGCGTTTTGAATAGAGCCACGCAGATCTCTAATTCACATCTATGGTAAGCCGGAGACCTTAGCTCAAAACTGTCGACTGGTTATTGCAAGCCACAAAATATCCTCAAAGTGGGAAAATATTAGATGAAACCACTGCAGGTGCATATTTATATGCAAAACGGATGTATTTAGCTGGTACGCACTTTGCAGGCATTTGATGGAGTCAGTTTCAGGCAAAAATTTTAAACAAATCCTTGTTTTGGCGCGCTTTGAGGGACCACAACAGAATTTAGCAGTGACATTTAAGAGCCTCGAACAATTTTAAGTTACGTACATTCTGGTGGCGGGCTGTATTGAATCGCAAACTGTAAATAAATGTACGGTGTATAGGGGTAGGCATTGCACTTACCTTTTCTGGTAGAAATGTTTAACAGAACTTTCACGTAGATTTACAGCAGAGGCGACTGTGTAGCTAATGTGACTGTGACTGATACAACACACTTGACATTTGTCAGATTTGATACCTATCCTTTCTGTCCAGATTGCAGTGGGGGCTGGCCACAGCCGAACCATGGCCTTAACCGAACCACTTCCGCATTATCGAATGCTGATTATATTCCGCGGGAAGAACGAGGACGACAACGACAATTGTTAGGTAGTCTTTCCTGGTGTGAGCGAGAGCGTCGCACCCTCTCTCTCTCCCTCTCACACATGTTACAAGCATGAAAACACATCCTTAACTGCGTCTTTATTGAGCGAGTGGGAGCGAGGGAGTGAAAGGTTTTCGCAGCTTCTGCATCTCCGAAACATTTCTCTCTTTCTTATGGGGAAAACCCACTACTTACTAGCAGATAGAAATTTGGTTCAATTCGAGGCTAAAAATGAGCCTGATGTAAAGCGATTATCGCTCTAAATAAATCGAAAATACAGTTTAGATTTGGGTCAACGATCGTAGAAGGCCTGGAAGACTTACCTTTCAGGTATTTTGGGGCCTTGTGTCTAGAGTTTTCGTTTAGTTTCTCAGTCGAGCCTGAGATTTTCAACAAAACACTACCTACACATTTTCTCCAGATCAAAATCGGTTGTAAGTATAATTTTGAGGAAAAAAGTGAGAGTTTGTATTTGATCACTGCTTGATATTTTCCCTTGCAGAGGATGGAGCTTCCCAGGTTGACCAGCGGCAAGAGCTCCCGTTCCAAGGGGCATCAGAAGAACACGGACGCCGAACAGAAGCAGACAGAGAAAGATGCCGCCCAGAAGACGACGACCGAGGACGCGCCATCCACCTCCACGGCAGTTCCCAGCATCATTCCTGCACGGATCCCTACCTCGGAGGATACAATAACGCTGGCCTCGGCTGTGGTTGCCACACTTCCGGGGACGCCGCTGGTGCCTTCGCAAACCTCCACCGAGCGGCGTGACTCCACTGTTGTGCTGCCCGTGGCCCCGGTGCCGCCCGCACAAGCACCCCCACCCACGCCAGCCCATGAGTCCACGGATGGTGACGATACTGAGGAGGCTGCGTCGGAAAGGCGCGGCATCATCCACCGCCTCTTTGGATGGAACTGAATACTTCAAAATTACTATAGTTTCTAGATAATACGCCTACTCTTCTGAGGCTCGAATAAATACAAAACCAACGGCAGAGCCACCAAAAACTAAAGCATTTTTCAATGGTATTTCCATAGACTTCAGAGCACTGGGGCCTCAGTGTTGCAAAGTCAGCTCTTTACCGTCAGATCTGGCTTTTTCAAAGTAATATAAAGGGAAATCTTGGATTTTTGTACACCCGATACTCAAAAAGAGTACAGGGGTGTGCGGAAAATGGATGTGCGTAACACCCAGAAGGAAGCGGTTCCGACCGACATAAAGTCAGCATCAACAGCCGAGTCGATTGAGCCATGTCCGTCCGTACGTCCGTCCGTCTTGTTTGACGCCTCGTTCACAGAGACCGTAAGAGCTGGGGCAACGAAATTTGGTATCAAGCCTCCTGGGACCAGTCTTCCGCTTCCACAAAAGACGAAAATCCTTGGCATCCATAATTTTGAAGATACGCGAAAACCAAAAACGCAGAATCTTAGGGAATGACCATATCTTCCAGGCTCATTATTATAGCCGGAAGGAACAAATGAAATTTCAGTGGCTTCGCTGTCTCTCTCTCGCACACTCTTGAGTATCGCGTATAAGTGTAGATATCCATTTGTATAGCATTTCTCTCTGCTTCTCTCTTTGATCTTGCAGCTCTCTCTCTCTTGCTCTCCTGCAACGTCAATGTCTGACGAAGTGCCTTTGGGGCGTTTATCGCAAATTTTCGATACGCTCACGAATCTCCAGCAGCAGCAGTCGCTTCAGGTGCAGGCCACAGCGACGGCGGACCAGCGGCGACGTTCGGCCTCCTCGTCGCCCTCGCCGTCGGCCAGTGCCTCGGCCTCCAGCTCGGGCCGGGCCACACCCTCGGCTGGCGCCCATGCTCTGTACTATGCGCAGAGCCACCATAGCCACTACTTCCTGCGGCCCCAGGATGGCAGCGGCGTGGGCTTCCTGCACACCTTTCCCTCGCACCTCTACCACCACCAGCACCAGCAGCAGCAGCACCAGCCGCAGCATCAGCAGCATCTGCTCAACCAACAGCTGCTCCAGCAGCCGCCGTCTCTGCCCTCGCAGCTGCCTGGGCGGTCGTCGGGCTCCCAGTCGCTGCACGGCTCCCCGTTGCTGGTCAAGCGGGCCACCTCGTTTAGTGGTCAAATACCGCTGGTCCAGGGGCGGCTCTCCAGCACCACCTCCACGCCGAACAGCCCACGGCTGATGCCGCGCCGCGTTCCACGGCCCCCGCCCATTCCGGCCAAGCAGGGGTCCAAGCAGGCGGAGGCGCCTCAGCCGTCCGTGAATCCAGTGAATCCAGTCAATCCCGTGCTGGCCGCCCTCGATGACCCCGATGCACCGTGGCCGCACTTTTCCGCTCTCACCGAGCACCTGGACGTCCATCAGGTGAACAACTATGGACAGGCCCTGCCGGAGGTAAGACATCGTGGGTTTTTCGGCGGGGGCACAGCACTGTATTCAAGAGATTCGTTTTTTCCAGATCAACTGGCAGGAACGCTGCCTGGAGCTGCAATTGGAGCTGCATCGATCAAAAAACCAGGCGGGACGTATACGGGATATGCTGCGTGAAAAGGTAAGAGACCTCTCGCTAGGCCCTGAAGACGGGGGCAGATGACACAGAAACCACATTAATTGCCGACAGGGGCCACATCTTGAGCGAATGTAATTATGATTTATGCGAGCGCGCCACGGTTGAAGCATCTTTACGACCGACCACAAACAGCCCTCGAATGTGGATACAGCGCGTGGAGCGGAGGAAATAGTGTAACTGTTAGAGGCGGTGATGGCATATGGAGCTGTGGAAAATGATCCCCCATTATCGGGCTAATTAAGTCATTAGGCATTTGGCCAAAAGACCAGCCAAAGGGAGCAGCTGGGGGAGCGTCCCAGGGCTGGTTTCGGTCTCCGCATTAATGCAAAAAACTACATGAATTATGTATTAGAGTGAAATGTGAACTACAATACAGCCAAGCCACCCATCTTGCCCCATGCCCGTGGCGAAAACCCTGCTCTCGTCTCGCTCCCGGGGGGTGGGCCTTCACGGGCGGGAGCCGGAGCCTGCAACATGCTGGAGCCTGACATAAATTCATTTTACTTCAATGATTTTTGCTCCATGAATTATGCATGAGTACTCTCCTCCCCTCCCTCTCCATACACCCACGTGGTACGATCTCCGTGTGGCGGGGGTGTGATAGTGTTATAAACTTTTAAAGATGTCCAGACATGGCTATCCATCGATGTGAGAAAATATGTAACGAAAAATGGAAAACAGATCAAATATTCTTTAGTTCTGATCAGATAGATCGTTGGAGGATCGTGTAAAGAGGATAAACGGAGTGCCAGAATTACTCGTAACCTTACAACATAAAACGCGGTTGTGGTTCCTCTCCTCCTCCATCTTCCATTACGAGTTTGAGTAAAATTGAGAGAAATCGCCCTCCCCACATTAACAAAAAAATCCACTCGTCCCTTTTGCGAACAGGGATACCAAAAGACAGAAGAGAAATGCATGCGACAAATTACGTTACTGACTAACTGGCGGGTGTAAAAGTAGAGCCGCGTCCCTTGCCGCGGCTCACAACGTTCCTGTTCGTTTTTTTAATATTGATATATACCAACAATGCACAACAATATCCCAGGAGACTGGATACAAAATTCGGTTGCACTAGCTGTTCTAGTCTCTGAGACATTTTATGGGGTCGGAAATGCTTTCTTCGGGGTGTTACACACAGCCACCATCACCACAAATCTAATATTTTGTACCATTATACTCTTTTGAGTATCAGGTGTAAAAATCGACAATATAACATGGACGTTTTCGGTAGATGGAAACGGGTTTCAGAATATTCCAAATGATTCTTAAGCGTCGGTTTGTTAATGAGAACATTATGAATTTTCACAGAACTTACTATTACTATACCCTATAACTATTGTTATAACTATCGACTATAAATATTATAATAAATATCAACTATACTACAATAAAAATGAATAAAAACAAGAGAAGTCGCGTGATCGGCTTGTGGAGAGAGAAGACGGAGGAGCTAAAGGAGCAGGAGCAACAGGTGGATCAGAACGTGCTGGAAGAGATATGTAAATACATATATACCAGATATGATTTTTATGCAAAAAAGTTTAAATACTAAAAAATCTTGAACTATCAAAAGAAATATAGAAATATAAAAATATAAAAGAGTTATGGCTTGATCGGTTTACGTTTGAGAGTTCGTTGGTTAATATGAACCAAATGACATATCACAGAACTTAAGATTAAGCAATGTCCCATGGCTGTCCCATGTCTTTCCCGACAAGGCCGTAATTCAGTAAGGCATCAAACACTAGAGCAGAAGAAATGTCGCATCCTTTTGTTCGTCCATTACTCTAATGAAATGGCCAATACTGACTCTGCCACCTGCGGCATTGCTTTCATTTCTACGTTGCGAAACACAAGAATCGGAGCATTTTTGGCAAATATCCAATCACACAATCAATGTTTCCAAATGACTTCATTCGGTGCTACGACTGAGAAACGGAGTAAGTATCCAGGGTACAGAAACAGAGAATGATTGAGAAGACTGCTTTCGAATATGACTGGCGAAGAACGGACATCCGTACGACTGAGAAACGGACCAAGCATCCAGAGGCGTAGCGGGAGACCGGTCTGGTGGGAGTTCGGCAACAGGGAAAACGGGAGAAAATCAACTGAAAATGGCGGGAACGAAATATGGCGTGCTTCCGTGTCTTCAAAGCAAAAAGTATTGCACACCAACAAGTAATGCAAAATTAAACTTATATGAAAGGTTTGATTTGGTTTTTTCCTCATTTTCTATTCCAGCGTACTGCCAATTGAATATAAAATACATTGTTTAAGTATTTATGTATCTATATATGTACATATATTTAGCAAATTTTAAAATTGTTTTCTCTCCTGTTTTTATTCGTTATTAGCATATAATTGTTAAACTAAATATATATAAATAGATCACAAGCGCTCATACACACACACAGAGTACAGGGTATTAGTTGTGCAGGATACGCCGCGACTCACAACGTTTGGTACTGTTTTTTTTTTTGCTCGTTTTGAAACCAGCCTCTGTGGGCATATCATTTATTCATGTCAGCGTAACAGAGCTCTGTTAGCGCAGCTTCTGTTAGTGGCTGGGCAGACAACTGTTGAGTGAACGAGAGACCCACATCAGCAGAGAGCGTTCCCTGTGATGGCGGTGCACAGAGAATTAATACAATTATTCGGAAGGTAACTTTGAACAAAAAATAGGCTATGGACTTGTGAATTTTTAGTATGTTTTGGAGTAAGCCACAAACAACAAATCTGATCGTCAGTTTCATTCGCGAATGAATGGTCCATCGTGTTTTTTGCTGGTTTTTAATGATTTTCGACGTTTCACGTTCACATTTCACATTTTCCACACAGTAAGCCTCGGAACAAAGTTCTTGTACGTATGAGCAAAGTTCATATCACGAAGGGCACAAAAAAACTAAATCCGATACCTTTTATTTTTATATAAGCATACTTTCAAATTTCCTGCTTGGCAATGGAATACAAAATATGTCCCTTAGCCCCTCCATTAGGTATTTCTTGTGGCAGCTTCATATTTTCTTGTCTTTTATTATGCTTATCCATTGCTTTCGGACCCGGCGAATGTTGTCTCGCCCAATTTAATGCCTTCATATAACACAAACAGTTCAAATTTCGACATGATTTATTTAAATGGAATCGAAATCTGTTGAGAGCGATATTGTAAACAATGTTTTTTGATTTGTTTTCCGACTCAAAAGCAAACAACGAGGACGGTTTGCCACCACGCGAACAGGCAGTGAACAGCTGACAGTGCGAAAAACAGGGAAATTCGAGAATAGTCCCACAGACTTCCAAAGATTGGCCTTTCGGTTTATGGATTGTCATCGCAACGGCCAATCGAACGGGGAACTAAATTCTCTTGAATTGGAATGGAAGATCAGTTGGAACAACCGGAATTCGTGGGATTAGGACTACCTCTCCCTTGAATTTTCCCTTGACGATCGTCGCTTGAATCGCATTGTTCATCAGTTTCTTGGCGGGCAACCGCTGCACGGTTTTGGATGATTCAGATTCCTCGACATGATTATGGTCGATCCCACTTTCAGCAGTAAATTATCTGGCAGAGTTTCTGGCACATCTAGCGAGTTCAAAAATTCATCATCGTCGGTCACGCTGTCAACGGATTTTTATAAATGCAGTTCTCCAGCGATTTGACTTTGAATAATGAAATTCAAGCTATCGACGTCCTTGTTTTTCCCTGCTGGTATTTCCCGTCCACTCATCCAATCCAATCCAATCCAATCCAATCAAGATTTGTAAAATTTTGTGCAATGCGGGGAGCTCTTTAGTGATTCGTTTCTCCTTTGACGATGTGAAATCGCAAAAATATGCCGGGAACGATATCAGTCCAGTCGAAACATCAACGGGAATTGGGCCACTGCCAAGAGCCAGCAGTTGTTTCGAGAATTCAGTATTCGACGGGTCATTCTGCGACTCTCATGTTCGTGATCAATTTCAACTTCTTGACATACCGCCACAAAGAAGACTTTTTTGCAGTAGATTTCGGAATGACGGGAAGCATTTGACGAAAGACTCCGGAGAGCAATATCATAGCCACATCGAATCGTGTCCAATCGCCCCGTAAATCCATTGTTCGATCAACTACTTCCAAAGCTCGTGCCTTCATCCCAATGCTGATTTTGCATTCTCGCATTAATTTCGCTGTCGCCGACGATTTAAATCATTCATCATCTTCAAATAGTGCTCCGGATGCATACACTTTACGTGAAAGCCATCCCTATACGTTCTCTATTATATATAGATCTGAAGAGTATAGATCTAGCAGTATGGATTGGGGCGTTGAATTGCTCCAAGACAATGTAATTCCAAAAGATGTGGAGAAAGCAGAGAAATGAATATTGGAGTAGCTCTTTGTAGCGAATGGATTTTATCTTACACGAAAAAAAACTGGATCTCAAATGTGCCATAATAAGAGACGACTATGGTCACGGGTCAAATGAGGTTCTTACTTTCTAAAGTCATGAAAGTAATAATTAAAACCATCTGTTCCATCCAAGTTAAAGCGTTTTTCATCAGAAAAAACGGTTCGCACCCTTCCGTGTTCCATGTCATATGATTTCGAGCAAAAAAACATCAGTGAGTGTTGGTTTTTACACCCGATACTCAAAATGAGTATTGGGGTATATTAGATTTGTGGTAAAAGTGGATGTGGGTAACGTCCAGAAGGAATCTTTTCCGACCCCATAAAGTATATGTATTCTTGATCAGCATCAATAGCCGAGTCGATTGAGCCATGTCTGTCTGTCCGTCTGTCCGTCCGTCCGTCTGTCCGTCCGTCCTTCTGTCCGTCGTCCGTCCCCTTCAGCGCCTAGTGCTCAAAGACTATAAGAGCTAGAGCAACGATGTTTTGGATCCAGATTTCTGTGATATGTCACTGCTACAAAAATATTTCAAAACTTCGCCCCGCCCACTTCCGCCCCCACAAAGGACGAAAATCTGTGGCATCCAAAATTTTAACGATACGAGAAAACCAAAAACGCAGAATCGTACAGAATGACTATATCTTTTAGACTACAGAATCTGAATTGGATCGTATTATTATTAGAGCCAGCATCAAGAAAACAATTTAATTTTTTCTCGCCCTGTCTCTCTCTAACACACACGTAGTATAGCCGGCTTTGCTTAGAGTAAAACATTAGCGCCTAGATCTCAGAGACTATAAAAGGTAGAGCAACCAAATTTGGTATCCATACTCCTAATATATCGGACCGAGACGAGTTTGTTTCAAAATTTCGCCACACCCCCTTCCGCCCCCGCAATGGACGAAAATCTGGGAATATTCACAAATCTCAGAGACAATTAACGCTAGAGTAACCAAATTTGGTATCCGCACTCCTGTTAGATCTCACTATAAAACGTATATCTCAAAATTTCGCCTCACCCCCTTCCGCTCACACAAAGGACGAAAATCTGTTGCATCCACAATATTGATGATACGAAAAAACTAAAAACGCAGAATCATAGATAATGACCATATCTATCAGATTCCTGAATCTGGATCAGATCGGATCATTTTTATAGCCAATAGGAACAAATCAATTTGCAGTTGTTACGCAGCGCCCAACGTCACGCTCAGACTGATTTTCTGTCTCTCTCGCACGCACTCTTTGTCGTGTCGTTTAATATTAGCGGCGTCTGCCGGAGGAGAGCCATACTGACTAAGTATCGGGTATAAATGTAGAGTTGCGGTGTCCGCAGCAACTCACAACGTTCCCTCTCGTTTTTTTGTAATTTTAATATCTTTTGCTGGGGTTAACTCCCAAAATTTGATCGCTTTTAGCCGCAGAGCTCGTTGAGTTTGAGGCTTCTCCCTGAATTTTTGGCGTATCCCAAGGCGTGAATGCTTTTCTGTTAGGAGGTGTCATATTATTTCCATAATTTGATGGATTTCTTGAGAAATGAGACACAACGGACTGGATTCTAAACATTTTTTTGGCTACCTGCCTGGTTGTAAGGTTGCTGTCTCGATATGCCAATATCTTAGCTTTTTCTTCCGCTGTTAGAGCCTTATCATGACCCGTTTTATGTTTAAATGATTTAAAAAGCGAGAGGTATTGAATTGAATCAGTAACTGAAATCGCAGCCTCTGAGTCTTTTCGACTTTCTCGGCATAGGCTTACGCAAAATGGAAATAGCAGTCCGCTCTTTTCCCCCTATTTGGTTCACTTAAATGCTTTAACAAACACAACGAAAATTGTGTCGATGGCTTAATTAACATCTATTCGATCTATTCTATTGATCGGCAGTACACATATACATATGTACATATGCTCCCTCTCGGCAGCAGCCCATGCAGCCGTTCTTTCGCCATCTCTATCGCCCTCTTGATCTGTCACACTCTCGCTGGCATTGAGGCACGGGCACGACCTAACATAGCACTCACTTTTTGCACGTCTATAGTTTTTCAATCTGACACCGTCTTGAATCTAGCGAGACGCAAGTGGAGCGATAAAGATGCTGACTGAGAAATCTCTTTATTTTATTAATTATTCCCAGAAAATGATCAAAAGCATTTGATGCTATCAACAGACGATGAGCAGTAATCAAGGCAGTGATCGAAAAGCCGACTGATTTGGAGACCATAATACAATGGGTCCATAATATTTGTTTCATGGGTCTTTGGGTCCTTAAATTCCAGAAGAACAGTAATCGCTCTGCAACGGCCCAGCACGGCTCCTGGTATAAACTTGGTTTATACAATGACGTAGAGTCCATCATATTTTAGACCAGCTGGCTTGAGCGTAAATACTTTAGATCCTCCTTTCTTGCATTCGCCTCCTAGTAGAAAGAAGTGTCTCTTTCATGTCAGTCTCTGTATCGTATGCGCATTCGAATTCTTTGATCGAAACCTCACTCATCACAAAGTACAATTATTGCTAGTTCCAGTTCCACAATCGACGGCATTTTTCAGTGTAATGCGTTGCTGATTGTCGATTTAATGAGTCTCAATTATGTAGACCCAAAACGAGACATTCAAAGAGTACAACGAATACGTGAAGCGTTGTCCTTGAGAGCTGCAGGGCCAAATAAAATGCGAATTCAACAACTGGTGACCCCGACCAATGGAGCAAAAAGGAGGAGAGGCCCCTTCCGCTGAGAGCAAATATTCACTCAATTATTATTACGAATATGAATATTATTTCGTGTTGCTGGGGCTTTTTCAATATTTAATTGCCAATTTTCGAGCAGTCGACAAAACAGGAACAGAAACAGCAACAGCAACAGAAATGCAGCAAAATAAACAAGAATAAGTAAAACAGAGTGGAAAAGTGTGTGCATTCAGAAAATAGTAGAAAAGAAGAAAATGCATAACTCGATGGCTAAAAGTATGCGATGAATATTTTATTTCTGTTTTTATGCAGTTCCCATTTCCCCCCGCCCTTTTCCCTGGCCCCATAAGGACGGAGTCTCGCTGCCTTTTTTGTTGCTCTTTTTAGTTGACTTTTCAACTTTTGCTAGCAATGCAATTCAAGTGCATCATAAATTTTAAATTAGTTGCACTAAAAACTTGAAATGGTCCGGACACAAACCGATTCTTGGGTCAATCCACCATTCCACTGGTTCCCCACCCCCACCCCCTTTAAAAATGCCAAAAGAAGCGTCTCTAAATATGCAATATTTTGTATAATATTTCCACTCCTTTGAATCCCAGAAAGAAGCTAAGAAAAGCAAAATAAATCAAGGGGAAAATGAAATAAGAGCACCTATGTATGGGATCTAGTACTGATATAAGATCCCATTTAAATGCAGGTTTTAACTTAAGAAAACAACAAAAACTTTGTATTGTTTTTGTGGAATGTAGTCCCCACATCTTATCATGACTCCCTTCAGAGAAGAAAGGAGAAACGAGGACCAGAACCTAAGACCCTTCAGACCTGCAACGACCGCAAAATTTGGGCTCTGGGGGAGTGGGAGAGTGTGTGGGGCTCCTATTTTCGTCTGGCAACAATGTTGAGGATGTTGAAATTATGGCCAAGCATATTGCAACATTCTTGTAGGACAATAAAATTCAAGTTTACTGCCAAAGCCATGCCAGGAAAAACAGCAAACGGACGACCGACTCTGGCTGACGGCAAACGAATCCGAGAGCAAGGCTGACAAGAATGGCCCCATGGCCACCATTGGAAACTGCCAAATTTCAGATGAACAAATAGAATCAAAGAGAGGCGACTTTACAGCTGCTTCGTCCAGTGGGCAGAAGATAATGAAATCAGAAATAAATAGAAGATCCCCATCAGAAGACACTTTTTGGGTCCACAGAGCTGGAAAGCCCACTGGAGCATTTACGGGTACATACGAAAAACTACTAATCCCTCGTTTATGTTGATGCAAATTTACAGAGCAACGAGCCCCTCCCAACCCAACCCTTGGCTTAGCCAGCGTTGCACAGTGGGGGAATTGACGAATCTGTCAGGAACAAATCGTTAGCTTTTACGGTATTTAATATGACAGAACAAATAGAGAGTAGTGTAGAGCGAAAAATGATTTTTTTTTTAAGTTTTCAGGTGAAGCCACAGTCAAAAACGAGGGGGAACGTTGTGAGTTGCTATTGATGCTGATTAAGAATATATATACTTTATGGGGTCGGAAACGATTCCTTCTGGACGTTACACACATCCACTTTTACCACAAATCTAATATACCCCAATACTCATTTTGAGTATCGGGTATAAATACCAAAAAAAATTTTAAGGTAAAAAATTGTTACTGTGCAGACCAGGAAAGTATAATATTTTTACACCCGATACTCAAAAGGTGTATAGGGGTATACACTCCCCGGCACTTGAATACGACACACTAAAATGTACACTTTAGGCACCAATATTTCTGGCACCAGCAAAAGAAAACGGTGAATTTGAATTTTCATCAAAGTAGATTGAGGAAAAAAATTTAATTGACATATCTCAAATTTCCGTTCTTAAAAAATTCGACACTTGAATACGACATTCACATTGAAAAATTTGTTATTTTGGATGTGGTCACGACCGGATATCGAAAAAATTCTCAGAAATCAATTAAATAGTCCTTATTACGAGAAAGAAATTTGGGTTGTGGTAAATCCTTTTCAAAGAACGAAAAATCGAAAATAAAAGCCTCGAAGGAAGTAGGTCCCTCAATAAGTAATAAAATTGGTAAAACTAGGTGTGTTCTGAGTGATTTCATATAGAACGGGTCAAATTATGGCAAAAACATAAAAAACCGAACCAAAATTGCTACTTCCGAGACCTCTATGAGATCTCATCTGCGAGCCGCATCTAAAAAACACGACTAAAACAGTTTTCTTTGGCTTGTGCCGGAAATATTGGTGCCTAAAGTGTACATTTTAGTGTGTCGTATTCAAGTGTCGGGGAGTGTATATTCGATTTTTGGGGAAAGTGGATGCGCCCAGAAGGATGCGTCTCCGACCCCATAAAGTATATATATTGTTGATCAGAGTCAATATACTTATGTATATATATACATAAATGTCTTTCCCTCCGTCTGTCTGTCCTTCTCGATAAGCGCCTAGATCTCGGAGACTAACAAAAGCTAGTGGATCCAAATTTGGTATCCACACTCCTTTGACACAAAGGACGAAAATCTGTGGCATCCACAATTTTAAAGAGACGCCTACACGTTCTGACTGATTTTCCGTCTCTCCATCTAACACACTCTCTGTACTTTAATTATACAATACATATGTATAATGGTTGTAAAGAGTAGGTTTTTATATGCTTTTAGTTGTATAATTGTGTGTAGAGTATCACAGAAGGAGATGTGGGAAGTTAGGGTAACAGAAGGGAACCCCCTTGAAAATGAACCAAAAAAATGCTGCCCCCGAAAGTAGGAGCAACAGAAGGTTGTTCCTCAAGACGACTTCCGATGGCACCCAGTTGCTTGACCTGGATGATCTGGTGTGCATATGACCATCCTGTGTTTTGATACAAACTTCGAAATTGGCTTCTTCAATGAATTTGGCCAATTCTGTAAAGAAAAGAGGAAAATCTCTGATGTTGTGGAAAGTAAGGGCTTTCCTGCTAGATTGGTCATTTCACTCTCTGTGCGTTGACGGCATTCCGTTGGTCATTTGACTGCCACTAATATGCAACTTCTCTGGCAGCGACCGTGCCCCACGGCCTGGGTCGCAGTTTCAGGGATTGCAGCAGCCGTCAAACGGCAAACATGGCCCGAAAGTGGACTCACATTAGTGTGTTCTATCTGCCATAAGCTGCATGTGCCCCTAAAACGAGCACTCATCAGGCCTCCCATCCCTGCCATCGAACCCCCCGTGGAGCGCGTTAACGCGTCGAAAACTGCGCTCTGGGGCAAATGACCGCCTGGCGTGCCCAGCCTGGCTGTCATCCATTTCAATTTTCATCTGCAAAGGCAGAACGCGAACGCAAACGCAAACCCAAAACCAAAAACCCCAAACGAGAAGTGCTGACAAAAGTTTGCTCGCATTGTCGATTAATATAGAACGAACGTAACTCGTACACTTTCAGCAATGCGCATTGAAATGCGAAGGACGGGACATCCGCAGACAATATTGTTTTCTCCAAGTGTAGACTGAAATCCGTGTATGGCATCTGTCAGGACTGCGAGGAAGTGGCGGTGGCAACAATGGCACATCCGATGGCACAATAGAGTCGCAGTTGCAATTCCCACTTTGAGGCCCATAAGCAAGGGACTGTTGCACTTACACACGACAGAGAGGGAGAGAGAGTGGGGGAGTGGGGGACTGGGAGACTGGGAGACAAAGGATTGTCGATGTTTTCATGCCATTTTTATAGCCATGCCAACGGGCACTGGAATTGTTTTACGGGAAATTGAAAATGTTGCCACTTTATCTGTGCGATGTGTGTGTTATGGGTGTGGCAGTGCGAGTGCGGGTGCGGGTGGATGTAAATGCCAATCGCTTCGATAATTAATCGATAAGTGTGCTTAGTGGGCCAACAAAAATCATTCAATCGTGGAAATAGTGATGACTAGGGAATGGAAAATTAGTAGAACTGTGATTATCGATCGATTGCAGCTCTTCTTCGAAAATTAATCGTCAAGTGTCATTCATCCATTGTCTTTAAAGCAAGGAACTAGTGATGATTAGTGAATGGAAAAGCATTAGAGAAATCGATTGTTTACCGAAAAAAAAGTTTCGATAATAAATCGATGAGTAACACAACAAAGTAAACGTAACCATGGAAATATTGATGATCGATCTCAGTGCTGCTTCGATAATTAATCGATAAGTTGGCCAACAAAAGATTAGTCATCGAAGAAGAAAAATTATCGATTTCAGTTCGTTTTTGTTTCTTAACCAATGGAGTATTTCCTTTCGGTTTTCGAACTTTGTGGACAGCTGCCACACGACCCCTGCTGCAGCCCTGCTCCTGCGACCCTCTGCGCCCTTGCTATCCTTGGAAGGGGACGGGGGGACGGGCGGACGTCTGGTGTTGAAAGTGGATGGCCATGAATGCCTTCGTGTTTAATTAAAATTTTTTGACAACTTCGTGCCTTGGCATAAATTGGGCATCGATGCGAAGGAGGCTCATGAGGCCAGGACCAGGGCTCGGATGCCCAAAGGCGGGAAAAGGGAAAACTTAGCCAACTATTTGAGCAATTAGAAGAGGAATCTCCACCCGCTGGAGCCCAAACCCTTTCGCTTGTTCCATAATTAGTGAATAGAAAAATGCGTTCGCTGGGTGATGGAAAACGTAAAGGATTTCGATGAATTTTCCTGGCCTGCGGCAACTTTTTCCATGTAGCAGCACACACACTTGCCCCTGCCACCAACATGTGCATCCTGTTCACTTTTTTGGCGACATCCAGAGGATGTCGCAGGACCAGAAAAGAGGCACAGCCAAAGACCAAACGACGACGACGGTGGTCTGCAAAATTAATGGCCATCAGTCGCATAATAAATGAAGAGCTCATCCAGACCACCACACAGGGCCCTGCACCCCGTCCCGTCCCGTCCCGTCCCTCTACTTTTCGCATGACTGTGTTCTTTGTCCTTGCCACGCCTACTACTTGAATGGAGGCGTACAGGACAATGGAGACGAGGCGGCAAAAGGACAGAGAAAAGGCAAACTAGAAACAAGAGCACAAGAAAACCGTTTTCTAAAAAAAGTTCGTTTTATTTTGTTTTGTTTTTATGTTGAAGGCAATTTTTTGTATACCCATTAGTCGTAAAGTGTACAGCTATATGGGCATATGGGTTTATAGGGAAAGGAGGGCGGAGCGGTCCGACCAAATGCAACATAGAGGAAGGTGCGCACTTGCCTCCCTCTTTAATTCCAGCACATGAAACGCGTGATGTCCTTTCGTTTATGGGAAACTTCTGCAGCATTCGACGAATGCTGTGCTGCTAACGAAACGAGTCATCATACAGAGATTTTCATCCCTTAAGAAGGGTATCCTTATGATCGATTGTTAGTACGATCTTTTGCTTGATTTTGTCTGAGGAGAGACTTGGCAGGGGGAAGTAATGCGCTAAGGATAGAGGGACCACGGGACGACCATGGGACCTGAACAGTTGCTGGGGTACACCCCGTCGCGGCGAAACCTCATTTTGTGTATGCAGCACACATGCTGGCTAGCCAGCTCGCTCGCTTATTCATTTGAATTATTCCCAAAAGCGCATTTAATTTTAATTATGCGTGACAATGCCTCATTCAAAGACGGCTACACGCTACCCCCATTAGCGTGCCTGTTTCACGCTCCCATTGCCGGCAGGATTATAGAACTGCCGAGTGGAAATGGAGCTGAAGCTCGTCTTTGCTTTGTTTAAATATGCAGACAAATATACACACGAGTACGTGTATGAATGCCAGATGAAGATGGAAATTTCGTGGAAAGAAATGGAGCTTTCATTGTTTCAACACGCAGCGATTTGTTGCAGTCTTCTAAATGCGAATGCGAATGATGCCCGTTCGTTTATGGGAACCCTGTAAAACGGCAACCGCCTGAAAGTAGGCAATGCAACCATTTCCCCAGCGATGCCAAACAGGAACGGAAGTACTACCACAGAGGCAGAGAGATAGAAAGGAATGCAAGCAGGAAACAGAAGCAGAGCCAAAATATGCGTTCCACCCACACAACAACAAAAACTCAAATAAAAAAAGCGGAAACAATGCTCAGCCCAAAGAAAGGAAAACGGAGAAAATCAGACGATTGAGGGCGGACTACTCGCAGAAATCAAATGAATATTTCAGCTCCAAAATATTTGGCCAACATTCTGTTTTCGGGTTTGCTTTACTTCCTCCGAGATACATACACATATAAACCTATATATTTATATCTGTCCTGGTGTATGTTGAAGCAACTGTAAGTGCACCATGCCCCGTGCCTCTGAATGTTGACAAGCATTTAAATGTGGGGCACGAGCAGCCAGCAGATGGACGGCGGTGGCGAGCCCAAGGGAAACGATGTTAGAGGGGGACATTTTTTTGGAAGATGAAGACATTTGACCCAAGAAACGCCACCGACTGCCCGAATAGCCCACTGAAGTGCACGAAGCGGAGGGGGGGACCATGGCAAAGACCAATATTTGCAATAACAAGCTCAAATATGCCCACATAAGGTTTCATTTTCGGACATTATGTATGAATATAATTTCAAATTGCGATAAATAAAGTACATTTAATAAAAAATCGATGATTTTATCGATGATTTTCAATCGTTCAATTGAAAAGCAGAGCGGTGAACGCCATGGAACGTTTCCCTGGTAATTGTTTATGATTATACCCGATGGATATATCGATGATATCGATATCGAATGATCAAATGCGATTGATTGATCTTTCTGTACCATGCTGACCCGGGGAAAAAGGAGACATGAGGGATAACAAGGCCGACTCGAGGGTAAAAACCTAAGAAAGTTACTGCAGAATTCCGTTTTTTGGGGGGATCTGCTCCCCTCACCGTGGGATTCATTGCTTCCTTTTTGGTGTGGCATAAAACATGACGCAGATTATGACGCTATTCAAGCAATTAATGCGAGAGCCAGCGCTCTCTCTGCTTTTGGTGAAAAACCGCAGTACAGTTGTGTGTTAAGCGGCTTTGGCAAATGTACTTTAAGCCTTTTATTTGTTGTTGCTGCTGCAATGTTGCAATAACTCACACTTACACATGCGAATGCCACTGGGAGGGGGTTGGGGATGCCACTCGAAATAATAATGCCAAAAAATGATTTTAAGCGGATTTGCCCCAAGAGTCGAGAGTCGTCGTCGTCGTCGTCGTCGTCGTCGTCTTACCTCGAGTAAAGGTTTCACTTTCCGCACTGCTCCCCACAAGCCCACACAAAAGTGGGCGAAAATTTATGGAAAACTATACGAGCAGAAGAGTGGCAATAAAACGGGAAAAGGATGGAGGAAAGTGTGTGGGGAGTACAGTCGCAGAACCACACGACAACAATACGAGAGGAGACCCTTGGACTAGAGGCAGATGGAAGTCAGAGAGCAATAAAATATATATTTATGTGTATGGGATTAAAAAGGGTATTAGCCAGTTGTTACTTTATATAGTCTCCCCCTTCGCCCTTCGCCCTCCGCCCTCCGCCCTTTACATCCTCCCATCATCGCAAACTCACATCCTCACAGTTGTTGGACTTTGGTCAACAATAACAGAGACGTTCCTTCCACAGGATTCTCTGTGCCAAACAGGGGACAAACATTCACTTAACGATATCCGTGTGTGTGTGTGTGTGTCCGGGCAGGGGGCAGGCAGGGCAGCGCTGGGGTGTGTTTTCTCGCTGGTGATGAAAGCCAAACATTTGAGAGTCCCATCCATTGCGTACGTAGGTGTTGCAAATTGATTTACTCCTGAGGCACTGCAGGGGGGCTCGCTCCTCTCGCTGGGAGATTTGCTTTTGGGAGGGACTCGTCAAAATGAGATCCTTCAGAGCTTCAAGCAGCTACATGTATCGCTATTGATTTCCCTCAAATTTGGTAATCGTTTGCTTGCAATTTCTATATTTTCTGGAGTACAGAATGCAATATACTTTTGTTGGTACCCGGTACTTATAGAGGAATAAAGGATATGTTGAGTTCAGGTAAATTTATGCAAAACCCAGAAGGAAGGTTAAGCTAATCGATATATGTAGCTCTTGTATTCCGGCCCAGATGTGAGAGACTCTCAGAGCTAAAGCCCTTGTGCCTCGACTGAAACGTTGACCAAATTTTTGAAAGCTTATCCTTGATGCCAGATCAGTTTCCTCCTCGTACTTATTATTGCTCTTCGGTCCGTCGTTTAATTCTTCCACAAATGAATGCTTACTGGCTTTTGCAAACCCTTTCTGACTGCGATTTCCCACAAATTTTCTGCTGCCGCAGGGCTGCCAATTGGGTGGGGGGTGGGAGCTGTTAGTTTACATCAGTTTTATCGAGTTGGCAGCTCTGCTCTGGCATGCTGTGCGTTTTTGGCTTAATTGCTCAACAAGTTGGCCTCCAGCTGCGGCTGGAAGCCACAAGCAAAAACCTCGCAAAATATTCCGTATTTTAGCATTCGAATCGGCGTCTGACCCTTTGTGTGTGGGTGCGGGGCATGCCACCTGCCAGGCTCTGGTGGCAGTTGTGGCACTCTGGCAGGGCGAAATTACATTTCACCCGAAAATTCAGTTTGATCCCGAACCGAATTCCTTGATTCTGACAGCCGTTGAAGCTGCGCCTGTCTATCTATCGTTTTATTTCTCTCTTTCTGGCATTAGATCTGAAATCCTTTGAAATCCATTGATTCTGAGGCCAGTCGAAAACTTGTCATAGTCCTCTCTTCCTTTCATGAGATTTGTTATTCTATTTAAAATACTCTCTTTCTCTCTTAAGATTTCATTCGATAGCAAAACTTGTGTCACGATCACATTGAAAATTGCTTGATTCTGAAAGAAATCAAACAAAATCTCTCGATCCTTTCTGTGGCTCCGGCATCCGCTCTCTATGTCTCTCTATTTCTCCTCCATCTAGCTTTGACTTAAGCCATAAATCTCTCCGGCCCACTCTCTTTCTTTATGTGATTGGCACTCGGCCCGCATTTGGCATTCCCATTCTCCCTCTCCCTCTCTCTTCTTCGTTTTTCAGTGGGGGGAAAAAAGGTCAGCAGCCGAAAATCAATAGACGACAACTAATGCCCGTCTCTTCCTTTCTGATCCTTTTGTCCCCTGCCTCTTGCCTCTTGCCTCATCGTTGGGGGGTCCCTGCTGCTGCTCATCCTTCTCTCTGGTTTGATGTTGACATGTTGTCGTCATCATCATCGCTTTACTACGACTACGACTACGGGGCCGACACCGACAACGACAACGACGACGTTTAATTTAAAATTCAAATGCAAACATGTTTGGCAACGCGAACTGCTCGCATACAGGTAGGTGGCAAGGGGGGGAGCGGGACGGTAGGCTGGCAGGTGGCTCCTGCAGTGCCCGCGTGGGGAAGGGGCAAGTCATTAAAATTCGCAGGCGGAAAAAAACATGTGGCCAACTTGCTTTGGTCTGTCAGGCCCCCGCTTTAAGGTTAAGCGGGGACTCAGAGCGAGAGATAGTCAGAGGGTGAGAGGGGGAGAGAGGGGAGGAGAGGGGAGTCGAGTATGTTAAGGGAGATCCCAGGCAGTGCTTTAAGAAAGTCCTCCAGCGTGCTCTCCTCTTTAATGTACCAAATACAGGAATCAAAGCAGGAAAGTATGCTACAGGCGCTCCACGGCGTGTATGGCCTATGGGGTGGTGCTCGGGTGGCGCAGGGAAATCAGCAGGCCCGAATGGTGTACCCCGTTATCCACCACGAGACGAACACGAGTGTTCCCCATTCAACAAATGTCCCCCTAAATAAAGGGAAATCCTGATTTTGGCGCTCAAAAAGGGAAGTTCCTTTGAGGCTTACCCTGTGCTCGAATTGCGGGAAGGGTCTATCCGTTTGGCACGCCTCATTTCAGATCAGAGCTTGTGGGCAAGGACGGGCTGTAGTTTACACTTGGGCTCTGCTTTATCCGAATTTTCAGTTTTTAAATAGTTTTTAGTTTTTAAGGCGCCTAGTTTTGTATAGTTCTGTATCACTGCAACGTTTAGTTGTCAGTAATCGTAGCCGAAACTGTTTCATTAGGGTTTTTCAAAAGTATCTTTCAAAGGGACTCTTTCCCTTTAAGTAGTGGAGTCGATAAAACATGTCGGTTGGAGAGCTGCTCTTCCATCTTCGATAGGTAAAAAGTATCGTATCGGATATTGTTTTCTGTGTGCATGTCTTCTGTCTGGACATGGATGACTTTATGTACGGGGTATCCTTTTAGTGGTTACGCGCTTTCGATATTGAATGTGTGTAAAATTCTGGGACGCAGGACCTGCGCTCCGATTGCAACCGTTCTTTTCTGCCAGCCAGCTGCCAGCTGCTTGTTCAGTGGAGAATTTCCTCCAGCACTTTTCCCCACATTTCCATTCTCAACACGGACACGGACACGGACATGGACACACACATGCGCAGGCCCTGCCAGCTGTTAGTCGGGCCAAGAGCAGCATGCTCTGTGCGAAAGTGTCTGTGTGGCAGTGTTCTGTTCTGCTTTCTCTGTGTGCGTCGGTAAATCACATCCGTGGCACGGCACACGGCAATCAGTTTGTCTTTGGCTGCGTAACGCGTTGCGTGCTCCGCGGGAAAGAGACTCCTCCGTACTCGCATATTCCACATCCCATATACTCGCATATCCTCGCATATCCTAGTTGCATCCGTATCGCGTATTCCGTGTGGGGCGCCCGTCTCGTTGAAGAAATAACAAGTGAAGTTTTGTTTGTTGATATATTTTTTAGAATATTTTTTTTTGCCCATAGAATATGATTGTGAAAATTGTGAATTCCCCACCAAAAAAATTCTGAAATTCTCCACACACTCTTTTCTGTTTCTGTCACATTCGATGGGCTCTCGTTCTGCTGCTGGGCGCGAAAATCTGTGTCCAAAGAGAAGACATTTTTGAAAAGGAAAAGAGGGGCCTGCCCTCCACTTGTTTGTCTTTCATTTTGTGTGGCAAGTGCCTTCGGTGTTTCATAGAATGTTGAATGTGTTTTTCGGAAAGTGAAGTGATGGAAATATTTCCAGGACTTGTCTTGGCTATCTGTGGGGCTTTTCGAACGGCAAATCACAAATTTAATAGAACGGATCTGTATCCTGTACGCTTTTGTTGAATTGTTTATTAAATTATACTTTAACTTCCCCGAAAGTTCCGAAATATAAATGTCTGATTGACTGAGTGAAATGGCTTTCGATTCGCTTTCGATTCCCTTTGGTTTTTTTTGTTTGAAATTCGGAAGAACGCTTGAAGATATCTATTCGCTTATGGGAAATTAGTATGCTCAATGCTCTTTAGAGCATCGCTAAGGCGAGAAAGTGAAATTGAGACCAAAATCGAAATTCAATTGATCGAATCGCTGGATTTTCCCGCTGATTTTCGTCTAGATTTTGCCCCCTTTAAATTTCAAGCTGGTGTCATTATGGTGTATGTTGTTCCCCGGGTGTTTCCACAGATGTGTGTATGCGTGTGTCTCGTGTGTGTGTCGAGGCAATTGCATGCCTTGTGCCTGGTGCCTCGTGCCTCGTGCCTCCCGTCTCCCAGCCTGTCTGCCACATGCCACAAGCAGACAGAGAAGGAGAACGGGCGAGGGTTGAGCGAGTGGGAGCCGTATGTATATTATCTCCAGTGAATTATGGCCTGGCCATATAGATTCCAAAACGGCTTGTCCTTACAAGAACTACAGCTGAAGTTCCAGGCGACTCTTGGGCACTGGGCACTGGCGCTGGCCACTGGCACTGGCCACTGGCTCCATGTCTGCCACAAATACAGCACAGCACACACAGAGACCTTTTCAGAGGCCCTGCCCCTGCCCCTGGCCCTGCCCGTGCCTCCGTCCTGGCAGTATATGTATCATCATCATCATCATGCATTTTGTGTGGCACACATTGTTAAATGGACGATACAAAACTTCAGACACCCCAAAGCAGCAGCAGGAGCAGCAGCAGCAGCAGCAGCAGCAGACGGCAGGAGTCATGGACATGGACATGGACACGGACATGTCCTGGACAGGACACCATCTACTACTCCCTCCTGCCCCCCGCCTCCTGCATGCATGCATGCTGTTGCATCGAATTTCTCTGCTCTGGACTGTGGCCACTATGCCACTTGATATCTGATCTCTATCCTCTCTCTATCTCTATTGTATAGATATACATATATCCCTGGTATTCCTGGGCTCAAATCATGCCAATGTCTGGCCGCATAATCGAAAAAGGTTTAGCCACTAATTAGCTAAAGCTTCAGAGAGCCATCGTTCCCGTTTCCATTTCCACTTCCATCTCTCTCCGCTCTATCTTCCTGCTCCCCTCTTTTCTCAGGGAAAAAGCAGAATTTATTGATGACCGGACAGCATTAGCCTGCCTTGCCTGGCTCCTTCGCTTCGCTTCCTTCCTTCCATCAGAAATTGAGTTATTTATGCTACGGAATTGATTGCTGCTTGTTGTGAATTTCCAGCGCCAGTGCGTCCGTCTGGGGCCTCAGTGCAGCGTGTGGGGAGACTCAAAACGTGTGTGCCACCGATACGTTATGGTTTTATACTTATTATGTATTTTGTTTTAACCCGAGCAATCATTTGTTCTGTCTGCAATGCACTTAAAAGGGATAAATATTTACTAGTTTTCCTCAGTGTACTTATAATTGGCATTTATTGTTCTTTTTCAATGGTATTTTTGTTATTTCTGAGAGTTCTGAGAGTTCAGTTCTTCCAGAAGGACTTTCTTGTTTTTCCTGCAAAATGCTGTCAAAAATTGGTTGAAATTTGGTTATCCATTCGGTTTCGATTGATTGGCTGCACGAAAGTTCCCTTAAGTGAACAGATACCGATGGCAGTGCCTTCCCATACATACACACACATATACAAACACATCTCAAACTCTTCGAAATTTTTTGTGGTTGATTCTTCAACAGTCGAAGCGACTGCGGAATCAGATTTAATTTATTTATTTATCTTCTTTATGACATTCGATTGCCATTTTCCATGTGGATTCACGGGATTCATGATTTTCGATTTTGTCGCCATCAAATGGCAAATGACAAACAATCTGTTTCTGCGGTTAATGTCCGTTGCCCAACCCTTTTTGGGCGCGTTTCCCGCGGGGCCATTAATCACGTGGGCGTCGCGACGCCTAAAAGTATGCAGCATGCAATTAAAAAAGAAACAATTGCAACATAAATTTGCATGGCAGAAAGACAGACAAACAGAGAGGGTGTGTGCGTGTGTGCATGTGTGTGTGTTGCAACAAATTCTTTTTCCACTTGCCACAGAAGTGCGAGATTTAAAGCGCCAGCGTGAGAGAAAGTGAGTGCCATGGGCCGGACAGTGCGCCCAGCCTAAGCGAAGCGAATAATTCCGTGAAAAGTGTGACGAACTCTCGATTCTCGATGGAAATCAATGGAGGAGGAGCCAAGCTGCTGCCGCGGGAGGGCGAGTGCTCGAGACGGCCCCATAGTGCAGGACCCACGAGCAGCAGCACCTCTGCCATGGAAGTGACGGTGAACACCAGCACCACCACCACCACCACCACGATCATTGAGTGCTCCTCCTCGACCACAACCACAGGCGCCGGACTAGCTGCCGCGGCAGCCACAGAGAACGCTGGGCCAGGGACATCGTCGAACAGTTCGCCGGGTGGCGGATCACCTGGGGGCTACATCCATCACCACATGCATCATGGATCCCCGCTCCACCACCAGCTGCATCCCTTCCAGCTGCATCACACGGCTCCGCCCTCGCCCCTGGCCGCCGTTCGCAGCCATCCACACCCGCAACAGCAGCAGCAGCAGCAGCATCCACATCCAGCGGGATGCCCGGCCGTCTGCTGCACTGCCGGAGCCCACCACATGGGCCATGTTCCCCACCTGGGTCCGCACCACTCGCTCTATCCCCTGATGGCTGCGGCTTCGTTGGGATACGCCGGGTCCAGCGGCCCCAGTTCGCTGGTCAACTCCCCGGCCCTGGGCCGTCGAAAACGCTACACGAGCACCTCTTCCAACTGTTCCAGCCAATTCAACAACAACTATGCCGGCCTCGATGTCGACTCGCTCGATGATATGCTGAAAAAGGTAAGCGATCAGCCTGTTGGGGGGATTCTCTTTTAGAGAAGATCTCTGTCCATTGGAGAACCCCTTATATCAAAGGGGGCTTAAACATCTTCTGATTCCTGCTACTCTGATAGCTTCTCAATCAAACAAGAATACAGATTTTTAGTGTACATTTCGGAGTCGTGAAGGCCTCTGGAATGAATGGAAGCTTGCTGCTTTCTGTTGGTGGAGCTCAAAGTTTAGTTTAGGGGTTGACTCTGCAGGAACCTCCCTGGGTCGCTACTCCTCCTGGAAGTTTTCTTTTGTGGACAGCAGTTCTTTAAGGCTGCAGGCCCCTCTGTCCTGCTGTCGTGTCGGTCCTCCTTCTACCTAGCTGTCTGTCTATCTGTCCGTCTGTCTCTCTCCTTCTGTTTGCCCTTGTCTGTTGGTTGTCCACTGCCATGCCCCTGTCCCCCTCGGTTCCGTCCCTCTGTCTGTCTGCCCCGCCTGTCGCAAAGCCATAAATCTTGAGCCTAGTCCGCACACAGCGTGTGGTCGGCTCCAGGTTTCCAGGTTCTGCTCCTGCTTCTGCTCCTGCTCCTGCTCCTGCTCCTCCTGCGGGGCCACTGCGAAATGTATGCAAGGTTTTTTTTGTGTTTGTTTAACATTTTTAAGGCTGGCCACACACGGAAAAGATGGAGAAGGGGTCCGCCTGTTCCTGTTCCTGGGTCGAGGTTGCCGGGGTAGAAAGAGGGCCCGGGTCGTGGCTCATAAATAATATGCGACAAGTTTTGCCCGGCCGCATGCGAACAATTTAAATTGTAATGCGCCCCAAAAACCGACAAAGAAGTCGGCAATAGAAAATGCCAATGCAAATGCGAATGACGGCGGTGGCAACCCTAGCCGGTGCCAGAGCTGCCACCATGTATGCCATGTGTGTGCCGATGGGCGATAATGAACTCGACACGTGCCCCAGGGGGATCGACACTGAAGGAAAAAACTGAAGTTCCTCTGCAGAGGGAATGTATCCTTCAAGAAGCACGACCACATGCCCAAGGGAGCGGGAATATATCTCCCTAGAATCAGCATTATACCCACAATAAATAAGGAATCTATCCATAAGCCATCCAGAAGTATTGAAGAAGATTCTTAGAGCGATAACCGGATGTCTGGATGTGTGAGGATTAATAGTCGGTTAGATCTTCTTTCAAAACAGATCGAAAACGAGACCTGCGAGATATCCTTGCAGATCCGCTACGGCCCCACCAAGCGAAACGTTTTTGTCGATGCACACACGCATGTTCCAGCTCTCGTTACAGTTTTGCAATCCGCAGTTCATGAAATACGATCATGCCATTTGTAAAGGGAATGCCTCTGGCAATAGCTATTATCTACCAAAAACCCTGTTGTATGCCAAATATTTGCAGGCTCTTTCGTAGGCTTTTGTGTGCTTTTTCCGCCCAGTGCAGTGGAACACTCGTTGCGGTTGCGGCTCTTTCGCCGCTTTCACCTGCGGATGTCGCATTGCTGTCCTCTACAACAGGGGAGTACATGCACCTCTGGCACTGGGGCCTACTCTGCATTGAATTTGTGGCAGATATAATTGACAGGGGTACGGGGAGGGGCGCCATTGCGGCTGAAACTGTTGCCATTTGCTCGATTACTGTGTGGCATACTTCCACGGGTAACGACACAGCCCGAAGGCGAAGCGCGTGCATACTGGCAATTTGAATAATGGTGCCAAATATGCAGACATTTCATTGTTTAACCAAACCACAGAAACACAGAACCACTGGCGAACCACCACCACCCATTCGACCCGCAAAAAAACTGGGCCACAGAGGGGAAAGAGAGAGGGAGAGGGAGAGAGAGCCAAGGCAAACCAGTTGGAAAATTCTGACAATCAAAGTTCAACTAAATCGACTCCCCCAGTCGCTTCAATTTCTGATAAACATGGCCAGGACATAACGAGGAGAGCCCAAAAACAAAACAAAAAAACAGAGAGAGCCGAGAAAGCGGAGAAATTAGAGAATGCGAAAGCAGTTCCCGGCTCCTAGGGAAAGTGGAAAAGGCCAAAACTCGAAAGAAAAATGACTGCCGAAGATGCAAGACAAAAGTAAACTTTCAATAGGCAAAGCGGAACTTAAATCGAATCCGAAGCACACGACAAAACAACAAGCACACAGAAACAGACCGTCCACAAAAGCAGAATGGGGAAGCCGAAAAACGACAGACAGAGTACCCGAGAAAAGAGGAGCAGGGACGGGAGTGAAAACTCGACTTGTGGTTGTCTCGCGGTGTGGTGTCGTTTATGGGGAGCAAAACTTCGTCGACTAAACCAAAAACTTTGAAGCGCCTCGAACAAGTTCTGCTGCAAGCCAAACGAAACGAAACGAAAGATTGTGAAAGATTTTCAAAAGAAGCGCAGGACAATGGGCACAGGACAATGCACTCTCCACAGTCCATTGAAGAGATTCGCCGAAATGGAGAAACAGAGAAGAACTCTATAGTATGATATCCGCTCCCATGAACACTCGATTCAAGTTCGAATGTGCTGAAATAATTGAAAGGAAAACCCCAAAGTGTGACCAGCAAGACGTATGCTTTGAAGATTCATTGTTGTACTTTCCACAGATTCAAGAAAAACTTATTCAATTAACAAGAATCACTGGGAATCAATCAAGTAATTGATAGAATAGATAACATAAATCTGTCTTAATGTGTCTACAAGAAGGTCTTTCAGAAGTAAGATAAACTATGGAAGCTATACTCCCAAACGATAGTGTGACCAAATAAAAGTGAAAAAAACGAGGGGAACGCTGTGAGTCGCTGCTACTGCCGCGACTCAACAGTTCTACCCGATACTCAGTCAGTATGTGTGTTGCTATCTCGCTCCCCTCCGCCAGATGCCGCACACTGCACGAAGAAGAGTGTGTGAGAGAGAGAGAGAGAATCAGTCAGCGCGTGGCTGGGCGTTGCGTAGTCACGACAATTTCATTTGTGCCTTCTGACCCGGTCTAAACCAGATTCGGCAATCGGAATGTCAATTGTTTATATTTTGAATTTTCGGTTTTATATTATCTTCAAAATTATGGATGCCACAGATATTTGTCCTTAGTGATGGCGGGGCAACATTTGGAAATACACAGAAGTATGGCCACCAAAATTTGGTTGCTCTAGCTCTTATAGTCTCTGAGCTCAAGACTTCGCATAAGAATCATCGTCCATTAGGGTATTTAAGGTGCACAGTGTGTACAAGCAAAGAGTTTTCCGGTAATATGTGTATGTATTTGTGTATAATATAGTCGTATAAACATAAATATGGACTATCCCTACACATTTGTATATTTTATTGCATGGTATTGGAACGTTGTATTGTGTAGTATAATAACTAGGGTGCAAGACCCAACCGCCATCTCAATTGCTAAAGCAACAAAAAAAAATACACTCGAATGTCACTCCCTGCTGTAGTTCTAACTACATTATCTCTGTGTTGTATATATGTATATCTAATAACATTACAAGGATGACAGTTACAAAAGATACCCCCGATGGAGCGCGATTTTTAGAGAATTAACGTGTTGGTCATTTGTATCTGTGAGACACATTTGAGCGGGTGAAAATACAATTTCGGGCCAAAACTATTTTATACTGAGAGACCTGCGTATGCTTAATGAGTGAGTGTTGGTGAAGGGATCCTCTTGTCTTTCTCAGAGGACTCGCCCGCTGTTTTGGTCATTCCATCATAAGCGCCATTTGGGAGTACTTAAAGAAGCTTGCCACCCAATTTTGAATACCCTCATGCAAAAAACGATATTTCATAATTGACTTCACACTAGAACTCTGCCCATGAGGATGTTCAAGGTGCGGCACGCATGTACACTCCCATTGGAATGACAAGTGATTTGAAATATGTTTATAAGCCAATTCCATATACATACATATATATTTATATAGTAAATCGCTTTATTTATTTATGATAAATAAGTTATTTGGGGCTCAAAATCTAAATATATACATACATATGTATGTATCCCAACGCCATGAATACGTATACAAATATCGAATAATGAATAATAAAATAATGAATTTGTTGACAAAGTTTATAATTCGGCAGCAAAGAAGTCGTTCATTCTATGAACGATGGATATAAATGTGCAATTTTATTCTTGTAATTTGTATATTTACGTATCCAAATAAATCCGACCAGCTGTTATCTTTCACTTTGTGTCGCACCCACCCCCACTCATCCGGCCCATTCCTCATTTATTTTGTGGCGGCCAGGTCAACTCGCCAATTTGCTGAAAACTCGAAACAAAAATGAACGCACAATTTTCGGTACACACACACGCACAGTACGTGGGAATACGTGTGCACCCATACCCTAGAACACGCTGTAGCCACAATAGAAAACAGAAGCCGAAAAACCAAACAAAACATTTCAACCGCTGAAAATGAGAAAAGCATACAATCGCATATTTTTGTGAGAAAATATTGCAAATGAAAAGGCTGGCTCCTGAGGAGCCGAAGACCGACATGTTCTGCATACTGTACGGTTAGAGAGTGTGGCTAGTCCTTCAATTAAATGATAAAAAAGGTATTGCATGTCCATGACGCATGGAAGGCAATCCCTCGATCCAGTGTGATCGAATGCGCTTCTAGTAATATTCAGAAAGTGTGAAAGTTCGGGGGCAGGTGCTAATGTGTTTCCCCTCCCCGTAGCTATTCCATTTGTGGCTTAGACTCTCGCTCTTTCGCCCTCTGTAGCCGCTCTCCCTGACTCTTTGGGGGGTTCTGGGAGTGGTAGGGGGTTGGGGCCGTGTACTATGCCCCAAGTGCTCGTTAGCCGACATGAAATGCCTTTGTGCCATGAAGTGAGCTCACACCCGCATGGCCACATCCTCCATTACTGGACCCAGGACCCCATCCTCATCCTGCAGCTGCTGCTGCTCCTATTCCTACCCCTTTGCTGCTACTGCTCTCTCTTTCTCTCTCACTTGTTGTGTGTTTGTGAAATAAGGTTTTTATAAGTCACCTTTATGTAATGACAATGGGGAATCATTAAATGTCTATTTGAGCATTTTTTATTTGGCTTTTCCATCGGTGATGGCTGCTCCTGCCTTTGTACCCTCTGGCTCTACTCTTCTGCTGCTTTCCGCATATACTTTTACATACCCTGCAAAAAGAGGGTACTTTGCTTTTGTGGAGAAGGAGGTAGAGCAACAAAACTGCTTCGGATAGGGCTTTCCTTTAAGCTGCTTTCCCCTCTCTGCTTCTAGAAATACGCAGCTTTCTTTCAGGCTTGCACTTTCCAGCTATCCCCTTCTTATGCTTGCTTTGGCCATCTCTTTCTACCGGTTTTTGATTTCCATGAAACACTGAGAGAAAGTGAACGTGTTGGGAACACACAAAGAGAGATATAAAGATAGAAAGTAAGAGAGATAAATCGAATAGAGTGCGGGGTTGGGATAGAATACGGCTGGACGGGACGTCAAGGGGGGTGAAGGGACAGTTTCTATATCCCCAAAATCCTTGGTCTACTTTTCAGGTCGGCCAAATACGGAATTGAAAGCCACAAACAAAACCAGGAAAAAATAAAAACACAAACAAAAAAGCACAAGGCCGTAAAATCCAAGACTCAAAACAAAAATATGATAAAAAAACGAAAGAAAAAGAAAAAAAGGGTTGACACTCAAGCCAGCGTTCCCCTGGCCATGTGCGTGTCCATCAGGGGATTTCCCTTCAATTAGGATTAATACTCAAGATACTACAGAAGGAAAAGGGAAAATCCTGAAGAAAGAGCCCAGGAGAAGTTGGCGAAAATCAATCCGAGCAGGGAACATGGGGGGAACACAGTTGGAGGGGGGGATGTCTTTAGCCCCCCATCTTCCAACCCCAAAGGAATGAAAGCACAATTGAGGCATTATTAGTAAAGTAGTTTTAACATACCAAAAGCGAAACGAAAAACCGTTGAGATGGGGAGGTAGGGAGGGGAAAAGGCGGGAAAATTCCTGGTCAAAAGTCAAAAAGGATATCCCTTTCCATTGATGAGGGACTGACGCGATCCTGAAGGCTTACTTTTGCCCCTTTTTTACGTATGTGTTTGTGTTCTTTTTTTGGGTCTGGGGGTCTGGGGTTTAAAATGCTTAAAAGTACAATTTATCACAATTGCCAATTGGATGTGTCGCAGTCCCTCCCACTCCTTGTGCCTCTGTATATATGTGTCTTTTTCCTTCACTCTCTTTAGGTTTATGTGTGGGGGGGCTCTGACAACTTTTAGCCCCCGTCTTCCCACCTCCATCAGCTGTCAAAATGATTTTTCTTTCCCTGTCACTCTTCCTTTCAGACACCATTTGTGCCGGCCACTTCTACCCCTCTCTCTCTCTCATGTACTCTACATATATTTCTCTCTCCTTCTCCTTCTCTTTCTCTGTCTCTCTGTTTGCCTATTTTTGGAGATTGGGTCATTTGAACTTTTGTTTTGTTTGTGCTTTTTTGGACAGTTTGTGGTCGAGAATTTGTTGAAAAGTTTTGTGTTTGTATCTGGGCCAGAGGGGTGGGGGCAGTGAAAGTACAGTCATCACTGGACTTGCAGTGAATATTCTATCGATCGATTTGCCACGCAACAATCGGTTGATAATTGGTGTGAACAAGACATATCCGCCATGCGATTATTAATCGCAGTTTTATTGGTCAATCGATTATTTAAAGCTACCCATCGAATGATGCCCTCTCTAGGAATCTCTACCGCGGAAGTGTGACTCGTTTCTGAAATTTAATTGCGGCTCCAGCCCCCCACTCTGTATCGTAGTCCATTATGCAACATCTGCCGCTAACCCGATAACCGATAACAATGTTTCGAGCATCATCAAACGAGGGAGAGGGAGAGCGAGAGAGATAGAGTGAACACTTTGTGACGACACTTTGGCGCAATATGCAAATTTAATATGATTTTAATTTGGCCAAACAGCAGAGTGACGCCATGCCACTCCTCGGGCAGGCACTCTTTCCGCTTCCCCCCCCCATCTCCGCTTGCGTGCCCTCAATGGTGGCGTCATCGTCATTGTCATCGTCAAACTATTCAAAAAGAAAACCTGCCAGCCAAAACCTCCTCATCCGCCATCATCCGATCCGATCCCTTTCTGGAATACTATTTTTCCTTCTTTTTGCGTGCTGCATACTTTTGTATGCTGCTGCTGCTGCCGCTGCTATTTTTCCATGCATTGAGATTCAGAATTCCGTGGATTCACAGGATTCACTGGATTCAGGTTGTCCTTTTGTGTGTTTCTCCCTCTCTACTGCTGCTCCTGCTCCTGCCCTTGCCCATGCTCCTTCTCGTGCTGTCGTGTATATTCATGTTCACGTGTAGATTTTATTAAACATATGAATTCATTATGTAAATGTTGTTCCCCGAGCTCGGGTAGGCAGGGAATAAACAGGGAAATGTAAGGGGAATAAACAAGAGAAAGGACACGGAAAAGGATCCGGGGGGAAACCGGAGAAGACCAGGTAAGGAAATGCAAAAAAATTGTATGGAAATCGTACCCGTAGTTGTCGTCGTCGCCATTCATTTCGCATGCATAGTTGGGCAACGTTGGGTTAATGGGTTATGTGCCGTGATTTTCGTGAGGAGACCATCCTTCGGAAGCCATTCGCCATTCGCCATCCGGCAACTCCATTTTCCCATTTTGCATCCTTCAGGAACGAACATCCTCGAACTTCAGAGATCTTTTGTTGATTTTTATGTAAAGCGC
The DNA here is from genome assembly GCF_003369915.1 of Drosophila miranda. Taxonomy (NCBI): domain Eukaryota; kingdom Metazoa; phylum Arthropoda; class Insecta; order Diptera; family Drosophilidae; genus Drosophila; species Drosophila miranda. The sequence continues at coordinate 29,535,695 of NC_046674.1, forward strand.
AAATTGATTCGCCATTGGGAATGGAAATGCGAATGTAAAATGTTGAAAGGCGAAAAGGGGGAAATGGAAATGAAAATTGGAAGGGGAACGGGAAGTTGAAGTGGATGGAAAAATACAGGAAACAATCATAAGGGGAATGCAAATTATCAACAGAGAAAGCAAAGAGATTGTGGTGAGATTTATAATGGGAATCGCTGCTGAATGGCAGGACTCTCGTTCCTTGGAAGAGAAGGAAAGGAAAGAGCGCTCAAAGATCTTCTTTAGCTGGAATTCTGTGTCATTGTAGATCACTTTGGAGAAAGATGTGTCCAAAGTTGGTTTAAAGTATCCATAAACGAGTTATTTTAAGCTGATTGTTGGGTATTTGTTTTATTGTTATTCAACCCGTGAGGGTGACGCGGCTGACTCAGCGGCTCGTGGCCCTTCGCCCGTGGGGAGTGGGATTCCTCCTCTGCAGGGCTGCCAACGGTGCATCCGCTAGATCGGATATCTGACCCTTTGGCCGTTCCCATAAGCACAAAAGTGCTTTAGAATTGTGTGTGCCACAAGCTCTTCTATCCCTTAAAGTCTCAAAAAAATACGTTTTTATACAGCTTGAGATATGGAAATGGCTTTATCCACTCATACATTGATCTTTCCCAATATAACTGGGCAACAAACCTTCAATCTTTTTCTGATCCATTTGGGGCTGGCGTATGTGTGATCTGTGATCTGTGATCTATAGAAATACTCTTCTAAAGGCAGAATTTTTCTCCTTTCTTTCATTGCAGGTGAGTCGATAAAGTCTGACCAAAGACCAAGAAGGATGGCATGCATGCTGTTCTGTTTGGAGAGAACTTTGCCAGAAAAAAACCCTTTCTGGAAATCGAATTCTCCAGACTATACTTTTAAAAATTCAACTTAAATTCAAAGAAGAAACGGGTCAAAGGGTTTTGCGGAAGGGGTTTCCTCGATATCAATCCGAAAAGAGGCCCTTCTTTCGCTCAGTGAACTCCTTTAAAGAAGAGAAGAGGAGCTGCAATCACAACATCCCGCCTGTCGGGGAGCCCCTGCTTCTTCTTCTTCTCCTTCTCTATCCATAACCAAATACCACTCATTCTCATCCCATCCCATCCCATCCCATCCCATCCCAGCCCATTCCGTCTGTTATTGTTGTTCGCACACAATTAACACTCGAAATGTTTAACAGGCTTACAGTGAGGGGCTCAAGTGGGTGACAGACGCCTCAGTCGCCCCAGTGTCTGTGGAGGTGGCTGTGGCTGTGGCTGTGGCTCTGTGGCTCTGGGGCTCTCCGGAAGGCGCGGGTGGTGATTGCAAGCTGGTCATGCGTGGCCGCATTCCCACATCCTTGCACGGCTCCCGGCCCCCGCGTTCAACGTTCAGACGTGGTACAAGCAACAACATGCCACTTAATTTCATTTCTTTTCATTTTGGCAGGGCATACACGAAGACGCAAGGTCCTGTGTGCCGCCGGAAAACGCCACACAGTGGGGCGAAATGATTCTGAATAGTAGAAAGAGCCGTCTAAATGCTTAGGATTACTTTGAAAATCTCAAACGATAGTAAGAGTTCAATCACTACGATCGATTCGGTTACACGAGGTCTAACGAGTCTTGCGGCAGTGCCCATCGGTTGGTTAGCGCTTCTTCCTGAGTGAGTGAGACAGAGAAGCAGTGAGTTCTCTCTGACTTTCCACACATAGAAACCTTTACCTCTACTGGTGTTACTGCTTTCACCCATTACTGCTAAGCTACTCTGTGTGAGAGAGAGAGGAGTGTTCTTTGGTAAAACAAGGAACAATTATTAAATGCATTGTCTCCTTTTTGAGACACCGAAAAGCTCAAAGTTTCTTTCGCTGACTTCTTTTTCTTGCCTGATTTTCCAACCTTTCACCCACTGTGCCACACATTCCCCCATCTGCGATACCCCCTCCCACTCTACACCTCTCTTATTTTTTCAGCCGCTCGTCATAAAGCGGCGTGAATGTAATCAAGGCGGCTATTATTCTTAGATTTGAACGCGCAAATGAAAACGCCGCCGCCACAGCCGCCACGGCCTCCCGTCATCAGGACTGGAGACAGACGGACGTCCTGATGTTGTGGGCCTTGCTTTCCTCTTCTTCATCTCAATACAAACAATGGGGCCACGTATGAGTCCTGTATCCGTGTGTGTCGTGTGTGTGGCACAGAAAAGGCGAACGCGTTGCGGCATACAAAGGCCTCATTGTTTGGAGGAGGCGGATGTGTCTCTGGATGTGGGGATGCGGAGGCCATGCCCGAAAAAAAGAGGGCGGTTTCACACCGATGCAGGGGATGCAAGCCCCGAAAATATCCCAGTTCTACCGACCGAAAACCACTGCTGCATGACGCGTGACACGGAAGACTAGAAATTCCACGGAATTTATCTGTAACTCTTGTAAGAAATTCCAGAAATTTGAGCGTTCCCTTTGGTTTATTCGTTCTCCACGAAAACTGTCGGTGGAAAAGGTATCGTGCTGCAGCATCGTCTTTTGAACACACATGCATTTTCATGTCTTTTACGTGTGGTTTCTCTTCCTTTGTGCTCTTGCTTTTATCTTTTCTTTTTTTTTTGGTGCTCTTTTTAAGTAACTTTCTGAACGCCCTGCTCCCCTTTCTGCTGCTTCTTTTGCACACAATTACTTCCCTTGGCCTTTGTTCCCCCTATATTCGTATTCATATTCATATGCATACATTCACACACACACACACACACACACACACACACACACACACACACATGCACCATTCACCGCTATACGCTATTCATTCGAGTGAGTGGCCTGATTTGTCATGCAAATTCAATTAGCGTCCGCGCACAAAAGAAAACCGCAACAGCAGCAGGAAAGCGCCGCAGCGCCGAAAATTATGCAACAGTTAATCAGAAAAAGTGCACTGCCACGCCCCCCAGAGCCTACTCCTTCCACATCCTCTCCTGCCTTCGTCCTGACTCTCTTTAGTGCTCCCTTTTTTGGCGGGCACTGCTTCTGCAGCACTGCACTTATTTTTTTAATCGATAATTGCCTCGTCGCCAGGCAGTCTGCCAGTTCGCTCATTCCATTCCCCATTTCGTTCCGTTCCGTTCCACGTCAGCCCATTCCGTTCCGTTCCTATCGTCTGCTTGGATTTGGTCTGACTTTCGGGTTCTGTGGCATTGGACTCTTTGCAACGAAGTTGTGTGGCTTGTGGAGCATGGGGGCATTGGGGCATGCCAATGGGCAAACAATTGCATTGGTCTCTGCATACCCTGTGCCATACCTTCAATGGGTATGTCCATCAGCACAGATTCCTGGGAAACAGCAATGGATGAGTGCATAATGTCGTTTCCCACACTCTCTCACTGTCTCTGTCATTAATTTTCAATCCCTTCTTCAATCCGTTTCCTAAAATTACCCCCTTTCTCCAGCTGGAAAAAAGGAACTTCATTTCATCGGAAGTTTTCGTAGTTTTCCTGCTTTAAATTCAGATTCCATAACCATTCTTCGGGGTATTCCACGCTTCGATCCCCTATCTGACTCTCTTTTTTCGTTTTTTTTGGTGGTACTGCTTTCTGCTTACCCCTTTTTTTGTCTTCGCTTCCATGCCGCCGCAAAAGCCACTCGAAACATGTTTGCCTCCTCCGTTTGGTGTGCGTGGGCAAACAGAATTATTGAAGCGCGTTGTCGTCCCAAAAATGTTCCGACGATGCAGCAGCTGAGGCTGCAGTTGCAACAGAAGCTTTTTTGGTTTTTGGTCACTCTGTGGGAGGCCTTCAACCCTCTGTGGAGTCTCCTTTTCCTCCTACTGTTGGGGGCGGCTGTAAAGGAATTAAATTGCAGTCGAGAGGCATTTTGGTCGCCTGGCATTAAGCTCAGCAATGAAGGACACTCATTGTAACGATGGCAGGACTCCCACAAATTGATTACGGAAGATTTAAAGGATTTTAAAGAGAGAAATCGATTGTAATTCTACTGCGATGGAAGAATGTATCGATGGAAAAAGCCAACTTTATTTAGCATACTTTTATTCAGCACTTAATGCAGCTAAAACACAGCCGCTGCTGGAGTCCCTTCCTCTACTATTCTCCGGATAAACTTGTGGCAGCATTCCAGAGAGGATTTCAGCTTAAGAACATTAAGTGAGAGAGGGAAAGAGAGAGAGTTCGCTCCTGAAGTTTATTAAAGGGGCATAAAAGTGTCATTGGCGTCTAATGACCAACGATAAAATGGAACTCCAGGGAGGAGCCCCAGTCCCCCGAAAGCGGAACCCACGCCCACTACTCACAAGGTACTTCAGTAATTGAATGGAAGAACATTTGTTAGAGCCTTCGTTCAAGCCGATTAATCGATTCGATTACAGTGGAACTTCTCTACGAATCACTTCTTGTTCTCGGAAATATTTCTCAAGAATCATCCGAGGAAATATTTCTCAAGAATCATCCGCTATGAGCACTCCAAAGCAGCCCTAAAACAGTAAGGGGCTTCGTGCCTCGAAAGCAAAGAAGTCCAGAGCTGGGGACGGTGCCGCTCGTCAGGCTCTCGCCGTCGACGTGTTACGGAGAGGCCGCCCTTGAAGAAGTTTGTGATGCAATCGACAATGATTGATCCTTGGCCTTCAACACGATCATTTTGGCCACATCGTGGGACCTATCCGAGAGCGGCCTGCCGTAGTTGTGATTGATCACGTGAGGTCGTGGCATTGAAGACCTTGGCCAGATCCGCAACGACAGTGCGCTCCATTTGAATGAGGTGGAGGCAGGCCAGGTAGCAGGCCCACTCCCCACTGTGACGGTGACCAGCATTTCTGACATTCCGTGAAATAGCTTTTATATCGGTAGCATGCATCGTATCATATGTATATTTTTCAGGGTACATCAGGGCTTACCTTTATGTGAGATTTCGATAGCTGTTTTGTGTTTGAGTTCTTTTCGGTGTGGAATAATTATGCCTTCGGAATTTTAGTGGGGTTCGATCCCCATAGTTTGCTGATGTTTATATCGATTTGTGAATTGCTTGCTTGATTATGAAATTCTTCTTTTTTTTTCCAGTTGATTTTCTGTGATTCTCTCTTAAAATTCCTTTAATCGCTGATTGCAAATGGAAATCGATTAAAAGTCGATTGTTTTCAATCTACTAATTTCTTTTCAAGGCAAGGCCTTTTCTTCCTTTATTATTTTCTGTATTCTGTTTTTATTTTTAAATACAAAATTGGGGATTGGCTTTGGTTGCTTCTACCCCGATAGTCAATCGATAGACGCTCGATTTCGACTCCTAATCCCGTAAGTTTTCAGGGCTGTTTCCTCCAAGTTATTCCCCAGAAGAATGCTCTCTAAATTGTACCCATTTTCTCACCTTATGAACTGAAACCCGCATCTATTTCTTCGTTTTGGAGACTGAAGAGTGTATCAGAAACTTCGGCTCCTTTGGGCTGGCCTTTTTTATTGTTTTGTTGCCTATTTCTATGGAAACTTTTGACTGCTCAAGCAGCAAATCATATTGTGTTGAGGCTGAAGTGGAGAGGCTGTGCCGCCTGTGTCTGAGGGAGAGTTCCCTCGAAGGCAGTTGAAACTTTGTCAACAATGTTGAATAATTAAAAAGCTCCCTCGGCATTGGGGGCCTGTGCAAAGAGAGTCTCTCTCTCTCTCTCTCTCTCTCTCTCTCTCTTTCTCTCTCTCTCTCTGCTGCATTGTGTGTATGCTGTGACTTGACAGTTTCCCCAAAAAGTGGCAGGACTTTGCCTCAGTGCCCCCGCTCCATGCTTGTGCCGACGAATGGCTCATCAGCAATTCTCAATTGCTATTATAATATTTTTTGCCTTTGTTGTCGCCGCCTCAGCGTCTTGGCTGTCTTCGTCTCCATCTCTGGGCCTGGTCCTGGTGATCATCCTGTTCCTGTTGCCTGGTCCTTGTCCTGATTCTGTTGCTGTTCCTTTATGCCAGGGCCTCCTCCTGGTAAACACCTGATACAATGCTAAAAGGGCCAAGAGTCATTCCTCATTCTCCTCCTGCCTCCTGGCTTCTGCCTGCTTCTACTTCCAGTTCAAGTCTTAAGTTCTGCTTAATGCCTAGTCCCCGTGCAGTTGCTGGAACTTTTCCTCGTAGCTGGGAAAATTCATCAAGTTTGTTGCATAATATTTCAATAAAAAGCCCAAAGAGCGGGGCTTTTGGGGCTGTTGGGGCTGTTGGTGTCATAAAATTAAAGCATACTTTGCGCGCGTTGACAGACTGGAGCCCCAAGGCCCCCTCATGAAATGAGCTGCAGCTCCAGCAGCTCCACTCTCAATAGTGCACTGGGGAGTGTTTTGGGGAGGGAGGCCCTAATAATGTTGTGCCATAGAAAACATATTGTGAAATTTGTCAACATTCCTGCGGGGCTCTGCAGCTAGAAAATTGGCTCGTAAATTAAATGAAGCATACTTTCGGGCTGCCTGACTCTAATAGAATTTTCCATTTGCATTATAAAGCAGTGCAGGATGGCAGGACACTGACAGGAACAGGAACAGGCAACAGTGACAGGAACAGTGACACGGACAGGGAGAGGCAGAGAATGAATGGAGTTTGCCAGGTGCTCCCCCTCTCACTCGTCGTCACAATTGTTGATTAGAGAAGTTTCTGCTCCATCAGAGGAGGCGGCGGGGTGCAGAGGCTGTACTTTCGCCGAAGATTTTTGTAGGCAACTAATTTTTGCTGGCAGCAACTGTACCCAGAGTAAGGACTTATAGATATTCACTCACAGATGCTGTGTGCTGGAAGCTATGTTATTTTAGCATCAACTGTACTTTTGGCTTCTCTCAGAGGGAAATTCGATCAAACACTCTTTGAACGGAGCAATTGTACTTCCTGCAAATGTTTATTGAATGCAGGGATGTACATGACTGTACATGTAGTCATTGCTTGAAGCAACTGTACTTATACTTTCCCTCCAAAGTCTTTCCGCTTAGCGCCAGCTGTACTTTTGGCTACTTCTGGGCCCAGCTGCATTCCTCGGCTCAACCTTGAGGCGGCAGACTGCAGTTGTCCTTTTTGATGCACACTTTCGTACTTTTTCGGCTTTTCAGTGACCAGTGTTGCAGTGCGTCCATCGCAGAGACCATATCACAGGAAAGGAGCTAGAGGATCTGCTGTATAATTTTAATCCAATTAAACTTAATTAACTTGCATGCAGTCGGCCATTTTTGGGGCCGCAGCTCTAGTCTCTTAACTCTCATATTCCGCCCGGGGCTTCGTATCCGGAGTCGTAATTATTACCACTTACGGCTAAATACTCAAGTTTCCGTTGTGCAAATTTTTTGTTGTTTTTTTCTGCGAGAGAGAAAGTTTAAGGATGTTGTGCGAGTGTGTGTGTGCGCGGGGATTGAGGGTTTTTGGGGGCAGCCGCAGAATTTCCCGTATCATGCAACCGCACCAGCCATTCGGGTGGCAATCCGTCGGAAGGAGAGTGAGAAAAGTTTTAGCCAAATTCCGGAGCAGGGAAGGATAAACTTTTCGCTTTAATACTTTTGCTTTCCGCAGTATCCTTCCCTGGGAGTCCTGTGGACTCCGGCGGACACCGTACTCCACTTTTAGGCGCATCAAATTTATGTTTTACCTTTCGGCTGTCCACTGGCATAAATCTTTGTTATGCCTCTCTCTCTCTCGCCTCGCATCGGGCATCGGGCTTCTCGGACAGCGGGAAATACTCTGTAGTCTGTGTAGTCCGTAAAAATACAAAAGAGATGAAAAATCTCGGGGAGCAGCGTTTTTCCGGGTGCCGGTAATTATTTTCCTACTTTTTTCTCTCCCATTCTCTCTCTCTCTCTCTCTGTTTGTGATGTGCTTTTTATTTGCTGCTTTTAATTACGGCCCGGACCCTAACCCGGACCGCTCTCTTGGCCTTTCTTTTGGCATTGTTTTCTGTGTGTGTTGTCGGGCTGCGGGTTCCGGTTCCGGTTAGGGTTGCGACTGACTTTCTAATGAGTTTTAATAACCTGCGACGCGGCTTTTGATGTGTGAAATATTCTCCAGCAATTAATCAGATGGTCAGATGGTCAGATGGTCAGATGGTCAGATGGTCAGACGGTCGACGGCCCTCTCTTGAGCAGAGCTCTAATCCAAGTTAATCAATGACTGCGCCACACACAGCCCCACCCATCAATCAATCAACGGCAATTGCTTTGACATTACCCATAAATTAAAGTGAATGAATCTCGTTCCGAGAATCCACTCTCCCACTTATCCACTGCGAATGGATGGGGACTCCCCGCTCTCCCACACTGGTATCCGGTAACTGGTATCCGGTGGGCGCAGCCTCTGCTCCTGTAAATTAAATAATACCCGGGCACAGAAGAAAATCCTAAACCAAATACGAGTACTACCGCATGCCGCATGCCACATGCCGCATGCCACATGCCGCTTGAAGTATGCTCTGCCAGACAGTGAAATATTCGTCGATAACTATTAGCAAGTGATGCATGAAATGCGATAACATTAATTAGCCAGGCCAACGAACCGAACCGCAAATGGTGACCCCGTTGGCTCCTCTATGCCCTCCCCCCACCCGAGCTAGTGTCCCATGCATACCAATGCGGCAGGACTCCCTCTCTCTCTATCTCTCTCTGCGGGAAAATTTAATTGCCAGCCGTGGCCCTGTAGTAATAATAATAATAATAACGATAGATGCCCCCCTCCCCACCCGTCAGAGTCGGCGAGGTCATAATTCATGTGAATATGAGCCACAAATATGGTTCCAGCTCGTTGTCGACGATAAGGATTAGGTTCTCGAGAGGATACATGGAGAGGCCCATGCTAATGCTTTGACATTTGCGTATGTGTCCTTTTGGGGGAAAGAGTTTATAGCACTAGTTTCTGAGAGATATGGAACCAACAAAATGCCCAAAAAGTATGCCCTCTACAAGGAAATCACAGATGTTTTATGAAGTAGAATAAATTCTCTTTTTCTCGATTGAAAAGCAAACAAGAAAGAGAAAGAGAGAGAGAAAGCAGAAACCAATGCTAATAATGATTTCTGCACACAAATCAAGGCCTACTTATGGTAAGGAAAATCTTCGTAGACTTTGTGTGGAGGTGATCCGCCTTACCCGTAGAGCCCTGAGCACCTAATGACCCCGAAATGGGTTAAGATAGAAACAGATAGGCTGTGCTGTAAAAACATTTAAAGAACAAATCGTAAATAATCATTATTTTTGAGTTTAAGTTTTTTGGACAAAAAAAGTACTCATACCCATTGATTATCATTGAAGAAACCCGTAGAAAATTATGGCGACGATGCAGAGATTGTACTAAAATAATATTTTGCTGTGAATCATTGTTCTCAAGGTGCATTACATATAAGTGAATGATTTTTCTATTTAAAAACCAAACGGTCCCTGGTTTCATGTTCTTATTATGTTTCATAAATTCTATAATTATTTATTTAACTCGAATTATTTATTAGAATATACCTTTCCGTTTTTATACCCGATACTCAAAATGAGTATTGGGGTATATTAGATTCATGGTAAAAGTGGATGTGTCCAACGTCCAGAAAGAATCATTTCCGACCCCATAAAGTATATATATTCTTGATCAGCATCAATAGCCGAGTCGATTGAGCCCTGTCTGTCTGTCCGTCTGTCCGTCCCCTTGAGCGCCTAGTGCTCAAAGACTATAAGAGCGAGAGCAACGATGTTTTGGATCCAGACTTCTGTGATACGTCACTGCTACAAGAATATTTCAAAACTTTGCCCCGCCCACTTCCGTCCCCGCAAATGACGAAAATCTGGGGCATCCACAAATCTCAGAGACTATTAAGGCTAGAGTAACCAAATTTGGTACACACACTCCTTTAAGATGTCACTATAAAACGTATATCTCAAATTTTCGCCCCCCCCCCCCCCCCCCCCCCCCCTCCCCCCTGCAGTGGCTACGCAGCGCCCGACGTCACGCTCAGACTGATTTTCTGTCTCTCTCGCACGCACTCCTTGGCGTGTCGTTTAATATTAGCGGCGTCTGCCGGAGGAGAGCCATACTGACTTAGTATCGGGTATAACTGTAGAGTTGCGATGTCCGCAGCAACTCACAACGTTCCCCCTCGTTATAACTACAAATTTAGTATAATTTATTTTTTAACTATTTTGATTTTATATTAGATTATTTATTTTAATTTTTAAAATTAACAAAAAAAAATGATACTGACACCGAATTGTGTGTTTGTGTGGATAGGGTGTGCCAGCAAAAAAAAAAGTCATTATTTATTTTGTAAATTAATTTGAATAAATTACTAATATCTATTTTTTAAATTTAAAAAAAATGCATGCATTTTTTCATTTTATGAAAAATATAAATACGTACATAAAAATGTATGTATATTCCATTGGACCTTTAGGAAGTCAGAATAAACTTTTGGGAAACTTCCTTTTATTTGTAAAAACTGCAATCATTTTTCGAAAACTTCCAGTTGTATTTTAATTTCGATTCCTCACTCGATTCCTCGATTCGATTCCCTGCAGCTGCCTTCTACTTTCGTTCATTCCCGTTCTATGTTTTCTTGGAGCACGAAATGAAAGCCAAAGAAAGCTTTACGAAAGTGCGAAGTGCGACACGCACATATGTACATACATGCATATGCTCGAGTGTCCCGATGTGTGTGAGTGACACAAATACGAGACGACAGATGCCACTTAGAGGAAGGAAGCAGCGCCAGCAGCAGCAGTGGGAAGCGTACAGTGTAAGAAGGAGGCGGAGGCAGAGGTGTATGAGAGGACGACCATGTTCCAAGTTGCCTTCCATGTGTTGGCAGCCGCCATGTCAACACTTATCTTTATGAGTTTCCGCTTTCTGTAAAGTCATTGACATGTATTTTTTCTTTCTTCTACGCTCCTCGTCCTGTGCTCCGCCCGAAAAAAATAACACAAAATAAGCGCGAACAAGGAGGGGGGGGGAGAGAGAGCAAAGGCCAGTAGTTCTTTTTGGGGAATACGAAGATGGGGATACCCTGCCCAATACCCTGACTTTGACCCACGTGCATTTACATACGTATGTTGCTCTCCACTCTCTCAGACCCAGGATCAGGATCGGTTTTGTGTGCCTGTTCTCGGTGTCTGAAGCAGTGTACCCTTCAGAGAGCGGTATACCTTTTGGGAGCGGCTCATCTGTGTGTTCCCCTACTTTGTCTTCTGCGGGTGGGGCAGGGGGGCATGGGGGCATCCTCCGGTTTCCATTTTCCGTCTATTGCCTTTGCAAATTGCTGAAATCGCAAGTGTGCTTTTAGGCGTTAAATTCTATAAATTACTTTTCGAACGGCATAAATAACAGTAAAGTCATTGAAATTTGCTCACACATACACACACACAGACAGACACCCACACACACTCTCAGTGCACAGCAGATGGCGCCACCAGGGGAATACTATTCCTCGTCGGGTCGTAATCAGCATATTTCTATGGGTTCCCCGTGCCCTATTCCATGCTCCAGCGTGGGTCCTGTCCGTCCGTCCGTCCGTCTGTCTGTCTGTCTGTCTGTGTGGTGTTTGTGCGTTTGATCCTACCCTGGGGAGCCACTAAATGATGATTTGCTTTGGGGCGTACCACCCCCACACACCCCCCCCCCCCCCCCAAAGAGAGAGTGGGGAAGAGAGCTGCTTTTGGGGAAATAAACTTTAATTTCATAGATGAACAACCAATAAATGTGTCCCGACCTTCAATCGCAGGTCCCCTGAGGATCAGGCTGCCAGACATATGTATCATATCAGCCCTTCCCGAACGTGAGTGTCGAGGCGCAGCTTCTTCTCAAGTGTGTCCTAGAAAATACCTGTGATACCCTACCAAATTCTGCTAATTACTGATCTGCTATACGTGTATACAGCCAGGGGAAGTCTGTCCGTTCGTAGCTGCGGTGCGGAATCATTCTGACCAGCTGCTGTCATCCATTTAGGCGGGGCACTTCATTCTCTCGACGGACGCTTGACACTTTCAATTTGCACCATCAATGTCGCCCACAGACAGACACACACACGGCTCATGCCCCATGGTGTTGCATGGGGATGGGGATAGCTTTAAGAGCTCGTGAGAGCTGCCTCTGCAACTGATGCCCTACGCTCTTTAGAACTCCCTCCCTCTCTCTCTCTCTCTCTTTTCACTTTTATTATCCTTTATGTGCGATTTCACACCTTCAATTGCACGAGCGTCAGGGACCGTCAGCGAGCGGCAGGGAGCGGCAGTGAGGTGGGGAGCAGCCTGCTGTCTGCTGCCTCACGTAGCAGCAAATCAAAATCTTGAATTTATTCCACATACGAAGCGCATGAATTTCAAATTACTGTGGGAACCCCCACACACACACGAACGTCGGAAGCAACGAACGTCCAAGGAACGTGTGCAACACGTTATGTGGCAGCCAAATGCCGCAAGGTGCCCCCCTGTCCAGGATAATGACTGCTCTGTGGTTCGTGCCCCAACATTTTTAAAGCTTCCTCCTTTCATTCCATCGGTCATTCATTCATTCATCCATTCATCCATTCCTTCTTTCTTTCTTACGTTCTTTCGTTTTTAAAGTTCTCACCTTTCGCCTGCGAGCATCCTTTCTGCAGTTGGAGGATGTCCCTGCTCTGGTTTGGGACGACATCTCTGTGAGATGCTCTCTGACGATCGGTTTCTATTCGCTATTTGACTTGGGAAAGTGTGGGAACACCTCCCCTATTAAGATCCATGAAGCTAAGCCATGGATATGTGTGCTATGAACAGCCTGGATATTCCTTATGCATAAACACACCTTTTCGGCACTCAAATCGTAAGAATATCGATTGTTCTTTTGCACCCCAGAGGAGCATTCTATCCTTCTTTTTGTTCATCTGGGAAATAAGTAAGCACTGGCATTCTTTTGGCTTCCTTTCTGGAAAGAGTATCACAAGTGCCTCGCGCTTGTCCTTCTGCTTATCTGCTACTGCAGTGCCAAATACTTTTTATGGGGAGATTGGGAGCACCAGCAGCGGCAAGTGGAAGTGGCAGGCGGGGCAAGTGGGGCAAGCGACAAGCGGCTCATCTGAAATTCATGCGGCCACTCACTGGGTGCATAAAGCAATCAAATCAACCACAAAACACCGACTTTGCACACACACAAACACACGAAGCCCAAGGATTTGGACCGCGTCCTTATTTCGGTTCTGTTTTTGGGAGGCAATTTTTTTCTTCTCTTTTCAGCATCTCTCTTTCGGTTTCATACACGTTTCACTCGTGTAAATAATAAATAAGCTAAGCAGACTTTTGTGGCGTGCAAAACGTTTCACTTCTGTCCCACCCCCCGCCCCGTTCCGCGTCCAGGGCTCTGGGGAGGAGTGGAGGCTATCGATTCCAAATCTCAACCGAAAGTCAAAGACGAGAAGCCTAAGCGAAAGCGAAAGTTTGCCACTTGCTCAACCCTTTCGCTCCGGGTTCCTCATTCCCCCATGATTTATGCATGACCTAGAGGAGGTCGCACAGCGGGAGGGGGAAGGAGGAAGGAGGAAGGGAAGGACTCCACAAGGAGAGGGAGAGGTTAGAGAGAAAGCTGTTCCAGATTTGCATGCGAATAGTCCGAACTCTGGATCCAGATCCTGCGGCTTTTGGTCAGATTTGGCAAATGGGCTCAACAGTAAATACTAGGCCAATCGGGGCCTCACTGCTCTGTTCTTTGCCAGTGCGTTGCCCAACACTGGAGAAGTGGTTCAACTGAAATTGTTGGGCATTCTAGCCCTCCAGCCCTCCTTTGTATCTTTGTATCTCTGTGCATACTTTCTAGCAGATTGGGAATCGTCTTTAACAACTAATTGCGGTTCCAGAATGTGTGGGATGGCTTTTCCAACACTGAAGAATTTGCCTTGTGGTAGTTTTGGTATGTTTCTCCTTCCGCTCTTCTCTCTGGTTAACTTTCCCCTTTGTCTCTGGCTCGACTATTCCCACAATGCAGCCTCGCCTTTATCGTGCCCTCTGCTATTTCTCTGCTTTTTTCACTCCTTTTTCGGTGTCAAATCAATTTGCAATACGAGAACCGAGAGACAAAATCACAGAAGCGCAGTGAGAAATTTACAATCCCAATCACTGAGGCGAGCGCAGAGGATTTGGTGCTCCATTTTGGCCGGAGCAGGAAGCACTACTGACCCCTTGTATACATATTTATTGAAGTCCCATATTTTTAAGGGAACCTCTACGAACATTTCTCAGAATATCATCCAGTGAGAGAGGGTTTCACGGAATCCAGGGAGGAGCTTAGGAAGTGACACGCAGAGTGGCCTATTTCATATATTTTGGCTATAATATCGACCCCAACCACTACCACACTGACCATATGTACCTATCGTACGGTACCGGACCAAAATATTTGCACAGCAGTGAAATTTCTGTTCACTGCTTTAGAGCTATTCCATCGCTATTTTGAAACGAATAACAGTTTTATACGATAAATTCAGCAATTTTTTATAAGTTTGGCTGATTTTTATAAGCATAATTTCACTACAATATTTTTTAGAATTTTGTAAACGAAAAAAGTTCTGAAATTAGTTACAAAAAAGAGTTTTCTATCACTTAGTTTCTAATAAGCTATGTATATTCTTTTACTTTCCCCAAATGACCACTGCAACATTCAATCGCGAAGTAATCAATTAGATAATTCCGAGATAAGGAAAAATAATCACAGAATCTCAAAGGAAAATCATTCTGCATTTTCCAAACAAGATTTCGTTGAAAGAGCAGAAACGATGCAAGGGCCGCGGCTCTACGTTTTTACCCGGTACTCAGTCAATAAATGTGTTAGCCGCGATTTTCAATAGCAAAAACTCGATAAATTATTCAATTTTCTATGAGATTGGCTTATTAAATAAGCGTAATTTAATTGCACTATTTTGTACGATTTTTCAAACGAGAAAAGGTCTGCAATAGGCAACATTTTATTTAGGACCATAAAATTCATCCCTGAATCCAGTGGTATTTTAGTAAAGATGAAGTTAATCAAAATCTTTCTGGTTAGAGAGTGTTGTGGAGACTTGGCTACATTTGGGCAAGGATTACGGTCCACGACATAAGCCCCTTGCCCCTTAAATAACCAAATGAATCACTGGAATTGGTATCGGATCCGATGATATATATACTTAATGGGGCGGGTGTTTCTGGGTGATGCAAAAATCTAATTCCACCACAAATTCGAGTACCAGGTATAAAAAACCCAAATGAAAAATTATTAAGTTTGCGGATCTGTCAAAAATAATATTAAGCTAAGTGAAAAAAGAGATCGAGTTCAAAAAACTGCCATAAGCGCTTAAAGAACGGGTTTCCACTAAGGAATCATAAGCATAAGAAACCACTAGTTAAAGAACAGTTAAGAATAGATTTAGAATAAGGGGTATCTTAAGGGGTGCGGAGAGTACCGTATCTGCATCCAAGAGAATATCATAGATTTCAGATTAAGTATTAAAAATGTAGAAATATAGTACAGAAAGACGCACTTTGAACGGAATGGTAGAGGCATCCTCTATTGGGGGTTTCCAGAGTATTCCTCAAGCTGCCTTGGAGCCTCGTCATTGCCGTTCATTAATTATTTTGGAAGCAAGAGGATAAACAGGAAGGTGGAAGCAAGGTATGTTGATGGGAGGATTGATGGAGGGGGGTGAAGGCTGATCAATTGACTGTTAATTAATTGAATCCTGTTCCAGTTTCAGTTCCTGTGTTCTTGTGTTGCTGTGTGCTCTGTGCCCTGTACTCTGTAACGTGTTGCAGCTGCACTCTGGCAATTGCAATGAAACTTTTTCCCCCAAGCATTGGCTGCCTGGCTTGGGTGGTTTTTGGGTGGGTTGGGTGTGGGGTCAATAAGTTTTGTGCACAAGTTTGGCGCATAAAGTCATTAAAGTTTTCTGATTCGATTGGCTGGCGCTTTATCCCGTTAGCCCATTAGTGCATTTTCCTTTGCCACCGAGAAGCTTACAAATTAACGACGCTCAAAAGTATGCAACAAAAAGTTACCGAACAAAAGGACAAGACGCTCGCGATAGCAGAATGCGGGAATAAGTACAGTGGGTGCACTCTTACAGTACACTCCATAATTATTCTAAAGATCTGGAGAAGTATTCTTGGGATCCGTGGGTTCTACGGATCATTCCTAGAATCAGAAATCGTGGAAAACGCAGGAAAACCCAACTGGAATATGACATATGGTACATATCTGGTGGATATATTCGAAAGAGGGAGAATATTGAGTTGTTTTATGATTGGGGGAACAATACAATACTCTTGTACGTGGTGCTGTCACTTAACCTCAACTTCTGTCTCTTTCTCCCTCTCTGTAGGACTCTCTCTCTCTCTCTCCTAGTCTATTTTGTATCTGTACTTTATCTCTCGTCTCTGTTTCTCCCTGTCTATGGCTGTATCGCCCTGTCCCCCCTTGTCCCGGGCGCTCCATTAATTTAGTGTAACGTTAAACCAACAGAACGCACCACCCCTCGCTGCTGCCACGCCCCTTTGATTGGTCACGTGCCTGCCACGGGCTTCCCTTCCCCTCCCCTGTGGCCGTTTCGTGGTGGGGGTCTTCGATTCGATTGTGATTGCTTTGTATCGATTACAAAATGCATTACAACATTTGCCACATGATAAATAATCGAGAGCCACGCGGTAATCGGATGAGCAGGGGCCCGAAATGGGGGATGTGTGCTTAGAGGAGCAGCCAAGTGGTTGTGCATTGATCGGAGATCTATCCCCCTCTCCTCCCCCCCCCCCCCCCCCCCCCCCCCCGTCTCCCTCTCTCTCTGCTTTTCCTTGAAAAAATCTTCCTTTTTCCTTACATTATTTTATATCTAAACTCCTTTCCATGCTCCATTGCATGTCCTGCAAGTCTCTCACTCTCCATCTTTCTCTCTTTTGCCATGAGTATTGCGAGGAAATTAGCCCCCACACACACACACACGCCCGCACACACGTGTCCAGAGTTCTCCCCCCGAACGTTACGTTTCTCGATGGGAAATAAAATGCAATTGCGTGATTATTGAACGATTTGTATCAATTTAACAGTAGAGATGGGGATATGCCTTTCACTCCCTCTCCATCTCTCTCTCTCTCTCTCTCTCTCTAAATGTTTATTTATGCATTTCACTTGCTTCTGTTATTACAACTCTTCCCCCCTCCCCCACCCACTTCCACCCACTTGACTGACTTCTCCCCCGTACAGATATCCGTTATCCTGCCCCTTCCAACGCCTGGGAGAAACTTGTGGCTGCCACATTCCAGGGAGGATTGCAGCATCAAGACATTTGTCGCAACGTGCGAAAAGTTTTGCCCCCCGCCCCCAACGAACACACTCGAGTGAGAGATAGACAGAGAGAAAGAGAG
Organism: Drosophila miranda; assembly: GCF_003369915.1. Lineage (NCBI taxonomy): Eukaryota > Metazoa > Arthropoda > Insecta > Diptera > Drosophilidae > Drosophila > Drosophila miranda. Next base: position 29,553,010 of record NC_046674.1, read on the forward strand.
AGTTCGCTCCTGAAGTTTATTAAAGGGGCATAAAAGTGTCATTGGCGTCTAATGGGCAACGATTAAATGGAACTCCAGTGAGGAGCCCCAGTCCCCCGAAAGCGGAACCCACGTCCACTACCCACAAGGTACTTCAGTAATTGAATGGGAGAACATTTGTTAGAGCCTTCGTTCAAGCCGATTAATCGATTCGATTGCAGTGGAACTTCTCTACGAACCACTTCTTGTTCTCGGAAACATTTCCCAAGAATCATCCGAAGCTATGAGCACTCCAACGCAGACTTTCGCAATGACTCAAAGTTTTTTCCAAATATTGATTTTCCCCGGAGCCAAAGAGAACTTATGTATTATTGAAATAGAAGATCGCAGCTGCTTGGAGCTGTGGCCGTTCTGTAAAATTCAAGGATGCTCCGGGCACCCGCACAGGCTGCTGGTAGGCTTGAAGTCCCAAGCAATGAAGCAGAGTCGGGCCTCCTTTAAAATCAATTCATTGGTCACATAGTGACCTTGATAAAGAATCCTTATCACAGCAAAAACTATTTCCTTAAGTATTTATACACACATGAATGTTTTTTTATGTCTGAAGATGTTTCAACGTCGACCGACGGAAATACCTGTGTTATCTAAGAAGATCTAGTGGATTACAAACCACTTCCCTTTTTGAAGTGTTGGTTAACATCAGGGTAGCTATAAGGAACAATCTGACGGAACCCGTTGCTTACGAAAATCTAAGGTTATTTAAACTTACCTTGTGATTGTTGTTTCTCACTTTATTTGGGAATATAGGTATATCTGTTTTTAGAGAAATTCCAAAAGAATTTCGGGATACTAGGGACTACATTTTCATAGCCGATTTTTTATCGCTGGAGCTCTTCTTCTCTTGAATGAGGAATGATTCTGTACAATATGATACGGTGGAATATAGCATCTGTTGTTCAGCCAACAGCTGTAGGTATACAAAGACTTACCTTTGGGTAGTTTTATCGTGAATCGTGAACGTTCTTTTCCTTGAATTGGAATTACTCTGGAATCTGGAGGGGAATGTGCAAGTTTTTCGTGCAGTTTCTCTTTCAATGTTGGATTGATTTGGTAACGTCTGAAGATCTGACAATAAATGAAACAATATTCATTTCCTGATTGATCTGCTTATATTACGAATTGTACTCTCAGATAGGTACATATTCCCAGGTCGTGACCTAGAGGACTTCTGCTGTCCTCCTGTCTGCCCCGAGTGCTGTGTGTGCTTTGCGGCCTTTGCGGGGTTCGTGCTAATGATTATCATGAATATTCAGGGATTTGTCTGCCTGCCTGCTGCTTGCTCTTGAACAAAATGTGTAATATGTAGGAGTGCCCTGCCCAGAGGACCCTGGAAGCTGGCTAAATATTTGATAACCCAGTGGACCCCACTCCGCGCTCTCCCTCCTGCAGTGTGTGGCATGTGGCATTCACTTAATTAAAGTTAAACAAGCAGCTAATCAAATTTTTATTACACAGTTTCTTTCTGCCACAAGCCCAATCGGTTGGCAGTTGCTTGTTGCCTGCTGGCCGTTGTCCCTTTTTTTTCGCTCGCCCCTAAACGTGGAGTAATTTAATTTTAAAAATGCATGGCCAAGCCCTGCCAGGTGGAGGTGCAGGTCCAGAGTGTGCCACCAAAAGGATTTGCTATCCTTTTGGGGGGGACAGAACGAATAGTTGTTCCCTTGGCTGCTGTGTGGGAAATTCAATTGGGGAGCCAGAGAGCGGGCACAAAAGGAATTGCAAGGCGCACCTCCACTGGAAAATGCAATGGAAATGCAGCTCCAATGAAAACAGAACTTTGCATTATTAAAGTAATAAATAAATGCCTTCAAAGAAATCTTTATTCCCCCAACTCCCTCCCTCTCTCTCGCCCACGCTCGCTCTTTCCCTTTCTGGAGTTCAGGCGACGATCGAGGAAGGATTGCGCAGGATCTCCTCATTCAAGGTGGCTCCCTGGAGCCACCAGGCCTTCCACACACTGGGCGTCCGCTCATTGTCATGCTCATCCGCATCGTACAGCTCGTCGCCGCAGGACCAGCTGCTGAAGGTGCTGCTGGTGATGCGATTCTGAGGCGCCGCCTGGAGGCTGTGCCTCTGTCCCTGGTCCATGTCCCCGATCGCCAGCCGGCAATCGGGCGATAGCTGCTGCAGCTGCACGTCGGGCAGAGGCGAACGGTGCGAGTCCTGCTGACGCTTGTGCTGCAGTCTGCGGCAGCAGCAGCAGCAGTAGAGCAACTGAAGGAAACACATCTTGAAACGAGGCAAACGAGGGCTCTACTGAGCTCTGGCTCTGTGGCAGCGCGGCCTATATAGACTCCAATGACTGTACAGCGGGACCCTCTGCCGGAAAATAAACAAATGTGTTTCCCCATCCCCCATCGAAAGTACAGTTGTGTTAGCTGGAATTCCGACCCACAACTGTTTCTGTTTTCCGCAAAACGCAAAACGCAAAACGCTGTCGCTTATGGTCATTCCGCGGAAAATGCACTCGCAATCGTCATCGCCATCGCACAGCAATTTATTATATCGTATCGTATTATAGTGCACTTATCGACTGTTCTGACTGCTCTTCTGTTACCAATTTGCGAGTGCAAATCAGCAGCAAAATATAGAGAAGCTCCACACGCGCGGGGCGTTCGCTCGACATCGGAGCTCTCACATCAAAGGCCGATGATGCTTGACTGTGGCTGTGGCTGTCTCGATTGTGGCCAGGTGCAGTATGGCCACTGTGTCTGCTGGGAAGACCTCAACGCCCGCCGCAATGGGGTTGTCAGTGAATGAGTCCGGCTCCAGCTCCATCTCCCTACCTATCTGCATCGTCAGGTGAGGGATCTGCGTCCCAGGCGCCGTCTCCGTCTCTGACTTTGGGAAATGATGAACTTCCACATTGACGCACATCTCCTCGAGTTGGGCGGGCGAGTGGGAGGCCCGGCGTCGTGTGTGTCGTTTAAACATACGGTCCGCTGTCCAGGCCACACGTTTCGGTGGAGAGTGAAATTCCTGGTGCGGCACCTCCTGCATGGGCATAATAATGGCAGCCGTGCTGCTTTCGGCTGGGCTTCCATGGAGCTGCGGCTGCTGCTGCGGGATCTCCAGCTGATCGGCAATGGTCTGCTGATCCTCCTCGCGGGCTTCACGCTGGCGGCAGCAGAAGATCGAGTACACGGGGCAGTGGGACATAAGGCGCAGCATGTTCACCCATCGACTGTGGTTCGCCAACTGGGTGGAGCGCCTGTCCGAGGGCCTTTATAGGGCGCCATGATCCACGATCCACGATCCATGATGTGAGAGAGATGTGCGTCAGCTGGGGCTGTTTTCCGTGGCAGTGGCCGCGGCAGTACCAGTGTGCCACTAGTGACAGCAGTACCAGGCTGTGCCCTCGCTCCCTCTGCCAGCGAAACTCCTACTCCAGCTCCAGCTCCCACTCCAATTCCAACTCGAATTTCAATTTCAATTAGCATTGCATACCCTGGTGCGCTACGCAAAAGCTTCCACTCTAATGAGTTTTGTAATTAAACGAAACTTTAAAATTGAATACACAAAAGCGCCCCAAAATATAAATGGAAAATAGAAAAATCACTACAGCAGCTGCATGCTGGGAAAACTCGCACTTTTCCAATGATTCACAAAGTAAAGGCAATCGCAGAGCCCCACTCGTAATAGTACCACGTGTCCTGCGGAAAACAGGAAAAACAAGAGCTTTCACGATAGGGAAGAGTGGATTTTTCATGCGTTTGGATTTTCCCTGAGAGCAGAACCAACCTTCTCTTAGAAGGGAAAGCTATTCTGCAATTTCATTCGATGTTCCCATCTATCGGATATTAAATGTGGTAGGTACTTACCGTTGAAAGTACATCAAGATCTTTTGAGGTATGATATCTGAAAGGAATGGTTTGATCATGGATTGGAATCACTCCCTTGGAATGTAGTTTAAAAGATTTCTAAGCTTCGGGTTCTCGAAAAGCTAACTATTTCTCGTAAGAAGCAGTTTACGGTAAGCAGTGCAAGCAATTAAGTTGTAGAGAGTAGGCTAAAGGGCCATACTCGTAGCCATTCTTGTAGCGTAAACCAAAAAAAAGGCACCAAGAAGGCTTTAGAGGGAAAGAAGTGCGGCATCAACTGTACCAAAAAAAGCATCTGAACCTTAAGTAATCCAAGCAGTTTGCACTAGCAAGCAGTGTCAAGTTTCGGGAAGCTTCTTGTGCAAGCAGTTTCGATTTGCATTCAAATATAATGATCTTTCATTCCTTATCTTTACTCTGAAAATTGTCTATTTCTTCGATATCTACAGGGTAAACACGCCAGTCTACTCTCTCTGGCTATCGTATTTGTATGATTTTTCGGACCCTTTTCCCTCCTCCTTCCTCCATTGTACATTTCGCCCCCGAACTCCATTTGTGGGCGCTCGCTCGTTTGTGGACTATGTGGAAAACTACAAAAATATCAATGTCATTTGCAGGCAGACCAGGCCTCTGGTTCTGGCTCTGGTTCTGGGGGTGGCGCATACTAGCAATGCCAGGACGGTGGGGGGGATGTACGACAGATTTTGTTACTTGTTTGTAATGTTAGATGTGTTCCTCCGTTCTTCCGGCTGGTTTTTCGGGCACTGGGGTTTCGTTTCGGTTGCTCGTCCATTTTCGGTCACATCATTGCGGTTTCAGAACTGGCTTTTTACGCTATTTCCGTTTGTGTGGAGTGCAGTGGGTGTTGTTGGTCTTGGGGTTTTCGATATACCCTTTCGAAGGGGTACATATGAATATGAGAAAACTGCAGGGAAGCAGACCATTTAATCAAACCTTATTCGATGTTGATAAACAGATCTGAGCCCTGGGCTATATGTTGACATAGTCTGATCAGGCTTGAAATCGATTGAATTTTCTATCGAATACAAAGCTACATTTTCGGTGGAAGAGTACTGTGAAAACGCAAGCCTTTTCCTCTTGTTTTTCCAGTGTTTTTTGGTCTTTGGACAAGCCAGCCAGGCGCACAACCGCAAAGCAGACGCACAACAGACGGGGCACTAGCATTTTCCATTTGTGGAAGGAAGTCTCTTCTCTGAGTCTCCCCCAATCTCTGAATCTGTGGGACTTTAACCATTCACCCATTTCAGCGTCGGTTTTTTATGTGCTCTTGTCCGCTCCTGGCTCTCGCGCAACCCCCTGTGTCCTGCCCTGTGCCCCGTGTACCGTGCCACTGACACGCTCCTGGTTTTGGGTTCCGGGTTTCGGGGAGTCCTGCCGCCTCTGTATTTTGCTTTTGTGGTCATGCCCACTTGATGCGTATTTAATTAACGTTAATTGAAATTGATTTATGTATGCAGTGTGCGTACTGTACCACCACTCCACTCCTCCTCCTCCCCCCAAAATATATTCTGCGTGAAATTTGTGGGCAAAAAGGGGGAGAGACGTCTGTCCAATTGACAAATTTTCGGCATATCGAAGCATGACAAATTTTTGCGTTTTTGGGTTCATTAAATTGATTAAAAAGAAAATATAAACAGGGGAAAATGGAAAATTGTACTGCGATTTAGGAAGCGAAAAGTGATGGATGAGGAGGAAACAGATGGATTGGGAGCACAGAAGGGAAGCAGAACTGTGGAACAAGGAAATAGCTGGAATCCAGATAAATACATGGACTAGAAGTGGAGACATAGAGAAGGGATAAAGAGATGGGGAGAACTACAATTGTATTATATAAAGGTGGAGAAAGGAAAAGAAAACCTCGGTGAAAGATAGGGTAACCTTAAAGTAAAACAAAGCTAGAGACCTACTAATAAACCTGAAGGAAATTCATTGGAGAGGCAACAGAATTCAAATCAGTTGGAACCAGTTCTTGTTGCGCCACACAATATGGAGATTGAGGAATAATATCCCATGGAGAGCGCCCTTACATCTGGGAAAACACAACAATGCGTTGCATCGATCCCAAAGTATAAAAGGCTGATGCTCCCTCCAAAGATTTGTAAATCCCAAGCAGAACAACACAAAAAAGTAGGGGACCATTCAGGTTTCCTTCTTTTAAGGCGAAACATATGAGCTGTACGAAATGGTGGTTCCATTATCGTCTTATTTCAGAATAGTTCATATATTTTGCTATTGGAAGAGGAAGATTGAAGATGGATTAAAGACAAATATGAAGCTGCAGAAATAAAATGTATGGAATTAGCATATTGTTAAATGGTATATTAAGATTACAAGACTTCTGTCATTAGGCACATCTTCTCCTCGGAGTTTTTTTGTAGAACTGGGATCCGCGTAGTCTTCAAATTATGCACTCTTTTTCTGTGACATCCAAGCATCTTTTGTGACTTACTTCTTGGTCGAGCTTGAACTTTATTCTGCAGCGAACTTCAGATAAAAACGTACTCTGCGTGCCGGGACCATCTGTATCTGTGGCTTCGTTTTCCGCTGCTTTCCTTCCACACACAGAGCGGGAGCGTGGGAGAGAACAAAAGTTTGAGGAAGAACCAATTTCCACGTCATTAATTTTTGTGGAAAAAATGCAGCCACACCCCCTTCCCCTTGGAGCTCGGGAAGCTCCGCTTTTATGTTGATTTAATTAGAGGGAAAGCTGGGTCTCGCCTCTGATTTTATGGCATTATTTTAGGTGTGCAGCCATACAGTCGAAAATCGAATTCGAATTCGAAATCGTAAGCTCACTCGAAGAGCGGGGAAAGGTCTTGGGCTCGCAGGGGGGTGTGTGGGATGGCAATCAGGGAAAACAGCAAACAAAGAACAATAACAATAAAGCAAAAGAAAATAACGAAAATTCATCATAAACGAAAAAAAAAGGCAAAGGAAAAGGCAGAGGCAGAGGCAGAGGCGAAGTGAAGCTCGGCCCGGGACCCACACGGAAGGATCGTAAATTAGAAATGGCATTTTATGCGTGCGTGGAAATAAAAATTCTCTCCGAGTGTATCTTAGGCATCTTTTCTGGAAGGGAAAGTGAAAGGCGGAGTAGGCAGAGAAAGAGGTCGACTCTTTGGATACTCTCGTCTGATTGATGGTCCGTCTATTTTCAGGGACTATAAAGCTATCGTCAATCCTTGAAGCTGTGGTTCTTGCTAGGAACATCTTTAGAAAACGGAGGCCATCATCATACCAAGGACAATACAATTATGGAAACACCGAAATGCGATCCGAGGCAGTCCTGGCCAATGCCCCCGTTCAAGAAGGGCATCAAAGTTTCAGCTTCTCCCCGACCTCCACCCCCCTTTCGCTGCCTCTCTCCTCTGTCCTCTGCCGTTCGGCTGTCATAAAATTACTCATACGACTTGTTAACCGTTTCACCAAGCCCACAGAGGCAGCAAACAAACGGAAACACAGCGACAGACAGACGTACATTGATTTCTCATCTTACATCTCTTTAACTCACACATTTCCCCCTCTGTCTCTCTCTCTCTATCTCTTTCAGGTGAGTCTGAATCCCCCTCCCCCATGGAATGGTATGCGATGTTTCTTGAAATGTGATGCCCTAAAAGGAAACCGAGGGGTAGGCCTCTGGGGCTGCTGCCGATTGATGACTTATACGGGAAGATACTCGCTCTGGAGTGGCAGGTAGCTATGGCAGCGAAGGATGCTCTCTCTGTGAAATTATACGCTTTTCTTCTTTGATTCAATGGCAGTGTACACAAATGAGATTTTCCGCTGCGAAAAACTTTCGACTCTCTCAACCGAAAGTGGTTTTAGCTGCTGCCGATAGAACTGCACGCACTGAGAGCAAAAGCTGAGAGAACTTGGATATCTGGGAGACCTAGAAGTAGAAGTGTCTTCCAATGTTTATGGGAAAATATCACTAAATTAATTATAAATTAATTTCAAAATCCAAAAAGATACGAGTAAATATCTTTGTAGAATGTTTTTCCTCAGTGTAGAGTTTAGCATTTGTTTTGTGGGGGCCCCCCGCCCCCCGCCTACCTCATTCCGCACTCGACAACAAAGGAATTTTCCTAATTATGCGTTTACCTGCACGTACACACCCTTGTAGTGGGGGGGAATTGGGGGTGTGGAATGAAAACAGTAAAAGAGATTTGCCCCCACTCCGGAGAAGCGTAGAGCGAACCCAATGGACCATGCAAAACAGAAAATCGCACAACTGAAAAGAGAGGGGGGGGGGGGGGGGGGGGGGGGGGGGGGGGGGGGGGGGGGGGAGAGCACAGCAGCGGTGGAGAAATCTCCATTCTCTTGCTCGTGGAAAATGCTCAACATTCCGTGATTAACAATTACAAAAAAGCAGCAGAAATTTCAGCCAAAAACCAAACACAAACTCTGCTCCTTCCCCCACTCTGTTTCCCACCCTCTGCTCTCTTTTTTCGTGGCTGGGGGGGGGGGGGTGAGTGGGTGGGCGGATGCTACGTGAGGTTTGTGCCCATAAGCAATTTAGCTAATTTAGCTACAAAACAACAACAGCAGCCACCACAATGACGAGGACCCCAAAAGCAAAACAATCGAAGCGGAAGAACACCAAAAAAACTGCTGGCAAAACTGTGGGCTGCAAAGCCCCTGTGGGAGAGAGGAGCACAACCATAGAAGTAAATGCTTAAATCTGAATAGAAGTTGGCCTTAAAGTGAGTGGATCTACTTCTTAGAGGGTGCAGAACTGTCCATGGCATTCTTCATAATATTTAGTAGAGGTTTCGCACACTCAAACTTTCCTCCCTTCAGAAAAAGATCATAGATCACGTAGAACTCTCGCATCTTTAGTCGGGAATCGGCGAAACGACTGCGTTGAAGGGCACGAAAACTAAACAAAAGAGTCGGGAGTGCACTACACTGCCAGACGGAAGTGTAAGTATATGCACTGCACAGTGGATACGCAGTGGCAGTAATAACGCAATGGCAAATAGCCACAGCAATAATAATAATAATCTTCCTAAGTATTCAGGCTGCCGCTGCTGCTGCTGCGCGCTGTCTCCCTTTTGGACTCTCTCTTCTGCCGGACAGGGGGAGAGTCCTGATTCTAATAACTGTTTCTTTTTATGGCCCAAACAATGCCAGGAGCCAGCAGCAAGCAGCCAGGAGCCAGCAGCCAGGAAGAAGTGGGAGAAAACCATTGTTACTGGGAAAAACTGCAGCAGGGGGAACTCCTTGGAAGAAGAAAGATGCATTTGATTGAATTTTGAATAGTCGAATAGACGAGACACTGATTCCCTGCATCCATGCATCCTTTATCCTGTGGGACCTTTGGCACGTAGCCTTGAAAATCCATGGTAAAAATGAATTAAATGAAATTGTAAACGACAGGAAAGCAGATGGAGACTGCACACCCCTCCTGAGTCCGTGTCCTGTAATGAAATTTCTTAAATCTTGCCTCTCCGTTTTTCCACTGCACACAGATTTGTACTTACTTCACTCCCGTCAAGAGATCTGGCCGATGAATCGCATGAATCCCTCCAACGCAGGCCATTCTATTCACTGACTGCATTTGTCGTAGAATGTCAGTGGATGTCCCGCTGTCCTCGAAAGGACAAGACAAATGCGCTTATTGACTTGAAGTGGCGACCCATAAATTGTGTGCAACTTCCACTCTTGCCTTCGGCTCGTGTCTCTGGCAGGAGATTCTGTCGCGTTCTGTCTCACTGGAAGTCCACCTGCTGCCCCGCTGCTGGCGCAGGATGGGGCAGGATGAGGCAACGGCAGAGATTGAGCAACGGCCATGTCCGTATAAATTAACTGTGGAGCAGAGTGTTTGAGCACGGGGATTTCCACTGCTACACGGAGTCCATGAATCGTTTACCAAGGATATAACGAGTTAAGCTAACACAGCCCATCCTTAAAGTGATTTCATTGTCCAGCGAGTACCCATAGAAAGAAGACTTAGGAACACCGGTGCCGTGTGTTCTATGACAATCAACTGTTTATCGATTTATCGAGAATATATACGCCCCTTTTTGGAGGCAGAACCAAAATGAATCTTCAGATAGGGAGAGAGAGAGAGATGGAGAGATAGCACTCTTCTGCATAAGTGTTCCCCCGAAATATTTGTTAATAATCCTTATAAAATGAAAGTCAAGATAGGGTCAACTGTTTTCTCGATGACATTCAAAAGGTGAAATCGGTGTCAATAAACTGCTTATCGATTTATCGAGCACATTTGTCGAATTCGGGCCGCTCTATCGATACCCCTATTCAAACGAAACTTAAAAGTGAGCGCTCACAGATATCCTTTTGGCACCAATCTCTACTTGGGGTCTCCAGTCCATGGGGACTTATTGTTTCTGTATTGCCTGTTGTCTGGGGAGATATTCGTGGGGGGATGGGGTATAGGGGGAGACCCTCTGGCCATCACGCGCCACACGGCCACGCCTTGGTCCGTGGAAGCTGCCGGGCTTCCGGGGGTCCGGGGGTCCGCGGGTCCGCGGGTCCGCGGGGGCCTTTGCTATCTCATAATTGCGTAGGCGAGTTTAGTACTCATTAGAAGCGTTAATCGTTCCGCTGCCTTTGTCGCTGCCTCCCAGCCCGTTCCTTATCGTCGTTCGGTCGCTCTCCCTTTTGTTTCTCTGCCGTGGAAAACACTCCACTTTTAATTCAGTGGATGGTCGGTGGCTGTTGGCTGCTGGCTGCTGCCTGCTGCCTGCTGCCCGGATGAAACCGATTTGCATAAATTTCCAGCAATGATAGCCGGGCTCCGTGTCTGCGTCTCCGTTTCTCCTCTCTTCCGCGTGTCCGTGTGATAGAGCCCTGTCATCGCTCTGGGGCATCGCTGGCTCGTCTGCCACAGAAACACACACACACACACACACAACAAAAAACACACACAAAAAAGAGGAGAGACGACGAAACACACTTAATTAAAATTTTTATTACACAAATTTTGCTTTTGTGTCGATAATTTTATGCTTATCATCAGGGGCAGCCAGCAGCAGACACTCGGACAGAGAGAGAGAGAGACACCAATGGTGGCTTCTAATTTGCAACATCAGGACTCTTTTCCTCTCCCTGTCTGGCTCTCCCTTACTGTCTTTTCCTGCAGGTAGGGGGTATCGTGGAGACGCGATCCCTGGACGCCTTTGGGGACCCAAACGCATAAAAACGGAAATTAAAAAGGAAGCCCACGCAGCATCCTGTCACTCCCACTCCTTAAGTCCAGGGACTTTTCCGCTTTTTCTCTTTGGCTTTTCCTTTCGCTGGTCCGCCAGTCGCCAGTCGCCGTTCGCGCTCGGAAGTTTCACCTTAACATGCAGGAAATTTCATTAAAGTTGATACAACTCCCTCGCGGTGCTGGTGCTGGGTTCTCTGGGTTTCTCTTGGTTCCTTTTCAGTTCGAGGGGAAGCTGCCCCTCAGGAGAGCTGTCACTTGATAGTTCCCTCATCAATCGCATCAAATTTCTCTGTTGCTCTCCGGATAATCGCTTCCGAGCATTTCCACGGAGCATACACTTCGTCCGAGAAGGTGTCTGTTTCGTTGTCGACCCGAACAGAACTGAAGGGCGAAGAAGATTCGGATACGGGCAGGGCTCTACCTCTTACCTTCCCCCCAAAGGTGGCGAAAATCTCGAATCAGCCAGAAACCGCAAGCAAAACTAATGAGCCGCTCATCACTGTTAAGATCCCCCAATCGGCAGGGGCACTTGCTCGACTCCCGCCAGCATTTCTTGGGGGCAGCCTCCTCCCCAATCAATTTGACAGCCATGTGGCACTGGGCCAAGGAGAGTCCTGGAGGGGAGTAGGAGAGTAGGGCATCAGATCAATGATGCCTCTGGACCAGTCAAATGAGTTTCAATCATGAGAACGACACAATAACCAAAGAGGCAGACTTGCTCACAGCAGGCGTGAGCCATAAAAAATTTAAGCAATGCGGCATTTTACACCTTTTTCCAAGGGATAAGAAGTAGAAGGTGCTGCCGAGGCAGCAGCAGGTCCTGTGGCCGCAGTAGCCTAGTGGTAGGTGTAGCTGTAGCTGGAGCTGTAGGTGGGCGCTGAAGCCATCAGGACGGCAATCAAAAGCAATGATTGTTGCCCATAAAACGAAACGGTTATGTTTATCTGGGTTTTTGGCTCGAGCCTTGTGCTCCTTCCACCTCCTTTCGGATAGAGAGAGAGAGAGAGAGAGAGAGAGAGAGAAAGAGTCTCCCTCCATCCAGAGAAAACGTAGAGAAGAGCTAATGGAATGCGCTCGAAGCGAAACTCTCGGCGAGCCTTTGCCTAAGTAAAAGAAATGAGCCTGAGAAGTAAATATTTAATGGCACATTTCTGCATCTCTCCCTCTTTGGCTCCGTCTCTTCCCTCGCTATCTCTCTCTGGATGCCCCCAGGCTAATGGACACACTCGCACTCGGAGGCACTTCCCACTCCGATTTCCATTCCCCAAACGATTGCTGGCTGTTGTGTGTTGCTTACTTTTTGAACAAGTGCAAATGTTTTTCATGACTTTTCATTTTATTTAATTTCACTTTTATTATGATTATATTTTCAGCCGCTTTTACTGTCTCTCTCTCTCTCTCTCTCTCTCTCTCTCTCTCTCTCTCTCTCTCTCTCTCTCTCTCTGTGTTACTCTTTCTTTTGCTCTTACTCTGTCTTTGCTTTCTTTCTTTTGGGTACATTTTGGCTAACGATGAAATGACTTAATAAAAAAGTTCTTTCGGACTTTGGTAATTGTTGGAATGTTGTTCTGTTTATGGCCATGTGGCAAATGGCAAATCGAATCTGGCATTAAGATTTGGCCGCTCTGAACCGTTCCAGTTCCGCAGCAGTCCCCTGCTAGGAAACTGAATGGATGGAATCGTTCCGTTCCCGCTGTTTCCTGCAGAGATCTGTCTATAAATGATTTTAAGCACTTTTTTTTAATGGAAACAGTAGACACGTTGCAATTCCACATATATGCATGGTCACACCGAATAGAATAACAGTCGAAGATCACACAGGATCTTCCACAGGAACGAAAGTCGAGTAATTCCAATAGCTTCTCATCGAGTTCATTCGAGAAGGAAAGAGACGAAAGAACACAAACTTATTCCTACCTTTCCAATGTTTCAATTCCACACGTGGGCATGGTCACACTGTTACTGCTTCTGGGAGGGGGCGCCTCGTTCCAGTCTTACTTCTTCGTGGCATTGATATCAGTCCAGGTTTTCAAATCGATTCGGTTGCCTGATTAAAGGATGCCGCCACCTCCTACACCTTTTTGCCTTTATCCTGTGCCCTCCACCCATTTCTCATTCCATTCCAAACAGAAAAAAACAAAACAAAACAAAGGCAAATGCCATGAAAATTGAAAATGAAACCTAACACGCCGCGATTCAAGAAACAAATGGCTGCTGATGGCACAGGGGCCAATGCCTGATGGCTGGGCTGGGATGGGATGGCTGGGATGTCTGCGACGGTGATGAGGCTGGGGAGTAGCGGCCTGGAGTGCAGATCCAGATCCAGACCCAGAAAAATGCTTCAGCGCATTGCAATTTCTAGCCAAAAAAAAGAAAATAAAAAACGAAACGAAACGAAAAAAAGGACGTGCAGACATGTGCCGCGCCACAGCCTCGTCGCCAGGCGCCAGGGCCAGGGCGCCACAGACAGCGGCAGTAAGCGATAGTCAGTTAGTGGCATGCCCCCCAGTGGGTTTCGGGCGCGTTCTCGGGTTTAACTTTGGCAAACGCTTACGCAACGTTTTGTTTGAGCTAACGGACGCACGGAGAGCCGGTCAGACGGACAACCTAGGACGAGCTGTAGTGGGTGTGGGCTTGGGTGTGGGTGTGGGTGTGGGAGACAAATGGCTGCAACCGGGTGGCAAGTGGATGACAGGTGTGGCAGAAGAGCGAGGAGTAGCGGCAGCAGCAGCAGACAACTGCAAGTCAGGAAAAGCACTGGGAAATAACACTGAAAGCTTACTGAGGTGCAAAGAGAGGGCCTCGAGTCGGCGAGAGAGAGGTAGAAATTTACATAAAGCAAATGAAGCTGAAATGGAGTAGGGGGTGCATCGGGGAGGCTGTGGGAAATTGGAGATGGGAAATGGAGCTGCGAAATGGAGCTGGGAAATGGGAGATGGGAGTTGGGAGTTGGGAGACGCAGGCCAAGAGCGCCCGGAACGCCAGCAGCCAGGAGTGGGGCACATGGATAGTTTGCATTGCCTTGACCAAAAAGGTAAATACTTCAATTTGCGCAAAATGTTTTCCCCACAGAAGCGAAACGTTGTACTATGCGTTGTACACTGCGAGAAAAGTCTAGAATGAAAACAGAGCAGATACGACTCCTATGACTCCCACTCAGTCCTCGTAGGTTTATGGCCCAAAAACGAAAAGCAGAATAGTTTTGTTTAAAGGAACACTCGCCGATCGGATCGTTATTAAAGCCAAAATAAGCGAAACCTGGCTGGAGCACCTGGCTTTCTAGCAATAAGCGGCACGGCACGCCTTTGAGAGGATACTTTTAGGAGCTCAAGCAATCACAGACTTTTGTACATTTCCATGATGTCGTACGGGAATGTCGTAAAGCACTGGTTTTAACCTACTTTCTTTCTTCTTGAGTCCCTTTCTCTGGGATTTTTTATTGATAGTTAAATATTTAAGGGGGGCTGTGTCTAGGAATTCTGTCTTCTTATAGAAGATAGTGACGGTACAAGAAGTACTGCAAAAACTGAGCTTTTGCTGATTTGGTGCTGGTTTAGTAATTACTTTCAATAAAGATTCAATAAATTTAGGAATTAGCATCGGGACAGAATCGAGTAACATGTGCGCTCATTGGATCAGCTGTTCCTGGTACTGGCACTCCCAATTTGCGTATTTTGTTGCATTTTAAAGCAAAAGACTTCCTGCATGGAATGGCAGGGAGCAGTCTGCTGCTGGAAGAGTTTCAAGTTCCACGACACATAATGATGGGATGCGAATCCCATGGAATCTTTCGAGTAGCTACCGAAACGAGAGTCCTGTTCTTCACTGTGCAGTGTGTAGTGTTGTCCGAGGGCCTGGGTGTCCAAGTGTGTGCGCGGGTCTGTTGAGGGATGGAGGATAAATACACTATGCTGCCGAGAGTGAGAGAGGCGGGGATGTGCTCCGCAGGAATCCCCATCAACGCGCTGGCCCAAGATACAAAGTGAAATGGAAAATTGCAAAAGAAAATGTAAAAAGCTTACAAACACACACACACACACTCAAACACATACACACACACACATAGACGCAAGGCCCCCTTAATGAAGCTGTCCTGCAGCGTCCTCTCCCTCTCTAGTATAAGGGGGAATCGCCTTTAGCCTTCAGCTTCAGTATGATTTGGTTTCCATTCTCAATTCTCCGTTCTCCATTCACTGGCACTATCTCTCATGCGGAGTGTGGGCGTCCGGGGGCGTTTCTGTGTGGTGGCCCACTGGTGTCATGTTTGCTTAGCTGCAATGTTGCAGCTCCACTGTCGGAGCCGTGCGCCTCCTCTCCGTGCAGCACTCTGTTGAATGGCCCTGTGCCTCGCATATCGGGTATATCCTTTTATCTTTGCCTCAGCCACACGTCAAAGCTCATTGACAGGCCATATGTCAGAAATTGATTCGTGGCTGTTGCTTCTGCACTCCCTGACATCATCCCTGCCCAGCTGTGTCCTCAGTGTCTCTTTCTCAGCCATGGCCTGCAGGAGCGGAGAGCAGGGAAATTGAGATCCCAAAAAACAAAATTATGCTCTCGACCATTCTTTCCCATTCTGTGTGGGGCAAGCGGCAAGCGGCAAGAGCAGAGACGGGGCACGAGCAGTGTGTCCAGTGTCTCGAGTGCCTCATCAATTTGTTTGTTTTTGTGCTTATCGGATATGCATTTTCCAGCAATTTGAGTAGCTCACCGAAGGAGCAATCTTCCTTCCCTTTCCTGAAGGTTTGTCGAGCATTCGGCAAGGTAATTTGTATTTAAATTGGCCAAAGATTGCCTCAAACACGGAAACACGACCAAGTTCTTAAATTAGAAATTAGAATACTTAAGGAACAAGTTACAGATCTGCTTGTGTTCTATTCTTCTATTCGAGGGAGTGCTCTGAAAGGTTATGCTGAATCGGGGTCACCACAAGACATATCCTTACATCCTTAGTACCTCTAGGGGAACCTTCTTATCCTTCTTGTGATTAAGGTGCATTCCCTGAGTTGTGCTTCCTCTTTTTTTGATGAGCGTATAATAATTACATTTTCCACCACTTGCGGAGGTCACCCATCCACATCCCCATCCCCCACAAGGACCCCATTCCATTTCCCTTAAATATTTTCCGCGTACATTTTCAGGGACGGCTGCACGTACTTTTCACCTGGCGGATTCCCTTTTATGCTACCATTTTTCCGTACCTTAGTTATTCTGTTTTTTTTCTGGCGACTCCTTTGGAGTCCCTAAAGTGGAAATCCTTTCAAATTGTTTATATTGACAGCTGTCACCGCTTCCCATCACATTCGCCTTCCTTCCGTTTAGATAAGAAAAGTAACGAAAATAAGAAAGGGACCCAAGAAGTAAGAAATGAAATGAAGGGAGCAAAAACATTTTAATGTATTTTATTTTTGATATTTTTTGTGTCGTTGGCTGTCTGTTTTTTTTAATTAAAGGAAATTAAAATGTAAATTTTGCGCTTTCCTGCCATCAAACCCCACCGCCCCACACTTTTGATACCCCTTGTGCTCGTGGAGTGACGAGGAAGGGTATCCTGGGCGAGTGAGTGTGTATGTGCAGCCAGGGGAAAGCCTTTAAGATGGGATCAGCAGGAATCTCATGGTATCCGAAAATATGTTGTGGCATCTGTAATTTTGAAAATTCTGAAATTCTCCCACTTGGCGGACCCATAAACAAATATATGATCTACCTGTCTTCCCAAAATCATCGTGATCGGATAAATATTTGTTGAAGCAGGCCCCAATTTCAAAAGATACTTAGAGGATCAGGTTTAATGAGAAGTTTTTGTTTTTGCTGGGAATATTACGTGCTGATAAATATTCATATTATCTACCCAGCATTCCATTTTAAGAGCACTCTACTGTTTACTGGGTATCCCAAAGTCGGGGCGCCACTCTGTCATTTATATGAAGAGTCGGATTGAAGGAAAAAGGACATGGAGAAGGAAGTTGGGCGATGCTTAGGCGATGGGTGGCTGAGAAGAAAAGAAGAAGAAACAAAAAACCAAAATACAAATGCAAACAGCAATTAAATGTTCACTAAGCTAACAATAAACAAGAATAAGAATAAGAACAAGGAGAAGGAGAAGGACTTGAAGGCAAAGGAGAAGACGTTACAGCAACCGTAAGGATGTACACATGTACATCCTCAAGGAGGAGCGACAGATGTCGGGCTTTGCCATTTGTTAATGGAACAATTGAGCGCTGAGTGTGGAGCGAGTGAAAGGGAGGCCCAGGACCCGAAGTGCGGAATGCCAGGGGAACATCTTGAGGAACCAAAGGATGACAAATGCCTCCCAAGCCCAAAGATGTGGGGAATAATTCCAATGAAGGGAACTCTGTAGGGGTACCATATCAATTTCACGTTTCCACACAAATCCGAATGAATATGAGTATCATTAAGCTGCAGAAATGAGTGGAAACAATATTAAAAGTTCTATCGGCCAAGGTATGGAATGAATATATACATTGCTTGTTTAAATTCGAGTAAAAAAGATTGAGCTTCGATATCAATCACAGCTCGTTAAATCTCTTTACGAAGCATTGCTGGTGGATAAGCAGGGGAAGCAATGAATGTCTGTTCCCAGATGTCTTTGCAGCAGACTACAGATGCGAGTACATTTTTGTATGGTCTTGGATAGAGTCGCCCCTTATCTCAGAGAAATGCAGATCCACAAAAAAACAACTGTCAACTGAAGCCAATCGAGTGGGGGAGATGGAGCTGAAGTCAGTCGAGAGCTAAAGTGTTGGCTCCTCGAAAGTGATTTGCCACAGTTCCACATCGGAAATAGAGAGAGTGCATCATGTGGGCGGCATTTGTACGAGTGGCCTGTTGCTGTGGCTGCCACGGGACTGCTGATGGCAAGGCCCCAGTGACCCCTCAGACGCCGGCCCCGCCGCTGGAGGCAGTGGAGCAGACACAGGAATTAGTGGATGCCATTGCGGTGCCATTTGTGTCGCAAATGAAGCTGGACTTTGATCCATACGACAAGCGATTCAGCATGGTGCGTCCACGACCCACTACTAAATATGTTGAGCATTGATTAAATAAAACTTCTGTGTAATTTTCTGTGTACCGAATTCCTCAGCGGGGCAGGGCCACACTGGCGACCTGCTGCATTCCGTTTCCACTGTGTTCCACGCGCTGTCGCCCGGCCACACAAGCAATTTGTCTGCGACTGGGGCACGTAGCAAACACAGAGCCAATGTGGCCATGACCGCCGCTTCACTACACAAATCCAATCAAAAGCATTATTTCCTTGTACTCTCGTATCCCGTATCCCATATCCTTTACCCCCTGTCCTTCCTGCTCCCTTCTGCTGCATGTGTGCAGCTGGCTTCAGGACCAAAGGATCCTTAACTTATTTTGTGGTATCATTAACCTTTAAACTTGGACGCAGGCAAGCGAACTGTGTGCAGGAATTGTAAACTTTTGCACTCGCCCAAAGTTTCCCAGAGCCTGCAAACTTTTCGCCTCTTCGGAAAGAAGGAGAGGAGCGGCACCAGCGAGACAGCGCGAGAGCGAGACAGCGGGACAGCGGGGCACCCCCCAAGTAAAACGTAAAATTTTTAACTTTATTTTCGATTTTCGTTTGCCGCAAAAATCGTATTTGCAGCCCCCCAAAAACCAGGGCCAAAAACTTAATTTGCGCCAAACAGAAAGCAGAGGAAAAAAAACGAGCCCACACGAACGCAAACACGGAAAAGGAAAAGTTTCGCCGCGCTTTCTCCCATTCGCTGGCGCCCTGCCCTCTTGGTATTTCTTTTTTAATGCAATCAAGCGGAAATTGATACGTCACCGCCAGCTCCGGAGTTGCAGCACCCACGGCACCACCCACCACACCAGTCCGCACAAAAGTGTTGCCAAATTGTTGCAAATAAAATTGCTGATATGGAAATTTTATGCGCAAGTTTTTCTTGCTTTCACACGTCGCAAACACAGACAGACACACCAACAAAACGGAGTCAAGAACTTTTCCGTTTCCTTACACAAAACACACAAAAACACATTCGCTTTGTTGCCTGCCTGGCTGCTACGTCAGGTGTGTCCTGTCTCTTGCCTCCTGCTCCCTGCCACCCTGCCACACTTCCACTGGTCTCCTCGTACTCCTCCACCGGAGAAGAGGCAGCACCACTTAAGTCTGCTGGGCATTTAGCGCAGATATCAGATCAAAGTTCGCTGTTTTGCTGCCATTTTTAGTGTGACCCTTTAAGTGTTCGACATTCCGCTGGCTGGCATGGTCACACTTGACCGTCACTGGAGAAACTCAGAGCTCCAAAATAAGGTTAGAGAGGGCGATATGCATTATTTATTCCGTTTTTCCTTGCTGAAAATAATGAAAACTGAAAACATGAGTGAAACATCTTTAAAGAATTTTTGAGATGAAAGAAGAACGCCACAAGAAATGAAGCCACAGAGGGTGACAGCCTCTTATCTATTCCACATTTCATAGCAGAAACTTGCAAGAACAAAAAACTCCAAGAGGCGAAGATGAGGGCGATGTAGGACTTCAAAGTCGCAGGCATTTCCGCTGCAGCAACGAATAAGATTGAACCTTGAACTACGTTTCGCCCATTCCCCTGTATAGCATGGTCACCCTTAAAGTATTCCACGTTCCGCTGCGTAGCATGGTCACACTTGACACAGTTCCACCCGAACTCCAGCCACACCTCAGCAACGCTCTACAATCCCCGAAAATCCAGCCTGATTAGCGGACCCAATGCCCCAATCCCTGTGAAGCAGCCCCAAAAGCTCGGTCATAAAACCTAGCTTATCGGCTAGAGACCACCCGAAATATATCCACGTACTCGTATCCATTGGAGTTGGGACTGCAGAGCAGTGGGGAGTGTAAGGAGTGTAAGGAGTGGGGAAAGAATGATCAAATTAAAGTTTGGCCATCAATGTGGCTTACGGGGGCATAGAATCGGCCACTGATGAGGGCCTGGAACCTTGGCTACTTGGTGGAAACTACTCTGTTTCCCCCTCCCCATTTCCACAGTTCCCCATTTGGCATTTCCGTTTCCGTTTGGCGGCCAACTCAAAACGCACATCAATTTGAAACTTAATCTTGCCGCACCAATAAGCCACGCCAAAAGTTAAGACCCACAGCCCAGAGACCAGGTCCCGTTCCTGCTGCGGCTGGTCCTGAACAAATGGTTGGGGCTGTAACTGGGGGCTGGGGACACGGACCCCCATCTGGTGCTCCTTTTCCTCCATTGTATGCAAACAATTTACAGCGTGAATGGGCGCCCGAGCTTCAAAAGGCACAGAGGAAGACGATGTGGACCCAGAGCTGGAGGAGAGTCCTGCAAAAATGGGCCTGGGAAATGAGAATGAAAAACTAGGCGCCGTCTCATGCATAAAACTGAAAATGAAATACAAGCCAGAGGCAAGAGCAAAGGCAAAGGCAAACAAAATAAATAAAAAAGCGTCCCGAAAGATGAAAATGAGAGGAAATGCAGGCAATAGATGCGAAGCGCTGCTCGGACCCCCGCAAGGATAATTGAAATTCGCCACAAACCCGAAAACCCAGTAAAAGGAGCGACAGCAGCAGCAGCAATGCAGTTTTTGGTAAAGGAAAATATTGTGAAATCCAATTGCAAAAATTCAAAAATCCAAAAATTGAAATGGAAATGAAAGAGCGCTTCGCTCCGGCAGGAAGTGCTTGGCTACGCTGCTTGGGATTTTGTCCAGCATTAAGAGATTTTCCACACTCATTAATTCGTTTTGTGCTAATGTTGTAAGCCCACGAAACTTTCGAGGGGAAACGCCAGTAGAGGACTGGCCTTGAAGGAGTCGAGGCCAAAAATATTGTTATTGCCAGAGGATGAGGGAACCATGGAATCTGAGAATGCATTGAACTTTTGAGTGGCAATTACTTTAGCCTCAAGGAGGAGCTTCGAGGACTCTTCAAAGCATCGGCAAACGGCCCACAATTAAGTTAATTACGGAGTAGTACCAGTGGAAGCCGGTTAAAGGCAGGTACGGCACCTCATCCTCTCTAAGTCACTGCCAGTATTCGTATTCATTCATTCATTCATTCATTCATGCCGTTCCTTTGTGTGTTCCTATCACTGTCTGCCGTTTCTGCAATTAACTTGATTGCGCCTATAAATATGCAGCACTTGGCCGTGATTATTGCGCGGACTTTCTCTGGGCTTTCGTTTGGGAGACGGGCGGCGGGACACGGGACACGGGAGACGGCAGACGGGACGACACCCAGCTTTTGCATTTGCCTTTTGTGTCTGTCTGTCCTTCCACTCTCCGGCACTGTTCCTGCGCCTAAAAGTCTGCCACTAATTGTTATTCCTCGACTGTCGCTGCGAATCTCTTGCTTTGTCTCTCATGTCCCGGAGTCTGGGACTCCTCCAGTTTCAGTTTCAGAACTTGGTGTAAGTGGACGAGTCTTTGGAGGAGTCCTTGAGACGCTATCAACTGCTAATAGCTTTGGGATATCTTTCTCACAACTCTCTCACGCCAAGGAGTAATGACCGCACACATATTCGAGTATATGCATGCCTTCTTGGTGGTCTTCTGGTCTTTTTAGGGCGTTTGCATTACTCTACCTTTCCAACACTCAACAGGTTTTCAGTGATTGGTTTCCATTGGTTCGTTAAATTGATTTATTCCGCCGTTTCATTCCACTGTCAGTCGTGGAGTAGATATGTAGATACATATATGTAGATATATGCACAACTCGAGATGGTGAAGGTGGAAGGTCCTTGAATAGATGATCGAAAGAGCCCAATGCCAATGTCAAACTGCAAGCGTTGACACCTCACCTCGGGTTGCCTTTCGTTTTTGCCCCATACGAAAGTATTCCGTTCCCATTTCATTTATCGGGGTTTCTTGACTTGTTCTTTATCATTGTTCCTCTACTGTTTACTTCTGAACTGCACGTTTCTCTCATTTCATTCCCTTTCCATTCCAGATCGTTTCGCTTTGCTTCCTGTGTTCCCGTTCTTTTTGTGTTATTTTTGGCTCCAATTTGGTTCGCTTCGAACCAAAGGATGGCATGGCCCCTTATAGAAGCTTATTCTTTATTCTTCCATCCATCCTTTTCCTTTGATCTGATGCTTATTCTCTCAGTGTTGCATGTCCTGCTGCCAATCGGCTTATAGTCTCCTCTTCCGTCTCATACCATTCCTATCCCGTTCCATTTCGTTTGGGGGAACATCCTGGTCTTTGTCCCACTGCATTTCATCCATCGAGAACACATCCCACCCCACCTTTCATCCCCCTCTTTGTGTCCTGGGTGTCCTTCGCCCTCTCCTGCTCACTTTTCGTGCTCTTTTCCTGCTGCTGTTTGCCATTGTTAATCTTTAACCTGAGTCCTAATCCGTGCGTCATGATTGAAAGCAGCTGCAAAAACGTTGCGTGCCTTGTGGCATGCCCCTGCTTATGGCTGGAACCGGAGCGGAATGTCGCACATGATGAGCGCACATTGGCAACGACTGGAGACGGCATCGTCGTCGTCGTCGTCGTCGTCGTCGTCGTCGTCGTCGTCGTCGTCGTCGTCGTCGTCGTCGTTGTCTAATCTGATTGCCATGATGTACTTGCCTCCTGCCAATTTGTGTCAATTTGGTGGAAGCCCCATCTCCAGTCCCATCCCCCGACTCAAGGCTGAGGCAGCATTAGGCCCCGCAGCAGTTGTGCAGCAGCTTAAAGTTGCCTCGGAGCCACGGGCCCTGCTTGTTGCACTTAAGGCGCCTTCTAATTAGTTCGTTGGCGCTGCTTCTGGCTCAGGTGTGGCAGGTGAAGGTGCAGGTGTGGGGTCGCCCTTGGCCCATTAACCATAATTAGTAAGCCTCCGGGCCACTGGGAAGCAGTCTTCTCTCTGGGGAGTTAGGAGGATAAGGATAGGAGGGCGTCTTGTGCGGATTGGAAGCAACGAACGGCTTACGCTCTCATTCTCATTCTCTTCGTTACGTTTCGTTGTCTTCCCCCCTGTTCTGCTGTCCCATGCCAAATTTTATCCACATATACATATCTAGGAACGATCGGTAGCTAATACATACAATATGTGCAAAAAATACTGCAAATCAAGAGTCTTTTTGAAGCGCAGATACTTTACGCACGGCCGTTAGGTAGGGCCGTTGTCGCCTCTGTCGCCTCGTGCGCGCGGTTTCGCTTATTTTGTGGCAAGCTAATGACACACCTTAACCCATGTTAGCCTACATTTTCGTGTGTTGTGGTTATTCTTGGATTGTTGTACGTTGTGTTTTGCCTCCACTTGACCCCAAGCCCCCAAAGGGAAAGAGCCGCCACACTTGCGGCTGCCGTGATGCGTGTGGCAGAGTGGTGGGGCGTGGCGGGGCCGGGCCGGGCCGGAACTCTTGGGGCATGGCCTTTATGCAATTGACATCGTTCTGTGAGAGCAAATAGGCAGGCGGCAGTTGGCCTACTTTCTACTGCTACACCCCCCGAAAAGTGCCCCAAAGTTGGGCAATTAATACTCCAAGAGCGCGGTTTGTTGCCAGGGAGATAGGAGGGGACCCCAGCTTTCATTTCTGGGAGTAAAGGCCATGTACATTACCCGACAATACATCGCACGAGAACCAGTCTCGTTCTCAGACAATTTACTTTAAAGGGGAACTGCTCGCGCATTTCAGTGCATTCTGGAGAAGGACTTGTGCCTTTTGCAGGGATCGCTGTAAGGATATATCGACTCGGCGTTTGTTTCGGACAAATCTGCCATTGCCAGAAGCGTTGCAAGTGCTCGAATTGAATTGTTGAATTGAACGTGGCGCATACAGCACGGCCTGTCGCTGAATGGCTGGGCGGCAGGGCCCTTCTCCCGTCTACCGTCTCCCGTCCCCCGTCCCCCGTCTCCCGCTACGCAAATGTTTTAGCGCCATTGAATTTGATGGCAGCGCATAAATGTAATTATAACGTGCATACATGCATATGCGAGAGCACTTGTACAACATCTACATATATCTCTTTTTGTATACTCCTCGATGGTGGATTACGTGCCACTGCAGTGCATTCACTCGTGCATTATATTCATGCATATTCACATTTAATGCAAAATGCATGATCGCATTCGTTAATCAACGGGATATACTTAATTTTAATTTTAATTTATTTTGTCATTTGTGTGTGGCGGGGGATGGGGCTCGGGTGCTTATTTAGTAGAACAGTGTTTGGCTTTGTGGAACCATTTAGCACAGTAAACAGCTGCGGAAACAGGAAAACAGGGGAAACAGCTGTTATACGGACCCCCCATGGAGGTGGCTTTGGATTAAAGGCTCCGCTTGCTGTCATCGAGCAGCAGTCCACGCACTGGGATCACTGGAGCTACAGCTAGAGCTGGAGCTGGAGCTGTAGATAGAGATAGAGATAGAGATAGAGATAGAGATAGAGATAGAGATAGCGAGACAAGAGCACTCACTGCTGACGGATCATGCTTATGGGCTTTTTCCTGGATCTCTTTGCTTGCCGCAGATTCCGCGGCGACGCCCCCCCGATGGACGTGCCACCACCTCTGACTGTAATGGTGGCACCAACGCCGTTCCCGGAGGCTGTGGTTGTGGAGCCACCCATGGGGTATTCCCATCCCGCCATCGAGGAAGAGCAGGTCCAGGAACTGGAAGTGGATGACAGCTACGAGGGCTATGATGATCCACGGCTGCCCGAGCTCATAATCTAACAGATGCCGCATGCTACTACCTGCCACAATCCCACATGCCACACCTCATCCCACTTCCCCTGCGCTCCATTCATTTGGCTTAATTAAAACTCTTTTGCAATAATCCAATTACGGGCAAAAGGCAAAAACCAAATGACAACAAATGGCATAATGGCCAGACATTTGCCATAAAACTCTCTCTATGAAAAAAAAAAACAAAAAACAAAACACACAATCAAATGTATCCAATAGAAATCGAGCGGGCACGTTGGGAGTCGCAGCTAGCGTCCCGGCTCTACATTCACCCTGCACCGGGAAGAGTCTGCGAAACGCGTGGCCTGCTGATCTGCTAGATACGGTTCTTCTCTACGATTCCGCGCTTTTTCGTTGTCTCATAGACCACAAATCGAATATACCCTAATATTGTATGCTGTTCGAGTACTGGGTATGAAAATGAACAAACAGAAAGAACAAAAAACAACGCAAACAACGGAAACAAAGCAGCAAACTCCACAACAAACAATGCGATAAAATTCAATTACAACAAATTTTTAATTAACTTTTTGCAATCAAAACACAGAACAAAACAGAAAAGAACGCGAACCCCGAATGAGAAGACAACAAATGCGAGTGCGAATGCGAATGCAAATGCAAATACAAATCAAACAAAAACCTAATCCAAATAAATAATATATTATATATTTGATATGAATAGAAATCCCAATCGGAATCGTAAGCCAAATTGAGCGAGTAATAATAATTCCGCAAATCATCAAGCGGCATCGGTGGGGGCGTGATGAATTGGATGCAGTTTTTCAGGGCGCGTAATGGCAGATCCATGCAGGGGATCCTCTCTTAAGTTGGGCGGAATTCGTGAGGGCCATATACGGATAATATACAGATTATTGATGTCCAATGCATTGCACAAATTCCACTTAAACTGTTTCATTTTCCGCGTCAACGGCACATGCTTGAAAAAATATATTCTGTTAAAAATATATAATCTTAGCTACTTTTGAAAAATGTATTTTGCTCAGAAAAAGGGGGTCATGGTCGCATAGTGCAGCAAGTGGCCCAAGAAACAGCTTGGCGCTCTTTCTCTCTCTTCACCGAAGTGCGCTGCTGCATCACGCGCGACATAGTGCACACCTAATGGATCTTAGGAAAGAGAAGGTTAGAGTTCGATAAGGCCAAAAGATAAGATTATCATATGAGATGGATGAAGTGGAGATTGTCTTGATTTATATTCGGTTTTATATAGAGATGGGAAGGGAACGAAAGGAATAAAATGGTTAAGGTTTTATGTGGATTGATTAGTGAGAAACAAACTGAAAGAATGCAATCAGATTGTTATGTTCAACTATAATTATGTGCATCTATTGGCGGTTGTTAGGTATTGGAATATGGGAATATATGGGAATATATATGTACATATGTGGGAATATTTAGGGGGAACGTGTACCAACTAATAGATATGGGAGGATATTGGAATCCCTGAATGAGCATTCCTTATCAGGGGCACCTGCAACTACATATGATGCTGTTTTTGTATCAGATAAATATTCGAATTATTTTTGATTGAAATTCTTTTAGATTTTCCACCTTTTTGTTTGTTTTAAACCTTTTTCTTAAGGCAAATTATGCTCAAGTCTGCCAACGTGTGTTTTAGAGATTCAAGGGAATAATGGACAATTGATTAGAGATAATATATTGGAAATACTAGTAGCGTATAAATAGAGATTCGGCAAAGTGGGGCTGATGCAAATAGAGAAGAATTCCAAAGCCACACAGGAATGGAATGGCTTAAGATAAGAAGGATAATGCATAATGGATTGGAATAAAAATATCACCTTAGCAGATAGTGGTTTATGGCTGTCCTTAATTGTATAATGGACCGATTCCGAATGACATGGAACGAGAACGAGAATGGGCACGGGTACGGGTGGGAGTAGGGGTACTCGTAACAGAGCGCAATCTACCTCTACCTCAACCGATTCCCAATTGAGTAACCATTAACCTGAGAGCAAACCAATGGGGGGTGACAACACCCCCCGCAACCCCACTGAAACTACTATTGAAACCTATCAAGATCTCTCTGTCCCCCCTATTGCCCCTATTGCCCCCACGCAGAGGGGGAGACTGAGAGGAGAACTTTTGTGAGAAGGCGACGTTCGCGGGGAAAGTTTTGCAACGCGAGGCGAACGACACCTAAACCCCTAGCTAATGGCCAAAAGTAAACGACTTCATGGCTCGCATGTCGGGGGGGTGGTGCCACGGCCACCCGCTCTGCAGCACCCTCCTGCAGTGTCCCATTGTATGGCATTTGTTTGTGGGAATTGCATTCGTGGCGGGGAAATTGCATTTTCTGTTTCTGGTTTTGTGTTTGAGTTTGTTTCGAGGTGATTTCATTCGCATTGTTTGTCCGTTCCATTCAAAGTTGTAAAAGTTGTTTTGAAAGTGTCTGCAAAAGGGTGGGTGGGGGTGGCACCGCCCCCCTCTCGCACCCCCAGCAGGATGAAGCGCCATGCAATTAAGCCAAAATGCGGCTGCTTAAAGCCCCAACCAACTAGCAAATGGGCTTCCCACCAATTAACTCAGCCAATTGGCGGTGGAAACGCCTATATTCAGGGGTGGGGACAATGAACAGGAGCGCGAATCGATGAAGGGATAGAGGACGAGTGGCCGGCCATCTTTTGCACGCACGCAACCCAAGGCCCAACTTTTCCCTCAGCCTTAGGACTTTTTCTACTCCTTAATCCATTCCCAAAAGTTGTGCCCAAAGAAAAACCAACATAATGTTATAGGCTGCCGACTGGCCGGCCTTTAATCCGAGCCCCAAACTCCGAATTCCCCTAGAACTGATCGGGAATGCAGCGGTCGGATCCGGAGGGAGCGCTAAAGACTTGGTCATAGCGCTCCAGGGTCTCGAAGGAGGCGCGCTTCCCGCGAGCGGGCGGACGGATGCAGGTGGGGACGGGCAGGTGCTTCGAAGGCGGCAGATTGGGCCTCGGAGCGCGCACCAGTCGCTTGGAGAGGCTGCCCAGGCTCCCGAGGCTGAGACGGCGCTCCTCCTTCTCCCGCAGCATTTCCTGATGCAACTGCTCGTCGAGATCGTATGCCTCCATGTCATCCACCTGCATGCTCCGCCGATGGCTGTTCCCCATGCTGTCCGGCGTCTCAGGCACTGTCTCCGGCTCTATCTCTGTCTGCGGCTTGATGCAGGCGAACAAGTCGCCCAGATTGGAGCACATTCTGGTTTCTCTGATGTCGGCAGCAGACGATGCTGCTCTGACGAGTGCCGCCTATGTTTTATAGAGCCACTGGTCAACGGCTGTCGGGAGCTGACTCAGCGACATTCCTATGCAAAGCAGCTGTTTCCGAGCCAGGCACTGAGGCAGCTTCTCCTCCGACGATTGCAGACCAGACTCGTACAGCAAGTGGACATATTCCATAGACGATCTCTGCAAGAAAACAACAAAGACTGTCGCCATCGTGTCCGCCTCTTCGGACTCTCGGAAGCTCTGGATAAGTGGAACTTTTGCTTAGTCTAGTCGTTCTAGTAGTTCTTTAACAGACGCATCGATGGTAGAGCAGTGCAATTCTATGGGATATTGTGGGATAATATAAGAGTTCTGTGGAAGTTTTTCAGAGCCAAGAGACAGAGGATAAGTACTCAAGGAAATAAGGAAATAAAATATGAGTATGAGGGTACCAGGAGGGAATGGATTAGTTATTCTCTGTGTTCCTCTGTTACATTCTTCCTGTAGCGTCCACTTCTAATGGGAAAAGGCACTTAAAGGTTAAGGCAACCATCCCTTCTGACACTTCCGCTTCCGCTCTCCTCTTTATGCAGTGCGGGGAGTGAGGGCGGGCTGGGGCTGCTTCATATTTTGCACAACAATTTGATAGCCATCAATCAATTGAGTACCCCGGCTCCTCCCCCTCCTGTCCCCGTTGAGTGGCCACTTGAATGGCATAAAAAGCGGAAATTAATGCACTTAAGGCATTCAAAATCGAATCTTTGAGCGGCCGACGGTTGACGTGGGGACTGGGAGTGGTAGTGGTGGTGAAGGTGGAGGTGGTGGTGGTAGTGGGAGTGAGGGAGTCCCCTTTTGTGTGCTTTGCAGCGGAATCAAGTGGCAAAGTCTATCCATCTATCCATCTGGCTTTTTGCTTTGGGGGCCACTTGGCTGATTAATTGGCATGGAAACGTTACATCCCCCTCAAGCGGTAATGGTGATCCTTATAGGGCGCGTGCCTCCTTTCTCGGGCCTCCTGTTTAGCAGGATTAGCGTATCCTTCGAGGTGGGAGGGAAGAGCATGGGGTGCTTATGATGATGGGCAAGTGCTTTCGGGCAGGTGTTTCCTCCCATGAATTTCCATTCATTCGTTGTCTCGGGGATCCTCGCATTATCCTTATTAGCCGCAAATTATGTGCCATTTCCCCATGATTGAGTCGTCCACTGATTGATGGATGTCCAGCATGGGATTGGGGAGGTCAACAGCTCTCCCCGGGATTGTCTGGAGGGGATGAATGGGAGGTCCTTACCACTTTTGAACAGCCAAAATCCCGAAAAGGGACAACCGGCGCCGTCTGTCGGCTCTTAAAGCGTATTCAACACGGGAAATTCTCACAGATACGGGGAAATTCGTGCTGTAGTTGGTGTGTGTATCAGCTAAGAGCTGTGCATCCAATTGTCGCTGGTTCGTGTCTTGACGGAATTTGTGGATTGCATGTAGACAGAGCATACATATGTACATCCCTGCTCGGGTGTCCGAAAACTTATCCAATTACGAAATGTGTGTGCTCCGGCCTTCGTATCTTTTGGCCATCAATAGTGTTTCATTACCAAATTGTTTTGCGATATGTTATTTGATAAAAGCAGCAATTCGTCATTTTATGTTGGTTTCGTACAGTAAAATTAGAGGTGTTATTAGAAATAATGTATTAAACACATAAAGTTATATGAGAACAATTTTCCATTAGATAAATATAAACATAAAACATTCGCAAATATATTTTCTGTTATTTATCGTGCATAAAACATTTTTATGTATGTGCTATGTGCGATTCATTTTTGAAATAGAAACTCATTAGATACCGTGTGGACTTGGTTAGTGTATTGGCTAAGCACTGTGGATGATGGTTAGTTGGGCAAGTAGTTAGTAGTTAAGACGTGGATTGCATGTAATTCATGTGTTTACGGCGTAGAATCTACGTAGAATCCACGAAGAATCCACTTTATAAGGGGGTTTCCTTGCATTTTCGGGGGTTTTATGGTCTGGAAACTATCTAAATGCCATCTAAAGTTTCGTAAATTTATCTAAAAGATAAGAGAAATTTTAAACCATGTATATATCTCATAATTGCCTGTAAAAATACCCATTTTCCCCGTTCAACATTTTCTAATCTCTGCTGCAGCATAAGGATCCGCATGTGGCGGGTTATTTTCACATAATTTCCGATATTTAAGCACCCACATACCCATCCAGACCCTTCCCCGCCACCCGCTACAATGAGATTTAACCAACTTTCTCCTCATTTTTGCAGTTAACGGAGCTGGAGCAGCGCGTCATCGAAGCGGAAGAACGCGCCGAGGAAGCTGAAGATAAGGTAAGCCATTAAATGACTGACAGTACAGCATCCTACCCTCAAAGCAGCCCTTGTCCCCTTAGAGGGGGTAGTGGGTATGCGGAAGGTTGGCAAATTAAAACAGGGATAGCAGACATTACGGGAGAGTTGAGGAGAGAAGAGCGTGTCCTCGACGAGGGAGTCGAGTCGTCTGCATCATTAGAAGGCAGTTTAAAGCATTTTTCCAGCATTACCATGACAATGCCTCATCTGATGGGCTGATGGGCTGCTGGGGGGATGGGAAATATAATAGGAAGGTGAGGGGGTGGTATCCACACTCGGAGTGGGGTGTGTGGGGTGCATTTAAAGCGAATGATGCGTTGCGGTGGATGCTTTCTGGCAGCTGCGGCCAAAAACATTTGCCATTTGCCGGACCCCCAGACGAAGGCCGAAACAAGGCGAAAAGTTGTCACCCGCAGAGACAGAAGAGAGGGGCAGACAGACAAGACAGAGGGAGCGGGGATAGAGGGTACACAAAACATAAATCGACTTCCGTTCCGGGAATCACCCAAACGCACATTAATGCAACACTGCGTAGCGCCACAGCCCCACACTCGCTTGGAGCATGGAGTTCGTGCGGTTGCAAGCGATGCGGAGCTTTAGTCCTCTCCTCCCTCCTCCACACACAGCAGCGGCAGAAGCGGCAGCAGCAGCAGACCAGCAGAAAACTACCCCCGAAATGGGGACCAAGGACACATGTAGCTGCTCCTCCTCCGACCGCCCGTTCTCCAGTCTCTCTGGCAATATCAAATGCGCATTGTTTGCATTAACAAGTCCCCGGAGGCTTTTGGCTTTTACCTAACGCGCAACACCCCGAAAAACAAGCGAAATGCAAATATTTGCACCCCCGCACAACACACAGGAAATCCATGAAGAGTGGGGTTATCTCTGGCAAAGGGACTGCTACCGCTTTCCCGATCCCTGGGCTTGAGACTGGGCTTTCTATTGCCGCCGCGCGTGTTGTTCAAAGACCAAACAGACCAAACCCCAGCAGATCCAGGAGTCCCAGTCGCAGTCGCAGTCCCACACGGCCAACCACTGTGACAAATTGAATTCTTGTTACTTTGTTTGCGCCGAGATTAGATTCCTGTGCAAACACGTGCCTCTGGATAGCGCCCAGTCAACCCCCAAAGGCAGGGACCAGGACCGGGACCGGGACCGAGGCTAAGACTCTACCCAGTGCTATGGTTCTGGTTCTGGTCCTGCGCAACCCTTTCGACGGTTCCCTGCCCTTTCAATGGTCCTGTTAACAGCTTCTCATTACTTATGCTTCAATTAGTCCTGAAAGGGCTTTAAAATTGGTTAGCCTCATTAGAACTATCACGAATGGGAGCAAAGGGTGAAGAGCATTCTTTCTTAAGATATTATGAGTATTTTCGGGCACTTCCCATTGTTCAGTTCCTAGAACCTGTGGATCTCCTGTAGGAGATCTGTGTCATAACAGAGGGGCTTCTGCAAGGCAGCTGAAATAATAGACTCATACGTTACATTTACATTTTGTGCACATACGATCCTCTTTTCGCATTGGTGGGATGGAGTGACATTGATCTTTTGCTAAGATCTAAAATATTGGGATGCGTCTGTTCCCATTTTTCCTATACTTTCTTTGCGACTAAAACTGCAATAGATAAATCTCTCATGAAGAAGATTAGCCATTAAATGTTTAATATGCTATTTTGAGGAGATCTAGCCGGCTAGCAGATCTGGTCAGGACCACTTATCGGCTGGTGTACATAGTCCTTAAATGAAATGTTATTTACTTTGAGGTTTAATTGTTCATCGCTTCTGGTGATTCAGCTCTAGTTTTTTAGGACTCTATCACACATTTTTGAGTAAAACTTGAATTATAGTAGATCTTCCATACAGCGAACCTCAAGGAGAATTCATTATACGGAAATCGTAGTATAGAACGCCTTTTTGCAGAATATACCATTGCAGTGTTCTGGAAATAAATTAATAGGGAATACAGTCGGTATTTGATACGATTGCCAAATGGGTCCCCTGAAGAGAGCTTTCGCACTTCATTAACTTATTGTCTGTGAAATATAAACTGGTAAAATTCCTCATTGGACGGCGATTGGAATACGAGCGCGAACTTCATTTACATATGTATGTCGAGGAATATTTCGATTTGACAGTCCCTTAGTTTAAGCCCAGTAAAGCCCCAGTCCATCCATCCAGACAAGGTCAGAGGATGCCCCATCATCTACAAACACTTAACGCCCCCACAGAATCCTTCGACACATCCTGTGCCTGTTCCCGGGGTGCTATTCCGGTGTTGTGCTCCCCAATTGGACTGCAACTCGAGCTTCCGGCTGGCGCCCGCCTCGCTTCCAGATATCGCATTAAGTATGCATTAAAGAGGGAAAATATAAACATGAGTGGAGCTCTTCGATATGCCCGAGCGCGGCCAATTAAGGGCCAAAAGGGGGACCACCTGAGGAAGGGGGTTATTCCATGGATTGAAAGGGGTAAGGGGCCTGCGAATGCCATCAGATCGGGCATTCGGCGGGCAGGGGAAAGGTCGCACATGTCGCGTGGCACAGTGTTGGAAAGCGCCAGAAGAAGAGTCAAAACAAAAGCAACAACAAGAAGGGAACGAGTCCAAGGAATGTGTAAGCCGAAAGGTGAGGCTGCTCATCGGAAACTATTTCACAGCGGGAATGCCTTACCTTCTGCGGGATATACCTTCTGAGAGCAGAGTTCAGCCATGAGGGCGGCAAAGCTTGACAGCTGAGAGGAATTGAGGAACAGCGAGAGAGAGAGAGAGCGACGTGGAAGAGAGAGCATGCTGATGCATCCCTTTCTGCAAGAGAACTTTCATTTGATGGGACAGCTGTCGGTCGTCGGACGTCGGAAAACAACCCCCCAAAAAGGAGCAACAGAGGAAAAAACCCAAAAGCCAAGCCAGCCGAGCGAAAATGTGAATGGAAAACAGAGATAGAGAGAGAGAGAGAGGCACAAAGAAGCAGCGTAACAAAAGGCAGAGCGCGTTAAAAATTGTGCAAAAGAAGACTTGTAGCTGCGCGAGGCTGTCCCCTCGGTTTCGTTGTGTCGTCGTCGTCGTCGTCGTCGTCGTCGCCGTCGTCTTTCACTTTTAACGTTTCGATTTGGATTTGTTTAAACTTTAAACAAATTCCTTTCCTCGCACTCACCCTGGAATCCATCCCGCGTGGAAGCGAGTGCCAGAGTTGCCAACGCGGTGAAGTCATCATCCTCAGCCTCAACCTCAACCATCCATTGCATTGCCCCAACGGCGAACCGTAGAACGGTGGAACGGGAAACGGAGGAACGGCGGAGTGGTGGAACGGTGTGGCACAGCCAAAAGGCGCGCGCGGCCCACATAGTGCATAACATAACGGCATAGCGGAGCAAAAGCAGTGAAAAACTAAGGAAAAACCCGCAAATTAAACAAAAACTTAAGGCCGATTCCAGTGCGAATAATATCTGTGGAGCGTGCGGTGGCGGGGGGAGGGGGACGTGTGTGTCCTGGCGATGACAGGACATATCGGTAAACGTAGTAAATTATAGGACACATTTCGGGCGGCCATTCACATCCAGCTTTCTCTCTCTCTCTCTCCTATTCTCTTCCTCTGGAGAGAGCGCCACCCCCAGGCCACAGCGAGAGAGCAGCGCAGTTGTGCAGCTTGTGAGAGAGAGAGCGCAGCGCGCACATGTGTCAATGACAGCTGACTGGCGAAAGCAGTCGCAAAGGGGAGAAGAAAACACACACCAAGAGGAAGAGAATCGGAATCACGATGGGGAGAAGGAGAAGGACAGACAAAATACAATAAAGGAATAGGAAAAACTCGACCAAAGTTCCCAGTGTCTCGAAAATAATTACAGTATTCTTAAAGACGTTTAAAACCTCACGAAAGAGGACATTAAGACAACGAAGGAGGAGAAGCAGCGAAACATATCAAAATAACAACAACAACAAACAGCAGCCCAACAACAGCAACAACAAACGTCCATTTACAACATCAGAGAAGGAGAAGCGACAAAAAGAGAAAGTGAAAGAAAAAAGGAGCAACTGGAGATCCCATTACATTGCCAGAGCATTGCCAGATCTCAATAGTTTTGGGGCAAAAGATCCATTTCCAGCATTTTCAGGCACCAATTGGAAGCGGAAGAAGGAATCCTCGAAAGTAACAGAACGAAGGAGCAGAAAGGAAGGAGAATGAAAGGAGACGCTGGAGGAACACTGAAGGAAACCCTTCTTCATATCTCACCTGCAAATACCGCTCCAGCCAGCCCAATTTATTCCTGTTAAATTGTAAAAATTGGGAGAAGGTTTTCTGCAATGTGGCACTGCCATTGCCGCTTGGCCAAATGTCGCCGCTGTTGCGTCTGCTGTCGCCACAAACAAAGAAAATACCAGCCACAACGAATGAAGCAGCATCAACAGCAACAACAGTAGCATTACCAGTACCAGTACAAGTACCAGTAAACCCCATGAACGCACTTCCAAAATCAACGAATCCGAAGATACAAACTGTAGAACAGAGTTACCAACAACAACGAAATCCCTCACCTGTATAAATGGATAACTATAGGAAAAAGGTAAGGCCATGCTGTACCGAGAATATTAGGGATCTAGATTCTAGAGGAACGTTAGCCGACCGATCAGCTTCCTCTATGATGCAGTGCCACATTCTTGGCTTTGAAGCACTGCTATATATGACAAGTAGAACTCTATAATCGGCATTCCGATCATAAGATCATTGTCGGTGGACCATAGCTGGACAAGAGAATCACTTTGGACTACGAAACGGCCGCGATATATCATTCGATTTCCCAGAAAATAGTCCACTAGAGCCGTTGTGATATAATTGTTGTGATAATTTCCTTAGAATGTACCAAATCCATTGCAAACCAAAACAAAATCTATAAAAATCTATGTCGATCTTTGAATTTATTTTCAAAGCATATCTGGGGTTCTGTAGGGGGTCCCCCACACCATTCATCGCTACCTGTCCACGCATTGGATTATGTATTAGAATTTATATATATTGTAGGTATTCTGTCTATAATTAGAGCTTCCTCCCACATCAAACGGAGGCATGGGAGATGGGATTGTAATTTATGTGCATATATTCATGATACATGATGCATTTCAAAATCGAACAATTTATGGCCAGAGAGTGCTCTAGTTCCGAGAGGGCCGGCGGCGGGCAGCAGGCAGGAAAATCCAATTAAACATTTCGCATTTGAACTTTCAACCCTTTGGGGGACGGGGATGGGGAATGTGGATGGTGCCAATCGTGAAGTGGGTCACCCTGTTGATTGAATTCCGTCGTCATCACTTTGATTGTGGCTGATGCACAGGCCGCCCTATCATGCCCCTGCCACACACAGACCACTCTGTGGCGGCAGCAGCAGATTCCATTAACGTGGGTGCCGCAGCGCATCCGTGAGGCATCACATTCGTCATGAGGATGATACAGCAGCCGCAAGCTGGTGATGGATGGCCCAGCCACAAGCCGAGCACGTGGTCGTTTCCTGGCTGCTGCTGCTTCTGCTTCTGCCCCCAGACAGTGGCCATTTATCTCATTGTAGAGCATTGATTAGAAGCGCCAGGCACAAAAAGATACACAGATGCAGAGATGCAAAAATAGAGAGATATCGAAATGCAGTTGCAGCTCCGCGCCTCCAGTTGAAAGTGGGCCACAATATTAATTGCATTTGCCACTGGCTGTAGCATGCCATTTAACCCAAATGAACTCGGGGATACCCTCAGTCCAATAGCTACACGGCAACATCATTTCTTTGAGAAATTAATATCTGTTACACTCATTCACTATCCATTCATTATGATGATCATAATCTAACATAGCTCGCAAACGACGGTCAACACTTTTTCCCTTTGCTGTCTCGTCACTGACAAAACCGAAAAAGACCACGAAGACACGGTCTCTCACTGAGCAGAACACTTTTTGTCTCTTCGCTTGTGTTATGTGTTTCGGGTTTTCGGGTGAGCCCGACACACGATCGTGTCTCACAATAACAACTTAGAGAGACACTTTGGTCAAGCGCTCACAGCAAAAGTGTCTTTAGATGAGCAGAACCAAAAAAGTGTCTGAGTGAAGTGTTTTTAGTTTTTTTCGTGTATATGTTTATTTATTCATGTTTTCCGCATTGTTTGGGCTATTGTATTGTAATATGTATATTTATTTGCAAAATTGGCAAACGAACATTTTCGTTTTGCTTTTCATTTTAATTCATTTTAAGCTCCAATAGTCAAACCGTATAGAATTCACAAAAATTGATCGTTGCCATAAGCATCACACGTACAAGCACGCATACATACGCAAAAGACACTTTGTTCGTTCACTCGCGACAAGATGCTCAGTGAAAAACAGGAACAAAAGAGAAATGAAGAAATCGGTCTTTGCTTGACCGAAGAGCGAGTTGAGCAAAAACAGATTTGATCGGGTCTTTTCAGTCCATTTTCTCAATGTGTCCGTCAATGAGTGGTTTTTATCAGACACGCCGAAAGTGTCAACAGTTATTTGCGAGCTATGTAATCTAAACAAAATCATTAAGATCCCAATACGAGCAACATTCGAAATCAATTACCAAACAATTTATCAAGGTCTTAAGGTCCACTAGACCTCTGCAAAGGAACAGAACTGAATCCTGTTCTGTGGATTCTACAGATCAGGAGAGATTTATAAGAGATCGTAAACGAGCCAAAAGACAAATGCAATCACAAAATTAAAACTAACGTCTCTAGTACGAGTACTTCTTATTCCAGATATCTGATAGTGTTCCCTTCTTTAAATTCCTTCCATTCTTCTAGTCTTCTATTATGGCATGAGTCAAAATCCTTCCACTTTCAGGTATTTAAACTGTCCCCTCAGACATCACACTGATATCGTATTATTACAGGAAATATACTACAAATGAAGGGCATGCACTCTGTCGCATTCGTGTGCACTGTATCCCCACTGAACAGAGAGTGCATTATGAATATGCATGAGAAGCAGGAGGAGGAGGAGGAGGAGGAGGAGGAGGAGGAGGAGGAGGAGAAGGAGGAGGAGGAGGAGGAGGAGGAGGAGGGGGAGGAGGGAGTTCATAGAGCAGCAAGAAGTGGCAATGCGTTGGCGTTGGACGTTGGACCTCGGCTTCTGTGTTTTTTGTTTTGAACATTGTTTCTGGTTGAATTAATGATGCATGCATCCGTCATCGGAGTAGTGCCCCTCGTCTTTGGTCTTGCCACTTTCGCTGTGGAGCCGAAGCCTCCGCATCTTGGGCGCCCACATGCCCCATGCCCCATGCCCCAGTCGCCGCAGCAGTTGCAGTTGCAGTCTGCCTTCTCTGATGCACATTTGAAAAATGTAATGCGCCTTATGCGCTGCTCTGGCCTCGTC
Source organism: Drosophila miranda (assembly GCF_003369915.1). Lineage (NCBI taxonomy): Eukaryota > Metazoa > Arthropoda > Insecta > Diptera > Drosophilidae > Drosophila > Drosophila miranda. The sequence goes on from NC_046674.1 coordinate 29,590,721, forward strand.
TCCATCTCCATTTCCATCTCCATCGCGGACTGACTCCATTTCCCCGATCTAAGTGGTTTCTCCGCCCTGGCTTTCTTTATTTTAAACTCATCAGCGAGTCGACGACATCATTTGGCGGACTGCTCTTCTTCTGATGAGGCAGAAGCCGCCCGCCGCAGCCGATGATGGACCACGAGAGTCACTATTCGGGGGCCACATAAATATTTATAAATAGCCCCAAAGAAGTCGCGACTCTCGGCGGTGACTCGCGGCTGCTGCCGGCTGTGAATGATGTGAAAGATATCCGGATGATGATGATGAGGATGAGGATGATGCTCACGCTCACCGGTCATCCAACTCGCCGGCAGGGATAAAAGCACCTCTGGCACATCACCGATGCCTTCCATTGCAAAAGGGATTGGGGATGCCACATACATAGCTGATCAAGAACTTTTGCCTGAAAGCTCTCCTCCCATCTGCAGAGACGACCAGGCAACGCCTCTGATTGATATCTTCCAGGTTTAAAAGTTCTTCCAATGTTCTAATGTTCTTTATTCCCCCGCCTCTCTATTCCGCGAGACATTGAGAGAAAGAGGGAAAGGGAAACACTGTCGCCTCCTTCTGTTTTGGCTGCCATTCAGTCTGCCCTGAAGTTCTATCCTGGCATGTCTGGTGGCCCCATCGTCTTCTTCACGCCGGCTGGAGCCCTGACGGATGACAATGGAACTGAGTCATCGGGCCCTAGCTCCTGGTACTGCTCCTGCCTTCCCTGTCGCTTCGCTGTCATTTAATCAGGCAAATTGTTAACGCCAACCGCAAACAATCAGCCAGAGCGGCAGCCAGCAGCAGTGGCAGCAGTGGCAGCAGTGGAGTCCTGGGAGCCGAAGCAACATGTTACATTTATTATGTGTGGAAAAAAGTAGCATCCAGAAAAGTAGTATCGTTGTTGCAGGAGGAGGCGAAACAGAGATAAATTGTGTGGCGCCGCCGCCCCACCCTGGACCTAATCTGACATGTAACATGTAACATCTCTCCCCCCAGGCGTCGCCTCAGGCTGTGATCCGGCGGACTCCATATTACACGCACTTTCATCCATCTCGGATCTCGGGGCATGACTCATGGGGGGGGGGGCAGAATGATATTTTCCTCTCCCTGAAAGTCATACAACCCATTGGAACCCTCGGCTCTCAGTGTAATCAAAGTCCCCTTCTAAGCCACGAGTAAGAGGACAACATTGAGAGCAGAACATAGATTAATTTGTTTGCTTTTCCTATTCAAAACAAAAAAAAAAAACAAAACTGAAAGAAAGGTCGAGATGTAGACACCCTTGAAGAAGCTACCAAACAAGAGCGGTTGTTTATACAACATAGAAATAATATATTGTGCTTTAAAAGGCAAATAACATACATATCTATGTACTACATGAATCTGTTAAATAGACATATACATACATATTTTGTGTGGAACGGCCAACGGTCCTTCGCTCTACAAGGTTAATACAAATAATTAGTAATTAGTGTGGTATATACATACATACACACATATTTATGTTTGCAAAACTGTGATAAGTTGAGCGGGAAGTGTGTGTGCCGCCAGTGGATCCAATTCACCCGAATCATGTATTATTTTAAATATTTCTGTAGCTTGTGGGATTGCAGTGCCATCGGTCGACTTCGGGCAGGGCGGTTTGTAAATTAATTGCAAAATACGTTACTAATAGTACCAATGCTTACAGTTTTTAAAGAATTTCCAACCATATTGAATGAGCCACTGAGGTTCTTAACATACCATTTCCCTCATTGTGCTTAAGCGCCCTGTGCAATGCATCCTCTCAGTATTTCCCGTACACTTTGATATAAATTTGTATTTTAACTGTAAATAAAGCACAGGGTAAAGACTTTTCCGTACTCCACCTCCTGCACAGCAAAATGCTGTCAGCAGCATGATACCAGCAACATGCTTAGGCAACATTGTCTAGACCCGAGAGAGCGAGAGAGAAGGCAAACGGAGCATCTCTCGGCTTTTGTCGTTTTGCTCTCTCTCTCTTTTCCGCAGTAATGTTTCTGGGAAACGAATCGTCCGCATGTTGCTAGAAAACGTCCACATGGTAAGTGGAACGAGGTATAGCTGGGCAACATACAGTTTGTATATACATATGTATGTATATACTCTGGCCACAGCAACATTCAGCCAGAAGTGGGCAACATTCGAAAACCCTTGAAAAAAAGGATATTTGGTGAGATGTATTATTATACTACTCTCGGGATATTATCGGTCATGAAAAGACAAGTCTGCAAAATAGTTACTCACTAAACACGATATTTTATAATAAATTATGAATTATTAATTTATGGCTAATAAATTTTGGTTCCACTGCCATGCATTGAGAAGTACTAGAGCAAATAGGGTATCAAAACATCCACACTTGACAATATCTGGCCCTGCCAGAGGCTTACATGCAACATGAGTCCGGAATGCCAAGCAAGCGACGCCAGCAGCGAGCAACGTTTTGTATGGGAAAATGGGAAATGCACGGCCTTGCCGCCCCAATCAACCAATCGTTCTCGGGCCGTGGCTAAGGAAACAACAGAAATATGTCGGGTGTTGCTCAGAATTCAAAAAGTCCGTTGATAGCTGACTGACAATATCCCACAAAAGATACCACCAGAACATATATTTTACCAAATATATATGTATATCAATATAGAACGTTCATTTCGGAAAAATCGGTGAAATTCTTATTGAAAACGCGTCGGTGGATTTCCATACGGGGCTCCCATAATTTTTTTTGAGTGTCCAATGGTTCCGTTCTGTGGTATATTGGTGTGGATTTTAAGGATTCAGAGGAGAAGTAAAGAATTCTGAAACTAAAACCAACCCTTCGCTATCGTTGAGGATCAGCCAGCAGGCGCCTCGTCCGCGTCCGCGTCCGCGTCCTCGTCCTCCCACCCTGACCGCCTGCCTGGCCCAGAAACCGGTTTCTCCTCTCGCGAAATATAGTATTTCGAGTGGTGCCTCGAGTGAATAGTCGGACAAACCAACCCCCAACCCCGAGAACAGTGAGAAAAAGTGAATAGGGAGTGGAAGTGGAAGTTAACCCCCAGTGGTAGTGGCAATGAACCTTTTCGATCTTATAAGACTCTCCATGCAGTGAGTGATTCAGATACAGGACACAGGATACACATACATATGTTTAATCCATCAAAAATGGCGAAAACAGAGACATTCGCAATGCGGCAGGGCCAACGCACAAAATGCCCTAAATGTAGGTATACGGGGGGGGGATAAAAAAACACATTCAGAGAGGGATCTTTCGTTTGATGAATCTCCTTAAATAAAATTAAGAAATCTCTCAAGAAACCTGGAATCCCCATTACGATCATCATTACTTATTTTTAAGAACTAGTGAAATTAATCTGCATCCTCCATCTCTTTTGGGTTTTACTCTTGGTTGGGTTTCTTTAACTACAGATGGATAATCCCTTACTTCTTTATGGTGTGTATTTATATGTGAATCGGAAGCAACGATTCCTTAGAGCCCAATCCGAAGGAAAGTTTTCTTAGCACTTTAGGCATTATTGTAGATCTCTTAGATATCTACAAGCGTACAGCTACAGATACGAATAATGAATGGGCGATTCATTTTTTCTGCCTTCATCCACAAAATATGACGTTTTTACCTGCCTCTGAATTACTACAATATTACATATCTAGACTTTTGGGAAGATGCAACCATTAATATAACCTAATCTACGCATCTGTTGCATTTGCCGCTGCTTTAATCTTGAGAAATCTCAAAATCTGGAAATCTCTCGCTCGAATAATTAACTGGGAACACGCTTTGAGGGCAATATTCTTGGATTCTTTATGATGAATATCTACGAGTAGTGGCAGGCAGTCCTTTGCCCTCAGATGCCCATCTCCATCTCCTTCCTCTTCTCCCCCCTTCCAATGGCTGCCTTCTGCTGCTGCTGGTGCTTCTGCTGTTGGGGCTACGTGTTGGGAGCCCCAGCTGTGAGCAGTCGTCGCGAATGCTTCATAAAAATCTAATATTTATGGAAGAGCGAATGGAGCGAGTGGCGGATGGAGGAGGGGCGAGGAGTTTTCCGAGTGTCAAGCGGTGGAGAAGCAAGAAAATGTTTTTAATTGCTTACAAGTTCTTCTCTCCCCCTCTCTCTCTCTCTCCCATTCTATCACTCTTTTCTCCATTTCTCTGTTGTCTCTGCCGTCTGAATGGTTCGCTGGAGAAGATTCTGTTGTCTTCACGCTTAATTGGTTCGACAATGGAGCAGGGAAAAGGTCACGTTAACGAGTTTTGATCGAAGACCAAAGTTTTGCCATCACCACCCACACCTTTCCCCTTGTCCAAACTCTTCCGAATAACAGACAGCCGGACTAGTAGTAGGAGTAGGAGTTGGAGATGGGAAAAGGGAGAAGAAGACTTACACTTGAATGCACTTTTTGTCATTTTCCGAAGCGAGTTTTTGTCTGTGCCCCCTGCTGCCTGGGTGTCCTTTTGAAAGGGTATCCTCTGCAAAAACCAGCAACAAACGGCGCGGCGCGTCGGCTACAAAGTGCAATATGAAGCGGCGATTGGGGGTTTGAGATTTGTGGGGTTTCCATAATTAAAGCTCGCTCCTGTTCCTGGCTCCTGCCTCCTGGCTCCTGGTTCCTGGCCATTGGCAGCTGGCTAATGAATCGTGGAGAATGGAGAGAGAAGGCGGAGCAGAGGTACGCCCATTGTTCCCAAGCTCGATCGAGAATGGGAAGCAAAGGTCCCCTCGCATCTCCCTGTCGCTGCACAGCGCCAGTGGAGCGGAAAAACAACACCATTTACACCCCCAAAAAATTCCACTGGAAGAACCAAACCCATTTCTTGATGTCGCAAGCAGTTGGCACAGCCACAGCCCCACAGCAGTTCCCCCTTCAGACGTCCAGACTTTTGGATTGGGCTTCGGATTGGGATTGGGATTGGTATTGTGCTTGGGTTTGGGTTTGGGTTTGGGTTAGGGGTTTGGCAGCAGAGAAAGCAAAATGAGGAAAGTTATTGAGCAGCGCGGAAATATCGCAGCGCATTTTACATTTTCATTTTTCCATTATTTTCACTGGCATCCCAGACACGACGGCGGCGAGGACCATCTGGAGTCCTGCTGCTGCTCTCGACAGCTCCTGGACATTGTTTGTCCTTTTCTGTGTGCAGAAAAGTGCTCAAGTGGCAGCCCCTCGACAATGTGGCAAAGATGCTTGAGCTGCACAAAGAGTGGAGAGCAGTGGAGTGCAGACGGGAATGCAGCTGAAGATCTTCCTGGAGTCGGGGGACAGCAGACGCCATCCGGGAGCTGTGGAATGCCTCCCCATTAAAGAGTGTCCTTCTATCACAAGAAAACGTATTCAAAGGAGCAGAAGAGTGGAACACACTTCAACATCAATCAGTCCCCAAAGCTCCTGTTGGAAAAGAGTCTTTCCTTCTACAGAAACTTATTTTCCTTCCAATGAAGCAAAAGTCAAGAAAGGGAATCCTTTCTATACAGCAGGTACATCAGGTATATGTATGTATCCTGAAAGTAGGAAATATTCATGGACGGGTCTTTGGAAGTCTGCATTCCAAGGGAGTATAGAAATATCCCATCAATCTACTCCTCCCCCAACCAGAAACCCGATTCGGAATCTCCTCCGATCTCGGCTCAACATCAGGAGTTTCATTCGACTGAAGAATCTGTAATGCAGAAGAGAAGACTCCTTCTTGGAGGACTGCTGCTCCTTTGCATATTCCCAGGGAACCCTACAACCTACAGGACCATCGCTGACACCCCAGAAAGGAGCAGAGAGGCTGTGAGAATACAACGATGAAAGGATGAGGCCAGGCCCAAACTTTTATCAAAAGCGTGGAAACTTTTGTTTTAGTTTATTGTCTGGCAGATGGTGGGGAAAACTTTGTTTCTACTTTTCTTTTTCTCCTGTTTTTTTTATAGAAAACTGATTAGGTTAAGCCCAGGAGGGGCGAAGGGGGGACAGAGAGAAAGGCTTGGCATGGTAATTTTATGGGGCAAGAGAAGGGATACATCAAACGGTGTCTGCATTATAAATCAGTTGGCCAGGAGGCAGGAGTGCGAGATGAATGGGAGGTCCCTTCGATCCCATTAGGAACTAAATTCAGATCATATATAACCTGTTGGGAAAATACCTAAGTAATGGATCCAAAGCATTAAAGCGGAACTTCGCTTAAGAGATACTTCACTGGAGAGGGGCAGGAGCGGGGCAGCCAGGCATCAAATGGGATGCAGACGAAGGACGAGTGAGTGCCACTCGTAATTAAAGGGAGCGCAGACATCATCCGTGCCGCTTTCGCTGCAATTGTTGCCGCATCACAGAACAGTATAACAGTGGCAGCACACTGGAGAGGATGGATGGTGAGAGCAGGGTGCTGCAGAATGATGAAGCTGACATCTATCCCACGTTCCCTACCGTCGGGTAATGCAAAACATGCACAATTTTTCAATTTCAAAGCTGCCAAAACATGCTGCAAATATTGACACTGACTGTAATGGGAAAATCATTCACAGCAAGGAGGGAAAACCCAGCAGCCAGGGGGAATAGCGAGAGAGGGCAAAATAAGAGCACTGTCCCATGGATCCCCTGGGCAGGAACCCATTCCAGAGGATTACCGAAAGGAACCCAGGTGCCACGATGGGATAGGGAAAGATTAAGCAATTATTGAGGAAATCTATTTAGAAATTTTAAGAAATATATCATCTCAAACCAAAAGATAGAGAGCACCAGACTTTAAATTAGGGTGTTTCCAATAATGGACAAGTGCAAAGCAATCTGAAAGAAAGCTGCCTTGAACCCTTTAGAGGAAGGATGTATTCCATTCCAAGATATTCTTCTCCTCTGACTTCTATGGGGAGTGCTAGAGCAGGAGCTACATAGATGCTCTACACTTACTCTACAGTCCTTTTTGCTATAAGCAAAATCGAAAGAATTGGAAGCAATAATAATCTACTTTATGGTTCTACTGCTTGAAGGATATTCTTTCTAGAGGAAACATCTATTCCCAACCGATGTTATATAGAAATCATTTGGAGCTTTGGTATATTTAAGTCTGAAGAGCACATGTGTTTGGGATATTTTGGGATTCGGGAATGGCCCGAATCAATTTGTCCGTCTCCTTCCGTTCTGACGACTCTGTTGTGGATGGGAGTGGTATTCTGCGTGTTTCGATGACTGCAGTTGAAGATATCTCATATATCCCCGTTCTCAGAGCAGGGGATGGCCGTGGGGCATGCCCGATAAGTAGCAGTTCCCCTCAGACTAGACGGCGCGCGTGCCGCCTTTGAGGGGAATGGGGATGTGTATGTGTATGGGGGGATAGGGATGTCTTCTGGTTACAATGTTTTATGGAGTGTTTTCTTGAGTGGATCTTCTGCTGCCGCTTCAGATGCTGCCACTTCTGTTTGCTGCCGCTGCTTCAAGCGGCTGCCGCTTTGTTGACTATAAATAACAATGGAATCATGACTCCAAATTAAACGTCGTGCAACGTCGGAAAACACACAGCAGAAAGCCAGAGACTGCTGGCAGGGGAAGCTGTTTGCTCTCTGAAAAAGTCAAAGAAACACACAAGAAACGCAAATATATTACAAACATACATACATATACATAGGTATCTGCTTTCCCTGTATTTTTCCTCGCACACGTACGTAAGATATGAGTGGCTGCCACAGGGCCACAGTCGAGGAAGTGCCCCATGGGGCATGGGGGCGTGGGGGAGGAACTTTGTTTGATTTGCGGCACATTTTGAGTAATATTAACAAATTGTTTGAGCCAAGAACCAAATTCGTTGCAGATACAGCGGGAGACAACAAGAAGACTTTCACACTGCAGACACGACCTTTCCATACCCATTCTTTCGATGTCTATAAAAGATTTGGAAGAAAGGGAGATATACATCTAAAAATCCCATGTCCCAGAACGCTTGTTCCTTTTATTTAAGATCCTCTTCAAACCGAGTTCCGAGATCTCTCTGGCGTCTAGTTCTGGCGACATTTTAGACACGTTCTGAAGCTGTCCTTCGATTGGAGTTGATCTGAGGGTCGATCCCAAGACGAAGACAGTATTTCCTTCGCACTGGCGATGTCAGCTTGCTCTGGAAGTCGTCCCGGAAAATCAGCGAATCATCACCTGAGTAAAACAAAGAGAGAGATCGTTGGAGTGTGTTTCGGGAGTCTGTGCAACAACAGAGAGCCCCCTGGCCAGGGGACGGTAGTTGCCTTCGTTATAAACAGATTAATCATCCATCAGGGATGATGGGTGGGACTGGTTGGTTGAGAGGTCCACATGGAAAACCCTTTCAGATGCCAGCAACACCAAACAATTGAGTCATCCACACAGTGGCACCCATCCCCGTCCCCATCCCCATCCCCATCCCAGAGAGAGCTCTCTCCCCCTCTCTTTTTATTGTAAATACAGACATATGCATATATGAAAGCCAGAGACCCCATAATGGCTCTGATGTCGTTAGTCATCTGCTAACCCTCCTCCCTTAGCAACCCCTTCTTCCATGGCAACCCCCTCTGGCACCCCTCTGACACCCCTAGGACCCCACTTAATTGCGTCTGCTCATTTAGTAATAAAAACGAGACCCACAACAGACAAGGGGCCAGTGGAGCAGGGGCGTCCACCGTATATGTATGTATATAATCCGGAGTGCATTGAAAAGTTTCGGAATTGAGAGAGAGAGAGAGAGAGAGCAGAAAAACTACAAAAAAGAGGGGAGCTATTCTTGCTCTCCTCCTCTCCCTCTCTGTCGGTGGAAATTCAATTCAAATCGTATTCAAGTGTTCGCTAACTCATTCATTCATCTTTTTATCGTTTGGAATTTGTTCTTTTATTGAGATTCTTTTAGCCATACCCCATACCGCACATCCCACACCCCACATCCCATCCATTTCCATCTACGGTCTGCGTCTGCGTCTGCGTCTTCTAGTTCGTCTTGGAGCCCATAATCCGATTGTGCGTTGGGGCAAATTATGGCCGGGGATTCGTTATTCGGAGATGGGACTTACGGAATATGTGAGATTTATGTTAAGTGGCAGACGTCGCATTATCCTGGTGCCGCATGACTCGGCGGCGGGGGAGGGGGAACGCTGGATGCTGGGGCTCCTCTGTGGTGGCACGGTGCGGAGATTGCACCCCCAGCCAGCCATAAAAATGTCATTCTGCAATAAAATCGAGCTTCTCTTTGTGTGGCAGGACGTGAAAATGGCCAGCGACAGCCAGGACTTGGACCAAATCTACGGCCGAAATATGACGATATATTTGAAAACGCTAGTTAGATAGATAAACCGATAATAGGTAGATAGATAAACTGATATTTTAATAGCTGTACAAAACAAAGGAATTCTTTGCTCAAACTCAGAGAGGAATGTGGAATGGAACGTTTCCCATTCGCATGAAATACACCTCAAAAGATCTGCTCCTCGAGGCGAAAGCTTGATCGAATCTCAGACAATTTTTATTAATACTAAAATAAATTATTACAAATTGTTGTAAACGTGCCTTTAAATGTATCTGGAGCCCTCCTATCTGCCACTTTCCATCGGCAAGTAACATCGGCAGCCCTGCGGTGTTGGTGCTATCCAGAACTCAACTCAAAGCCAAATAGCCGGTTGGGGCTGTGTTTTCCTATTGGGCTCTAATATGTGCCTTTGCATTACCTCCTTGCATGCTTTGTCGGCAAGAGTATTCAGGATTTGTTGTCCTTCTTCACACGAAGTGGCATCTGTGTGAGGGATAGAAGTAGCGCTAGAAGTAGAGGCAATTTCATGGGCAATACCGACAGCCGACAGACCCAAATCCTTAGCAGCTGTTTGCCAAATGTATTTCTATATGAATACACTATTACCTGCCACTCGAGAGGGGGCATGGCATATACATATATCCTGTAGCTTAATCAATTGCACATCTCTGGGGTGGATGGAGGAGGTGTCTCCAAAAGCAATCACAGATCACGGAATCCAATAAGGGAATTTGTTGGGGATTTGGCTGCCTCCGACGGGCTCGGATGGAGACGGGGGCAGCTGGGGGACGAAACACGGGACAAGGGACAAGGGAGCCGCATTCTACCCCGGATCTAGCTCGTTGTCTGGGAAACACATTTAGATAAAGTCACAGCTTAGTGGCGTCTCCATGCCTTGGTGTCCTCTGGAATCCCACCCCGTCTTCTGCTCCTCCTCCTCCTTTCGATGGTGTCTCTTGTCTAGCGACTCCGATTGGTTCTTTGTTTGTTCTTTTGGCCAAGAAGTTTCTCGCACGCCTAAATGCCTTGTGTGACTCGTCCGTGTGAATCATGTTATGGCTCGAGATGCACAGGCTGCAGGCGGTGCAGCGCGGACAGAAGCTGAACTTTGCACTGCTGCCACACTCTGCCGTTGGGGCTACTGAAGCAGCCATTGGCCCTGCCACTCCCTATTCCTTTGGCAGAAGTTTTGGCCAAAGCGGTTTTAGGCGCACTCAGATTTGATGGCTCAACTTTACCAAAACAGAAAGATTTCATCCCTCTCCTCTCTCCTCCGCTGTTCCGCCTTATAATCAGTAGATTCCTCCCCTTACTCGTCTCCTTCTCCACTTTAGTTTTCTTCGATTTAGGCTGCCTCCAACTTTTGGTGTTTCATTGGCGATTGAAGCGCCAAGAAAGTGGACCCTTTGGCGGGGCTGGCCACCTCCAACGAAACCCTGAATATAGATTGATTTCTCCTCCCCCCAAAAGAGGAGGACTATCCATAACTCATTTCCCTGTCTGTAGTCCGCGTATCTCTGTATCTCTGGGGCTACGGGTGGCATGGGGCTCATCCTCGTGTCAGGACAGGCATAAACATGGCATTTTATGTGCGTGACAGCAGCAGGAGCAGCAGTATCAGTACCTCATGCCCGGAGGTTGTTATTTTTGGCGGTTTATTTATTTTTAGCCGCATGCCACAAGCGGTGGCAAGGACCCCACGACGGCGCACATTAAGCAGTTGACCCATTTCGTGGCCAGACACCCGAGGCAGATACCACAACTAATAATGCGATAGGATAGGTGCCGACAGGTCCTGGAGGGACACCTCCTCGTCCTCCTCCGCCTCCTCATGGGTCTTCTTTGTACACCACTTGTGCACCACATCCAGCGGCTCGTTCTCGTTCTCTGTCACTGTTTCTCTTTTGTTTCCTCTCATTTCTACTGATTCAGCCCCCCCAATCCTGCTGGTGTTCTCCTTTCTTAGACTCTGGCTTTATTTGAAAGAAGGAAAGGCCTTCCTTCCGCTTTGATTCTTTGACCTTCTCCGCCTGATGCCTCTCCTTTCATATTGATGCCTTCTCCAGCTCCAGCTCCAGCTCCAGCTCCTACTTTTGTACCCCATTTCGGGCCCCATTCTGCTACATGTCCTTTTTTTTTGTGGTGGCTTCCGGCTTTGTTTAGTTGTCAGTTTGGTTTCCTTTCGTGCCAAATTAAGTTAGTTCTTTCCTGTCGCCTCCGTACACTGACCTCCCCCGCTTCCACCCACCCTCTTTCGATTCTTGTGGCAGTTGTAAACTATTGTGTAACCATAAAAACAGTCGTATCGGGTGCAGGGGAATCCCAGGAACTTCAACGGGAATGGAAATGGCGTGTCCCGGTCTCGTACCGCGACTACGACTACGAGTGTTAAACGGTCGCCATTTGGTCTGCATCCAATGGATTCCGTCGTTAATTACACAAGTTTTCTGGCTACACACTTAAGAGCTGCAGTGCTCCTTCTTCCCAGAAAAGCAGGAGAAACAAAACCCCTCCGCGATTGAACCCTGGATAACCCTTCTGCTGCTCGTTCTCCACCCTCTGTTTCTCCCCCCATCTAATCCCACGACGGGGGTCATGTGTAACCATTAGACACTGCCATTGGACCCCGGGCGCCAGGGAGCCAGGGTCTGCCGAGAGCCACTCGTCTTACCAGCCAAAGGAGCAGCCAAGCGACTTTGTCGTGGCTTCGGTGTGAATTTAATTTAATTTTGAAAAGTTTTCGCCTGCAAAACTTTTCTACAGAAAGTGGAGATTGCACTACACTGGGAAAAATCCAGGGAAACAAGAGTTGTTTCTGTCGAGGCCTGGTGTATTGGAAAGGCCGACGTTTTTGTCGAGGAACAACTGCTGCAGGGATCTCGAAATCTTTCACTTTTCAAGCGAGATGTGAGGGAAAATGTATCTGAAGTGAAGAAAATAGCAGAAATAGCCGATGTATCTATGGGAAAAACAACATCAGAAGATTCCAATTCAGAGAGGAGATCTTTCACAGGAACTCTTTTCGCCAAAGATCTATCTTTAAAGAGTGCGCCACCTATTTCGTGAGGCGGTTCTCCATCTCTCACACACTCACCCTCTTCCCCTCTCTGTTTACAGGTGCGTGCCATGGAGCAGCGGTTGAGTGAGTGGCCCAAGCCTCCAGCACAGCCACATCCGCCACAGCAGCAGCAGCAGCAGCAGCAACCCCCCAATCACCAGCAGCAGCAGACACCTTCCTGCGCGACAACAGCTGGAGGAGCAGCAGCAGCAGCAGCAGCTGCAGCAGCCGCAGCAGGAGCAGGAGTCCCAGGAGCACCGCTCGAAGCTGAGAGGACCATCACCTCGTTGGAGATCCAGGTGGAGGAGCAGCGACAGTTGCGACTGCACGACGCCCGCCAGATCGAGGCGAAGGCGGCCAAGATCAAAGAGTGGGTGAACAATAAGCTGCGGGATCTCGAGGAGCAGAACCAGGTGCTGCGCGAGCAGAACGTCAAGTGCAACCAGCAGCTGGAGCTCCTGAAGAACCACATCGCGAACCAGTCGCAGCGGCACAGCATCGTCGGACCCGTGCGGAATAGCCTGAGCTTGGACGTGCAGGACTTTGCCGGCGGATCGGCGGAGACGCGCAGGCGCAGCGAGAGCCTCGATCCCTCGCAGGAGATCATCAGTCGACCGCTGACCAGCTCCTATCCCCACCACCAGCATCGGCGCAATCTCTCGATGGAGCCGCAGGAGCTCGAGCGCAATCTGGTGGCGGCCGTCGACGGCCTCACCCTGGCACCCCTCTCCAGCATCGCCAGCAAGGCGCCCTCGACAGGAATTGGAGCAGGCGCTGCTTCCGCGGGAGGGGGATCGCTGCCCCGTCCGGATAGCTCCGACACGGACACGGCCCACGACTACGCGGAGATCTACACGCCCTCGTGCGAGAAGCTGCCCGCCTGGATGAAGAACAATCCCGCGCTGATGGCCAGCGGCGGGAACAGCAGCACCACCACCACCACCAGTGACCTGGGCGTCCCCCGGCCACCGACACCGCCACTACACCGCTTCCCGAGCTGGGAGGCCAAGATCTACCAGGTGGCCAACGATGGGTTGGCCGGCACAGGTCCTGGCACAGGCACCAGCACAGCCGAGAGCACCGTCAGTCACGAGCCAGATGCAGCCGCCAGCAATACCCTGTCGAACGGAAGGTCCCGACATGGGACACACGGTCATGGCCATGTGGGACACGGACACGGGCACAGACATGGCACGGCCACGAGCACGGGCACGGCAACTGGAGACGGCAATGGAACAGTGGGAGGCAGCGGCACACCAGGCACTCCGCTGCCGCCAACGCGGCAGCAACAAACCGCCAGCGGCGGCTTCTGTGATATTTCGGTGCCCGTGTACGCAACGGTCAAGGGACGGGCTTCCCAGATCCGCTCGATGCCCTTCACTGGGGACTCGAGCGACGACTCCAGCGATGGGGAGGACCATGCCGTGATGCTCACCCACAATTCGCATAACTCGAGCAGCACGGACAACACGGAGACCTCCACCTCCGGCAGCGCCTCGAGCCCCTCCAAGAGCCTGAAGACCTCTTCGAGCCTCAGTCCCGCGAAGCGGAGTGGCTCCGAGAGCCCCAAGAACGCCAAGGCGCGTGGTATGTATCTAACATGTTTGCTACCCTGCCCCACAGTAGACCCTGCACCACCAGTCTGCATCTGCCTTAAGCCATTCTCTTGTTGGTAGCCTGGTAGCCCCGTAGCCACCCCCCGCGTAGAGCGTAGGTATCGCCACACCCGAGACAAATACACACAGGAAAACCCTGAATCTAACGCACACACAGTTCCCCCAATCCCCATACGATCCTGATCCCGATCCCCGTTCACCTGCCACTTCCTGCCACCATTCCCCAGGATTCTACAGTAGTCCCGCCCTTGGAACCTGGCCTTCATTTGCTTTCGAAACTTCAGTATCACTTCCAATGCCTTTTCTTTCGATATCATTCAATATGCTTAATTTCACTGTTTCATTTCCGCAGTCCGGATTCCTTTAGCTTTCTGTTCCGTTTCCATTTCGGTTCGAAATTTCAATTTCCGTTTTACTTTCAATACTGTTTAGCAATCATCCTCACTGCCATTTCCCACTAAATTTATCCATTTGTGGGTCTGTTCCCGTTCTAGTTCTGACATTCCTTCTTTTCCTGGAGCTCAATTTATTTCCTTTTCAAGATCCAAGGTATAGTTCCACTTCCAACTCCACATCCTGTTCCGATTTCCACACCGTATCTACTTCTAGTTCCTGCCCATCACATCCCCCTCCCTCTAGAACCTAGATAAATAATAAAACTAATTTATAAAAAACTAACAATTTGTGACAACTTTTGTCCATCAAAAACCATCGAAACCACTCAACCGATCCACCGATCCACCGATCCGCCTTGCAATTATGTAACCGACATTAACCCGCTCTATCCGCCTCACACACCGCACCACCGCACAGTCCACCTCCACCAGCCACGCACATCCACATCCACACAGCCACAGCATCTCCACCACCAACCACTGCACCACCAACATCACCAGCACCATCACCATCACCACACATTACCCCACCAGGGGCTGACGCTGACACTGTCGCCGACATGCCTGCCCCAAGGCGGTTCAGGGCAGAGCACGCTGCCACGTGCACACCAGACAGCAACGGCAACGGCAACGGCTACGCTGCGGCTACCAGTGCCACCGATCGTTGCACCCCGTTGCATCGCCTCTGCATCCAGTCCCCAACACATGCGTGGCACAGTAATTTCAGATCTTTCCTTTGAATCAGGCCTCTCGGATGACTACGCCCTGCCCCCGGACGCCGTGTCGGAGTCCACCTGCATGGATGCCTCGATGCCGTCGCTACTGATGCGGGCCTCCTATGTGGATTCGCCCAGCAAGAAGATCGAGTCCTTAGAAAAGGTAAGCACCCAGTGAATCCCCAGAGAAGCCGCAGCTCCAGCTCCAGCTATAATCTCTACTCTTTCTTTTAGATGGGTCACCTGGCCAAGCTGGGTGGCAAGCTTAAGACGTGGCGCAAGCGGTGGTTCGTCCTGAAGAACGGGTCCCTAAACTACTGGAAGAGCCAGCACGATGTGCAGCGGAAGCCGCAGGGGCAGATCCAACTGGACGAGGCATGTCGCATAAATCGGGCGGAGGGAGCCTCCACCTTCGAGATAGACACCGGGAAGAAGGTCTACTATCTGACGGCCGACTCCCATGCTACCATGGACGACTGGATCCGGGTGCTGCAGAATGTGCAGCGACGGAACGCGACCAAGCTGCTTCTCAGCCGCGACGACCAGAAGCCCACGGTCCAGGGCTGGGTGACGAAGGTGAAGAACGGCCATGCCAAGAAGTGCTGGTGCGTGCTGCTCGGCAAGATGTTCCTCTACTTCAAGGCTCCAGCGGAGACGGTGAGCGGAGAGTCGTCTAAGAGATTCACAGGTTTTCTGAGGAAATACTCATGAAAGACCATACTTTCGTTCCCATTCAGAATCCCCTGGGACAGATCAACATGCGCGATGCACGCGTCGAGGAGGTGGAACACGTCTCGGACTCGGACTCAGAGGAGCGCGAGGATGCCGCCCAGGATCAGGCACGACTCACCGTCGCCATCTATCCGGCCCACCAGGGACCCACCTACCTGATCCTGTCCGGAAAGCCTGAGCGCGACAATTGGCTCTACCACCTGACGGTGGTCTCTGGCGGAGGTCCAAGCGCTGGCACACAGTACGAGCAGCTCGTGCAGAAGCTCATGGAGACGGACGGAGATCCAAGTGAGAAACCTCCGAATCTCGGCAGCGAATGGAAGCTTATTCCCCATTGATTACCCTTTACAGATTGCGTTCTGTGGCGCCATCCCATACTGCTGCACACCAAAGACACCATCACGGCACCGCTCACGTCCATGCACACGGAGACCATGCAGCCAGAGGCCATCAAACTGTTCAAGGTAAGACAGAGGGGGAGCTAGAGGAAGCCCAAACTGATCCTCGTTCCATTCTATCCATTCGATCCATTCCGCAGAGCATTCAGCTGTTCATGTCGGTGGCTGTGAATCAGCCGGGCATCGATTACCATGTGGTGCTGGCACAGAATGCACTGCAGCACTCCCTGGACATGCCCGAGCTGCAGACGGAGATGATCTGCATATTGATCAAGCAGACCTCCCGGCACATGGGCCAGAAGCTCAGTGTCGGCGTCCAGGTAAACAAGAAGCTGGGCAAGCAAACGCGCGTAAGTTTTTCAGTTGCAGAGCTTTTTACATCCCCTGCATCCCAGCATCCCAGCATCCATGCCCCATATGTTCCACCCGAAACCCAACCTACCACCACCAAAAAGAATGTTTAGTTGAATGAACCCACCCAAAAATAGTTGGTTTTTGATTTGATGTAGTGTGTTCTTCCCCCAAATGAAATCCCCTACTAACTTACGAAAAAACTTGCCCCCAAAAAGAAAAGAAAAGAACACCGTCCCGACTGGTGACTCGTGAGGTACCATGCCATGCCATGCCATGCCACATCATGCTACTATTGTTTGCTCCGCTTATCGATGAAACAACAACAAGAGAGAGCTATTCTATACCCAAATAACACGTACTCACTAATCACTAACCAACATACAACTACTCCATTTGTAGTATCGGTAGATAGTGCATGTTTGATCGTAACTAATTTGTAGATCGTTTTCATCTGTTCTCAGTTTCATAAGTTCTTTCGTAGCAGACAGACAATGAATTTCCCCCATAACTGTCATACATGCATACATATCTGTACATATATCATATATGTGTGTATGTATATATGTATATATATATATCTGTAATACCAATCTGTATAAAGTATTTGCTGTAAATTGTACAAAAAAAAAGAGAAAACTAGAAGCATAGAACCATCACGGCACCCACAACAACAATCACTACAATGAATCCACACTCAAACCATCAGAACACTCGATAAAACAGAACATCAGCCAGCAGTACTTTTAAAGCTCAGTGTGTGTACGTTTTCTATTACTAGAGTTTTTCCATCTTTGTTTTTCGCTTTGAATGTCTCTCTCTCTCGCTCTCGCTCTTGCTCTCTATCTCTCGCTATCTCTCTATTTTTGCCTGGTTCGTTCGTTATGTTTGTTTGGAGCTTAACGTTACACAACACTGAACAACAAAACACATCCAACACTGATGAACACTGATTACATTGATGATTGAGTAACATGAAAAAACAAAAAACTGAAAAAAAACAACTGATGATTGATGATGGCTTCTCTTCCATTCCTTATTTTCTTTGAATTTCGAATTTGATTGATTGATTGATGTGTTCTCTTGTGTGACCAACCAAACCAACCAAATTGTTGAACCACGTTTCCAAAAACACCGCGTACCCACCGACCGATGACTCTTTGACGAACACTTATTACAGCAACTACTGTTGTGCGCCACCCAAAGCCTGTTCACCTGTGATACCCAACAGGCGGGCAATGCCCATGCCAACGGCAGTTCGCCCACATCTATTCAGGTATGACGGGGAAATCTTTCGTCTTTCTTTTTTTCTTCTTATTGTTTGTACTCTCTTTTGCGTACACGTACACGTACACGTACACGTACAGGTACAGTTGTGTTCGATTCCAGTAGTTCGATAAAAGTAGATTACAAACACTCCTAAAACCCCACAAAAAGACTAACCATAACCACCACCATACCACTAACCGGAATCTAGTCAGTATCTCTCTGATTGTATACTAATTCATCTCTTCGGTCGACCAGGCACCTATTGCTGCACCCATCATCGACTGCAAGTCGAATCCGCCGGCGTACAGCTTCGTTCAGGGCTGGCAGCTCCTCGCTCTGGCCGTCTCCCTGTTTGTCCCGAAGTCGAGTCGCCTGCTGTGGTACTTGAAGCTGCATCTTTCACGGAATGCGGACACCAAGACCGAGACGGGCAAGTATGCGGCCTACTGTGAGCGGGCCCTGGAGCGCACTCTAAAGAACGGCGGCCGCGAAACGAAGCCATCGCGCATGGAGGTACTCTCCATTCTCCTGAAGAACCCATATCACCACTCCCTGCCCCATGCCATACCCGTGCACATGATGAACGCCACCTACCAGGTATGAGATGGTAATCACAGCGTGTAGACCTCGTCTAAATAACTGCTTATATTCCCTTCCTGAAGGTGGTCTCCTTTGACGGCTCGACGACCATCGAGGAGTTCCAGGCGACGCTCGCCCACGAACTAGGAACCCGAGATGCGAGCAATGGCTTCTGTCTGTTCAGCGATGATCCCATCGAGAAGGATCTGGAGCACTATCTGGAACCGCTAGCCAAGCTGTGCGACGTGATCAGCAAGTGGGAGACGGCGCTGCGGGAGAAGGGGTCTGGGAAGTTCGAGAACTCGCGCGTCATCCAGCTGAGCTACAAGAACCGGCTCTACTGGAAGCACACAATAAAGTGCGAGACGGACAAGGAGCGGCTGCTGCAGTGCTACCAAACGAATGCCCAGATCGTCCAGGGTCGCTTTCCCCTGTCCCGCGAGCTGGCCCTGGAGCTGGCCTCGCTCATGTCGCAGATCGACATGGGCGACTACTCGCTGGAAAAGTCGCGCGATGTGGGCGTCGGCCTCAAAGGGCTTGACAAGTTCTATCCGTACCGATACCGAGACGCCCTCGGGGCCGAGCAGCTGAAGGAGGTTCAAGAGCTGCTCATCTCCAAGTGGATGCTCCTTAAGGGCCGCTCCACACTCGACTGCGTCCGCATCTACCTGACCTGCTGCCGCAAGTGGCCCTACTTCGGGGCCTGCCTCTTCCAGGCCAAGCCACGTCAGAGCGAGACCTCGCACGTAGCCTGGCTGGCCGTCGCCGAGGATGCGCTGAACGTGTTAGAGCTGTCCACGATGGCGCCGGTGGCGCGCTATCCTTACAGTTCGGTGATGACATTCGGCGGATGCCAGGACGACTTCATGCTAGTCGTCTCCCACGACGATGGCACACTGGCCGGCGGCTGCGAACAGAAGCTTCTCTTCGCGATGAGCAAGCCCAAGATCTTGGAGATCACCCTGCTCATAGCCGACTACATGAACGCCCTTGGTCACACGGTGCCCGGCACGCCCCAGATGAATTCCCTGACCCGCAACGGATCGCATCGCTCGCTGCGCGCCTCCAATCGTCCTGCTCCCGGTGCCGGATCCACTGTGGCCGCTTCAGGCCTCACCAGCATTGGCATTGGCACAGGCGGACCGGGCAGCGGCACTGGCTTCTCCACCAACGCCACCACCACGGCCCACAACACGCTCAACTCCCATGCCACGCACACGCTCAACTCCACGCACTCGCACACGCTGAGCAGCTCGCATCACGCCACAACCGGAGGAGGCGGCGGTAGTCATCCGGGAACACTCAGCTCGGGCCATCATCACCATCAACATCAGCAGCAGCATCACCACCACCAGCCGGATATACTGAAAAGCACGCCCGACCATCAGAGGATCAAGTAGAGGAAGGATCCTCCCTTCACTTCATTCTATACCGTATTGTACATAGGCGCGGCATACGCATCCACAACCAGACACATATACGACTAATATACATATGCTACAGATACACGCCCACATAAAGGGATACACACATATATTTACGTAGAATAAGAAGAGCGGGGGATCCCTCGATCCACAGGCACTACTCAACACTGTTCTTTCCTAAACAACTAGCAACGGTACACGTACTCTAACCTAATCGTATAATTCGATTAATTATAGTCTCTTTTTTTGTATAGTCCTAAGAGCGTACCCCAAAAAAATATTGAGGAGGTATCTGAAACAGAACATATTTTGAATCTCTTTTCGTTAGTTTTTCTTTGTTTGTTTCGTGGTTGTAGTTCCCTCAGATACAGATAAAGATAGAGATACATATATACGTATATGTAAAGATAGAGATACTAGTATGTGGTATATTCGAGTGTTCTTGCTCTTTGATGTAATGCTTTGTAATACGAGTCTCAATTGTCCCTCCATGCGCGATAACTGCCTTTTGAATTTAAAGATGAGAAGAATAGAAGCCAGGAGCAAGCCAAACAAAAACAAAAACAACAAAAAAACAGCATATAGCAAACACTAGTGTTAGAGACCAAACCAAACCAAACCAAAACAAAAAGAGAAATATTTTGTAAAGAGTTTTTCGAGCCAGAAACAGAAGTAGAAGAACATCTCCATCAACTACACTCGTATTAGTACTATGGTTTCCGCTTCGGGCGAGATGGCGCATTCAGGCAGCATTCAGCACTTTTTTAGATCCTCCCACCCCTAGCACCATCATGCTGCATTTGTTTTTAAAACGTTTTAGCCCTTATTCGGTGTCCCAGAGCTTCTCTAAAGCAAAGGCTTAGGGCTTTCCATTGATATACAGAGCGTAAATTACATAGAAGCGATAGATGAGATTGGGCACTCATAGAGAGACCTACTAGAGAATAGAATAGCATCGCTGATCCTTGGTTATCTGTCGGCTTTCGTTAAACTCACTCACACACGCATATATAAAAATTATACAATATATATATATATAGGGAGAGTATAAATGTACTCAGAATCGATATTTAACAAAATTATACACAAGCAAAAACTAATTATACAGAAGATATAACAAAAGAATTGTATTCAAATGGCAAAAGCGCATTTTTTCCTAATTGTAAAGATTTGATATTACACATTTATACGATGTAAAAGAAGCCCAACCCCAAGACCCGAACCGAAGAAACACCATCACATTGGGAAGAAGAATCAAAGAATCGAACAAGGATATAGTATATATGTATGTATAACTATATAGGCAAATGTATCACACACATCACTCGAACGAAACGAATTATATATATATATATAAAGGGAAATTAATAATTAAAACTAAACCAAAGATCTGCATTAGTATTTCTACTACGGGGGCAAAGGGATAGGGGATAATGGGGGGAATCAAATGGTAATCTAATGGCGGTATGCTTATTTAAACAATGTAAATTTATTTATTTTCCTTAATTTAGTAACTATATAAATTGCCTAAAACTTGTATTATTTCCCGTTCTGTGCTGTCTTTTTTTCTTATTGCTTAGCTCCTAATCGCAGTCGATTGGGTTTCCTACGCACTATCTTCATAGCTATTCCACATTTATGTACGTACAATCTACAAATTCACACACACACAGAGAGACACATTAAGTATTATAATTTACAGACAGGCATCCCCGCCGGCAGCCGGCCACCCCCCGCCAGCCTCACGGTAGCAGAGCAAAGGTAGCACAAGTGCAAAGGTCGAGCAAACTAAATTTAATTGAAATCGTAATAAAATATTTAAGAAAAATATAGTGCGAACGAGGGACCATGACCATGACGATGACCGCAACTGTGACTGTGCGGGTGTGCTGGGTTAAATGGTTTTCCGGTATTACGGACCGAGGAAAAATATCTAAAACTTAAATCATATCAAGCTGCTGGATTCCTTTGCATTAGTAAATATTGCCCCTCATATATACATGTATATATATATATATGTATGAAATATATGATTTGGTATATGTGTGTGTTAGCCTAAATATCTTTTGGCCGTCCGTCTTTGACGTCCGACTTCCGACACTGAGCATGCTCCACCGCCGATGGACGAGCGTCACCTTTCGCTGCTGCCGGGAAAACTTCCACTGACAACTGATTCTAAACGTAAACACAAACAGAGAGTAGGGGACCAACGAATATTACAAAACCCAGAAGTAGAGGAAAAAGATGATGAAAACGATGCCGACAGCCGCCACCTTCATGACCATCGACTTGCGGTTGAGTAATTTGGCATCCTTCTTGTACTTTTGCGACATCAGCGACAGGTTCTGGGTCTTCGTGTCGAGGTCTGCAAGCGCAAAACAGAAAAAAAACGGAGATAAGATATAGGCTCAGAGGTGGTATATTGTTAGTTACCCGCCAAGACCGTGCCACGTTGTAGCACGTCGTCGATGTTCTGCACCATGATGCGCTGCACGTCCTGGAGCTGTGTGTTGATATTGTTGATGTTTCGCCTGCGGTCCGTCAGTTGCCTTTTCGCCTTTTGTATGTACACATCGAACTCGATGAAGGCATAGGGCCGGGTCACCGAGTTCACCCTCCGCCCATAATGGGTGTGGAACTCCTGGGCAAGGTCCTCCAGATAGTTGAACGCCAGTCGCTTGGAATACATTTTATCGACCATGACCAAGTAGCAAACGTCATTCTCGATTAGAACGCTGCTTGGAGGGAAATGGGGGAGACGAGGGAAATAGAAATAGTGCGATTGCCGGCAGCGTTAGCTTCATTGCATCATCGTATATAATACACAACTGGCGATCACTGATGGCTGGCGGTACTCACTGAAATAGGTATGGTCCCGTCTCGATGCTACTCCTGGCCGGCGAGTGTGTGCCCAGCTTCCGGAAGAGCATCTTCGCCTGGTTCTGATAATCCAAGATGCTGCGTCCGCTCTAAAAGTGAAAGTTTTTCAGTTAAGAGCGATATTTAGCGGTTGAGGTGTGATGGTGAGAAGTGGAACCTTTGACACTGACCTGCTCGTCATCCTGCATGGTGCCTACCAGTGGCAGGCCATCGATGCCTCGGGCTATCATTGTAAGCATTGCCATGTTGAGGGCTCCTTCTCATTCGCTACGTGGACTTGGGTCGCTCGGTGTGTTGTTTCAGCTTAGCGCTCTCTCTCTGTGGCCACGGCTTCACTTTGCCGATGCCTTGTCCCGCTCCGCACCGTTGTAGTGGTCGCAGTGTTTGTAGCTACAATTCATTCAGCCTGTAATATTGTGAAATTTATATGTTACATATGTCGAAAGGTTTCTCTCTGGCTCCCATAGTCATATATATATATATATACCCATACCTGCGCCTGTTCCTGTTTCTGTGACCGCTCCAGTGTCTCTCGTGTCCGCTGAACGAATGCGTGAGTCGTGGCCTAATAGGTGGCTGGTCTCCTATGGGGGGTCGGCATTGCTTGCGTTTTAGTTTGTGTGAAAACTATGTTGCAACGTTGGGTGACGAGGGGCGGTCGCTAAATCCGATTCGTGTTTTTTCCTATAGAGGGAAACACGTCAGCAGTGTCAACGATAGCTGGAATATTTGGTCACACTTGTTCAGTGGAGATCTCAAATGGACGATAGTTCTTGGTCATCTATCGATACCGTGTTTTGGCGGTTAATTTTAAACTCGAATTTCCCTACGGTGAAGATCAATGGAGCTTCATGAAGATCAGTACCCTGATCAAACTCGTTGAAACGAGTTTCGCCTAAAGATAGTTACGCAACTCCCATCTTCCCACTGCTTCCATAACTTCTCCCGCTGACCAGGCATGAAGGAAATGCACATGAACGCATTTTTCAAATGCTTCCTCTATGCGGTCAGGCGAATATAGGCGCAAAACTCGGCGACCAAAGGAGCCAGCCGTGTGACAATTCGCCCAACTGGTTTCACTTCGTTTCGCCTGGCCTCGGTCTGGGCCCCTGTTTGAACAAGCATGGAGAAGAGTCGAAAAGGAAAAGTGGTTCGTAGCCAGAGGCCAAAAACCGGACCAGGGACTGGGTGGGTTTGAGTTTGAGTACTTGCCCGCCTTGTACTTGTGCGTACTCGTGTTTCGATTAGAGTGACCATTTGCTATGGGCTGCTGGGGAACCTGTTAAATTTTCGATGTTCGATGCTCACCCGCCGCCAAGGTGCGTACACTTCCGTTCGTTAGCCGCCTTCCACACGCTTCCGCTTTCCACGTTCCGGACAGACGGCTACTATAAAAAGCGCCAGCTCCTCCCCATGGACAAACAAACGGTCGACAATCGCCATGTCCACAACAATAAATTTAGCGGTAGCGGTACTCTGTCTCCTGCATTTAGTGGGAGCCATTGCTGGCCAGCAGCATCTCCTCACGCGTCCTCAGCGGAGCTCCCTCTTCGGTGGGTCACCCCCTTTGGATTCGCGCTCTTCCTTCGGCTCCATCGGTCACCTGGCTCCCCTTACATCAGCCGGCTGGAACAGCGTGACACCGATTGTCGGGGAGTGGGCCTACAATCCGATTGGTCTGGGACACATGAGCAAGGATGAGCTGGTGACCCTGCTGGACGCTTGGCGAGAGGTAGAGCAGGAAGTGGCCACCAGCCCAGTGCCAGAGCCACTGGAAACCCCCACAACGCCGGCACCACCAAGGCGACCCCGTCCGCCTCCTCCTCCTCCACCGCCGCCACCACCACGGCCAGTGGTGCTTACGCCTGCTCCCAGTCCGCTAGCACCTGGTACTCCAGTTACCGTTCGACTGCCGGCCTTTGTCCCCGTCCGGCTGGCGGCCATGTTTACTCCCCGCGCTCCCGATGCCGTTGCTCCTGCTGCTGGCGGGGATGACCTGGTCACCGATGATGTAACAGACGGCAAGGCCATGCCCCGCCTCTTCCGCTTCATGCAGATGACCGCGCCACGCGCCCCCTCGTCTCGTCGCCAGCAACAGCAGCAGCAGCAGCAGATCGTAGTGCGGAATACGCTGGACAGCATCGAAGCGGGCACCTCGCCGGCCAGGAACCGCGTGAAGCCCAGCCCCAGGGTGGCCCTGGCAGCCCCACAGCCAGCGCCAGTGTCTCCCTTCCCTGCCAGGTAGGTTTCGCCTCGTGTGGATCCTTCCCCACGATTCTTGGTGGTCTTATATCAGTCACTTCCATTTCCAGGTTCGGAATGCCGGACCAGCTGGCCAACGCTCGCCTGGAGCTCGTGCCCTCGTCGCAGATCATCGGCGACTGGCGAGAGTGAACCAAAGAAAAGAAACAACCTTCTATATATGTTTTTTTTTTTTTTTATTTATAAGGATGTAATGTGTGTGTGTGTGGGAGATCTATCACAGACCCAAATATGTCAGTCCCACATCAAGAGAGAATTTCAGAATCGATCAGTTCTACCTTTTGGCTTGAATATCTCAAACAGAATCGAATCAAGCACAATAAAACAAAGCAACAAATTTTTCGAAGAATACATAAATCACATAAATTTCATAAAATATACACATCCGAAAGGAACTATACTATGTTTTTTAGCGAGTGCATCGAGCAGTCGTGTGGTGTAGGCCGTCCAAATCCGAACTTCCAGCGACTGATTCCTTTCATAGAGCCCCCTAGTGATGAGTATGAGGGTCCCGGAAGCAAGGCCCCGGCACCTCTCGACTTCTCCCTGGTAAAGATCCAGCAGGACAGTAAGGACAGTAAAAGCAGAATTTTGAACAGCTAAACAGTACGATTTGCGCGGTCAGGTTACAGATTGACAATACCGCACAAGCCATCGGGGAAGAAGCCTTTCGAGGACTTTGTCAGGGCCACCATCGTGGATGTGGATCCCCTAACGGGTGGGCCCTGGTTGCGGCACAAAATCATTTATCGGTCATCTCCCCGAAAAGTGCAGCCGCACTCCTCGCTGAAGCGTCGCCAAAAGATGACCAATTTGGTTACGTCCACTATGCTCAAGAAGAGTATACCGGAAAATTTCACGGAGCCGCTGGAAAACACTGACAGGGAAATGAAGGTTCTCTGGAGGCGCGGACAGTCCCCCCCGAACAACTTTTTTAACCTGGAGCCTCGTCCGGCTCCGGCCATGATCGAGATTCTAGGGCCGAAGAATCCCCTAGAGACAGAGTCAGAACAAAGCGACACAGAGCTGAGCTCCATCAATTTGGAGGAGTTCATGTATTCTTCACTCCCACCATTTCTATCTGGCGTAGACCCGATTGATATGCCCTGCAGGCAAACCACTGTCCACGTCCGTACGGAGCTGATTTATGATATATCCGGGTCTTCCATACAACAATCGATAGAGTTCAATCATCTGGAGGAAGAGTTTGGACCGAAGAATATGCTAGACGATCTAGATACCCAAGAGCCGTGTGAAATGCGTAGTCGGTCCGAGTCTGCTTGTAAAATGTTTGAAACAGACGACTCTTTGATGGAACTGGGACCCAATTCCATCACTACAGAGCTGATTGGCGATACGATTGGGGGATCGATCAACCACCAGCCACCAACGACAGCCACCACTTTGGACGAGGTCCAGCAGCACATGCGGAAACGGGTTAAGGTGACAGCCGAGAAGCTGACCAAAAAATTGGAGTCCCTCGCTGAACAGTTGCCGCGCAGGTTCCAGCAGGAGAAGAGCGTCTCCACAGCCACTCAATTGCCAGAATGTCATCCCAGGCTAGGAGCAGGAGCAGTCTCAACGTTTCTCATGAAGAACGAGGCAGCTTGTCAGAGAAGACGCGTCGTCCATTGTCGTCCCATAGTGTACGAGCCTCTATGCGAATTATACTCGGCAGTTAGCGTGACGGTGGTTAAGCCTACACCTAAGCATCAAGCGAATGGATCTCAACGTGATTTCCAAAAAAAGGAGCAGACGTCTGGAGCATCCCTGACCCTTTTTGTGGAGCGCGACACGCTGCAGGCGCTAGATCGCGGAGTCATTCCAGAGACAGATGAACCAAGTTGCAGTCATGCGTAGGAGTCGTGTCAGTGATACGCTGCTCTCGACAAATAAAACTTTTTTATTTAGTGACATATTCAATAAATTAATAAGTAAGAGACGGCACAAACTCAAAATTAAAATTAAAAACTTTAAAAAATTTGTATATACGAGTATATCAAATATATATATGTTCTGTAGATAATACTGTAATGAGGAGTAACGAGAAAGGAACTTCCTTTCTGCTTCCTCCGATGCTGGTCGATCGCCGCTGAGGGCGTCTTCCTTAAGCATGCCGGCCCTTGACGTCGATCTCCAGTCCTTGACTACATCCGAACTTTCGAAGCTGAGATAAATTTCAGAAAAATATTTTGTGATCTGTTATTTTAGATTTAGAAAGCAGCTGACAAAAAAAATCTATTTCTAGATAATAAAAATGTACAAATTGAATTATCCAACCAACTTATACGACATGAAGACTAATTATTGATTCATTCCATACACATTCCCGTTAAATACCAAGAAGAAAGCGAATCCCACGAAGATTATCTGCTGGCTTCATTTTATGGGGCTGGAGCGAAAAATCAAAAAGTCCTATGTTATGTACTTTAATACAAATTTAATTTAATTTGGTGAGCCAAGTCCTCAAAGGTCACACATTTTCGCTATCTTCAGAAATTAGTATTCTTACCAGTTTGCCGAACCTGGATCAGATCGTATCATTTTTATAGCCAAAAGGAACAAATCAATTTGCTGTGGCAACACAGCGCCCGACGACACGTTCTGACTGATTTTCTGTCTCTCTCGCGCACACTCTTTGTCATTTAATGTCAGCGCCGTCTGCCGGAGGAAAGCCATACTGACTAGTTTCGGGTTTAAATGTAGAGTTGCGGTCGCAGCAGCAACTCACAACGTTCCCCCTCGTTTTCTTTGCATTCGCATGAGAAAACGAGAAATCGACGAATATTTAAAATTTGTTTATCGAGTAACAAATAAGCTGAGAAATAACTTTTATCGATTTCAGATTTCAGTATTTTATTGCATGGGTGCGACTATTTTTATACGGTAACACTGCTGCACACACATACTACATTCAATAAATCCGCGGTCACACTTTGTTACTTTCCCGCCTTTTACTTAATAAAAAAATTAGGTGCGGCGCGGAAAGTGCATGCCCTGGACACTGTAGATATAATAGGAACACGGTTTCCCAACCCAGCCGAACATCAGCGAGCATCAGCAGACGCCAAAACAGGCTACAAAAGTGCGGAAATCTGCCTTCGCTGCCTGCCCACGTCCCCCGCCCCGCGGCGGCAGCAGCAACAACACCATCACCACACAAAATACAAAATCAAACAAAAACCAACAAAACTTAAGTTTAGTGTAGCAAAAATAGTGAAAACGCACCCGGGCACGATGAGCAACGACGGCCAAGAGCAGGAGCTGGGCGCCGAGGTGGTCAGTGGGGCCGTGGTCACCGACGACACCCTGGAGATCACGAAAGCCAAATACACGAATCTGTGCCGCGAACTCAATATGGACAGCCAGACGGAGGAGGACGGCTGGGCGATGTACCTTGATGTGAGGCAGCGCTGCGTCATGGAGGTAAGTTGTCCCGTTCACCGCTCTCATCGATCCCCTTTCTTGCCACCAATCTGAATCTGATATCTCACAGGGTGACTCCTTGATGTGGCTTTGTTGCTGTCTCTTTGCGGCCTGCCGTCGGTCGAGCACGCCCACGGTGATTGGACAGGATGCCGTGGTGCGCGGCAATTGCGTATCCCTCAACAATCTGCTGCGGTGCTGCCAGATGAGGTAGGTCCCTTTGAATCCTCTCTCAACCATCGATATCACATCATCCATCGCTTTGTGTGTGTCTGTTTGTGTATTGGTTTTTCCAGCATCTACGACTTCAAGACCAAGATCAAGCAGTGGTGCGACATGGCCAACCTGCCGCAAGAGTTTGTCAACGAGATCGAGGTACTGGATCGCAAGTTCAGCATCACATTCACACTGTACAAACGCTTTCGTAACATCTTTGACAAGATCTTCAACTGTCCGCCCAACGAGAAACGTCACTCGAAATATATGTGAGTGCCGGTCGCCTATGTCTATAATAAGAGTACTCCCTGTAATCCAATGATCTTCTGATCTAATTGCAGTTCCCTGCATGCCAATCACGCCAATGGCAAATGCTCCTACATCAAACTGGATGACATTTGCTGGCGGCTGTTTTTGTGCGCCAAGAACCAGAAGCCGAGCACCACGGTTGACCTGGTCACGTCTTTCAACCTGATGATCTGCTGCATCGATCTGATCTACAACAATGTGCTGGCCGAGAAGCGCACTGATCTCATCAATCCTAAATTCGACGGCCTGCCTAACAACTGGACGGAGTTGGACTTCAAGGCGAATCCCCACTGCATACTGACTTACTTCTGCGACATGACTGAAGAGGCCAAGGCCATGAAGGCCACCACCTTCAGGGAGATCATGTCCAGCTTCTTTCAGACAATGGTGAGGGGCAGATGAAGAGAAAATGAAACAAGCGCAATCAAGTCATTAACATGCCTTTCCATTCCTCTCCAGACCATCTATGGCCACAAAGACAACATGCTGGGCCTCTTGGCCAACGAGAACTTTGAGCGCAACCTAAAGTCGCTCAACATCAGCTACGAGCAGTACGTGCTGAGCGTGGGCGAGTTCGACGAGCGCATCCTGAGCGCCTACGACGCCAGCGATCACACCAACCTGAACGACCAGGCCCTTAGACCCCCCGTCACGCCGCTGACACGCAAACAAGATCTGCCAGCCCAGCCGGCGATGGCCGGTGAGAAGTTCGAACCCGTTCTCAATGCCACCAACAATGTGAAGCAGCTGAGTGCCTTCGATCGCATCACCGAGCCCACGGAATATGTCAAGTGCGTTTCCTATCCTGACAGCCTTTGAATGCGGTTGCTTATCGTTCTGTATCATTGCAGGCAAGCTGGCGATGAGGTGATTGCCAAGCTGCTGAAAATCATCGAGGACATCAAGCTTAAGTTCCTCGCCAAATATCCGTCGGGGGAGGCGAAGAGCCGCTTCCGACTGGCCAAGTCCTTCTACTACTATCTGCTGGATCAGATCTTGCAGGCGGAAATCAAGAACAAGCCCGAGTTCGATCTCAAGCGTCTGCTGGTGCAGAAGATCTCGCTGGACATCTTCAACATCACGCTTATGGCGTGCTGCGTGGAGCTGGTGCTGGAGGCCTACAAGACGGAGCTCAAGTTCCCCTGGGTGCTCGAGTGTTTCAGTATTAGTGCCTTTGAGTTTCAGAAGATCATCGAGATTGTCGTGCGACACGGCTCGCACGAGGGCTGCCTCAACCGCTACCTCATTAAGCATCTCAACTCGATCGAGGAGACCTGCCTCGAGCGCCTGGCCTGGGCGAGTAACTCCCCCGTCTGGGACATGATCGCCACCGCCCCCAAGCCGCTGCCCACCCACTACGACGTGAACTGCGACCGCACCGCCGGCGCCCTGCAGATCTTTCTGCGCAAGGTCTACCTCCTCGGCTGGCTGCGCATCCAGAAGCTCTGCTCTGAACTGATTCTGATCGACAAGGCGCCCGAGCGCATCTGGCACATTTTCGAGCACTCAATTACACAAAAAACAGACCTCATGAAGGACCGCCATCTCGACCAAATTATCATGTGTGCAATATATATTTACATAAGGGTGAGTGCGCGCTCTATCTCTCTCTAATTGATGCGCTTACATAAGTACATAAGGGCTCCCATGCTATGCCACATTGACCACATTGGCATTTCACTGCTCTGTCGTGCCTTAATGCAGTTGTAAACCATTTTTCATATTTTTCTCATGGCATCCCTCCCACAGGTATCGAAACTAGAGGATCCAAAATTCAGCGACATTATGCGCGCCTATCGCAATCAACCGCAGGCGGTGAACAGCGTCTATCGCGAGGTGCTATTCGACCTCAACGACGATGGGCAGCCGAAGGTGACGGACATTATATACTTCTATAACCACAAGTATGTGCCGCTGATGAAGCAGTTTGCGATCGACTACCTGAACATGACTCCGGACGTGACCGGCTGCAAGATAAAGGCCGCCGATCTACTGCTTTCGCCCCATCCCTCGGAGCGTGCCGCCCAGCCGAAGAAGGTCACGCAGAATCACTCGCTGTATGTCACGCAAATGCCCAAGAACGAGATCCAACAGTCGCCGAATCAGATGGTCTACGAGTTCTATCGCAGCCCCGCTAAGGTAACCATTCGACCTGTGACCTGTGGCCGCGTGCCTCTCCTGCCTCTTACCATCTGTGGCTCATCTGTTCAAAATGTCCTTCCTGTAGGATCTGCAACTGATGAACGAGAAGGTGCGCGGGGGCAAGCGCATGCTCAGCTTCGGAGATGAGCCCGGCCTGGGCCAACTCGAGACGAAGCGCATCAATCTGCCGACACACCTTAGCCAGATAAAGGCGGTGATGGACGACCGGGAGAGCGAGCCGCGGGATCCCAAGTAGAAGAAGTAGACGGATTTAAACGAGACATAGATAGACACCGGGTCTCTGGGGGCAGCTTAGATTTTAGTATAGAAGGACGATGGGGGCGAGGCGCTGGCGGTGAGACTAGAGGACCTGAGCGGCTATGGTCGATTTTATGATTGTTTTTTATTTTTTTTAGTTTGACTTGTTAATTTAAACACAAAAAACCCAATCGTAAGCATCCTTTTTACACCATGCTCGATAGAAATCCTCTTAGAAATCCGTTCAGCATAGAAATCCATATTATCTCTTAGACTCTTGCACTGGCTACTGCTACTGCTAAAGCATTTTATTCGAACCACACATCCGCATCCGCGTCTGTATCACGTATAATTTTTGTATGTGGTTTTGCGAGTGTTCTCGTTCGGTTCGGTTCCATCATCTACAATTGAGTGTATTGTGTGCACAGAATAGGACAGAGGATGAGGATGTACCGCACACAATCATTTGTTTTTATTGTGCGACACAATTGTTTTATATAGCGCCACAAATCATTTGGCAGAATTTGTACTATAGCACCGATCAACAACTTAGAGCTTTTTTTCTATCTCTACGTTCTAGATATTAGATCCTATGTGACATTTTTAATTACTTTTGGTGGCACTTTACAAAAGCATTAAATTAATATATATACTTTTTCACCCACTAACAATTCCTATATTCTATTCCCCCTACTATGTATATCCCCCCTAGTGTGTGCAATGACCATTTTAAAGCATCAGTCTATCTCTTGTCTATTGCAACATCTACATTTTACCGTGTTTCACGAGTCCGTTTCACGTACGTTTTTTAAATATTTCACCACAGAATGGCATAAATTATTCCATGAAAAGAATCGATACGATGGTCTGTAGCTATTCTTGGGCTTCTTTTCATGATCGCTCTCATTTTGTGCAATAAAGGAGCCAAGGGATGTATAGATATCTAAAAATCCATTAAGCAGTTTCACCCACTAACAATTCCTATATTCTATTCCCCCTACTATGTATATCCCCCCTAGTGTGTGCAATGACCATTTTGAAGCATCAGTCTATCTCTTGTCTATTGCAACATCTACATTTTACCGTGTTTCACGAGTCCGTTTCACGTACGTTTTTTAAATATTTCACCACAGAATGGCATAAATTATTCCATGAAAAGAATCGATACGATTGTCTGTAGCTATTCTTGGGCTTCTTTTCATGATCGCTCTCATTTTGTGCAATAAAGGAGCCAAGGGATGTATAGATATCTAAAAATCCATTAAGCAGTTTCACCCACTAACAATTCCTATATTCTATTCCCCCTACTATGTATATCCCCCCTAGTGTGTGCAATGACCATTTTAAAGCATCAGTCTATCTCTTGTCTATTGCAACATCTACATTTTACCGTGTTTCACGAGTCCGTTTCACGTACGTTTTTTAAATATTTCACCACAGAATGGCATAAATTATTCCATGAAAAGAATCGATACGATGGTCTGTAGCTATTCTTGGGCTTCTTTTCATGATCGCTCTCATTTTGTGCAATAAAGGAGCCAAGGGATGTATAGATATCTAAAAATCCATTAAGCAGTTTCACCCACTAACAATTCCTATATTCTATTCCCCCTACTATGTATATCCCCCCTAGTGTGTGCAATGACCATTTTGAAGCATCAGTCTATCTCTTGTCTATTGCAACATCTACATTTTACCGTGTTTCACGAGTCCGTTTCACGTACGTTTTTTAAATATTTCACCACAGAATGGCATAAATTATTCCATGAAAAGAATCGATACGATTGTCTGTAGCTATTCTTGGGCTTCTTTTCATGATCGCTCTCATTTTGTGCAATAAAGGAGCCAAGGGATGTATAGATATCTAAAAATCCATTAAGCAGTTTCACCCACTAACAATTCCTATATTCTATTCCCCCTACTATGTATATCCCCCCTAGTGTGTGCAATGACCATTTTAAAGCATCAGTCTATCTCTTGTCTATTGCAACATCTACATTTTACCGTGTTTCACGAGTCCGTTTCACGTACGTTTTTTAAATATTTCACCACAGAATGCCATAAATTATTCCATGAAAAGAATCGATACGATGGTCTGTAGCTATTCTTGGGCTTCTTTTCATGATCGCTCTCATTTTGTGCAATAAAGGAGCCAAGGGATGTATAGATATCTAAAAATCCATTAAGCAGTTGATATACAAACTAGACTCCAATTAGATCTCCATAATTTGCCTACGATTTTTTCGTTAGTTTAGGGACTTTCTGCCTTATTCTGTTTTTATTAAAAATTTTTAAAGTTCATGGCGTGGTGAGGGGTGGGGGGAATACTATCCTAGCATGGGGTAGGGTTACCATTTTGCCCAATTATTGAGCAAGTCATTCGCGCAACAACACATATTGTTCGACACATAAAGAGCTTTCAGAACCATCGGAACATCTTTTAAGTTCAGGCCTTTAGACTTTTTTTCGAACAGGCGGAGCGATAGGCAGGCGCTCTTGTCGCTGATAAAGAGATTTAAGAAGGTCCAAATTATATACGAGTATACAAAATATATAGAAATACACTTTATAGAAATCGATATTGCTATCATCTGCGTTCTTCTTGGGGGGAATAAAACTCTCCAGAATATTGCATTCAAAGCGTGACTTTATTGGGGAACATGAGGGCTGTAGACGGCATAAGTCCTATGGGTCCAGACGCATGGTCTTCACTATGAAGTTCAGGGCAGGACGCTGCGTGATGGCAGTGGAATGGAGGCGTTGTTCAAGCAGCGGACTGCAGGTGAACAGCGGCGCTGACTGCTCGGGAATCATGCGGTAGGCGACGCGCCTCCAATTGGGTACCACTACGTCGACGCGATGCTCGAGGTCCTCATGACAGGCGGGCAGATCGATGGGTAGCGCCAGGGCCAGGAGGTGGACGATGGCCAGGCACAGCTGCTGCTGCAGGCCGTCGCGGTGGTTGTACTCCTCGAAGCTGTCCAGAGCATTGGAGCGCTCTAGGGCCTCCAGGAGTGAGCGCCACACGAGCGTGAAGTGAAAGCCAAAGTCCGCGCGTTGCTCCACCTGCTGTAGGACGGCCGTGGCGTTGATGCGCACCTTGAAGTTGGCGTGCTGGACTATCAGCTGGCAGAGCGAGGGGAAGAGGAGGTCACCCAGGCCAGCGTTGCCGGAGAAGAAGGCCCGGTGCTTGACTAGGCTGCCGATGGCGTAGCAGGCATTCCACTTGACCTTTGCCCCGCCAGCGGTCCGCATACAGTCCAGCAACTTGATAATGGCCGTCTGAGCCTGCGTCTTTGCCTGGGCGACATCTGGGCGCTGCACTGCCAGCAGCTGAAGCTGGAGCAGATTGCCCAGGGCCCGCACCGCGTTGGCCCGCACCTTGTCGTGATCGCTACAGCATTTGGTGGCCGTCTGGATGAGGCGGTCGAGCAGCTCGTCGTAGACACGCTCCGAGTTGCCAGAGACGCCGGCCAGCAGGGCGTCGCTAATGTTCCCCAGGGCCCAGGCAGCCTTGATCCGCACCGCCATCTGAGTATCGCTGGTGAGCCGCAGCGCCAGTTCCGCCACATTCTCGACGAAGACCAAGTTCGCTTTGAGAGAGGGATGATGCGCGAAGACAGCCAGGGCCCGCAGCGCGGCTGCACGCACCAAAGGCTCCTCGGCGTCGTCGCTGCTGCAGCCGCTGAGGAAGGCCACCAGACTGTGGCGCTGCGCGGTGGGTAGGTCCTCGAAGGTGACGGCTCCCATGTTCGACAGCGAGTCGCAGAGGGCGCACTTAAGAGGGCCGGGGGCCGCCTCAGCGCAGAAGGCCGCGAAAATGTGGGGGAGGAGGCCGAGCCAGAAGGAGAGCTCGAGGTTCCGGTCGGACGGTTCGGGCAGGGCCCGCCCCATCTGGTAACCCATTGAGTCCAGGCATCGCGCGGCATGCAACTGAACGTCGGCATTGGCATACATGAGGCCCGAGGCAATGACCCGCCCGAGGTGTGCCTGCTGTTTTCGGAGCAGACCAATGTGCGTGGTCATGGCCAGGAGCACTTGGTAGCACTCCAGCCGCAGCGGTGGCTCCGTCGTCGGACAGTTCAGATATCGGAGTACCATGCGCAGGAGCCACGAATTTCGCGGTATCGATGGCTGTTCAGTCAGCCTCTTGGGCGGATCCACTTGCTCCTGTCTCTGTTTCTGTCCCTGTCCCTGTTTCTGCTCGTGGTCGTGCTCATTCTCTTCCTCTGCTTCAGAATCGCAGAGCTCCAGAAGGTGCTCTCGCTCCTGCTCTTCATTGTGCTGCAAATGCAGGCCTTCTAATTGAACCTCCATTCGCTGTAAAGGACACAGGCCGACGGCACTGGCCATTTCCTGGGTCAGTCGTGGTGTCGCCACCAGCATCTCCATAACCAGCAGGGCGGCCACTGTCACCGGCGTGTTCCCCCCGGTCTTCGCCAGCCTCTTTACGGGCAGCACGAACTCGTAGACGAAGCCCATTTCCAGATGATCGAAAGGCGTGGCCTGAACGAGAATGGCCAGACACTTGAGGCACTGCGTCAGCACGGGTGGGGCGTACTCACGATCCAGGATGGAGGTCAGCGAGCGGTAGACGGTCATCACGGATCTGGCCAGGCTTACGGAGAACGGGGTGAATGTGCACGGTCCCCGGGAGTGGGCCTGGCACAGGTATCCCTTGGAGCCATATAACAGTTGTCCGGCCAGCTGGAGGGCCAGGGCGCGGCAGCGGGAATTGGCATCGTTTTTTGCCAAATGGAGCAGATGGTGCGTCTGCGAGCCCTCGTCGCTGGGGAAGATCACGTGCCAGTAGCCGTAAAAGGAGCGACGGGGCAGCTGCTTGGTCAGAGCGCTCATCAGGTGGAGGGCGGAGATTCTCACGCTGGCTTGCTGTTGGCGCAGCGCTTTAGGGGCCGCCTGCTGTGCTTCGGAGTCGGACAGGGTGCATGCCTCCGTGTCGCCAGTGAGGCAGCCGTAGTCGATATTGCTCAGCAGCAGTAGTCGGTCCTGTGGTATGCTGTGCGCTGCATCACCCGATGGGCCGTTCTTCTGCTTCTGGCGGGGGCGTACCTTTCGGACCTTGTTGCGTTTGCCGCCGGAGCTGGACTTATTATGGCTGCTGTTGGACTGATCCTCCTCCTCGGCGCCATAGGCAGCAGCTTGCTGGGCAGGCTGCACCCTTCGGGGCACGTGCAGCTTGGCCGGGTTCTCGCCGCAAGCGGCATAAGGAAGGTGGGCCAAAATGCAGCCCATCAGCTCCGGGACGTGCTGCTCTGCGTAGTCGGCGTTCTTGCTGACGATCTTCTGGAGGAGCTGGAGGGTGTGGGCCAGGAGCAAGGGCAGCTTCTCCGACTGGGAGGACACCCAGTGTCCCTCATAGTGCGGCTGCAGCAGGTTGTTGGCCAGGTACTGGCTAAGTTTCGGGTCCTCTGACTCAGCCAGCTCGACATACACCGTCTCCTGGCACATGACCAGCAACAGAGCTGCCTCCGCTTCCTGCGGCTGGGACAGAATCGACAGAATTGGCCAAAACGACTGCAGATGCTGTCCAGGCAGCGATTTCAGCAGGGTGTGCATCAGCTGCAGCTCGTCCACGACGCTATTCTGAGCCGCCCGCTCCAGCAGCCACTCCACCAGCAGCTGTGGCCGCGCCAGCAGCAGCCGCCTAGTCAGGATCAGCTCGTTGAGCCAGAGAAGCCATGCTCTCAGCAAGTCATGGTACTCCCTCTTGTCCGCCTCCGCCAACAGCTGCTGCACTTGCTCGGCTGTGATGCCGTGGGCCTCACCTGCTCCTCTCCTGATATCGTGCAGCAGCTGCCGATGCTCCTGAAGACTCACCCTGTCCAACGGCAATTTGTTCGAGCATCCACCGGTGCTTAAAGTGTTTAAAACGTTTAAAAGCCCATCGTGCGCTTGTATCTCGCTATCGCCGTCCATTATTAGCAGTGTGACCGCGGATTTATCGATAAAATATACCGTCCGACCCTCAGAAATATACCAAAACATACCGCCTCATTTTCAAAATATACCGTAAATATACTGACGAATTCAAGTTCTATTTTACATATTCCTCGTTTTTGATATTCCGTCGAATAGTACTAGCTATATAGAACATTTAGCCATGCCATCATAATTTTATACGATTGATGAATCAATTTTCTATTTAACTGGTATATTCTTAATACATGCTTTTATTGCATTTATCGTAGAAAAAGGTTTTAGCGAAATAAGTCAAACAAAAAAAAAGGAGCGAAATAGGTCAATCAAGACAAACGAAAAAGGAAATTGCTCAATTTTGATATTCCATTGAATAATGCTGACTAACTAAATCTCTCAGCAATGCCCACATAGTTTTATCCCATTGATGAATAAATTTTCTACAAGATTGGATAGTTTTTAATCCTTGCTTTTATTGTAAAAAAAGGTTTAAACGAAAAAGTTCAACAAAAAAAGAGTCGCTATATTGCGTGAAAGCCGTTATTTGGAGGGTGGGTGGGGGAGGGGCCATCACTAAGCAGCAAGAATGGAGAATCATATCAAATCATTATCTTTCAGTATCTGCGAATACATCGAGTAGTCCCTGAGCTAAACAATGAACTGGCCAACAGATTAGTTCGTAACTGGCTGCCTGTCCTTAATATCGTACTACAATACATACATATGTATGTATAACCGTATATAATAGTTTATAATTATATATTTGTATATTTACTGATCTGATGTATATCTGTATATAAACATGTATATGTTATGCATGCTAGGCGGGCTTCTAGTGTTCAAAAGGCTGGGGAGGGTGGGCGGTCGTTTGAAAATTCATGTTATTCGTTTGTACAAATTGGGTTTTTGTTTTTTTGATTTTTGGGTCTGAGTTTTGCCTTTTGTCTGGTCGAAGTCTTTGAGAAACATATAGCTAAAACGTGAGCTTGTTGTATAATGTATATATGTGTATACAATATACAGTATGTATATAATATAAATCTGTCTGTATACATATGTATATGAATATCAATATCTAATATCGTACAGTACGCTACGGCTAAGAGTGTATATAATACATAATAAAGTAGTATATAATATATATTGTATTGTATGTATAAAATAAACATATATTGGGTGAGAAAAGTAGAGACATGAGCCACGTATAATTTGAATCTTTGGCAAGACCGCAGATACTGATCACAAGAATCGTTTCGATTTTAGTTTTTTTTAGTTTAGTCATTTGTTATTCTAGGCTACAACTATTGCTATTTCCATGCGCCAGGGTTTGGCATCATAAAATTTGGCTAATTATGGAGCAGCAGTGACTTGGGGGGTACCATCGTTCAAAGGAACACGTTACAAATGGCTGACAAAAGAGAGAACCCTTCGAATACACCGCGAATACATATAGGTACATATATAATATCGCACCCGAATCCCTGTTTTTAAGTACTCTAAGGTCTAAAACCGCTGTTTCTCTCCGCAGTGTTGTGTGTGCGTCCACTAACCACTAATCACTTATGCTAATGTCGCTGGGATAGAGGTTGACCAATATGGCATAATAGTGACAGCCGGCGGCCAGCACCACAAACAGGTGCCAGATGGCATGGGCCATGGGTATGAAGCCGTCCGACTTGAAGAACACAATGCCCAGTATGTAGAAGGCTCCACCGTACTTCAGCTGTATCATGCCGTGGAAGTGGTGGCCAGTCAGAACTACAACGAGGGCGGGCCCCAGGCCCATCACCAGATAGAAGAACGTCTCCAAGCACTTGTAGCGCTCGTGAAAGAGCTGTTGAGAGGAGGATTGCGATTGGTTGCGTTGTTACACAGTGGCGGCTCTTGCGACTCTCACCTGCTGGTAGGCAATGCCCACCCCAGCCATCAGCCAGATGACCCACTCCATCGAAAAGAGAATGGCCGAGTGGTCGGTATTTTCCAGCGTCAGCCAGGGAAAGTAGGAGCCAGCAATGAACACATAGATCATGGCCCGATCGCAGCGGTGCAGGACATTCTTTAGGCCCTGATACGTGCGCCAGCCGAACGCGGGCCAGGCCTTGTAGTTCCTCGGTGGTCTACAAAAAGGAAGGAAATCCATATAGAGACATTTTTAGAAAGCTATAACAGATTTACACTCACTTGTGCTCGGCACAGTAGCAGGAGCAGTGAAAGAACGTCGATATGGTGAAGAGCATGCACAGAGCACCACCGT
This sequence comes from Drosophila miranda, assembly GCF_003369915.1. Classification (NCBI taxonomy): domain Eukaryota; kingdom Metazoa; phylum Arthropoda; class Insecta; order Diptera; family Drosophilidae; genus Drosophila; species Drosophila miranda. The sequence goes on from NC_046674.1 coordinate 29,630,217, forward strand.
ACACCCACGAGACCAAATACTGGCTGGCGTTGGTGGAGCGCTCGAACAGCTTGATGGTCGCAAACAATGCCGGCAGTATCCACATCCCATGGGTAATCACGTTAGCCATCTGTTCAATCTGTTTATTGGGGTAAAGCAAATCAAAAGTAATTAGCAAATGGGAAGCCGAAAATAAAAGCCCGATGCGGGGGACCAACCTCTGTCGGCTGATAGGCACAGCCGGGCTTGGCCTTCGCATTCTTCCACTTGATGTTCCGCAGCTGGAGCTTCAGCGACGAGTTCGACTTGATAATGGATTTCCAGAATTTGCTGAAAAGATTCTCCAGAAACGAGTACTTGTTCTGGATATCCTGCATCAGGCTCATGCTGCCGTTGCCGTTCCCGTTGTTTCCGATGCCAATGGTGCTCATTGTGCTTCTGGGAGAGTGCGTACCGCGTACGATACAGATACAGGATACAGGCTACAGCTACAGCTACAGCTACAGCTACAGTAAGCAACAGCTACACCAGGTCGCCAGCGCGCGCAACTGCGGATGAGTTGGAAAATTGGTTGTCCGTGTTCTAAAAATTGATTGATTATATGTCTATCCACTGTCGAGTGGCCTTCGTTCGCTACCGTCATCCACCCATCCACTCAACCAGCCACCTAGCCAACCAGTCACCCAACCCAACAACCCCCAGCCAACCCCTACCACACACAAAGCATTCCCAATCTAAAAGTAGCCAAGCAATTGGTTGGGTTATGGCCAATTGATTATCACTTTGCCACTGGTCGTTGATGGCAGTTGATGGCTTATCACCGGGGCGAGCGGGAGAGGCAGGAGGTAGGAGAGGCACGGTGGCGTGCAGCACAGACAACGACACTGTTCCGATAAGAATTCAACAACAATGATTGCTGTTCGCAGACAGACCGAACATGGTAATCGTAATCGTAGATGTATTCGCACTCGTACTCGTATTCCCGGGCACTTGAGAATTTTCGTTAGCTCTCGTAACTTATATTTATTTGGTTTGCATATAAAACGGCTGGGTCGGCTCATATCAATTGCAAACACAATGGCCATTGGCCAGGGGCAGAGGCATGAGGCATGAGGACAAATGGATGTGCATCTGGATTTGGATGTGGATCATGATCTGAGTGGGGATTAAGTGTGCCTCTGACCCGGAGACTGACTGCAGTTGCGTCCAATTAGAGCTGTAGCAATTGACAGCACCAGAGAAAGCGGACGGACGGACAGACGGGCAGGGGAAACCAGTTCTCAGTTCTCAGTTCTGAGTGGCTGTCCCGCTTATCGCGCGTGTCTCCGAACATGACTCAAAGTCCAGGTCCGAGCATGATTACAATACATACTCGAGTGTATCTATATCGATGGGTGATGGGTGAGTGGCTTAGGGTAAGGTACGCAGTGCCGTCACGTAGAGTGAGCACTAAGAGGCCAGATACTCATGGTCAGGGTCTTGGGCGTCGAATTTATGCTGGATTCGCAAGATTCTTGAGACAGTACTTGATCGGGTCCAGCACCCACTGGGCATTTTACTGCCTGGGATCGTTGGAGACCTCCTAAAAGTATGCCTCAAATGCAGCTGGGGGTCACTCAAATCATAACGGAATGTGGGCCATGCATTCCTGCCACCCACACCTGCTGAGACCCCACCCCTGCTACCACCTGGGCTCGCCCAATTTCCATAACAACGAATATGCTAACGCTATAAATATCGCCGCCTCAGGGTATCCCCTATATTGGCTATTATGGCATCAGGAGGGGGGTAGTGGCTGGCTGGCTCGCACCGACTGTGGCTGGGCACGGGGCTGGGGATTAAGATAGCCACTGTCTGACAGATTCTATCGTGCTGTTAATCCAATTTGTTTGGATGTGTCGTCACGCCATTTGTTATGGCGACTCGGCTTTCCGTGTCGGCAGTTGAGCGTGTTTTCAAGATGTGTTATAGAATATCGGACTGGGAGTAAAACTTACAATAATGTTCTTGGGGCTGCAGAAGGAGATGCAGATGCTGCGACCGCGGTGGTGGCTGTGGCTGTGGCCGTGCCTGTGCCTGTGCCTGTGACTGCTGTGTGGATGGTGATGATGCCCTTACAGCCACACAGGACTCGCGCGTAGAAAATCCAAGAGCCACTACACTTTCACATCTGTTTGATAATTTGTTTATAAATCTAAATACGTCCGAGCGCACTCGCTGCACTTGCATCTCTGATATATCAATATATCGATATATATATTGTTTGTAGATAATATATTTGTAGGTGATATTTCTTTGCAGTGGCTAAAATATTATAATGGATATTTTTGTGAGATATAGATATATCATATACGAAACTACTCTAATGTTGTTTTATGACGTCAGATCAAATATACCCGCGACTTTTTCTACTTATGCACTAATCGGTATTTTTGTGCGATAAATGGAACGAATTTGGTGGTAACATGCTTGTTTTGAAAATAATACTTAGAGCCGACATCCGATTTTATGGTTGCTTAAAATTTAAATTAAAAGATTCTAAAGAGCGGCACCGATCGACAGCTAAATATCATCTAATATCGATGTTCTTTTGCTTGACAAATATCATATGATATTGGGATTCTCAAGACATCTAACAATCCTAGTTAAATTGTTATTGTTGTGCGATCGGAACAGCGTTAATCGCACCTAGAATAAATATTTTCATGTAGTTGTGTTTGATTACCATGAAAGTCACTACTGCCTTGGGCTCTGTCTTTTGGAGGATGGGTTGCTGGCTGCAAGCGAGGATCGAACCCTTTGGCGATGCAGTTGGCATTGGTATGTCTCTGAGGGTAGAGTTCTTTTGTTTGGCTACAATCGAAGTGAAAATGAATACATTTCGGGTACAAAAATACCATTTCCCTGTCGGACATGATCTTCAATATCCCTGGCATACATTGGTATAAATGAATTGAAACTTGAAATATTGTGGTGTATCTGACCATCAAATCGGTACTTAACGGATAACAAAGGAATAGCCCAAAATGGGAACCATCAATGTATTGGAAATGTCATGAAATATGTTGACTAAGAACAGACTATGAAATTTCTCAGATATGATAATATTAAACTTCAGTAGACTACAAAATAAGTACAGAAGACTTTTTCCAAGTCCACACACAGCATCCCAAAAATATAGGCTCTTTGAGAAAACGGTGTAAAATTTCTTCTATCCTTACGATATCATAAAGTTACCCCTGTGAACAACAATCACTGGTAAAACGTTCCTTCATAAGATTCATTATCGTATTTTTACAGAAAAGGCAAACAAACCCTCAGAAATTAGAGGGGTTATTTATCTCTTAAGGGAAACCAGAACAACAAACTGTAAATCGTCAGACAAGTCTCAATTCACCTTGAAAGTTGTTCTTATTCTTAAACATACAGCGAGTACAAGCCCAAGAAACTTAATTTGCAAGGAAAGACTATATTAAATGAATTTTATTGAAATTATTGCACACTCAAATCCGTTTTGGTGTAAAAAACTTTGGTATTCTTACAAAATAATTAACAAAACATTATAATCAGGGGGTCGACGTGTTCACATAAAATATTTTCGAGTGAATCTTTTGATTTCATGCAACACAACAAAACAGACATTCAAAATTTTCAGCCTTAACACAACCGAAGCCCTCTTGCTTGATTTGACCAAGCGCAATGGTGGGTCTGTTTGTTACGTCACAAATAAGTCTCATGAAAAGAATCACTTGCACTGCTTATGTAAAAGGGTTTTACATGCTTTGTGGAATCCCTTCGTGAATCTTGTCAGCTGGAGACGGTCTGGACCTGCGCCTGCTGATCGTGTGGGCAAGTCAGGGGATGGGCGCTCATAATGCGGCCTGCGCCCAGGCAGGCCACATCGTCATAGAACACCGCATACTGCCCGGGGGTGATGGCCCGCAGAGGCATATCCAGCAGCACCTCAAAGCCGCCATCAGGGCAGGAGCGGAGGCAGCAGTCAACGAGCGGCTTGGTGTGCTGGAAGCGAAAGCGGCATCGCAGGCTGCCTGCGGATGCGAGCCTCTGCTGGGATTGAACGCACAGCCAGTTGGGTGCCTCAATGTGGATGCGGGTGCTGAGGAGGGCAGGATGCTCGTGGCCGGCGGCCACATAGATGGTGTTGCTGGAAGCTTCCTTGCGGGCTACAAAGTACGGCTGTAAGAAGGAGCCGAGGCGGCAGCGCTGGCCCACGGTCCACTGGTGGATGCCTTCATGGCTACCCACAATGGCCCCACTGTCAATGTCCACGAATTGGCCGCTTTTGGAGGCGATGTACTACGGAGAAAGTGAGAGCTTGAGGACAGGAAGTGGGGAGCCATTGGATGGAATTACCTCGCGAATGAAGGACTTGAAGTCACGCTTGCCCACGAAGCAGATGCCGGTGCTCTCCCGTTTGTGGGCCAGGCGCTGGAGGCCTATTCGTCGGGCCAAATGCTTCACCTCGTTCTTGGCCAGATCGCCCAAGGGAAACATAGTGCGCTGCAGGGCCTGTCGCGGTATCCCCGCCAAGAAGAAGGTCTGATCTTTAAAGGTGTCCGCCGGTATGAGCAGGCGGGCCTCCCCTCCGTCCGCGCGATGCTCCAGAAAGTTACCTAGACTGTTACGAGCATAGTGGCCGGTTGCCACGGCATCGTAGCCGAGCTTGTCGAGGGCATGGCGGTGGAACAGGTCGAACTTGATGTGCCGGTTGCAGAGGATGTCCGGATTTGGAGTTAGGCCCTGCTGGTAGTCGTCCAAGAAAGCGCTGAACACCGCAGACCAGTACTCTTTCACGTAGTTCACCTGCCGCAGCTCGATCCCCAGCCGTTGACAAGCCCATTCCGCGTCTTTTAGATCCTGCTCGCCGCTGCAGCGGCCGGCCTCGTCGTGCTCGTCCCAGTTGCGCATAAAGACGCCCATGACGCGGTAGCCACGCTCCTTTAGCAGGTGGGCGCTCACAGCACTGTCCACCCCCCCGGACATGCCTACAACAATATTGCGGATCATTTATATTAATAAAAATTTGTACTTATATTTGTTTGCAAATGTTCCATTTAGGGATATTAAATATTGATACGCAAAAATATCGATATATATTTTTGGTTGATAACATCATTGAAGGAGATATTTTTTTTGAAATGGCCAATATATTAATATTTATATTTTTGTGCGATATATCATATACGGAAGAACTACTTTTCTGAACTTCGACATTCCTGTTGTTTTACGTCGTTAAAGCTACCCGCGACTTTATATTTTGCTTATCGATTCACAGGGTAAGTTTGAAAAAAATATCGGTACTTTTGTGCGATAAGCACCAATGCTAGTGCTCAATAATGTTTATCGATAAAGACTGTGACAACCAACCGTGTGGAGAAAACGTGATAAAGTGCGTGACAACTATTTTTGCTAAATTTATATTATTTTTTCACTCTTTGCATTTAGAACACTCTGAAATCATGACTGGACGTGAGGGTGGTAAAAAAAAACCATTGAAGGCGCCTAAGAAAGACGCCAAGGACATGGACGATGAGGAAATCGCATTCAAGCAAAAGCAGAAGGAGCAGCAGAAGGCCCTAGACGCAGCCAAGGCTAACGCCTCTAAGAAGGGACCCCTCGTCGGCGGCGGCATCAAGAAGTCCGGAAAGAAGTGATTGCACTGCCCACCAGCTGCCAGAAACGATATTCACACACAAACCAATAAGAAGAGGCAGAATCAGAACAACAGAAACACGAACATTTGCAGCTACCAGTTTTCGCGTCAGAACCATGGACCAAGATTTATTGTAGTGTGTGAAAACTAGAAGCATCTGTACCCTTTTTTTATACTTACCAATATGTACGATTAAATAATGCTATATTTATATAAGCTTGCATTATTTCCGTCTTGTGTGCGCTTGTTGGAACCACAATGGCAATCAAATAAACGGAGAATTTAGAAATTGTAGAGGCTGACTATAACTATATTCAGATATACTCTATACACATCTATATAGTAAGACGATAATGACGGTGTCCTTAGAGACGTGTGAATGTGCATTAGAATTCTCTAATCTAGCTGTAAATTTATAAAAATGTATTTAGATCCATAGGTATACATATATATATATGTACATATGTAAATCTGCGCTCGACAAGCTAGCTGTGCCTGGCACCACACGTGTCTGCACCGCCATCTAGATGTATGGATGCTTCCGATTTGGATACAAGTAGAGCCAAAGCTACCAGATGGCCTCCGCTGCACCCAAAGAACTTTTGGAAATGGAATAAGTCAAAGAAACCGGCAGCAAACTCTTTATTGGCACCCTTAATTGTTCACCCTGTTGAGAGCTTGCTCGCGATTGTAGCTCAGGTATAATGTTTCGAAGAATATGCAATAGGATAGTTAATAGTCACGGTCCATGTAGACCTCCACAAAAGATTCAAAAAGCTCGTCATCGGTGGCCTGGAGCTGGACCAGAGTGTTCAGCATTGGGAATTCATATAGAATTATAAAGTGTTCAAAAAGCTACTCTTCTGGCTTTGGCTTTTCTCCTTTGGCTTCACTGAATCGTGCTCCTCAGTTTTCTTCTCCCAGGTGTGCGAAGGCTTTCCCCGCAGCATTGAGACCTCGTGCATGACGCGATAGGAGTCAATCATCGCCTGGCGGTCGATGTTCACCGAAGCCAGCTCCTCGTCAGTCATTTGATCCACTTTGTAGTGCTCAGACAACTCTTCGTCCGTCATCTTGCAACAGCCGTGGAATACCAACTCGCGTTGGTTGTCCTTCGGTTGACCATTGGTAGACAAAGCTAGCCCCAAGTCGCCGGTGAATGCGATCTTCTCAGCGTGTATGGCGCTTTTGCAGGCCGGGGTGGCGTCCCCAGTTGGAGCGCCCATCTGAGCGTTGACCATCTTGCTTTTGCAGGCAAGAGTGGCGTCCCCAGTTAGAGCGCCCATCTGAGCGTTGACCATCTTGCTTTCACAGGCCAGAGTGGCCTCGCCTTTTGTAGAGGAAGAAATTTCAACTAATTCTTGTTTGGAGTCGCTCATCGCGCTTATTTTAAGAGTAATAATTGGCACAAGAACGCAAAATGAATGCTTTCAATTTTAAAGATGGCTGCTCAATGAGTCAGTAAAAATGGCAGGCACAATATATGTTCATTGACGGCTGTCAATTGAAATTAACCGCTTATAGCTAATCGCGAAGCGATAATGATTAATTTACCCAGTGCGACCATGTTCGTGCATAGCAGGAAGCTTCCGCCAGGTAGCACCCACATACGACCATATCGTTATCGCCTATGTTTATTTTGAATATTCGAATCTGGCTAACAGGGTGACCTTTTATGGTATTTGATATAATTTTCCTGTTTATTTTGACGTCGAAATTGAGTTGAAGTTTTTTTTACGGTATATCGGTATATAATGGTATATTTAATCAATTTCATGAATCTATTAAATTTTATTTCTAAAGGTATATCAAAGAACACAGGGCATATAGACTAACATACACAAGATTTGTTTAAATTTTCGCTCTCTCAAATCGTGTTTTCGCATTGTTTAGATTGCATTTAAATCCTTGTCGCTCATTCACTTTCAAGCAATTTATTTGTTGTTTTCTTCAAATCAGTTAAGGCTCTCTTTGAACCAGTAGGTAACAATGAGTCTCATTCCATGCGCAAAAGTTGCGGCAACAGTAATTTGTATGGCCAGACTCATGTGGGGCGGGATGCTCAACATTCGGCATACCCTAGGAAAAAGGATATTATATAACTGCAGAAATGTTTGTCATCCCAGGCTCTAATTAATGCACAAATTAGTCAGTCTCTGTTTTAAAGGTATTTCAACGATATTTTTGATAGACACTATACAATAAATGGAAGATTTTAAAACAAGCCAGTCAAGTAGAAAATTGATTTATTTATCGGATTAAATTATGTGGGCAGGGCTGAGGGCTCCACCTATCTAGTAATATTAAACCGAATATCACAATCGAGAAATATGGGTTCTGATCATGGCCAGAGAACGATTAACCCATTATCGACCAGTGGGTATTAAAATACTCTCCATGAAAATGATGCAGTATGAAGTGCAGTTCAGATGAAAGATATAGTGGGGTTTTTGTAGATAAAGAGGAAGGATAAGATGGATGTGAAAGAAGAAATTGCAAACAGTATTATTTTCTGCGGTTTAACTTAAGTTGTTCGCCTATCTAAATAGAGGGGGCTTAAGTGGGCTAAGCTTGTTTTTTCAATATATAATTGGCGACCAAAAAGCGGCTCCATCCGAATTTACCCAAAAACCTGAGAAACTGAGAGTCTGAGAGGCAGCTGCCCAAAATGGCTTACGCCAGCATGTCGGAGGCGCGCATTCGTCCGCGCCAAGTGCTGGTGCTCATCATAGTCTTCCTTATCGTGCTCAAGCTGGTCCACCACAATGGGAAGCACACCTGCCAGGGCCCAGAGTACCTGCAGGCCATGTACGCGCAGCAAGAGGCGGGCACATTGCCCAACATCTACGCCATAACGCCGACGTATGCGCGGCCAGCCCAAAAAGCGGAGTTGACCAGGTGAGCGTGGTCCCAAGAGGCCGGAAACTGCATTTCTAGCCTCTAACCACTGCCGATCTCCGTACAGACTGTCGCACCTGTTCATGCTGCTGCCAAACCTGCACTGGATCATTGTGGAGGATGCTAACAGTACCACGCCGCTGGTGCGCAGTCTGCTGCAGCGGGCGGGGCTTGAGAAGCGCTCCACGCAACTGAACATCAAGACGCCGCCCGAGTTCAAGCTGCAGGGTAAGGATCCCAACTGGATTAAGCCGCGCGGAGTAGAGCAGCGCAACATGGCGCTAGCTTGGCTGCGCACCCACGTGGATGTAGATAGACATGCCATTGTATTCTTCATGGATGATGACAACTCCTATTCCACGGAACTTTTCGCCGAGATGACTAAGATCAAGCCAGGCCACGTCGGCGTCTGGCCCGTTGGGCTGGTGGGAGGTCTCATGGTGGAACGGCCCATACTCAACGAGGACAAAACTCAGGTGGTGGGCTTCAACGCTGCATGGCAACCGAAGCGCCCCTTCCCCATCGACATGGCCGCTTTCGCCATCAGCATGGATCTATTCATTAAGAACCCGCAGGCCGTCTTCTCTTACGAGGTGCAGCGCGGCTACCAGGAGAGCGAAATCCTGCGACACCTCACCACGAGACAACAGCTCCAGCCGCTCGCCAACTCCTGTCGGGACGTGCTCGTCTGGCACACGCGCACCGAGAAGACGAAGCTCACCTCTGAGGATGCCCTTCAGCGCCAGGGAAAGCGCTCAGATTCTGGCATGGAGGTCTAGCGAAGATCTTGCCTCCCCGATTCGCCTGTACATACTTGTCACGCAACTGTTCCTCGTCCCATTACTTAATGCCTCAACTTAGTGAATTTATTGAACGTTTTTTTGCCCAGAATGTATTAACAAGAGCTTTTCTTATCTGTATACTGGCAAGGTATTCCCAACTTTGCTATTGAACATAACATTGCATCAAACTGCAACACAAGCAAATCTGCGGCTACCTTGCTCGTCTGTATAATATTATAGTTGTAAAATGCTCAAATACAATTTGTAACATATGTATCTAAGATTCTGTAACCGTATTATATTCTGTTGTCGATATGTTATGGTATTTCCTTATAAGTATTTTAGAAGCTACAGGAGCTCACAATATACATACATATGTATGTATACGAGATCAAGTTGCTTTTTCGCATATTTGGTCGGAAGGAAAGACGATAAATGCCGCTGATCGAGTTTCATTTTGTAAACATCAGCACACCAACCACCAACATATAGTATTTCCGATACAGTTAAAATGAGAATAGGTCTGGTTTGATGGCTGGCTCGTGTCGCTACACCTTTGGAATTTTAGATGCCATGCATATAGAATGGGTGGGCAGGTTAGGTGTTTCTGCGCAATGCCCAATACTCATAGCTGCCTCTAGCTGAAGGCAAATAAAAGACTTTGATTTGGATTTATAGTACAGTAAATATGATTTATTTTCCCCGGTTTTAGATTTAGTGTACAATTTCTTTCAATTTTGCTTGGTTTGTTTGTTCGGGTTATATAAAAAGCTACACTCTGCTTTTCGCCGAAATGTTCGAGAAATTCGCTCCTCTCCGCTCCGCTTCGTTCCTTTCGCTTTGCATCATATTTCATATGCTGCACGTTCGGCATAAACTACAATTGTGGCCCATTCATTGAACGTGATCTGATCTGGGCTGGCCGTCGAGCTTGGTCGACTTGGCTGTATGCTTGGCTTGCAGGATTATTATTCGATAGGTTTGTATAATATTCTTGTATATTTATAGGTAAAAAGCTCTGACAAGGCAACATAAGCTACAAAAGCTCTTGGGCAACAAACAGAAGGGGGAGCGATCTCCCCTAAGGGATTGGGTCCTGGGTATTGGGGATTGGCGACATTGGAGGCAAATGAAAACGGGCTGTCCATGGAATATACAATACATACATACATTCAGATTGGTGTGTTCGAGTATATAAATACGATTATACTGGGGTATGTACGAGTATGTAGTTTGCTTTTCTGTTTTTCTGTTTTTTTCTTTTGTTTATTTGTAGTTTTGTGTAGAAAAAAAACTTACTTACTGAGTAATTGTAAATACATGTACATATATATTCATAGGCTTTATATATCCATTAGATTAATGCATTTGCAGATCTCTTAACTAGAATTTGTTTAGTTTTTACAATACATACGAAAATACTTTCAACATAAAACTGAGCGATTTTTGCATTTTGTTTGATGGAAGTGGGGATGAAAGATGAACGAAAGGTGAACGAACGAACATTCTTGTTTGGCAATCTCATAGTTCTCGTCGTTTCTCTACAACTTAGCATTAATTTAGTTTAGTTTTATTTAGGTTTTTCTTAGAATTTTCTTTGAACTGTCATTTCTCATATTTGTGTGTGTTTTTGTGGGATGCATGTGCAGCTTGGAATGCGCTTTCCAGTGCGCTGTACTCCCTAACACTGTTTCGGCAAGCAGTGCCAAACAGTTGCGGGCCGTCCTTTTCAAACATTCAAATTTCCTTTAACATCAATGTACATTGAGCATTTTGTTCATCCTTACGCATAGATTATACTTGTGGCTGTGGATTAAGTATAGTATATGAATTACCAATAGGAAACCAAGGAGTCCACATATTAACCAAATATTCAAGTCCTTATTCTTTTTGTTTTGTTTTTGTTTCTTCTAATGTCATGTTCTAGAAAGAAATGCTCGCAAGTCTTTTGTTCAGCGTTTTAAGTACTATGAATTGGTGGCTAGGTAGGATATGTGGGATAGGGTTTTGGGTGCGGGGAGTGGTAGTGGTAGTGGGGACATGCAAACTTAATGTTACAACTTATTTATGGCATGTTTAAGTTAGTTATACTAAAGAAATTGTTCTTATCCCATGCTTCCGGCTTACTTGCTTACATAGATCGTCCCTTCTCGCTTTACCTGCTAAATAAATGTAATTTTTCTTTGTTTGTAAGGCATTAATTTAAGATTTCTCTCTTTGCATACACATATATATATCTTAGGCTAGGTTTTCATTTTCATTTTCATTTCCATTATCTTTTTGTTTTGTTTAATTTTGGGTTTTCTTTCTTACTTTTTCTATTGTGTGGCTGGGGATGGGCCAGGGGCTGGGGAGAAACAAAGCAATACAAAATGCAGCGAATACAAATAAATACGAACTAGAAAATGAAGCAACACGGGGACACGTGAATGGGGGTATTGGGATTTCCCTGTAATCCCATTGTTTTTTGTCGAGCTTAGAGTGCTATGTGTGTATGTGTATGTGTATATGTGTGGCATTGGATATCGTATTGTATTATAGTAAGACATTTAGTAAGAGTTACGCTGTGTACGAAAGTAAAGTAAACCCAACTCAGTTTTCCAATCAATCAATCAATCAATCATCATCATCGATGTTGTATCGATATTCCCGTTTGTTGTCCCCCAGCTGTGGCTTTGGCTTGTTCTCGTTTTAGACGACATTCATTTATACTCCACTATCGTTTGTGCACGCTGCGAGGTGTTCGAGGGCTCTCCTCTTCGGCCCACTTACACCGCCGAGTTTTTGCCAATGATCTCCCCGCTTCGCGAGTGCACGAAACGGCCATCGAACTCGATGGTGGAGTTCTGTTTGATGCTGCCTGTGGGTGTGCGCAGCGGTTCCTTTTCATCTCTATAGAAGAAAAGAGCATTTTTTGATTAGTTTGGATATTAATGTTGTGTGGCTGTTGGATTAAAACGATCTGCCATGCAAAGGTTGTCTGGCTCGCAAGCCATCTACTCGTAAAAGCTGTGTGACTGTACCAAAACAAGCAGTGCACTTACCTTATAGAGCTATATAACTACAGTGGTGTATAAAACTATATCAGCTATAGAGTGGCGCATGCAGTGCTAATGAGCGAAGATGATTAGATTGATGTGGTCGATAGATATATTAGGTGGATAGGTGATAGGTACACTAGGTAGGAAGTTAGGCAGTTAGGCAGGCAAGAAGGCGAGCACAGGCTTTCAACTCAAAGGAAAGATCAGAAGAAGATTCAGAGGCAGGATGCAAAGATTTATGGAGGAGGTGGTACGTACAATGGCGATGTCATGGGCGAGCCGCCCAGCTTTACTGGCGGCGGCAGTGGCAACGGTGACGGTGGCGGCTCCTTAACAAGCTGTCCACTGCAATAAGGTAGCGGAAAACGCCAACCGTAAAGACTGCTTGGTTAGATGGTAATTTGGTTGGTATTTGGTTTCGGTATTTGGTTTCGGTATTTGGTTTCGGTATTTGGTTGGTTGGTTGTTTGTAGGTTTGGTGGTTTTTGGATTGGTTTTTTAGTTGGATTTAGTCGGATTTTTGTGTTGGATAAATGGATTGGAGTAATACATGATGATGTTCATTTAGTAGGAGAAGAGAGAGTACACATACAAATAGTAGATGATCTTAAATGAAATGATAACGATGATGGTTGTGTCGTGTGCGTATGTCTGTGTGTCTGTGTATGCTTGTGTGATTGATCAAAGACAAGTGGCGCTTGCAAATGAACAAACGAGAGGACAGTCTTGAGAAAGCAACAGACTGTACACAAAGAAGTTCCAGTTTGAAGCTCATCGGACATTTGATTACACATTGAATCACGCACAAGTCTTGTGCACAAAATTAGCCGACAACTGAGAAGATCTAAGCACTTGTCTGTGTGTAGTGTTCTCTTTGTTTTTTGTGTGGGGATAAGAGTGGATTTTTTCTGCACTAAATGATTGGTGAGCGAGTGTGTGGCAAACTGAAAACTTTTGTATATTGCACTAAAAAACTGTATGACAAACGTAAGAGGTGAGCTTTGAATTTTAAATTTAATATTGAATTTTTAATTCGGTGCATTTTTTGGTTTAATTTTTGTGCCTGGTGCCGCACTCTCAGACGGATATCAGGGAATTGCGATTGAACAACAAGGATTTGGGACGCGCATAGACCCAATTGTACTCGAAGTCCGGTCGTTTGCAATTTCGGCTTTTGTTCGAAACGGATAAGATAAAAAACACAACGAAAAAACACAAGAGATTGATTTTAATTCGATTTTCGATTCGGTTTTTCGATTGTTAGTGCAATATTCGTTTCGTTTGTGGGAAGATGGTCTCGAGTTCCAAACAAAAGTAGTACTACAAAAGTTATCGAATATTGTTGATCGCCTTAGCGCTTACTTACCTTCCCAGCTTGGCCTCGTCATCGATCTCCGAGGGCGACCGCTTCGCCTTGCGGCACATAGCCGCCATCACCCCCATGTGCACGGTTATGCAGCAGAGTAGGTCCACGATTAAGAGCAGCAGCAAGACACCGCCCACGGCAATGCCCACAATGGCCGCTGAGGAGAGCACCTGGCGTTCGGCCACTTGGATCACATCGATACCTGTTGAGTGTTGCAGTGCGTGGAAGGTGCACAGAGATGCAGGATGCGTATGGTGGAGGTGAAGGTGGAAGGGATAATTGTACTTGATTAGTAAATTGTCATTTAAATATATGTATGTATGTAGAATAGCATAGGTCGTATATCGCATATATCTAAGTAGGTGGTACAGTACAGTGCACCCTGGCACCGAAAACTATCCTATGGGCAGATCCTCCATTTAAGTCTATTCTTACACATAAGATGATAATGATCGCGTCTTATATTATTTTTGGCGGTTTTGCTTTGGTTTATTTCCTCTGCTTGTTCTAAATTTTTTGGTATATGGTTAATGGTATTTTACATTTTTGTGTGTGTGTATTACTTGTTGGAAACCAAAAGAACGGAATTAGTCGAAACTTTAAAATAAAAATATATATCGAAATAATAAACTTAATCGCAATGGAACCAAAGGATTAACAACCATACGAAAATCATACGGAAAATTCAAATTTCAGCACCAATTAACATGACATGAAAAGCAATTTCAAACAAAGCAACAAACTTATGGATACGAATTTTCATTTAGGCCCTATTTTTTCATGCAGCTTTCACAAGAAGGAGTTTTGGAGGGTGGGCAGGGGAGGGGCAGGGACTCAGCACAGAAGAATAGAAAAACAGAGACAGGAAAAAGATAGAGAGAGAGAGAGAGAGTGAGAGAGAGAGAGAGAGAGAGCGCGTAAGTGATAGACTGAGATAAGCACAAAAATGAACAATTTTCAAAAGAATTTTCAGTGATTTTTTTATTTTTACAATTGCAAAATACAGAAAAATGCCAATATGCAAAGTATACAAGCAGTGTAAAGCAGATTGAAATTATGATTTACAAATCGTTTTCGCTTACGTAATATCTGTATATATATATGTGTATATTTGTGTGGGTGTACAGGGGGGAACAATATTTGTTTGGTGTATAAAGCATATATGTTATAGTATATGGTTGGTATAACATTAACATTTTTATACAGAAAATGATAAGCTTGATTCATTTGGTGTGTGTTTGAGAGTGCTGGCGCGGTAACAGGGGTTTCGGTTTCAAAAGTAAAATATAGAATATTATTTTAATACAATATAAGAATTATTAAGAATCATTAACAAATTTCGGTTATTGACAGATCGATTTGGTGTGTTTTTGGGTTAATTTCGTGTGCATTGATAGAAATATGATATATATAGTACATATATAAAAGATACTATGATGATACTCGTACATATGGCTGGGGTTCTATTTCTGCAGTATTTTACCTTCCAAGCGGTGGGTGGGCTTTCCAAGCGGTGGGGTGGTGGTAAGGTGGTGTGATTCCCCGTTCCAAGTCATAGTCACACACTGCTTTCTTTTCAAGTATTTCTTTATTTACCAAAAAATGAACTGCTTAATTGTTAGGTATCGTTTCTTATTACACTGCTTACAAAATTCAAGACGCCCTATTCGGACTATGTGCGGGGGAGTGTGTGTCTGGTCTGTGTCCGTGCTTGGAAGCAATGGATAATGCACTGCTTGTGCTCCCCGTACTTCTTGTACTGCTTGCAGTTAGCTTAGAACCAACAAAAAAAAAACACTCGTCTTCTCAGCAACGTTAGGCGGGCTGAATTATTCTCTAGCTATACGTGTATATTGTATGTATATAGTATATAGTATAACTAGATATTGTAAAGATATAAGTTGCATTTTTGTTTTGTTGGGTTTACGATATATTTGGCTAGAAAACATCCATTTTGCTTGCTAAAAAATGTTTTGCTTGTATACAGGAATATCTGTCCCTATAAATTGAACTGCGTCCTAGTTGGGTTCTTCACCATTTTTTTAAGTACTATTATGCTCGTATTATAGATTATCCATTTTCATGAGCGAATTAACCGAGAGGCTTTTGCTTTGTTTTTCATAATTCAATTACACCATGTGATAAAAATTCGTAGTGGAGCACAAGCCCGAGTCCTAGCAGTGTGCACTGCTTAAGCGATGTTTTAACTTAGTTACTTATTGTCCCCTCTTAACGGTTAACGTATACGCTCAAAAAACAAACAGAACATAAGCTGCTTGCAAATGCTTCGAAGCGGAAAAGCTTTTGGCTAAATGTAATTTCTTTTTCAATAAATTGTACTCGTATGCATTTGATAATTGGTTAATTTTTGCTTTGTTTTTGGTTGTAGAATTTCACTAAAATGTTGTCTACTTTATGTACTAATTTCGTACGCTTGGCAGTGTTGTAAAATTCACATGGAACTAAGCGGAACGGGTTTTTGGAATCGTAGTCGTAATTTTAATCGGAAGAATTGTGGACTCATACATAAATATACTCGTACATACAGGTATTTCTGTGGTACATACTAACTAAATAACAACAAATCAACAGTGACTTAGTGATTAAAACAAAGTCTATAGCGGTTAGACATCGGTTATAGTAGGATACATACAAGAAGTACATCATCTTCATTATCAATACCGTTAATCGGTATTATGTATTCATATGATTCGATTTTGGCATTCCGTTTCATTGACTATTATTTCATTATTTTTTGTATCTTTTTGTTTTGGTTTTTGTTTTTGTACAGGTAATGGAATGGTGACCGTTGGTGACCCCACCATAGGTGATATTTTTCTTCATATTGATCATATTTTCTACTTGAGCACATTCAACATATAGTATGTATTTATTTCCGCATTTTCATGATATTTTAGTATATTTTGTTTAGTTGATAAATGTTATCTTTTCTTTTCTTCGGCTTATTATTTACACAATGGAGACGACACAAACATCTGGGAAAGACAGAGAGAAGGGGTCTTTTCGTTGAAGATTCCTCCGTGCACTGGTTTCTGATTGGTGGCTGTTCGCTTAAGCAGTCGTCGTCGGAAGCAGCAGCAACAGCGCGCAAGCAGTGGAAAGCAGTAGAACCAGCGGTGGGGCAGCAACAGCAACAGCTTGTCCGCCTTTTTGCTTGCGGGGATGTGGATTGTCTAGATGAGAGTTTCGAGGTTTTCGTGGGTTTTTTCGGTTCGGGTTTGTTCAGTATTTCGAGGTATTTTGTTTCATTTTACAGGTTTTGTTTTGCGTTCGATTTTATTTGTTGTAGTTTTGTGGGTTTTTAGCACCCACACAGCATAGAAGAGAGAAAAAACAAAGAAGAAAAAGTGGTAGAAGAAAAAAAGGAAGAAAAGGAAACACACAAAAAGAACATTTTTGTTGTTGGTTGGTCTTTTCTTTTTGAACATTACATTTTCGTTGTTATTTTTTATAGGCATTGTTTTAGTTTGATTTAAGTTTTTGGTTACTTTTGGGTTATTGGGGCGACGATGACGACGAATGTGTGGTGGTGGGTGTGTGGGTTAGTCCGATGTGTTCCAGAAATCTCTAGAGACCAGGACCAGGGTTTGTGGCTGATGTTGGTGCTCCTGAAATCTCGAGGATTCCAATTCAATTGAATTTTCGACAGCTAGGTTAAGGGCTGACCCACAGGTGGTTTCATTCTGCTGAATGAAGGCAGTTCCGTGAAATTCAAGCTATCCAGCAATTTGTAGACGCTCCATGATGAAATTTTAAATTGAAGAGGCTTTAAGAGTTTCACTTTTTAATAGCTTATCATGGGATTAATTACTCGTGCTATTTGTAGTCGTAGGGTTTATTTTATAGATTAGAGGGGGGAGATTTCAGGAACACCGACAATTACATTGCGTTCTAGAGCTTTCGGTTCGAATAGAGGTCGCCAGAACACACCCGGTTTGAGTCATCTACTATTAAGGATTAGTTGTTTGTTCTTATTGTTTGTTGTTTGCTAGTTTAGTATGCGAGTGTTTCATGTGTGCGTTTGTTGGCTGTTTGGTTGGTTGTTTGTTTGTCTGGCCGGAGGGTTGGGCATTTTGTTCTTGACATGTGTTAGTGGTTGTTTGGTTAAGAATATTAGCTATGACTAAGTTGTTACTTAAATGCAGACACTAAATTGGTTGTATTGAGTAAGAGAACATAGTGGGAGGAGGGATCAGATATTGGATGTAGCGGGGAGATAGGTTATAGGGATAAAGTAGGACACAAGGTAGCGACAAAAACACACACAAAACACAAAGATACAAAGTGACAAACTAACAAATAGTATATATACTAAGTAGACGATGATGAAGAAGGAGACAGCAAGACAGTCACAGCGAGAACGAGCGAGTACGAGCGAGCGAGCGAGTGAAAGTGAGACAAATAGAGAGACAACGCAGGCATGTATTTCGATAAGATACGATACGATACGATACGATATACATAACGATAACGATACGATACGATAATAAAAGAGAGAACGAACGAAATGTGGCATTGGCAGTAAATTACAGTTTGTTTGTTGGTTTTTCTTTGTTTTATTCAAGAAACTTTTGTTTTGTCGCTTATAATTGAAAAATTAACTAAAGAAATATAGAAATAGTAGACGCAGCATGTAGAATACACAAACACAATTAAAGTTCCAATCAAATGATAAAATTAAGTTAAAATAAAAATAAAATAAAATAAAACTGGTGATTCTAGTGGATCCGAAATCAAAACAAAATATAATATAGGGCATAAGATTAAAGGCTTTCGTTTACTACATTAATTGCGTTTTTTCTTTTTGTGTTTAAGAGCTAGATAGATGGTTTACATTTAACAGGGTATGTATGTATGTATATTCGTGGGGGTCACACATTATTCAAACAAAAAATATTACAGCACACAAAAATATAAAATTATAAATTGATTTTTCACTTTAAAATTTTCTGTTATAAATTTGTTTAATATTTAGTGTGTTGTTTTCTTTCTTTTTTGGTAAATATAATTAAGTAAATACTTAAGAATTGTATTAAAAAAAAAGTATATGGAGAACATAATTAAGAATAATAATATTAAGGTATTTAGTGTTGATTTCGGGCTTGCGCGCATCTCTCATTATTTATTTCTATACAACTTCTGACATTTTGACTGATGCGCGCATGCACGCGCCGTATGAGACATGAATGTGGGGCATTGATGGGGGCTTTGATATTTGATTTGGCTTCTTCCATAATGTTTATCAACTGCGTTGCAGTACTTTTGCTGCTCAGTGTTTCAGTGTGTGTGTGTGTGTGTTTGTGGGTGGAATGTATAATATTACGGCCTACTGTTTATGGAAGTATTTACGGAGGAGAGTACGCTCTTCGTAGGATGCTCTAACGAAACGAAATAAAACGAAAGGCGCATGCAAAACAAAAAAGATGTTTCGACAACAAAGGACAGAGAAAGAGAGCGAGAGAGAGAGACAGAGAGCGATGGATGATAAATGATAAACGATAATGCTATAATGATAAGAAACAAGAGACAGGAGATGTTCCTTACGACTGTCAGACTGATTGTGTGAAAGGAAAGCAAAAGATCATGAAACGCAAGTTGAAGTAAACACTACAGAAATATCGATGTATGTATGCAAAAGTAATCGATAAACGATAGTTGATAGTAGTTATATCTGGGGGTATATCATATATATATATATTATATATAGCATATATTTAGAGCAGTAAAAATCGTGTGGTGTTTGTGTATTCGATATATATCGATTGTATATATATTGTATATGTATTGGTTTTTTTTTGCTGGGATCTTGTAGATTATTCGAGAGGGCGGTTCTTAACCGATATGTATGCCTGATTCTGGGGCTCAAACAATGGGCCCCACAGTGGATATTTAGTACGCTTGTGTGGCCCACTGTCTCTCCCCTCCCAGTGTGAGTGTTGAGCGTGTCTACCGTGTATCGATCGATCGATTGCAGCGATTTTGCTTTTCTCTTTCGATGATATGAGCTTTTGGGCTTTAGACTAACATTGAGGCTAGGACACTAACTAATGTTACGCTTATGGTGGTGGCCAGCGCAATGATTGTGGTGGTGATTGTTGTCGTGATTGTCGATGTGGAGGCTCTTGTGGTGGTCGTGAACAGTTGTTTGTGTAGCGACCCGACGCCGGAGTTGAACCCGGCCGAATAAAGCAACGTGCCGAGATTATTGTTAGCGGAATCAGACTCACCTCGTGTCGTCTTCATGATGATCGATGCCGGCGACGAGTAGCCGATG
The DNA here is from genome assembly GCF_003369915.1 of Drosophila miranda. NCBI lineage: Eukaryota > Metazoa > Arthropoda > Insecta > Diptera > Drosophilidae > Drosophila > Drosophila miranda. Next base: position 29,650,252 of record NC_046674.1, read on the forward strand.
GCATTGTGCGCCTTGAGCTCGATGCGGTAGTACGTGTTGCCATTGAGGTCGGTCATCTCATACGATGTGGTCTCGACAACGTTTACCGTATTGCAGCTGTTTTCCAGCTCGGTCCAAGCTCCACTGATCTTCATGCCCTGCAAAAATAGATGATCAGTCAGTGGATGATCCTCTAGATAGAGTGCCATATCCTCTTACCGGACAGTACTTGATCTGGTAGCGATCGATCGGCTCCCCATTGTCGGCGGGCACTCCCCAGCGCAGCTCAAAGTGATCCGAGTAGGGCGAGACGACGACGGGCTCCTCCTTGTCGTGCTGGACGGGATTGTGCAGGGGCTTGGGTTCCTCAGGTGCTGAGCGACGGGGCGTGGACTGCTTCTGGTTGACGCCCCAGTTGCCGAGACCCACCTGGTTCCTGGCCGCGAAACGGAAGCTGTACTCGGTCTGGGGACGCAGACCCTCGACAATGTACGGGGAATCGGGGGACCAGCTGCGGTTGTATGCCGTGGACCAGTCGGGATTGAGGGCCTCCTTGTACTGCACGCTGAAGGCCAGGATGGGCAGACCCAGTTCGGTGGGGGGGCCCCGGATGTCAAAGGTTATGGTGGTGGCCGTCAGCTGGCGCGGCACTGCCGCCGATACGAACTCCGGCACGCGGGCCTCCTTCAGCTGCATGTCGTGCTCGGCGGTGCCGTGAATATTGGTCGCAATGCACTTGTAGGCGGAGTAGTACTGACGGGTCACGGGATGGACGATAAGGTCGCTGCGGGGTCCGGTGCCTACGATCTTGAGGTTCGTGTCGTACAGCTCCTTGATCTTGCGCCCATTCCAGTGCCATTCGATGGTGGCGTTCGGGATGCCCATGGCCAGGCAGCTGAGGTTCGCCTTGCGCTGGTCCCACGTGAACACCGGCGGCAGGTCCTTCATCTGGCTGAAGTCCGGCCCAAACTCTACCGTGATGTGTCCCGTCTTATAGGCATCGGCGCCCTTGTTCCTTGCAATGCACTGATACAGGCCGTCGTCCGTCCTCTCCGCGTTGGCGATGCGCAAGGTGCCAGAGCTCTCGCCGCGATCCTCGTCAAAGTATCGTTCCAAAACAATCCGCTCATCGTCGACCTGAACGCCGGGCGAGTACTCCTCCTGGGTGCCCCAACGGCGGAAGGTAATGGCCGGTGCGGGACGTCCCTTGGCCCGACAGGTAATGGCAATCTCCTTGGTCCTGCCGCCAGTCACGTTGTACAGCTCGTAGATGGCAGGGCGCACCAGCACATTCAGCTTGGTCTTCTGATCCACAACGCCAGCCTTGTTCTTGGCCAGACAGGTGTAGGTTCCGTAGTCGTCCTCCCGCACCGAATTGATTGTGACCAGGCCCGTCTGTGGGTTGACTTGGAAGCGATCAGCGGTGGCAACATTTAGCTGTGTGGCATCCCGGATCCAGCTGATCTCCGGCACTGGCTTCCCGGTCGCTGTGCAATTGGCAGCAAAGGGTTTTCCCTCGATGGCCTCCAGGGTTGGCGGCAGGTGGACAATCACTGGCTGGATGAAGACCTCCACGCGAATGGTACGCTCCAGCAGCTCTCCCGTATCGATGACAGCCGCCCGGCACGTGTAGATACCCTCGTCAGTCTCCTGAACATCATGGATGAGCAGGCCATGGGTCTGCACCACATATTTGTCGCCAGTGCGGATCTGCAAAGGATCAAAGGATTAGTTATGATGTGGAAGTGGCTCTTCCTTTTACTTACCGGATCTCCGTTGCGTAGCCAGTCAATAGTCGGATTGGGATCAGCCTTCACCTCGCACATGACCACGTAATCTTGGCCCAATGTCGGATATTGATTTTCTGGGGCATTTGTCCAGGTAATGGCAACTGCAAAGACGAATGAAAGAGGGGAACACTCGTTAGATCTTGAAGGAGAAGGGGAGACACAACGAGGCGTTCACGTACAAATTCCTGTGGAAAAGGTGTGCAAAAATTGTTTGATTTTCCCGGCATTTACACAGCCAAAAAGCACACAGAGAGCTAACCAGTCGACAGACCGTGAGTCTTGGGACTAGGAAATACCCCCTAAATCTTCATGGGAAAACAACAACAAATAAAGGATGAATGGTTTTTGTAACTATTCTCCTGAGAAATGAATCTGCTTACAAAAATTACAGGCTGTGACACGAATAAAGTTTATGATTTTAGCATTCGTAACGATTGTTCAAGCAATCGATCGATGATAAAACAATTAATAAGTGTACACTGTACACATATGTATGTACATATGAATATCACTTATGTGGCTTTATCTTTTGGTTCTTTTGGTCCTTAGAAGCACTTGTCGTTAAAGGTACATGGTTTTCGTTTGATGTTTATGTAGAGACTTGCTGCAATCATGGTCCCTTGCGTTTGCTTTTTTATGTGTTAAGAGTAGCTGTCGTTTGATGTGTTTGTTTTTAGAATCTATAATTAGAATCCGTAAAGTGTTATGTCTGCCACTGGCTCGGCTGGGAAGTTGGTTATTCAAACATTGACGTGAACCTTTCTAGGCTAGACTGGTCCAGATTGTGGAACTCCCACTGGCGACGCTAGTTCCCTCTCCTTGCTGTTTTCCCCTTTGGCCAGTTCCACCTACTAGCTCTAGCATGCATCAGTCCAAAGTTGATTCCTGCTTTGAGTTCTTCCCGCATCAATCCAAAATGGTGCTCGGCGCGGTCAGCGACGGCACTCGTTGCGAGAGAAGTGATAAAGTGATAGTAGAAGGACATTTTCATTTGAGAGCGTTCGGTCCGATTCACGGCAAGAACTGGTTCCGATTAGTGGCTGTACATCTTCTACGATCCAGTCCGGTACCAGCCTTTCTGAGCTCTAACGTTTTCCGACACTCAGAGAGCTTCTTAGAGTCCCTCAAGATTAAGAGGTATGGAAAGTGCAAGCAACCCAGTCGGAGGATGTGGAGGAATTGGAGGTGACTGTACGTGGCGTATACGTAATATAATTTTAAACAAACTGTCAGGCACATAAAAGCAATCCAAGCGGCGTCCAGCGCCAAAGCCAAGACATGTGCGCGACAAATCCTCAAGCAGCAAAGCCACGCACGCCCGTTCCACTGCTGGCTGTAAGGGTCAGTAGTCTCGCCTCTAACGAGCTGCTGCTGGTCGACAAAGACTCCGACTTGGACAGGGACTTGTACTTGTGCTTGTACTTGCACTCAGACTTGGCATCGGTTTGTGATTCCTGGGGTCCTGCCAATAAATCTACACTGCAGTAGCAGCAGCAGCAGCAGCAGCAGCAGCAGCGAGAGATGACTTGAAAATTGAAAATGAGGGGAAAACGAGCAAAAAGAAAAAGAAGGAATTGCAAAAAGCTGAAATTCCTAAATCAAATACTCGCCATACAATCCAAAGCACAAACACAAATAGTAGTAGACGCCACACAGCAGTGAGGCAGACGATGAGGCAGAAGCTGAGGCAGCAGTAGGGGGAGGGGGAGAGTCCAGAGTCGAGTCGGAGTTGGCGGGCGTGAAGCGGAAGATTTTTCTGGGGCCAAGAGCTGTTTAGTTTAATGCGGAGAAAAAAATAATCAGAGAGGGGCTCTGCGCCTCAACCTCAAAGGCAAAGCAGCACAATGTAAGAAGTACAGTTGTACAGCTTCACAGGTACAGTTGTGCTCAAAGGCTGAGACAGATGAGAGTGAGTCCAGGGCTAAAAATGGGTCGCTGTTGCATTGGAATATAATTTTGCATTCAAAGCGGAAATTGTGGATGTCCTTCTTCGTTTTCCACAGCCATCGCTTTCTGCTGTCCCTGTCCGGGCCCTTCGATTTCCAACACGTGTATGGTCCCCAAATATTTACAGTTTATTTATAAATCAGTGTAATAACAAGCCATCGCAATCGCTCTGCTCTGCTCTGCCCTGTCTGTTTGCCTGTCTGTCTGTCTGTCTGTCTGTCTGTCTGTCTGTCTGTCTGTCCGTCTCTCCCTCTTTCTGGCACACTCTCTCTGTCTGCTGACTGTCAAGCACAAACATGCACAGACATGCACAGCGACATGCACGGACATGCACCCTTGGATGTCCGGCATTCAGTTTGGCCAGAGAAGGAGATAGAGAAAGCCAAAGCAGAAGCCAAAATAACGGAAAGTTGTGTTAAAAACATTTTCTATTTGCAATTTTTTATTGGCAGTGTCTGGGTCTACACAGCTCCTTATCCCTCACGGCATCCTTATCCCAGACAACTGCTTACAGAAAGAACAGCAGCAGCAGGAGCGTATACTCGTCCTCGTATTCGTACTTGCAGAATAAATAACCAGAAGGAAGGATCAAGCGCTGGTGAGCTGATACTTTGGATACCCTTGCTGGTGCATCGCAAAGATCTACTACCCGACTGAACGTGTGACTGAAGTGGTAGAAAAGTAGGAGAAAGACATGTAGCAATATAGCGGAAAATAGTGTCAAGCGTCATACTGCAGTTTACATCGGTCATAGAATAGGTATCTAAAGATTCATCCCAAGGAGAGGGCTAGATATAGCGAGATATACATATATGAATATAAAGTGTCGCGCGTCATGCGGCAGCACTCCTTGGTTTAGTCAGAAATGCGCGCCAAAGAGAGTTACTTCGAAAGAAGTTTCCTTGACGAATGCATAGATGTCCAGTAGACCCCCATAGAATTTCTCTTCCTGCATTCGTTATACCCTCTTCGAAAGAGGCTAACCAAAACTTTCTGCTGCTGTCACTTCACTTCTCTCCTTCTCGTTGTGTTCTTTACAGCTTCTCTCTTTTCCCTGCCTGCCGCATGCCTGCTGCATGATGCCGCCGCCTGCCGCATTGTCGTAGCGTGTGAGATTTTGTTGCTCAAACACTTTTCGCTGGCTCTGGCGTTCCACACACACACCCGCATATATCCCCACCAGGACTAGGAAAAAAGATGGACTAGTTTACGATTTCATTATTAGTTTGAACAAGGACACAAGCAAAAGCAGGAGGGCAGGAGAGCAGAGTCAGAGCAAGAGCTGGGTTCCTGGTTGCAGGATGGTCCCAAAGATGCCGTCGCGGCCATGGTCAAACATCAGACATCACAACATATTGAAAAAGTTGCAGCAGCAGCAACTTATTACAACAAAATACTACAGAGAAAGAGAACAGTGCAACAGTGCAACAGAGTTGTGGTGGTTGGGAAGAGGAGCTTTAGATTTGTGGCACTTAAAGATGACAGACGACAGCAGAACTAAGGCCTAAATATAGCTCTCTTCTACAAATTGTCGAATGATTGAAGCGCTTAAAGACTCATAAAAATCATGACAACAAACAAATTCTTTATATCAAATTAATCACGGAACATACTGCAATGCAACAGAGCCAAAAAACTATATGCACACAAATTCCTGAATAAACATCAGCCAGTAGGAAGGAAAGACACTTCAAGTCCACAAATAATTGAGATATACAGCAGGATGGACAGGAGGAAAATGCTGCACATTGTGCCAGCCATTTGTGCATTGAGGCATCCTTCGGTAAGTCCTAGAAGCACACAAAACTTTCTTCTTAATGTCTGCAATCAAGATGATTAGTGTCAATTACATTGACCGGCAATACCAATACAATGCAATGGCCAAAGGATGCCGGCAATTATCGGTTTCGAGTATCGATAGAGGTGTATAAATATTTAATTAATGCCTTGTCCGTACACTCTCTCTCTCTCTCTCTCTCTCTCTCTCTCTCTCTGAAATGCTCCTCTAATGCGCCATGTTTGCCTTCACAAAAGGAATGCTAGTCAAGTGTCTGCAAGAATGGAATCTGAAGGCGCTACTGTTTCTGGTGTGCGTCTGCCTCTGGCGGAAATTCTGTGCGCTTCGAAAAATATGCGTTTATGAAAAGCATAAATATTGAAATATTAAGCTGTGACTGTGCCACAAACAATGATATGTAAATATACCACTGCGTCTGTCCCTGGCTCCCATGCATGTTGGCTTTCATAGGAAAAGTAAATCTTGCAATTTGCCTACAGCTTAGCATTCAGCCACCTACGACGAGGAGGAGTACGAGAAGTATCTCTTCGTGTCGTGTCCCTGGCTGCTTATTTGCTTAACTAAATGCAACTTCTGAGTTGTCAACACAATGCCAGTGTGGCAGTGTGGCAGTGCGGCAGTGTGGCAGTGCGGCAGTGCGGCAGTGCGGCAGTGGCAGTGGCAGTGGTTTTGGGGCTCCCTCTGATTCTGATTCCTCTTCATGTACTCGTATCTGGTGTTGATAACTAACTGCTGTTGGGTTTTGTATTTGAAAGCTGGTCCAGTCGGTTGCACGTTGCAAGTTGAACGTTCAACGTTCAACGTTGAGCGTCGAAGGGTAGGACAGGAGACAGCAGGGGCTGATGGCTGGGGCTTACCACAGGCTTAACATGGAATATTCCAGCTCGGAAGTAGCAGCTCTTTAAAATGTGAACGACAGACGACACTACACTCGAAACACAAGGCGCACACACGCCTTGACCAAAAACAATTAAAAGTATGCAAAAACGGACCACTACTCATTTATTAAGACTTTAGTTATGGCTAGGGCATTATACCACGGCTTTTTGCTGGCATTTTCCTGCACTGGAACTGATCAAAACGCACAGACTAACAACTATTCTTTGACCAAGCCTTATGGTCGCCATAGGCAGGGGCTGTACCTAGACATTTCCTGGCCTTTTACAACATTAAAAACTATCACATACCACCCATATCCTTCCTTTGTCAACAGTAGATCAAACAGAATGACCCACACTGGTTGTGCATTCGTTAACCAACACTGATAGCAACTATAATTGCAGACTGGAACTTTACCCATGGGCCCCGAAAGCTGATTCAAGCTATGGGAACGGATTTCGGATCTTGTACAAATTTTACAGCGCTGCCTGCACACCTCATTCTCTAGGGCTATACCACGTATTGTGTGCCTTGGCATTTGTCAACACTGGTGTCAATGGTGCCCACAGATATACCCCGTCATTCAACCAGTGGACAAACCCAAAATCAAACAAAAGGCCGAACTCGACTGCGACATCGAACTGGAGAGTGTGAAGAGGGGAGATTGGGGAAAGTGTGGAAAGGAGGATGGTGGCAGGAATGGAGTGCCCATATCAGGCACAAATTGTTACGAAGCAAAATATTTGATTTCATTTCAAGCGCAGCAACAACCTGGTACTGGTCCGCCGCTCAATGTGAGGTTTGCCAGGAAATAACAGGACAGGACGTGGGGTTCGGCAGAGGCAGCGGCAGCAGTTCCTCACATATCACGAACAGACAAAGTGGTTCCACAGGAGCGGGGAGCCGTGGTTTGTACCGTGTGCAATGAGAACGAACTTTAAATTGCTTAGAAAAATCAATCTCGTAAAAGTTTTTCGAGCTGGAGCGCGCACGGTAGAGCACGGCAGTGCCGCCGTTTATGTGCACTCGACTATCCATTCCGTTCTTCCCAAAAGGGGGATTCCATGGCTCGCTCTGGAAGAAAGTGTGTGCGTGTCGTGTCCTGCTTATGGGGAGACGTGTTGTGGCCTTCTTTTCTGGGTGTGTGTGTGTGTGTGTGTGTGTGTATGTGTGTGTGTGTGTGCGTGTGTCTGTGTGGATGGCTGCTCGATTGCTTTGTGCTGGACGCATCCATTTTGTTTTATACATGTCTGTTGCACTCCTCTCCCTCTCTTCTATCATGTAATGAAATCCAAGGGAAACTGTAATTTCTTACTGCTGGCAATGCCGCAATTGCTCCGCACTGCACTGCACTGGACTGGACTGCACACTGTACTTCAAAGTGGCTGCTCTAGCTGGAACCGTGTGCTGGGGACACAAATTGCTAACAAGATAAATGAATCGTGTGGCAGGCACTGAGGAGGAATCACGTTGAACGGCGATTACTCTCAGTTCCAGTAACCAGGCGGGTTCGCCAATCAAAATGGTGACAAGTCAAGCATGACAACAGCCAGCAGCAAAGTAATGACAAAGTTCTTTCACGCCGGGGACTACTAAGCCCCGTTCTTCAATCAGATATTAGCGGAGGTCAAGGAAAAGTATTTGTTACTTTATTAAACGTTTCCATTGGGCGATCACAGATTATAATATATTAAATTAGATATCCTTTATTGGTGTGTATAGAAATACTATAACATGTGTCATGCGGCAGTGCACATCGGTCGGTTTCTACCTGGGATCCTGGTGTTCTCGATGGCAGCAGACAGTTTTTCGTCTTGATCCAGTATTGATAAATGACAGGTACAGTCCCATTGCTACGATCAGTGTTGGTCAGAGAGTTCGTCACATTATTCTTTCAAGATTCTGCTCTTGAAATCTTCCTCTAAACTGTACTTATTCTGACAGACTCTGCTGCTCTTTGTTCTCTGTTCCAGTGTTGAGAAATGCAAGGAGCATTTCATGGTACAGTCCCGTTCCATAGCTGCGATCAGTGCTTGACAGAGAAAGCTATGCTCCTTTTCTTTTAAGACTCTTCCTCACACTACTGTACTTCCCCTGACAGCCTCAGGCTGCTCATTGATTGAAATTGCAAAATTACATTTGACTGAAGTACAGTACCGCCCCACAGTACAGTACAGTACCACCATTCAAAATACTTACCATTAAAACAGAACAACAGCAGCAAAAAACACAAAGGACAATAACACTCATAGTAATGGTAATGATAACGATAACGATTATGATAATGAGAAAGCGAATGCGAATCATCATTATCGTTTGCATGGGAGAAGAGAGGTATTCCGTGTGGAAGGAAGGAAAGAAGGAAGGAAAGAGAAGAGAAGAAGGACTCACCATAAGTTGTAATTGTGACGCTCGTCTCAAGAATTTCTGTATTTGCATAGGACGCAGTGCAGTAGTACTTGCCGCCCATCTCCACCGTCAGCGAGGAAATCATCAAAGCGAGGCTCTCGCCGGGCAGCGTCTCCGTGTACATCGGTGGCTGGTTCCGTCCCGTTCTGTGGATAGGTGGATGGGGGAGAAACGGATGAGCTTTTTTTGGGGATCTTACATTACAGAGTGTATTAGTAACAGAACAATATGCACTTTAAATGGTAGAAGAGCACGAGTATAAGTATATGCTTAAGGTGGGGGGAACAAAATTATTATTTTTATGCACAATGATTATAACGATTGCTGTGTGGCTGTGGGGCTGGTTGACTGCGTGTTAGTTCTCCTTTCTTCTCAATTTGCATGCCTTTTCCCCACACAAATGTGCTACGCATTTTTTCCATTTCCCGTTACCCGTTCCACGTTTCCCTTTTTCGCCATACGAATGTAAATATGTATATTTTCTCGCATTTTCCACCAAATTTGCCAGCTAAATGGGAAAATTCCTTTGGCTTTTCGTTGTGTTTGTGTGTGTGTGTGTGTGTGTGTATGTGTGTATGCCGCAAGCATGAGGTCACCGGCACTCGGGGACTCGTGGCTTTTCGCTCTGCTTTTCTGTGTGTGTGCATGGCACGGAACCCCTTTGTTGCAAGTATAATCCAAGTAATTGGGTGATTCTGGTTTTTTCAGTCTGTGCATTTCTATTATTTCGAATTCAATTATATTTCTCTTTTAATGGCATAACCGCTTCCCAACTGTTTCGTTACCGCTTAACGATTATTGTTTCGAATCTATCCAACAATCAAAGGAAAGTTTTCGACCGGGTCTATGATCCTGTTGGAGCTTTCGCTCCTGACAGCTTTACAAGCATGTCGGAAATCCTTTTCATAGCCGATTCTGCGAGTTAAATTTTGATGGCTTTATAAAACTGGAAACTTTGCCAGGACTGCTGGCCATGTGGAAAATTTCACGCCTCTGCCTTTCATTTCCATGCGATTTGTGCACGAATTTGTGTACAGTAAATCGCACAAAGCCAACAAATTATGGCAGAAATGAACATGGAGCATGGAACATGGAACATGGAACGAACCCCCGACTCTCTCGAACTGCTCTTGCTGCCTGCCCATTGAGCAGCTCACGTACTAATTAATTAAAAAAGTTTCCATGGGGCTCCCCCGAAACTAAATATGCATAGAGGAAGAGTAGAAAGGCAGAGGGAGAGAGAGCCGTTATTATTATGATTATTATGAGAGTGGGCAAAACAAAAACGAGAACTGAAACGGAAATGAACGCAACGAAAGCAAATGTACACAGCAGCAGCAGAAACAAGAAGTAGAAGGAATGGGAAGGCTAGGCATTGAAATGGACGATACCCTTGGAGAAACAAAATTTTGCAGATGATAAAGTTATCCCCAAACAGCCCTAATCGCGGATAGAATAACAGAAGAATCACCACAGAAGAGGCGCTTTATGCAGTGGCGCCCATCGCTGTAGAAAGATCTTCCATTAGAGGTCCATGCTTTTGCAGCTAAAGAAGCGATCTCAGCGATCGACCATTGTTGAACAGGCATCTTATGCCGTAGTCCTAAGGATCGATACTAATCGAGACTGGTGGCTGCCTGGGTTTAAATGTGTGTTTGTGTTATGCGGAAGCGCCCATCGGTCATTGTTTGGAAGCCTCTGGAGGTGGAAGTGCATTGCAATGTGATCATAAATAATTACTGCTTGAGTCCTTCATCCAGGGTATGAAAAAGACAGGAGGATTCGGCCTCCAGATGAAGAAACGATTTCGGAAATAACTTTCCGACTTGAGAGGGGCACAGGCGGCAGAAGGCAGGGGGAAGGCTGTAGGAGGCAGTGTACATATTGCGAATGAATTGCAATCCATGGAATAAACGTAAAGTCAACGCACGTTCCTTCGCCTCGCACCGCCTCCGCCAAAATATCCTTCCATCCAGTCGCCCGTCCCTTTGCGGATTTCAATTTTTTGAAAGTCGTCGTCATCATCAACATCAGCCTTCTGCCAGCCTCTGCCCCGTGCCACCCACTTCTTCAGCTTTTCTTTCTACTATTTTTCCCTCTACTTTTGTTTTTACGAATGTAATTGGTTTTATATATTGAACGAATACATTTTTGTGTTTGTTTGCATTTGTGTGTGTGTGTGTGTGTGTGTGCGGGGGAGTACGGGTACGGCTACGGCTACGGCACTGGAATATGGTATCCGGAATACCGAGTGGAATATACGGAGTGGAGGAACAACCTGCGTTCGATTTGCGTTTCGCCCAATTGTTGCCAGAAAAATTCCGACCAAAAAAATACGTATGGCATGCGGCGTATTTGTTTGCCTTACAAACACACCCACACACACACACACACACACAATCGTGCAAACACAGAGGCACAGATGTGCGTGTGCGGTGCATAGAAAACGTCGGCGTTGACTGCGCCCCGAAAATTATGCTAACAAAAGCTGTCGGAGAGCCAACAACTGGTTTGACTCCGAATGGAGTCTCGACGGAGGGATGCCCTGTACTTAGAATGGCCTCCTCCTCTTTCTGAAAATAGAAAGCCCAAAAGAAGGTCCCTCAAATATGTATCACGCGTTATCCAGTGCCGCCCATCGGTCGGTTTGGCCTAAAAACTCCAAATATATAGTATTTTCGACGGCTTTAGCTCATGAGAGTCCACTAAAACCAGTTTCTCCACCCACTCGCCTCAGAAATCTGCACTATTTTTCGATCCCTTGCAAAAGCATTTTCTTCGCTGACAGGGTATCAGCGTGCACTGGGAAAAAACGCAGCGACAGCGTTGGCGATAAGAAAGGGGCGGAGATAGGGAGTGGGGGAGTGGATGGAAGTGCGGTTCGAAGCGGAAGAAGACATTGTGCAGAAAAAATGTCGCTGCATATTTGCGTTCGGATTTTTAATATTGCGCCAAGCAGTGCACACACATAAACACAACACACACACGCAAACAAAAGAGAAGGGCAAAAAAAGAACCGCTCTTGTTGCGGTTGGGAGGGAGGGAGGGAGGGAGGGAGTGAGACAGGGACAGAGACAGAGGCAGAGGCAGAGTGGGAAAGAGACGTTACGCATACGTGAAAATAAAAAACTTTCCTTTCTTTATTTTGTTTGTGCTTGATTGTCTCTTGGGTACATCATTGTGGTTGTCTCTGTCACACAAGCATCTCGCCTCTCGCTCGCACACACCATCTCCCTCCCTCTTTTTATAAAATCCTATTGGCGCCTTGGGGACTCTCGTTTTTTTATTGCATTTCTTTTGGCCGTTAGATGCGCATCAAGATGGCGCTTTTGTCGTTGTTTCGACTGCGATTGTCGTTGTTATTGAATCCTGGAATGAGCCACCAGGGAGCAGGAGCCGTGATTCAAGGAGACGCGAGTCTGCTGCACGGATTTCCCTGCATTCATAGTAACATACTCCTGCATCTGCCACAATCTTCGACATTTATCTGTCGTCTGTTATGCCCTCTGTTCTGCTGACACGGACAATGGCTTCCACACGCTCACAATCCACAGAGCGATCTTGCAATCAACAGATCAGCTGTCTCTCCTCTCCTGAAGTCTGTCTTATCCCAAGGGAATGCCCTAGGAGGGATCCACCTCTTAATCTTTTGGGAGGGATTCTCCCTAGTCCAGTCTCCCCGAAATCTAATCCAAAGTGATGAATCTCCACTTCACTCCCACCATCCTTCATAATGCATGCCACTCCACAAATTACTGGCACAATTCAAAGCCCTGATCTACTGCCATGCTTGCAGCTGGAGGCAAGCCCCCAAATGTCAGTCCCCACAAAGCAGCAGCAGCGGCAGCGGCAGCGGCGGCGGCAAAAAGCCCCCAAAAATGCGGACAATGCACGGCCGCAGAACTATGCCGAACTTAATCGTTTTAATTAACTCGAGGAGGGGGCAAAAACAACGCCTCTGACGCACCCCCTTCTGTCGAAACCCCGTTGGGTTTTTGGCAGCTTAATTACATTTCGCGCCTGCAAATATGCAATGCAGAAAACGGTGCGCACTGTCCAGAGTGGGTGTGGGTGTGGAAGTGTGTGGGGCGTGGGGCGTGGCGCCTCCCCCAAAAAAACAGTCAGCGAAAAGCCCAAACCAAAAAACAACAGAAGGAAAGTATGTGCAGCACTGGAAAGGGGCCATATCCTGGGAATCACGAAATCAGCGAAAGTATCGCTCAAGCAAGGGTTTCGTTTGTGTACCGACTTTGATCGGAACTGAAGAGGATTACCGATCGAAATATACGACATTTCATTCCGTTTCTTGGAAGCCCAAGAAACTTATCCCTGAGGTGTGTTCTACGATGATGAAAAGAGAAGAGCCATTGCTTCAGCGATTATCGGATTGCCGATAGTTTTCGATAAATTCTGGAAATATGCGGTATTTGAAGCCGGAAAAAGTATTTTTCGGACTCTACCACAAAAAAAGGGTATCCCAAATGGAGAGAGCACATATCGCCTCCACAGAGCACATATCATCTGTAGGAGCCAGGGATATGCATAGCGAGAGAGAAAATGGTCCCTGGTGTCTGGTTTCTGGCCATCGAAGTAAACGCGCGAGTGCGTGTGTCTGATGCCTGATGGGATGTGATGTGGATGCCAGACTTTCCAGCATAATTTCCATCCAGCAAGCGATAATTAAAGCTAAGCAAATAAAGAAATACCCACACACACAGCAAATAGTGGCACTCGCAGAACCCTAAAAATGCTGTTGGCCAGCTGGAAATATGAGCAAAAAATAATACAACATTTTTTTTGGGCCAAAGCCAAACATGAAAATTTGCACTCGCCCAAGTTTTGCTTCTCCTTGCCTGAACCCCTGAACCTCTGAATTCTGAACCTCTGAACCTCTGAAGAGGAAAACGAGGTTAATTGGCACGCAATCGAGGGGTGGTTGCCCCCTCGGGGGTTCACCCTTTTTCAAGCGGGGAAAGAAGGGACTGAGAGCTAAGCATTGGCCGGGTCCGGTGTCGAGCCCGTCCCCCACCGCCCCACCGCCCCACCTCCCCATTTCAGGGTCAGTCGGCAGGCAAATTAATTAACACGATTTCGCTTTTCACACGCACACCTCCCATCACTCGTTCTTTGCAAGTCCGGATCTGAATATATTGCCCAAGAATTCCCATTCGCATTTTCCACCGCAGTTTCCTCTTGCGCATTTCCCTTGGCTTCTGTCTGATATGTTTCCCAGGAGCCTAGAAAAAAGAAAAGCTTTCACTCGGATTCCTTGATTGATTTCGCCAGCGAATGCAATTTTCCGTAATTTCTTTTGGGGCAATGTTGGGATTTTTTGCAATTGGAAGATTGGAAGTTTTTTCGCTTCGACACTGACAGAAGCAGCTCCAAGCCTTAGTTCTCTTTGTGATGACTGTACCTGTAGTAGTATAGACAGGTGTGTGAAGATATCACATGATGTTCTTCAACTTTATCAGCGGATATTTCCTTTCTGTGACGCAAACAACTGTACCTTCAGCCAGAAATCGAATTCTGGCAGATCTCATTCCATACACACTTTCTCTGTACTTTCTTCTGCCAGAACTCACTCTCCAATTCAGGCTCTAATGTCTGGTCGACTCTCCGCAGAGTATCTCCATCTATAAGATTGATTTGTCACACAGTTCTTAATCATAAGTGGATGAGGGGGGGTTAGTACAACAGCTAATTGAATGGAATTGCATGAGGAGAGCAAACCATCGCTGATGGCAAAGGATATGAGGCGGAGGATGGATGTGTGTGTGTGTGTGTGTGTGTCAAAGGTCGGATGTCAAATGGCCACGCAAAATGCATTTCTCTCCGTATTACATAGTGAGTTAACAACAAATGAAAACAAATCAAATCAAAGTTAAACAATTAATCATGCCACAAAAAATAAGAACATCAACAAGAGAGCAGGAGCGGGTCTACGAGGGGGAAGACTTCGGAAGAAGACACCGAAAATGCCATCCGAAATACCCTTGCAGAATCAAAAATGCTCTAGGCTAGAGAGGAATCCTCAGAGAACGGCCTTCCGATGGAAGGATACATGCATTCGACTACAATCTTGGGTGTGTACTGTACTTTTTGAAGCCTTATTTGCTCATTTTTCATTCTGCTAGGGTATGGGATTTGAGAGGTTTGGGTTCTCTGTTCATTTCTTCGAGTCTTTCTGGTTACTGCGGAGTTTTTATTCTTGCAATTACTCTGAATACTGAATACTGGTTGCAGTTACTGTTACTGTTACTGGGGAGGTTACTTTTAACAGTCTCTGTGGCACTGTTTACTATGAAATGTTGTTGCATGTCGCGACTTTCACTTACGCTTTCCTTCTATTCCCCTTGGAATCGTACAGTGGATCATAATTGGGCCTACAATTCAATACGGGGTATATGGTATACGGATATATCAGTGTTTGGATTTAGGAGCACTCTGCACTTGAATGCACCCAAAAAGAGCGAACCAAGATTAAGCCAAGAGAATGGCGGCGAATGATACTCCACCTAAGATCTATGCATGGATTCATTCGTAGATTCATTTCTATTTGTGGAAGAACCGAGTATTCATTCCATTGGCCTCTGGTTTTGAGTGCATTCCTGCAGATTTCTACTGGGAAAAGTGTCCGTGGTGGGTGGTGGGTGGTGTGTGGTGGGCGGTGGGCGGTGGGGTGTACAGAAAACACCAAATAAAGAAACCACACACCAATGTACACATGTGTCAGTCGGGCTGCGATGATTGGTCTGTTTGTTTTGGTGGCTTTCACACTTACGGCTTGGGCAGAATGGTGTTGTTCATGTTGTCCTTCCACTGCAGATCGGCCACCAGGGCTGGCTCCGGCACTGTCGGTCGGCAGGTGAGGATCAGGGACTTGCCCACCGGCTTGCGCTGGACCTCCTGCATCGGAAGGATCTCTAGACTGGGCATCAGATCCGCGTGGCTCAGCTCTGCGAATAGAGGAGAAGAGAACAAGAGAAGGGGAGAGTGTTAAAGTGTGCGTTAAAGAGACTGTAAAATGGTTGGTGGCCTTTGTTTTTTTTCTTCTACGCGAGTGTCTGCTCCATCGCTGTGGCCTTTTTTTCCACAGCTCATTTGCACAGGCGAGTAAATTTAAATTAATTTTAATTGCCTCGCTGCCGCGAACAAAGGCGGGGGGCAGAGCGGCGGTGCGCCACAGTGGGGGGGAGACAGTGACTGTTGGACCTTTGTAATTTTCGCCTCCGCTCATTATGCCCATGTGTGGCTGTGCATCTGTGTGAGTGTCAATTAAATGAAAAGCAAATTTCAATCGAAATTTCTATTGCAATTTAAGCGACATTTTTGCTAAGACATTTTTTTCTCGCGAAAAATTAATGGAAATTTCCATTGAAATTTACGCAGATTATAAAAAAGCTCTTGGGCAATACGATTTTCCTCTCTGAAAACCTTAGCTAAGTCTTTAAAGGATCTAAATC
Source organism: Drosophila miranda (assembly GCF_003369915.1). Lineage (NCBI taxonomy): Eukaryota > Metazoa > Arthropoda > Insecta > Diptera > Drosophilidae > Drosophila > Drosophila miranda. The sequence goes on from NC_046674.1 coordinate 29,666,520, forward strand.
CTTATCTATTGGTATCTAAGATACTTCGATTTGTGGCCTTTCCCTTCAGTTTTCCATATCATCAGTCTATCGTTGATTGTAACAACCATGTATCACTTCTCCTACAGATTGTCCCTTCCCGTAGATATTCTCTTCTCCTCTTTCTTGAGAGCATTCCTCTCTCCTTCGGGGACCTACACAGCTTTTGTCGAGCTACTCACAAAAGTTTCTCCAGCTCCAGCCCCAGCTCCATCCTCCTCGCAGCTGAAAAGTTGCCCATTGTTCATCTAGCTAATTACCGACAATTAAACGCTCATGAAACCCCTTTGTAACGGGGTCACACAATGGCCAAAAAGACAGGGAGAGTGGCAGGGGCTACAGCCGCTCCTTAAACTTAAATCCACTGCAAAAGTTTGAGCCCCCGTCTCCTGCAACATTTTCCTTTTCATTTTCATTACAATTAAAAGCCTTTTGGCCATTTTCTTTGACATTTTATTGGACACTCTCTCAGTTGACTTGGCAGAAAGGCAGCAGGCAGCAGGCGGGCAGTAGAAAGAAAGGCAGGAGGGCAGACAAGAGCTTGGCTTAGTCCTTGGCCAAGTTCAAGTTAAGCGGCGAAGAAGAACCTTAATGGCCAATGTCCGCACATTTGTTCAGCATTTTTATGGTTCGGTCAACATTTGGCCAGAGCTTAAAGTGTAGGGCTGCCCAGGGGTGGGCTTTCCGGGGCGTGACCACCAGCGCCCCGCCGGCTGGGATCAGGCTTTCCCTTCGATGGAGCAGCCGTGCTCTCGTGGCATGTGCATTGCGATGGGTATATTGGACGACACCATGATGGCTTTAGAATGGAGTCGTTATCTGGTGTTCTGGCTTCATCCTCTTTGCCCAGTATCTACTTCTGTGATCCTGTGTCCCCAGGATTTTTTCAAACATAAATTAGTTTCAAGATCCCTTTTCTCTGAGTCCCAGGTATCTTGCGGTCGTTTCTGCTCGTTTGTTTTCAAGGTTTTTTTTGGTTTTTTTTGGTTTGTTTGTCAAGCCGCAAGTGCCGCAGCGCACAGTCGAGTGCATAAATAATTTAATGTAAACGATGCCACACACACACACACACACACACACACATCTGAGTGGTGGGGCGGGGGGCTGCGTAGTAAACAAATACCAGTGGGAGTGGGAGTGGGTGTGGGTGTGGGTGTGGGTGTGGCAGAGGGGCTGCATGCCACAGAGAGTGCATTAAACTGGCCCCCGGGCTTCAGACCCCTACACCCACGGCTGGCTCCGCCATCTCCGTCTATGGCTAGCATCTGCCGCGGCTCGGGCGAAATTAAATATGAGAAATTTATGCGACGTTGCTATTTTGCATTGCAATTAATGCAAGGCAACAAAATGGCGCGCTCTCACCCCCACCCCCATGCGGGAGCCCGAAAAAAATGTGGGAATAATGCGCGCAATAAAAAAGCACCCCTCCCGCCCCGCCACACAAACAAGGCGGGGCAACTGGCAAATGCTCTTCTTCGAAAGCGAAGAAGAAATCTATTCAGAAAAGACGCGGCCTGTGAGGTGTGTTCCCGGGGGGACACCGAAACGCGTGTGTCCTTCATTTTGCTCACTTCGGAATGTTCTTTCAGGCTGTTTGCTTGTCGATTAAACACATTTCCAGTCGATTATTTATCGAATGTTTAAGCCCGTGTCAAGGCTGACGCATCTGGTGTCTCAGAATCGAATTGGAATCACCTTCACGATCACTTCTTGCTCACTTTTTGCCCCTTTATCTTTGTAGCCATTACTCGTACTCTCTCCCTCTCTCGCTGTCTCTGTCTGTCTTTCGCCATTACTCTTCCTTACTCTCTCTATTGCCATTACTCTTCCTGTCCGTCTTTATCTGTCGTTCGCCTCGCATTCTCTTTCTTCTGAAAAATGAAAGGGCATTCAGCGGCGCGCTGGCTCTTCTCTGGCGGTGCTGGCGCCTTATGCTTAATTTATATTTATTTTATTTTAAATGCATGTTGCATAAATAAAGGCACTGGCGCACACACGCACAGACGCGCACACACACATGTGCACACATTATCTTTCTACCTCTTTTGAGCTCATCCTTCGTCCCCCTCCCCTGCCCACCTCTCTCTCACTCTCTCCCTCTCTCTTCCTCTCTTTTCCTGGACCCCCGAGGACTGTTTTGTGCGGGTGTGTTCGTGTGTGTTCGTGTGTGCGTGCTGCTTTTCCGGACGCCGCATAAATAAACAAGCGGTTAAGAATTATCGCGAGGCTCAGAGGAACGCTCAAAAGAGAGCAGAGAAAAGAGAGACCGAGCACTACACGATAACCACTGGAGCTATTTTCCACCGTCGCGACGGTAAACTTTGACATTCGCAGTGAAAACCGTGAAAACAGAGAAAGCGAAGAGAGGGCCGCCTTTGAGCCGGGCTCTGGAGAACGGCGAGATGCGTGAAAGATCAGGGACTTAGCTTCTTCGGAGATCTTTCGAAGCCAAAGGCGGAGCCCCGAAATACTGCCAGCACTGTTCCATTGGCATCCTTTTTGCGTATCGGTGAAACACCGATTACTGCCGACCATTATCAAACGATGGCGCGACGGTGAAGAAGCTGTCGTCGCGTGTGTGGGTGTGGGTGTGGGCCAACTGCTGGCCATATTCTTTCCCTGAGCATCCCACTGCAATTAATTCATGGCGCGCACAGAAAATATTGTTGAAAAACAATTAAAAACTGCACATTAAAAGGCCAATGGCTGGAAAAATTAACACTCTCTTCCCAGGCTTTACCCACTTTTAAAGCTTTAAATGCAGCAAATGCCTTTTATTTTTCTGCCTTTTCCTGCGTTTATTGCCAGAGACAGGCGGAGGGAGGGCGAGTGAGAGAAGGAGAGAGCCGCGGCAAAAGTTAAAATTAATATTTGTTTGCTTAAAAGTTGGGTAGCTCTTTCGTTTCGTTTCGTTTGGTTTTTTTTTTGCTTTGGCCAGACCAAAAAATTGTTGATTTATGTAATCCCTGGCACGCCCACGGCCATGGCCACGCCCTACCACCCACCCGCCCTGCTGCTACCCGCCCGAAAAGTTAGTTTTTGAATTATGACTGCAAAATAGTTCCCGCTCCGGCGACAAAAAAAAAAACAAAAAACAGCTTACGCTTACGGGCAAATATTGTCCAGCCTCCCTCTGCCACTTCCTCCGCCCCCACCCGAGCGTGGGGCGTGCACAAGTGGCGTGTGCCCCAAGACCTGAGCCGCGTCCAAAAATAGACTTCAATCGCATATCGAGAGCAGCCTAAATTTACTCTCAAGAGAGAACCAGAGAAACACGACGAAGTGAGAGATCAAAGGGAACGCTTGAGAGAGGTCTGCCAGACTGAAAGGAGATCAATATTTATGGCGCTACACTGCAAGGAATCCTGTAGTAGCTTCTAGTGCCTAAAGAGGCGGCAGGAAGAACTCGAAGGAGAGTCGCACAGGGCACAGATGGTTGGGGTGTGTGGATCCACCAATCAAACCACCATCAGAGATAAATGATACTGAATGCTGCTCCAATCAATAAGGATTCAATAACCAACCCCGTCTCACTTGCTTAAGCAACAACAAAAATACCCTCGATGTACTGCGATTTATCGAGAATTAACGTGCAGAAGATTATTTGTGTCAAATAACTAGATCTAATAACATTACACGGCTGATAACAGTTTCTACGGTCTACGAGTATTTACACATGTTTTCCGAACTCCAGAAAAGGGCAGTGTTGCATAACAACTCCATCGACAGTGCTGGAAAGCGCGTGACCATTGCGGGGCAGTGTGCGCCAATTCAAATGCCTATTGATGGATGGATTTGTTTCAGTGCACTCCTCCCTCTCTGAGGCTTACCTTGAGGCAGAGGTGGGTGGGTGTGTGTGGGCGGGTGGCCATTCAAGGCCAAATTTATTTGCACAATAAAAACATAAAAGGGGCACGGCCTCCCACTGTACCCCTCTGTAGCCTATATGCTCGGCATATTTGATGGCATTACCGTTAGGCATGCATATATCTCTCTCCTACTCCCTCTTTCCTGCTCTGCAGACAGTCCTCTCTCTCTCTCTCTCTCTCTCTCTCTCTCTCTCGCGCTCTCTAGCCTTCCTATCCACTGTTTGCACTCGTTATAATATTTTCCCGTTATGTTGGCTTTTCCTTCCTTCTCGCTCTCGGTCTCCCTCTCTCTTGCGCTTTTGTTTCGCTCCTTCTTTCGGCTTCGGCTGCCGCGTCTGTGCTGACATGTTGCATACTTTTGTGCGACGTCGGCGACAGGAAACTGGAACAGCCGCCGCCTCAAGTGGTTGCCCCACCACCCGCACCCGCGCCCGCACCCACGCCTCCGTCCATGCCCCCGCCCCGCACTTCCACCCGCACTGCATCGCTTTGGATGCCTTTTGAATTTTTAAATAGGCCAACGAGTGGAGGGGGGATGCCACGGGAAGAATGAGCAGACAGACATTGACAATTTTACTTCGTTTTGCCCATACCCTTTCGACACCCTCGAATACCCCGGAGGTTATATTGCACATATGGAGATATGTTCTTTCAGAAGTTAATGCTAAGATGCCACAGATCCTCTAGCAGGTAGTCGGGACACTATAGATATAGTTCCTCAAAAAAGAGGAACTACTCGGATTTTCCTCATTCAGGAATCTAAGCCCAATACCTGCCGAATTGGCTTGTCATGCGGCAGCGCCCTTCGGTCGATCGTCTTCGCTTGTGGCTGGAAGTGGCAGTGCCTGCCAGACGCTCTCCCAATACATTTGCGAATGGTTTTCGCTTGAGAAATGTACTTTCTTTGCTGTTAACTCGTTAATATTTATGTTAGGGGTATCGCCGTAGTCCCTATGCCATAGAATACCATTGCTTTTTCGCTGGCTGTTCCTTATCCTTTTGTGTCTTTGTGATTTGACTTGAAATTTTCGTCGTGTGCCACACTTCAAGGCACACTCAAGTGGCAAAGGGGCACACACTCTATTTTTATGATTGTCGCACGGGCTGTGATTGTGTGGGTGCCACCCACACCCGTCTGTCTGTCTGCCTGTCTGCCTGCCTGCCTGCCTGTCTGTCTGTCTGTCTGTGTGTCTGCCTGTGTGTGTGGTAATTGCTGCCATTTGCACGCTTCAGACGCCTCAATGCATGCAACGAGCGAGCAGGGGTATGTGTGGCATATGGAATATGGTACATACATATGTACGTATCCACATATGTAGATCTAGTTGTATTTCGTTGTAGGAGATTCTTCTCCGATTCGTGATCCCAACAACACTCTGGCTGACCTTCAAGGATTATCAGTTTTCGGGCGATAAATTACTCTCTAATTGGCAAAAAAATGTGTTCTTTTGGTTTCGCCTCTGGTTTTGCACTTGAAAAAGTCAGCGACCCAGAAACCCAGTGGCAAAGTTTTTACCTCACCCCCAACCCCCAACCCCTCTGCCCATGCCCCCGCTCTTTCTGTGTTTCTTCCATTCAGTCGATTGCTAATACAAATGAGGTCATTATAAGAGCAGGAGAGAGGGCGACAGAGCGGTAGAGATAGAGAATAATGGCAGCAGCCAAGTGGCGACAAAGTAGTTAAAGTTTTTATCTCTTTGTTACCCCACTGCCCTGTGCCTCGTGCCTCGTGCCCCGTGCACCCACTGCTCCGTGCCACTGCAGTTTCGGGGGAAAGACTATAAAATGGCAAATGAAAAGTTGATGAGCATTGAACAAGCAGCAGCGGAAAACACCCAGCAACTGGTTGCGAAAACTCTCCTGCTGCTTCTGATGCTCGGGAAAACTGTTGAACTGCAGCCGGGAAAACTCTGCTAAGTAAGCACTTAGCACTTGAATGCACACCAACACACACACACACACACACACACACACCACACTTTCTTGGCGGATAATGCGGGGACTGGGTTTGCGGATTGTGGGATTTGGGGGTGTGGAAAAGCCGGGAAAAGCCAAGAAAACCGTGAAAAGGCGCCAAGTGACAAGCCCCAGGGCACGTAATAAGGGGTTAAAATGTTCTGTTTTTCGAAAGGGAAATATGATTGGAATGGGCGGCCCAGCATGTCGTTCGGTAGAGTGTTATGAAAGCCCCCTCCTGGAGTTCTTATATAGGAAAATGCAGAAATTATGAAAACAGGGCTAAGAATTTCTGTTTAAGAGCGGAAACGAGTTGAAAGTATAAGAGTTTGGCAGTAAAAGAATTACTATTATGATTTAAGAACAGGCACAAGAACAGTATGTTGGATCCATAGTGGGTATAAGAGCAAACTTATAATGTAGAAGAGAGTAAATATGATATGAGAGAACTTGTGAGAGGGGAATACTGGATCGAGAGCACGTGTGGGAGCGGATTTGCGGTATAAGGACTATTATGATATGAGAGCACGTATAAGAGAGTAAATATGATATAAGAGAACGTATGAAAGCGGCATATTGGTATGAATAGTATGACCTCATTCTCATATCACCTCATGACGCCATCTTTTTATCAAGAAACAAGCTGTTTCTAACTTGAAGAAAACGAAAAAAAAGCGTACAAAATGGTGTTAACAATTTTGTATTCAAGTGAAAGTTAATATGTATTTTATAGAATTTTCATTAACTGATCCAGCTCTGTGGGGCTAGCTTCTGGGCTACTGGGTCGTACCAATCACGCTTAGGTAATTATTTTAGTACTTTCCAAGCCTTCGCATGCCACACCTGTATATTTCAATAAAAACTAGTAATATCCTTTCACTGATAGTTTCATGCTTAGTTTCATGGCATTCCTTAGATTTGTCTTAACCGTATTGACCTGGCTTGAAACCCGCTCAATTTCCGCTTTTGACCACGGCCTTGATAGCATTTGCAGTGCAACAGCTGCCAGCTCAAGAAATCTGCGGCTTCCACCAGAATCTTTGCAGAAGTAAGCCTCACTCAAAAACCTAGTGCTGTCGCTGGTATTCACCATTTTCTCGCCTTATTAATTTTGAATATTTTCAACTTTCAAGTGCTCCAAAATTGTCCTAATTCCACTTTTCTTAGCGCACAAGATTTTGTTGACGCAAAAAAGTCAACCTGTTGTAGAATTTCTAAATTATCTGGTAGACTAGTGTTGGTATTGGCAAATATCGTTAGAAAATAATGATGAGCCGGCCCCGTTGTATCACTTTTTATGTAACCGGTGGCCACATTAAAAATGGTGAAAAAAGCCAAACAATGTCTTAAATTCACAAGTTTTTCCCGCATTTGTTGTTCAAAAAAGCCAGATCTGGCGTAGTAGGCAGCACTGATAATGCCGGACAAGAGGATAATAATGGATGGAGAGTAAGAACAAGAGGGACTTTATAATACGACAGTTTCCGATCGAAGCCCATGAAACGAAACATTTTTCACCTTAAGCCTTGTATAGTATGCAGATTAAAGCTCATAAATTACAAATACAACAAAGAAACGCAGTACACAAGAGTGCGGTATTTGTATTGGGAATATATCAGAATTGGGAATCACAAGAAGTAAGCGCTTGTATAAGTGATCATCCACAAGTTCTACAGAGGAGCAACGGCATTCACAAGATATTAACGTTAATAATTATAGGATTTGCAGCCATATAAATCGAAAATCTGTTTCAATGGCAGCGCACATCCGCCATTCGCCATTCGCCATTCGCCATCCGCCAGCCGCCAGCACGAATTTCTTGGTGCGGTGAAAAGCCGTTGGAAAGCTGGAAAGCTGTCGCAAAGTTTTTCAATCACTGCGAATGAATCGGTGGCGGGTAGAGAAGGACAGAGAGGGCGAGAAACAGATTTCAGGTCGCCTCTGCTGCGGTGGACCAACGTTTGATATATTTAAAACTCGCTTCCCCGAACGAAAACAGAAATATGGCGGAGAACCTGGCGCGGGCAAGATGGCAGGATGATGGCAGGATGGGAGTTGCTTGCAGTCAAGTATTAAGCGCCGCGAAACTGAAAGTCGCCTCTTACAATAAAAAAAAAAAAAAAACTAGGAGTAAAGTGAAAAAACGTGGCACCAGCAACAGAAATTGCATATAGAAGTTGAGCTTATTATGTGCGTAAAACTTTGGCCGTCCTCGTCCCCAGCATCCCAGCATCCACAGCATCCCAGCACCTTCCCCGTCTACAGCCCATGCTCATCCGCAGCCTTGTCTTCGCTCTCATCCTCATCCTGGTCGCCGTCGACGCTTGCTTTTAAGTTACTTTGCGTATTAAGTAAACTTCACTGATAAAGTTCCGCCCTGGGATAAGAGAAGAACTACGAGCAGAATCGCGAGAGTAGGATGCAGGGCAGCAAAGCAGGAATACCCTGCTAGAATATAAAGATATAGAAGATGGTGAGACTCCAGCGAAGAGAACGAGAGAATGCTAATTGGAAGTCTGAGAATTCTGATGTGAGCCGCATATATCCTTGTGGACCAAACACTCATTCATTTGGGAGGAATATAATCCAAAAAGATTGATATCTTCAGAAGTACAGATGGGGAAATTGGAAACAGCTTTTGGAAAGGGTATTCGACTGATGGCTGAGTGTACCAAGGGTACCCCCGTATGATTAGGGGTAGTAGACGGTGGTTTGCATCCAGAAAATGTACCTTTCACTGTTGCTCTGTTGCATCTCCCAGACATCACCTTCACTCCTCACTCCCACTCTCTCCCCCTTCACCTATTCTTTTCTGACGCTCTTTTCCTTTCTCCCTTCTTTCCCACTCTCTGGAATCTCCTCTTTACTCCTTCTGGTCTCTCGCTTCCATTTTATTTTCATTTTAAGTGCTGGAATATGTCTTGTTAAGTAAGCAGTTAGTTTTTTGGTGCCCCATGTAGTCACTTCTGCCTCTGCCTCTGCCTCTGCCTCTGCATCCGCCCCTGCCACACACACACAAAATGTTTCGCAAAGTGTTTCTCCTAGACCTGCCCCACGCAGCCCCTGGGGCAGGCCTATGCCATGCCACTTGGTACTTGGTTAGCGCAAGGTTCAACCGTCAAGGCAAAAGTTACAATGTTCACTCTCATTTTTTTTCGGTTCCTCCTCCCTGTACCTTCTTCCCATCCTTTTTCTCCCGTTTCTTGGATTTCCTCTCTCGGCTTTTTTTTTGTATTGTGCCAAAAGTTTTGTTGTCTCTTATTTTTCTTTCGTTACTTTTTGTAGAAAACTTTAAATAAACCCAAAAAGTTAGCTTTTCCGAGAATAAGGGACGAAAGTCGAACGGCTTCGTGGATAAGGCCGGCACAGGGGGACACAAGGGAACAAGGGGGCGGTCCAAAGCATTCCCCGACATCAGTAAGCCCAAGAAGTTGCCCAAATCATTGGGATTAGACGGTGTGCCCAATGCAGGGGATTGACTGGCGATAAGCTTGAAACGGTAAGTGCAACCGGTTAACCGGTTAGCTGACGGCCGGGCTTTGTGTGTGAAAAGTGCTCAAAGATCACAGAAGTAAGCCTTCAAATTAAGTCGAGACGAAAGCGAAGAGCTGCTAATTGTTTAAGCCAATTCCAGTGCCAAGGTCGGGCATTTATCGCCCTTTTATCGATCACTTGCTGAATGTTTCAGCCAATGCCAATACAAATTTATCGATAAATTGTCGACGGCCTATCTATGAATGGCTATTGATTGATGTGCTTCTAAGCCTGGCTCTTATTTTATAAGCAATTCAAATCGAATACTCCATATGTATCGATTACTTATCGATAGATTCTCTCTTGCTCTGTTTGTCATACAACAGTGACGATATGACTTGCAGTGTCTAAAGTCAATTTGTGTTGCCAGTCGAGGGCTCGGAATGCAAATTGACAATCGGCGATAGAAGATAATAGAAATCACACACACGAAAAAAGGACACATCCCTATATACGGGGAACTGTTGGGCCAATCGGCGCAACGGTGTCATCGAAGGTAAGGGGTCATCTGTCATATTTATCCAACTTATTGCCCTCCATCCCCCCCATCACCCATCGCCCATCTGCCATTGTCAATGATGAACTCGCCTCTGGCGATGAACCCTACTATCCACTCCTTATAAGTGTCTATATATATCTGTGAAATCGGGCCATCCATCACACGGCTGGCAGGACTCCGACGACGACAGCTCGATTGTCCCCGAGCCCTAAGCCGCGCGAGAAGTCGACGACTCGAGGCCTAAATCCCAAATGCAAACGTTGCAGAAATTAAAACCTGAACGAAAAAAAAGTGGGAAAAATATCAGGGAAACGTGATTTGAAGTCTTGAATACCCTGGAACTTTCGGATAGAAAATGTTTTTGAAGGGAAATCAGTTCCCAGGAAAGGATCTCAGCTCTAGATATCTTTGAAATTCCTGCTCTGTAAAGCCCTTCTGCTCTCGTATATTCTGGCAGGACAACATTTCTTATGCAAGTCGATGACATACCCTGGACTCTTAGGGTATCAAAGCCGTAGCCAAATCAAAGACCAAAATTGATGAGTGCAAAAAATATGAGTCGCCGCTGCAGATACGAGTACTCGTAGGAGAGGGCCGGCCAGCAGCTGCTTCTGCAAAACATTCTTTTTTTTTTGATCGATGGGCTGCATAATTTTCCAGCTAGAGTCCCGCGGGGAAATGGAAAAAGGCCCAGGGGCGAGGGGCGAGCGGCGAGCGGCCAGGGACCGCGGGGGCAGGTAGCCTGAAAATCGCTTCTAGCATCAAAATCGATCATCGGCGCGGGGCGCAGTGAAATTTGATTGATGGCCTGATTGAAGGCTGAGAGTGTGGCGGGGAGTGTGGTTTGCAGGGGAGTGGCATGCCGTGCCGTGCCGCAAGCATTGTTTGAGCGACTCAATTGAGCGGAAAGTTGCTTTGGCTAATTGAAAATTGTGCGACGGGATTAGAAGTAGGACTGCCCCCAAAGACAGATTAAGCCCCAGGCAGTAGGATGCATATCGAATGGGGATCGGACCACTTCCCTTAGATCCGAAGGAACGTTGTGCAGCTGGCTATAGCTTAAGCAACTAAAAAATCAATGAATTATACAAACGATGTGGATATTTTCTTGGGCAGAGTCCAGAGTGACGGCAAAGACATACCTGCAAGAAGAAAAACATAAGCAAATTATCAGATTAGTATCTAAATAAAAGTGATTCTATAGAAAAAATAATGAAATGGGGGAGGACTTCATCTAAAAGAGGCTTCAAAAGAAAATACATAAACAAATATTGGAAGAAAAAGGTGCATAGTCCATAAAGAGCTACTGTCGATTGAACTTTTAACAGAGATAATATGGATATCATACATATTGATGGTAAGCGTTCAGCAATCATCTTTAGGCACTTAAGATTCAGTTGATTCAGTGATTCACGAAACCATCTATGCGGAGCAAAGTTCCAATTGAATGGAGCCACAGACGATGGACAATGATGATTGGGGGATTGGAGCTGTTGCTCTTGAGTACGATTCTGCTGCATGATGCCTGGTGCCTGATGCCTGATGATATGCAGCGTTTATGACGATAACGACGATGGGGGCCAGCATCGCAGCAGTTGGCGCTGTTTAATGAGCGGACAGCGAGCCCCATCATCGGCCATCAGCCATCAGCCATCTACCATCAACCATCAGCAGTGGGCCCCAAATGGAATGAATAAAGCAACTGCCCCCCACGTCCCGCGTCCCGCGTCCCATGGCATTCCCTTTTCGAACAATTAGAGGAGGGAGGAACGGAGGGAGCTGAAGCTGAAGCGTTGAATTATAGCATTTGCTTGGCTTCTCCGATGATTAATTAAATGGCATTTTAATGAGGGAACGAGAAAGAGACGAATGCTCGAATTGTCATTGAGTGCAGCAACAGCAGCAGCAGCAGCAGCAGCATCCAATAATGGAAGCCCTCGATGACGTGGATGATGCGCTGCTGCCACAGAATACTCTGCTGTGGAATGTGGAATATTTTTGGTTAATTTATGCAATTGAACTTTTGTGAAAGAGAGCAATAGAGTAGGGTTTGGCGTCCTCCCTTCTCTTTCTCCCTCGGTGAAGGGTCATCTGCAGAGTAGAGTTCTGGGGCATTGAAAGAGGTAATCCTTTGGCACAAAAATAGGAGTATCGTCGCTCCCATTCGATTAACAAACCATCATTCCACTGATTGATTCTAGGGGCGTCAGTTTTCCCGTCAGTTTCAGTTTGCCATTTCCCTCATCGAATCGAGCACCCCACTTGATGGCCCCTAAAAACGATAGCGAAATGGCCGAAGCCATGAAGGAGAGAGGACTCCTTGGGCGGGGTCCCTGGGAAGACATTGTGTGGCCCATTCATTGACTCATTCACGGGTCGCGACAAAGTTGCTTTTTGAATGTCTCCGAATGGAGGTCAAGTGTCGGTCTATTCCCAATCTCCCCATCTCTCCATCGCAACGTGGATATTGTATTCATCTGCTGTACTGCAGTGTTCGGTTCTCTGTTTTTCTGTAAATTAACACCATCACACACTTTAATTGACTTCAATTAAAACAAATAATGCCCGTTTCGAATGCCATTGCACAAAGCCTTCCCCTCCCGCTCCCCCTTCTCCGCATACTCTTCTGTATCTATATCTGTATCTGTATCTGTATCTGTATCTGTATCTGTATCTGTATCTGCCTCTGCCTCCATCTCTTCTATAGTCGTATCGTAGATATGTCTGCACTATTTGTTTCGATCTTTGTCATTGTCGTTGAGAGCTAATAAAAATGCAAACATGTAACCACCAAATGCTCTCTGTCGCTCGTCAGTCCCCTCCGTCCCTGCTCAACGTTTATTGAACAATTGAATGGCAAACAAACAGCAGAAGAGGAAACTCTCCGTACAGTACCCGCTGTTCGTGATACACTTTCTTTCTTGAGCGATGATGCATGATTCACTTTGGGGTATCCGCAAATTCGCTCGCTCATTCGCTGAACCATCGGGGATACACTCTTCCAAAGAGTATGTCGAAAAACAAGAGTATGAGGGGGCCACAACAATTGCTTGGGCAATTCATTCATTTCAATTCTATTCGATTCGATTCGATTCGATTCGATTCACTCGGTTTGGTGGGCACGGGGCAGGCGGGACTACAAATATATATATATATTCAAATATGCAAAATGGAAAGCAATCTCCAGCCCACAAATCGTGTGCCACAATGTGAGGCCGTACATATGTATGTCCTGATAGAGAGTCCTTTCCCACTCGAAGAGGGGGCAAATGGGTTTCAATTGTCCATTATAATTAACAATTTCATGTGGTTTTTCATTCCACTCGCGCACTCTTCTGGGTCTTTCCAAAACGATTCGGGGAATATGCGGAAATTGGAAAGTTAATGAAAATCGTACATTTCAATTGAATTGCACTACGTGGACGAAATTTACGGTGAAGTGCGTGCAAATGTTGCGCGATTCGGAAAATGGAAAATACGCAATGGGAAATTAGTCACGCGACAAGTGACCGGGTTGTATAATCTCATTTTGTTCTTATATTTTTTATTTTTTTTGTCTCGTCCTCGATCGAGTGGCAAAACGATTGTTTAATTGCAGAAGAAATTGATAATTCTCGAATTATGATGGTTTACCAACACTGAAACTAAAATGAAATCGTCGATTATGGCATAAGGATTATAAACCATGGATCGATTGAAAAACAAATTGAATGTTCTGAAAGAAGCTTTTATTTTTGGTAAATCGCTGTCAACACAGTTTTTGACTGTTTTGCAGCACTAAACAAAGTGTGCAATCACAGTTATAAGAATGTTGATTAGATATCATCGATTGAGATCAAATCGGTTGCATAATAAATGGAATATTTGTGAATATATCTTCGTTAACGAGTTTCTAACACTGGTTTTTGATTGCTTTCGTAATCTTATTGGTGTGCTGTCGTAGATTTAATTATTTGAACATAAAAGTGAAAATCAACTTAAGCTATATTTAAAACTGATTAAGTTTGAAAGTGTTAAGCGACACTAGTCTCATTGTTAGCACTGGCGCCACTTCGTTTACCAACCCCGAAAGTAAGCCAAAGCCGTGGCCAAAACATAAGATTCACATCAAATATCACACATTTTCTTTCAGTGCCTGGTGGTTTTTCCCTCTCGTCTTTCGCAAAAGTTTTCATCATAAACAATTACCGATTGGAAAAACAGCAGCAGCAAAGGAGGAAAGCCCTTTTTCATTTGATGTTAAACTTTTTGATAAGCAGCAGGCCCTGGTCACTCCCCGAAAATTGCCCAAAGAAACCCCACAATTGAAAGGTGACCCTTCCAAAGCGCCCAGCCTCATCTTCTGGGGGGTTTGGGGGCCTCTGGTCTCTGGCTTCTGGCTTCTGGTGTGGTGTCTGGTGTGGAGTCTGAGGTTTGGTTCTCGGTCGCTGGTGGTGTGGGAGCATTAAATATTTAATTAAATTCAGGCAGAAACCGCAGGCCCAGTTCCCGGTCCAGGTCCAGGGTCTAGAGGGGGATGCCGTCTAAGAAAGTAACCAAATGAAATGCTTTTTGCGGTTGGCATTGAAATGAAATGAAATGAGTGCCCCTTCCCCTCTGCCCCGCCGCCTCGCTGCCACTTTGCCACCGACTGTGACTGTGACTCCGACAACGACCCCGATATTCGTAGAGTGCAACAGAAGCAGCATCGGCAGCAGCAGCAGCAGCAGTGGCAGTGGCAGTGGCAGTGGCAGTGGCACTTGAAAATGCCACTGACAACCAAAAGGGAAATTTATAGCAAAAATGTATGTATTGTTGCACAGGATTGTGGCTGTTGCAAGTTGCGCCGTTGCCGCACTGTTGCTTGTTGTGGGAACAGCCGCAATGGAGGAGGGGGGTCTACGCAAAATATTTCCATACTTTTATTGCAAATATCTCATTCGCTCGCCCTTTCTCTCTCTCTTGGAGCTGTCTGTATTTCTGTCCGTCTGGCGGAGAGGAGAGGAGAGACCGTTTCTCGGGCTCCCCCCGCTCAACAGACATGTGTCAAGTTTTTGGGGTCTCGGGATCCATTCATATGCATTGCCATGTTTTAAATGCTGCCTACCCATCCACCGTCACGGCTCATAAATCACTTTGTAAAATGTGCTACGCGTCTGGGCCCCACAACTCCCAACTCCTGGCTTCCACCTCCTGTCTACCGACTCCTGGCTCCCATCTCCTGCTAATTCCACAGCCAGAGGAGCGGAGGAGAAGGCTCTGGCTCTGCCTCTGGCTATGGCCTGCTCTTTTCGTTTACGCCTCATTTAAAAAGCAGCTCCAAAAAAAAAAACCAAGAATAAAAAGCGAAGGGATGAACAAAAGTTTAATTGTAATAAATTTGCCACATACTTTGGCCCCCTGTCTTTTCGGGGGTCACCTTCCTTCGAGAGTAATGAAATGCTAAACAGACAACAGACACTTGTTGCCTCCTCCTCTGCGTGGCAGCCACGCCTCCACTCCACTCCACTCTACTCCACTCCACCCGTTTTGGGAGTCTGAAGTCTTGAGCTTCACACATGACACATGGCGTAGCAAAAAGTAAAAACAACAAATGGAAAACGAAAGAAGACCCACCCAGACAACAAGACAGTTTTATGACACTTTTGGCTGTCGGGGAACATTCTATTGGAACGGGAAATGGGAAATGGGAAATGGGCAATGGGCAATGGAAAATGGAAAATGAAATGAAGACTTGAATGAAAACTTTGAGAACTAATTGAGGACCCAACTCGAAAGACAATTAGGAGAAGTTTTCGCTATAGAGAGTAATTGAAATGAGAGCTTTACTCGCATTCTGTATCGTTTAGTGTTTACATGAGAATGGCAATTAGTGTGGCAGTGCAGTTGCTGAATGGCAGTACAGTCCGTCCCTCCTTGTGTCATTTTTCGTCGTGCAACATGAATGAACCAAATGTTTGCCAGAGAAATTGAAGCTGAGAAAACCCATAATGGAAAGCACTCAAAAGTTAATCTCAAGCTAAGGCTTCAGCTTGGGGGATCCGAGCATTTTTCGTGGGATAAGACGTACGCGCATAGAGGAATAGAGGCTTAGAGCTCTAAGAAGTCCATCGGGTGGAATCGGAGGAGTAGAGGCCATAAGGCCATAAGACGATAAGCCAGGAGCCCATATGCATGGATATGCATATTTGGGGGGTGGGGGCTGTCATAATACCATCCACCTTATCATCCATGGCAAATCAGGACATTAATTGGGCCACACACACACACACACACACACCGAAGGAGGAGGCACCGAAGGATGTGATGTGTCGCTGCTGCTGCTGTCAATGCTCGGGCGAGCACAAAAGCGACCCCATCTGAATGCAGACGTTGCATGCAACTCCTTAATGGCATAAGCGCTGCCACGGGAGTGCTACTTAAGACGCCGCTTCCCCGATTCCCCGATTCCCCGATTCCACGCTGCTCCTGCTCTAAAGGCCCTCTCTCCACCGGGTCGAACGGCTCTAACGGCTCTGGCTGGAATATAGATGCACAGATAATGCGAGGCACACGACCAGGCCAGGGATTGAGTGAAAAGGATTTCCCTCGTTGACAACGAACCAGCTCCTTCGACAGCTCCTTCGTCCTACGACAAGTGACTTCGACACTGCCGCCGCTTCACTTGGGGCGTGAATTGAGGAAACAAAGTGAGGCAAAAAAGGAAGTCGTCGACGATCCCCCGTTCTGTGTCTTGTCTCTTTTTTTGTGCAGCGTGTGTGTGGGCTGCCTGTCCCTTCAGCCTCATCCTGCTTCTGATGCTCTTGTGTCTCACTACACTTCCACAAGAGGGTCCCTTGTCTACAAAGTCTCGCTGGAAGAGAGCTAGCAGTGGGGAAGGATCACCTAGGCGCTGTTACCCGCTAGGAGAGCCAGAGCACTGGCCATAATCGGCAAAATATATCTCCCATTCCAAAAGGATTTCCAATTCTAAATGCTCTCCTCCTGTCTGTGGTGGAAGGGTATTCCACGCTGCGGTCTTGTCGCTGCCATTGCATGGCCCTCCCCCTTTTCGTGGGCTTCTTATTTCAGGCACTTCTTTTCAATCTTTTCTTTCAGTTTCAGCTTCATATACTCCTGTCTGTGCCTGCCTCTTCCCCATCCCCTGCCCCTGCTCCTGCCTGCTGCCTGCTGCCTGCTGCCTCCTGTTGTATTTCATCAGCAGTGCCTGCATAATTTCGCAGTGCATTCAGTGTCGCTTCTGTTCCGTCGCATCCTCTCTCTCTCCTGATGCTCCGATGCCAAGCGAAGCGCGATGCGATGCGATGCAAGGCGATGTGAGGAGTGCCCCATGCAGCGTGTGGCGCTATTAACACTTTTGTCATTATCGGGCAATGGGCTGACAGGCTGCTTCTGCTACTGCTTCGTCTCTGGAGTGGGTGTCGGTGTCGGTGTCGCTGTGTCGCTGTGTCGCCGTGTCGTTGTTGGGGGGAGGCTACGGGCTGCCGCTTAAACGCTACGGTTAATGTTACGCAGGTGGGGAGCGGGCGGAGAGGCCAACGGACGAATGGGAGGATGTTGAACATTCACGGAAAACGGAAGTCTCGACTTCCGTTTGTCGCTCCCATTGCCGGGGCTGATGAAGCCATTCGATATAAATGCTGGCGGACAACGAGGGTCCATTCTCATTCAGAATATCTCCTGCTGCTCCTCCTCTTCCTGCCCGCTTCCTGCCCGCTTCCTGCCCTCTTCCTGGGGAACCCATTTGGCATTCATGTGCTCCTCTGGACGTGGCATGCGTATTCAAGTGTAAGCGAGTTGAAGTGTCATTGCGAATTTGGAGCACGGACTGGGAGCAGAAGAAGGAGCAGGAGGAGGCTCCTCCCCGCATCCTCACTGCTGTCCGCTGATTAGGGTTGGAGCAGCGGCCCCCTACAATGGCCAGGACATGACATGACGTGTACAAGTGGCACGGGGTTCGCTCAATGGAAAATTTAGGTTACTTTTGAAGTGGACCCAGGGAGGGTGGGCGGATGCAGGATGCAGGATGGGGGGATACTGATGCTGATGCTGACAGCGATGGGGATTTGATTGTTCCGGTGGGAGGTGCGAGAGGTGCGGGAGATGCGGAAAGATGCTTCACTCCTCAGGAGATTTACAAGGGGGAAGATTTAGATGGCTGATGATTTAATATCGATAATGATAATCGCATCGTAATTTTACCACTATTATAGATAGCGATCCAAGAAACTAACTATTCACTCTTTTCGTGTCGGTCAGCCGACGTTAAAACATCTTTAAACTTTAAGATAGATTGAAATTATGGTTTGGTCATCCTGCGACCCTATAGTTCGCTCCTGCAGCGATCCAATCCAATACCATGTATCGGTAATCGATAAAAGATAATCGATGGTAATCGATTAGACTAATTACCCCTCAAATTGCGACATTTCATTGTGAAGCAATTGACTATCGAGATCACGACAGCTGCAGCACTCATATCGATAGGGAATATCGAAATTAATCCATCACAATAACGGTACTACTCGTGTGTTGTTATCGATAACAAGCGGTCGATATGTAATCGTTGAAGCTTGTGCAAAGCTGAGCTTGAAGATATTTCCTCAGATCCATTCATATCGAATCTATCGAGTGTGAAAAATGCACTATCGAAGCCTTTCCGATAGTTAAAATACAAATATTGAACACAGAGAGCATAAAGGATCAGAGCGCTCGTTGACCGCACGGAGGATAATCCGATTGCAATAAAGAATCATCGAAGCATCGGACTCAATCAGGATGTGGCACCCACTAGCGACTCCCGTTCAGACTCCCTTTCGTTCATCGGTTGTCGCTTGTCGTCGCATTATTACCCCCCAATATTACACACAGTTAAATGGCATTCAAGCGAACAAAAAGAAGCCTGGAAAATGGAAAAAAAAACTCCTCATAAATGGCCGGTCTGCTCTCCCTCTCACCCTCTCTTTCAGTGGGAATGGAAATTGAAGTTTATCGACATCGTTAAAATTATCTTTACGGGCATCATTGACAAGGATACGGCTACGGCTACGGCTGCGGCTACGGTAGGAGCCGGGGGCTACAGGACACAGGCCTCGACTCTTGTCGATTGCCACACTTTCGTTCCTCGCCCCTCCCCCTTCCTCCCATTTTATTACTTATGCCGCCGCCTCATATAAATTCACATTTTCCACATCATTGAGCCCTGGTGGCAACAACCACGACGACTACGAGGACAATTTGCATGTGGAGGCCATGGTGTAGCCGGGACGCTGTGTGGCACCGAGGAACGGCCGGAGTAAATTGACACACAATTTTGCCTGCATAAATCTTAAGCAGAGATAATGCCGCACGTAAAAAAGTCAAAAATGATTTACAATATGTCGGATGTATGTATGTATCTGGAATGGCAGAGAGCAGAGAGCAGAGACGCAGATCTTCGACAGCGCAACGACTTCTGCCAGACGGCAGACGGCAGACAGCAGACGCCATGCATATGAATTATCGATTGTGAGTGCAGGGAGCACCGAGAGAGCGAGGTCTCAAGTCAGATGGCCGTGCCCAGAATCCGATTACATACGAAATTAAGTCGATAAATAATTCATTTCACTCTCACTCTCTCAGCCTTCACGTCTGCCCCAACGCCCGAATGCCGAACGCCGATTGCCGAATGCGGAAGCGGTCATTTGTGGCAGTAGCCGCCACTTCAGAGGGCAAACAGAATGCAAATGCAAATGGAAATGGGGACTGCATTTGGTGTTCTTTTATTCAGCTCTCGATTTCATACGATTGCAAAGCGATTGCTTGGCATTTGCATATCGATTGTATCGATATCAGTGGTCGATATCTGTATGCGTGAAAGGGGCTTTTGTTTTTGTGTCATATGAAGCGCAAATGAAGGTTGACATTATGGTTTCTTCTTTCTCTCTGATTCTCTTCAATTTTTCCCTCAATATTTGTACATATTTTATCGATAAATTATCTATTATCGCTTTATTGTATGAGATTTCTTCTCTATTTCTCCTGAAACTCAAGCATCGTCCTCTCTCTTTCCCAGTTTCATCGTTTCAATTGTTCAGCGATGATCGGAACCTTCTTCCACCGATATATTTCCACCAAACTTCCACCTTTGCCTGCTCAATCCCAAATACATGTGCGTGTAATTTCCACCTTTCTTAACGCCCACACATTATTTTAAACCCTTTTTGCATAACGCTTTCCATCCGCTGACTTGTCGCTCTCCCTTTTTCGGCCGCATTTCCATTTTCGGCTTATCAATTGCATTCGACGTCCAAACGACACCGGCAATTAAAAGTGAAGCTATGAAAAATCACGGCCCACGGACCCATTCGCATTCGGTTTTGCAATCAAATCAAATTCACATTCCACATTTGGCCACCAGCAAAAGAGGAAAAGCTGTGGACGACGAACCACGGGCCCCAAAAAGGAAGGAAAAACAATCTCCGCATTTTGTAGTTATTTAATGTGGACGGGGACAGAGTGTCCGAACTCTGCATTCAATTCATAACCACGTTCCGATATCGTTTGGGTCAGGGATATGCACACACACACACACACATACATATATGGCATGCAGGGATCTGTGGCGCCTCTGCTTCTGCCTCTGCTTCTGCCTCTGCCCCTGCCTCGTCCTCGGGCAATTCGGACTTTTATTATGTGCGCCACTTTTTGCGGTTAAACGATTTTTATTTGGCTTTCCATTCGCATAGCAGAAGCAAAACAGGGAGTCAATGGCCAGGATTTGGCCGATGATGCCGACAATATTTTTTCAATAGCTTTTCCCTCAGGTTTTCCCCAGAAACGATTCATTTCATTCTGATTTTATTATTTAGACCTGCTCTATCTTTTTCTTTTTCTTTTCCGTTTGGTTTTATTCTACTTTTATTTCGGTTTTCTCTCTTTTCTGTTCTGTTGCACATTTTTCATGTCACTAAAAAGGTTTGCCACCGCCACCTCCCCCTCCCCCTCCTCCTCCCCCACCCCACTCAGATGCCACAGCATCAAGTCGCATCGCTCGTCTGCTGCTGGATAACGTTTTCCCCCCATTTATGTTTTCCTCCTGTTTTTTCGTTTTGCATATCTGGCTCTGTCTCTCCGTTCGCTGAGGTGCCCTACACAGCCTTTATGGCTAGAGTTCTATGAGCTCCTATGGCTCCTAACGATAAATTATCGTCATTTCGAATGACTAGCATCCGATAATGAACACTTAGATCTCATTTCGACTATAAAGCCCTTATGGATATCGGTTATCGATATATTTAGATCGATAAATTATCGGTAATCGGTATCGGTTTTTAATCGGTATCAGAATAGGTACTTATTCAAAAATATATCATAAAACTTATCTGAATAGTTCCTGCAATATCGATAGATTATCTTTTTTATCGATTTCAATTTCAATTACTAAAAATTCCCTATTAAAAATTGCATCATCTCTCTTCTATTATATACAAAAGTTTTTGGTCGTCGTGGTCGTCCCGATATTTTACGCGCAGGGGGCTCGTCTCCTGGCTATCGATAATACTAAATTAATCGATAAAATTAAGTTTGACTACAAATTATTTTAGAGTCATTTGTAACATTCGATAGCATGGGATAATCGCTCGCTATCGATAAGCTTTTCATCGAAATTCGCTTACGGGACAGTATTTTGTATACCCTACACTTCGGAGAGCCACTAAACATCGCTTAGCAGCAGCCCTAACCCCCCCATGGGGCGTGCTGGCGTGCTGTCCGTCTGGAGTAGCATCGGTGGGGCAAGTGCACTGGCAGGGCAGTGGCAGGGGCAATCGCTGCTGGGTTGCGGCCGAATCTAACAGCATATAAATATTGGATGTATTGAAAAAGCAGTGGCAACAGTGAGAGAAAAATAAAGCCCACAAAGAGGAGGGACGAAAAATAACATATTTCCCCCCTTGCAACCGGGGCACATATGAGCGCTCGCTCGTTCTCTCGTATCTGTCTGCTCCATTCGGAGGCGACCCCACTTCCATCGCAGAAGCCACCGCCGCCACCGCCGCCGGCTGCCATTTAATAGCATGTGTCAAGTGCATTGAAAAAGTCTATTTACGTTGCAATTGCAACTGTGGCAACAACCAGTGCCAGTGCCAGCGCCAGCGTCAGTGCCAGAGTCAGTGCCAGTCCCTACCACTGTCGCTGCCATTTAACCCTTTCCATTCCATTCCATTCCATTTCACTTCCCACCCATTCCTTCCCGTTCCCATTCCCATTCCCAATCCCATGCCATTCCATTTCGCGTGCGATTTCTGTTGATGATTTTGTATTTTTAGGATTTGCATCAGGCAAAACAAAAAATGGGACTACAGATAAATGAAAGGCTCTCCAAGATGGTTTTTTTTTAAACAGCAACAAATTAAATTCGATGCGAAAAATATTGTATGTGGTTTGCGGAATTTCATTTAATTTGCCGAGCTCTGTATTTCTCTTTGCCTGCTGGAAAACTAAGTCGAAATTTATGTTTCATAACCAATAAAAGAGGAGTGATTCAGACGGTATGTCCATGGATTTATCGCATATTGAACGAGGGGGGGGGGGGGGGGGAACACTTTTGCTCTTCGAGGAGGATGACTAATAATGAACCCCACTTCCCAAAGGCCGCTATAATCGAGAGTGCTGGCAGCTGGCCACACTTTTCCCCACTTGAAAAATCTATTAATTATACAAACGATGTGGAAATGTTCTTCGAGGGACAGTCGTGTGGCCTCAAACGCATACCTGCAAAGAGAAAGAACAAACAAAATATTGTGTTAGTGTTTAATCAAAAGGTAATCTTAGTTTTAGATAGAAGAGACAAGCCATCCGGAACCGATCGCCTCTACAGGTCACTTAGGAACCCCTCAAAAGAAAGCATTTCCCTTCGTTGGGCTTAAAGCCAAAATAAAACATAGTTCGTAGATTGAATCGATATCCTTTCCCCCCGTCCGCGTCGAAAAGGGTATGGAAAAGACATCCAAACGATGGGATGATGCTGATGTCATCGGGCATCGGAGTGGCGTCAGCCTCGGCGGCAAGGACAAACTTTCGCTTTTCCTTATGGGAAACGTCAGCCACCCCAAATGTTCTCCCTAATGTGTATGCTGGATGGCTTTTCCCCCCTGCTGCTTTCCCACAGCTTGTTGGCTCCCCAGTAATTGACATTCGTGATTCAGATGCAGTCGAAAGATAAAAATGAAAACTTTGGCTTTTCCACCAAAAAACAATCAAGACATAAAGTCATCTCCCTCCTGCTACTCCCTCCTCTGTGGTGCTGGTGGTGGCTCTTTGTGGCATGCCCCATCGAACGACATTGTTCGTTATGAAAATTGAAAATTTATAGCCAGCGAATGGAAGAAAGTTGTACGCGCGTCCCTTATTGTAATTTAGAAATTAAATTGTATTAAGCAAAAGTTTGTTTGAGAAGAGGGAATGCACATACATATACACATATACACATAGTCGTATATCGTATCAAAAATATATTTTATAAATGGAGTGTTGTGGGGGGCTTCCAGTGGCAATTTCAACACTGTTTATGAATTCATGGCAACTCAAACGAAAAGAACATTCTGCAATAACAAAACATCGCACAAGAAAATAAGAAAAGAAAAAACCAAGGAGAAGGCGAAGAGTCGAAGTTGAATTTCCAAGATGATGTCAGCGCCAGTTGGCTTCCTTCTCATTGATTCCGATGCGAAACTTGCCAATTGCAAGACTTGCAAGACTTGCAACACTTGCCCTTCCACTCGTTTACCCACAAAATGGGTCAACTTGTCTGCTCTGGCCACACTCAAAAACGAACGGCCAATTGTCACTGCATTTGGTAGCAGTCGAGCTGTCGAGGGGGCAGCAGAAGAGCAGAACAGCGGAACAGCAGAACATCTGAACACCACAAGGAAGCTACTTTAGCTACTACTTTGCTGCCCACTTAGCTTCTCCTCCCGCCCCACCATACAATATCTATGTATATCTGTATCGAGGGTATACCCTTACGTACATAAATATATACTGCTCGTTTGGCTTTTTCTTTTGGGATGCCCTTCCTACGGAGGTTTCCTTAGAGTTCCTCCAAGCTTACGTGTCATTCGAAGCGGACTGGAGACCATTTGACAAGGGTTCTTCTGGTCTACCTTAGATAATACGAAATAAATCGATTTATAGATGGATAGATCGCTAAATTGAATTTGGGTTGAATGCTTAGATGGTATCGAAATCATTTGATACGTGTTGATTCTGGTATTTTGACAATGCAATATTAAAACTGTATATATTTGATCGATATTTTCCATTTTGACGAAAACTTAAAATATATAGATATATCGACACACGTTGCCACAAGTGATTTCTGTATTATTATGATAACAGCTTATCGATAATTTTGATCGTTCATCGAAGTAATTTGCTACGATTTAGTCTCATATTTTGAAGATGAAATACTAAAAAAGTATCGACAAATTCGATGTTTGTCTATAATTTCGATTTTATCGATATCGATTAGTTTTGCGAGTCAAATAATTTTTTTTTCAGCTCATGTCCAGCTGCATTTAAGAGAAATCTTAGCTTAAATTTGAGAAAGATCCTTACGTACCGATAGAAAGATGAAGCCCGTGAAAAGATTTATTTTCTAGGTATTTTATGGAAAAATCGATAACAGGTGAAGATTTTAACAAAGAAAAACGCCCCCAAAGCTATGAAAGAGTCTCAAAATGTGAGAAACTGTACTTCGAACTTTGTTCTCACTGCGCTTGCAAAGTGTATCTCCTATTTCGTGGCTATCTCTTGATTTTCTTCACTTTTTTAATGCTGACTTTGCATGTCAACTGCAGCTGCAGGAGCAGCAGCAGCAGCAGCACCAGATGCCTTGTGCTGATGCCAGTGCTACTGCCACTGCGACTGCTGATAGACACTTGATTCTCTCTCGACTCTTGATTCCGGGAAAAACTCCGCAGCACTAGAGACCGTGGGAGAGGGTGGCACCGTCGAGCAGCAATCAGCAGACAGTGAAATTCAGAACCTACCAGAGGCCTTGACTTTCAATTGTTTTTCGGGGGAATCCTTTTGGGAACAATTTAACTAAATAATTTAATCATCGGCGGGAAAGCGAAATAAAAAAGAAATTTGCTCGGAGCTTCGGCCTGGAGCCGAAGCCAAACGAGCTTTTAATTAGCAAAAAGAAGCCTTCGATGTGTAATCAACTCTGGAGCGGAGCGCTGACTGAGGAGTGCAGGAGTGGAGGATAGAGAAGATTAAGGCTTAAGACGAGAGGAAACTGCAAAAGAATTCCATTAGCAGCAGGAAGGGGAAAACGCTTTCATTATGATTAGGTTTCCCCTCGCTCCGACGCGGGCGAGGCGGATAAGGCAGGTAGTTACGGCCGACACAACTGTACTTCTTTCATTATTCAGGTGGTAACCCTGCTCTGGCTGCCTGCCTGCCTCTGTCACTCGATGGAACAAGAGAAGAAAACTGTCAAATGGCTTTGAGTGGAGAGAGTGGAGAGTGGAGAGTGGAGCGTGGAGCGTGGAGCATAAGTAGGAAGTTCTTGAGGCAGCTGCCGTTCGCCATCATCGTGGAATTGAAGTCAATTGATGAGGTTGCCACCGCCTCTTTGCCCCTTCTCATGTTGCATGGTAATAATAGAAGTAAGACAGAGACAGAGTCAAACAAATGAACAACTAAACGAGGCAGTAGGCCCCCGCCATGCCTCAGATGTCACTTTGTCGGCGACTTTGAAGCAGCAGCTCTTCTGCCTGGCTCCTGCTCCTCCTCCTCCACCGCCACCTCCATTTGTGCGACTCTGCCTCAAGTGGGTGAAAGAGGTTTAATTAGGCGCCGAAGATGAAAGGCAGGGCGTGGCGAAAAGAATGATAATTATGTGGAAAGTGTGTGGGAGTTGATTGTTCCAAAAGAAGTTTCACCTGTGAAACGGTATAAATGTTCGGAAGACGAAACAGCTGTAGATCGGTTAGGAAGTCAACACAAATATGAGCCCTGCTCTTGTGGCACATAAAATACTGATTTTCAGTCGCAGTCCTTGGTACTTTTATCCCGCTTTTATTTCGTTTGACAAGGCCGTGTTCCATTCCCAAAACATTCCAATCTGCGTGACGAAAGGCCGGGCATAACTGTACATGACAACAATGGAATGGTCCAAAAAGGGAAGAAAGGGTTGCCTGCCACAACAGCAACAATGTGTGTCTCTGTGGAAGGGGAGAGTCGCGAGTCGCGAGTCGACAGTCGAGAGTCATGCCCCCAAGGCGTGGCAGCAGCAACAGTGTTGCCCCAACCGCAATGTGGAATCTGCGCTGCGGTTGCCTTTTTCTTTCTTTCTCTCTCTTTTTTTTTTTGCCCCATTTCTGGCTCATTTTCTTAATTTCCTTTTTGCCAGCGTAAATGTTTATTGCTCTTTGTTGCTGCTCCTTTCTGCTGACCGCATTGGCAACCCTGGCAGCCCTTTTATGGACACTGTAAAGTGTAAAGTGTAAAATGGGAAGTGGGCAGTGGGAAGTGGGGAGAGGAGAGCATTTGAAAGCTGTCATAAATAGTTTAATCACTGACTTTGTGTGATGTGCGCCAAAGTGTGCCTTCAAAAGAGCGCTTCAATGTGTCGCTCGGCAGCCCTGGCGCCCGCATCCGTTTGTGCACCAAACGCTGCCGCTGAACGACAGTTTGTGCAACTGTCAGGCCATTATTAAAATAATATGATTGCGTTCCGAGTTGCATAAAACTTTGTGCTGCTCCCGCCCTTGCACCAAAGTGGAATGTGATCACTGGTGATGCATGCAACAGCAACAGCAGCAGCATCAGCAGAGACTGGAACAGAGCTGATTAGGCCACAAATCCTATCCTGTGATGCCCACAAAAGTTTTTGGGGGAAATCCCTTTTTGGGCAACGGGTTATTTAAAATTCAATTAGATATTCTCCTGTTGCTGCTGTTGCTGCTGTTGTTGCCAGTTGTTGCAGTTGCAACATTGTGGCCGTCGGACTAATTCAACACGACTTTGGGCCCTAATTAATTTCCAAATGTTTCGTTTTGCCCATGCATTTGCTTGCTGTTTTGGCTACTGTTTTCATTCTAATGATGTAACTTGATCTGCTGGCTCTGCCTACGCCTACGCCTACGCCTACGCCCCGGAATCCCCCGGTGCATGGTCGCCTCTAATTGGTGGTGCGGCAGCCAAATGTGGTCGATATGGAGATATGGAGTTGATTTAATGATGACTGAATGCCCCTCCGCTAATGTGGCCCACACAGTTTAACGATAAACCAACGAGAGATGTGCGTTCCGCTGGGACTTTCAGACAATGCCATTGCGCTAAGAGGATGATTTATCGATTTAATTCCGATTCAAAACTATAGACCGATCGATAATTGCCCCAAATCCATCAGGAAAAGTCGCTTTGGTTCAATTTTGTTGTCCAGTGTTTTCGTTCCACTAATTTCCGACCAATTGTTTGGAGCTTGTTCCTAATACTGACTCTCCACGAGTTTAACGCCGTGTTATGCCAACTGATGGATTTTAATCAAAGTATAACCGATTCATTACTGAATCTTATTTATCTTATCTTACACATCTTATTTATTATTGAGTTATTTCCTAACCAAAAAGTTTCAAGTAACTTTTCAAGTCGGTTTTAATCGATAGCTACATAAGTCAAGCCGATAGGCGCTTCAATGATGAAGAACCTTGGGATATAAGCATGGCTCTTCTTTTCCTCCTCCTCCTCTTCGTTTTCGATAAACAATTAGGGGCAGATAAGTGTAGTACAGTTGTGTGAGGCAATCACTACTGTTGTTGCGTGACTGACAAGCAGCGCATCGGCAGTACCAGTGGCAGAAGCTGAACGCTGCGTTGCACATGCAACATGCAACACAATGACGGGCAATTGTTGCTGCCGTTCTTCTGTTCTTCTCTGGCTGTTCCCATTTCTTTTGTTCCAATTTGTACCCATTTTTTGTGTGTCTCTCTGTGTGCTTTTTTATGGCAGAATTACTATCAAGCGCCAGAGCAAAAATTGACCTCGTGCCACAAAACAGGGGAACGCGAAAGGGGCACTGTCAGCAGATCGAGCAGCAGCAGCAGCAGCAGCTTCCCCTGTGGCGGCCTCCATTGGTTGCGGCACATTATGACATTTGCACAAATATGTACCTATAAAACACAAGCCTTTGAATGCCATGCATCTGCATCCTGACATTTTAGCCAGTGCCAGGCACGACCTTTTCCCCTCAAAAAGCAAGGGAGGTCGGAGGTGGGAGATGCAAAAATTATTACTAGGAAGCAACCGATGGGTGCAGCTGCATCACTCCAGATACATCCACAAAGATGTTCAATTAAAATGCAATTAGGGAGATACTCCTCCGCTTTGATGTGCTTTCTTTCTGTGGGAAATGCAGGCACCTGAACCGCAAAGCACACGCTTTGTTCAGGAAAAACCACTTGATGATCTTTTAATTAACACACAGGAAAATCCAACCTCGAGAGCGAGCACACACAGGATTTCGCCCCTCTCTAAAAAACTAATCCAATTAAGTTATGAAAGCTAAAAGAATTTCCTCTGCATTTTTTCCCAGGCATTTGTGTATGTGGCATGATGATGGAGCCAGCAAACAAATTTCCAAATGAGTTGTGTGCGTCGGGAGTATGACCGTCGGCCCGTCGCCCCATCGGTCCATCAGTCCATCGGTCCATCTGTCTGCTCTATATGCGGCTCTGTCTGGCTGTCTGTTGGGGCATTTAACGATTGCTGCATGTCGGAATATATCTTTCCCCACTCCGGCCCCTGTCGTACTCGTTTTTCGACAAATTGATTCCACACACAGTTCTCATTTCTCTCAACCATTCAGCTCATTCACATTCACATTCCCCTGCCCCATCCCTATATTTTCAAGATCTCCCAACAAACAACAACGAGCTTCATCAGCAGAACAATTATAATGCTGGCGTCTGCGTCTTTTATACAACATTTATTATATGCATATAAACAGTGGCCCCAAGCCCCAAGCCCCGCACAGTGGAGGGGGCAGTTGTGGTGTGGCATCATTATGAGTTATATCCAAGTCATGGCATCGTTGTCCATGAGAAAACTATACGAAATTTGGTTTATGGCCCTGGCAGACCCCAGACATCGTCTGGATGATCGATGTGGCAAATGTTTCCCCAAAACTTTCAACGGGTAGACGCGCTCTCCCTCGTCGATGAATGATTTGGGAAACAATCAAAGACCCATCCAAAGAAAAATATGATAAAAAAGTCACACATTCTTGTGGCTTCGCCGCGAAAGCACCCGCATAAAGTGCGTCCAAGACGCCAAGGACTTCTCAAAAGATACATAGATTGCATAAATATCAATGAAGGAAACCCAAAGTCGATTCAATGGTCATCAGATATTAAGAAAAGATACAAAAGAACAAAAATCAAGATAGATACGAAATTTAGCAACATTTAAAGATGAAAAGATACTTGGATATACATACTTAAGATACAACAGTAACACAGTACATAAAAAAGTATCTCAAAATATACAAAAACTATCTCCAAATATACCAAAAGTATCTCAAATTCTTTGAAGGCCCCTTGAAAGATACAAAGATAAAATTACAAAAGTTACTTCTCAACTGAAGAAATCAGAATTCCGAAAACATTTTGACTGATTTAAAAATACTTCAAAGCTATTTTGGGACACAAAAACTTTCTTGTTTCTTGAATACAAATCAATGACACAATTCCACTTTTCTTCTCGTTGCCAAAAAAATTCCATAGATACAAACTATTTATGACACTTAATCTATTTTTTTTCCTTATTAAAAATCTATCGAAATCTACCAAAGATACAACAAAAATCTAAAATCTAAGAAAAAAACAACAAAAGGAACAAGAGATGTATAGTGATATATTCTGAATGGATCTTCAAAAGTATTTGAATATATTGCCACATAAATAACATATCTTTTTCCATTAAAACAGCATATCGAGATAGTCATAGATACCAATGGTTTAGTAAAGATACACCTCTTGTGCTTTCTTCATTAGAAGATACAAATACTGTGCTTTCTGGCCCTTTTAAGTAAAAGAATTCTTTAAAGATGGAAAAGATACGAATGATTAAACTTGACCTTTAAACCAAAGACATTGCCTGTTCTTCAATCCGAAATGAATGAATACAATGAAAAAAAAATTCGTACATCTTATAGATGGTCAATCTTTGGACGAAATCAAAGACTCAAATAGTTCAAAGATACAAATTCTTATTCCTTATCAACAGTTTAGATACAAATTCAGACGTTTACTCTCTAAGCAAACCATAAAATACTTTTTTAGGCCTCCAAACACTTTAAAGATTCTACAAGAGGTCCTCAAACATTTGTGAGATACTTAATTTGAGCTCGGTAAACAGTTCAGAGATACATTATCGCTCATTTCAGCTGCGCAAACAGTTCATTTGGCTAAATCAACACACAGCCAATTCCAAAATATACAAAATATACAGAAATCGGAAATCAGAAATTCAATAACTGTCGGGACACAGAGAATCCACAATTGTGCGCAACTTTGTCATAATTTGTTTATAAGCAGCTCCCCTTTCCCGAGGACACGGAGGAGTAGAGAGGTTCAACAATCACCAATTTCACATCAAAACGAAACGAAACGAAAACAAAACAAAACAAAGAGAGAAAGAGAGAGAGAGAGAGAGCTCTAGACAAATAAATTTCATCGTACAAACAGTGCATCCCAGTTGATGTGTCAATTGCGGGAGACAGGGAGAACCAAACTGCAACACAGGAAAATATTAGAAGAGATAGCGAGAGCGAGAGAGAGAGAGAGAGAGAGAGAGACAAAGAGAGAAGAGACCAGAGACCCCATTCTATCCTTCAGATGCTGGCCCCAATTGAGCATCTCAATTCGCAATTTGCCATCAACGCGCGTCCATCCATCTATCGACAGTTTTAATAACCTTTTTTTTGGTTTCTTTGCGCCATGTTTTGAGATGTTTTGTTTGGACAGTTTGGACAACGGACAGACAGGGGGGATGGATGGATGGATGGATGGATGGATACGAGTATAGCCCATGGAATGATGATGGAATGAACCAAATATTTGATGGGTTTTCCTCCCGATACTGCATGCGCTTAATGAAATTCTCCATCTTCTCTTGCGGTTTTTGTGTTTACAAATCAAATGCAACTTTCGACTTATGTGGTTTGATTGATTTCGAATGGAAACCTGTTGTGGCATGTGCATATGGCATATAGAGACGGGAAATGGCGCTCTTTCGGGCTCTTTGGCATAGGATCAGCGGTGGGCAGGCTGATTCAATCAATGTGCTCAATGCTCGGGCATTCTGTTTTTCTGCATTCGCTTGTGCGTCTTCATTTTATGTAAGAAATAATCAATAGACGATTCAGAACATTTCAGCTTCGGTTATGCAGCAGCGCCCCTCGGTCGCTCTGCTTTTGTTTTGTTCGGGGGATCGAAACATACCTAAGATATCCATTTCGAAAGTGTATCTAAAGCTTCGAACACCAATTGCTTAGTTTTTATTTCCGCTTAGAGGAAATATTTTCAGAACAACACACGTTTGCACTTTTCTGTTTCCGAGTCTTTTGGTTTCTTTGCCATTTTTTTTTTGTTTTGCGTTTTATTTCGATTTTGTTCCCAGCAATTATACAAACACGGAGATACATCCGCCCGCATCCGCATGCACGGACACACAGATACAGATACTCTCTTCGACACAAAACTGTCTGCAAACTTTTCAAGCGTACAGTTCCGCCTCTTTCCAGGGGCATCCCCCTCCCCCCCATTTCTCATTCTACCCGTTTATTTTCGCATAGTTTCGCGCGGAAATCCATTGGATGCGTCGAAAACATTTAGATATTTGTTGGCTAGCAAAAATCGCCGTTAAAATGGGGTCGCCCTTGGTCCCGTGCTCCCCTCAGAGCACAGCGACAGAGCACTTTCCGCATCAATTGGCGAGAGCCTTTTTCTGTTTCTGTTTCTTTTCTTGTTTTTTGTTTTATTGTTGTCTTTATCAGCGAGGCGAGCGAAGATACTCGTAAATTTACATCCATTTGATGGCCGTTTCATAAAGATACTCCTCTCCCGTTCGCTTAAATTGCGCGCATAGAAATCTATCTGACAATTAGAAAGGGATTGGCTGGGATGGGATGTTATGGGACGGAGCGCGCAATTAGGGGACGATTGTCCCGAAGAGACGCGAAAATGCTTCAATTCGATGATTAATGGGATATCCTATAGATGCAGATAGTTACGTATCTTGTTAGTCTGTTCTTTCAATGTCACGATACACATCTATCTATCTACTGAGGTCCGGTCTCGTTGGGAGCTACGGCTAGGGCGCCGGCTCCACCTTTATACCCGATACTCAGTCAGTAAGGGAGTTGCCAACCATTTGACATTTATCAGACAACAAAAGATGTATCCTAAGCACTTTTACGCATTGATTTGGGACTCCTCAACCACTTTTGTATCCCTCAGTGGCTGGCTTTCTACCTAGTGGTATCTGGTAGAGCTGTATCTCCCTGGCTGGCTGGCTAATGAAGCAAAGACAGGGCTCGTTAGACGATGGGCCGATACCTACCCACAAGCCGGGATCCTGGGATGCCAACAAAGGAACAAAAGCCCCAAAAACGGAACAAGCAGCAGACTGGCGCCTGACCTTTCCCTAATTCCCAATCAATAAGACAAACACGAAACCAAAGCCAAACCAAAGAAATACACGACGACAAACGCAAGGCGCAGAGGCAGGGGCTTGACCCAGAAATCCAGGGGAGCCCCTAAGCCCCAACCCCTGGTCTAAATATACAGGCAGTAAATGCGTAGATACTTGCCGCAGAGGCACTCCTACTCATACTCGGGCACGACAGCTACTCGTACATACAGAATTTTATATATTTGGCGACACATTTCATTTTCTCGGACAAGCAGGAGATGGGAGATGGGATATGGGAGATGGGCGATGGGAGAGCATACACTCTTGTATTTTTAGAATTTTTCGAGAATTATTTTCCGCTGTGTGACAAAAAGAAAATCAATTCCAGAGACTAGCAAGGCACTTTGAAGTCCAACGAATTGTGAATAGAGGAATATCTCTCTTTTTGGTTTTGGTTTCGGTTTTGGCTTTGGCTTTGAATCATATCTAAAATCTCGTAGCTTAAGCCGAAACTCATTTAAATGCCTGGCCTCTGCTTCTGCTTCTGGTTCTGGTTCTGCTTCTGGTTTTTGTTGTTGCTGTTG
This sequence comes from Drosophila miranda, assembly GCF_003369915.1. Taxonomy (NCBI): domain Eukaryota; kingdom Metazoa; phylum Arthropoda; class Insecta; order Diptera; family Drosophilidae; genus Drosophila; species Drosophila miranda. The sequence goes on from NC_046674.1 coordinate 29,699,645, forward strand.
TACTCCCATAAACAAAACTATAAAAATTTCTATGTTTTGGCAGGCAGTAAACAGAGGGGCTGCAGCAGAAGGCGCCACAGAATTTTAAGGGGAGAGAGGGAATCGGCATCGGCATCGGCATCTGCTGTGTGTGTGTCTGTTGCTTTTGACCTGATTTATTTATAAAGAAACCAAAATCCAATCCCAGAGTAAGGGGACTTAATTGAATTTGTTTCGTGTCATTGGGCGCAAGAAGCACAGAGTCGGGGTAAAAGAGTTTCAATCAATTATGGCCATTGATTAAAGTCCTGACGTCCCTTTAACAGGTTTCCGCGGGGCACCCAAGCAGGGCTTCGACCGAGTGGCGCTGCTGCACGAGGCGTTGTGCGTGACTCGCGTGGCAGGAAAGAAAATGTTTGCAAATTTTGTTCTCTTTTCGTTTGAATGTTTTCCATTCCTTGCTCTATTTTGTATCTGTAAGATCCTCCATAGATACTCCGTATCCGCTATAATTTCCACCATTTGAAAGCGAAAACATTTTCAATCCAATTATATTTTTCATTTTCTATTTCTGTTCTCCAAAAAGTTGACCTTTTGCATCAAACAGCCGCAGCCGCGGCATCCGCAGTATCTGACAGATACATTTACACATTTATATGTTCACTTGTGGAGCTCTGAAGCTGGAGCCCCATTCAATGTCAACGCAGCTGTTATCCAATGACAACAAACAGCGGTACATAATTGTCAAATTAATTGTATCTTTGTATCTTTTACGGGGGATGTTCACACCTCCGGAACGAAGAGGTTCTTGTCCCAAAGATGTCCCTTAAACAACACAATACTCTCTCCATACGACACGACAATTAGTGGGCGTTTGCTTGGAGTTATGGGGCGTGGCTTGTGGGGAATCGTCGCCACATTGCATTGTCACCTTTAATTAGTTCTTGTTTTGGCGGCAGGCACATGTGTGGCATAAACAGGCCATAAAAACGCGACGCCCAGGAGAGAAAGGCAATCATCCAGAGAATGTCTACCCCTAGAGAGTCCCCATTTCCCCCCATTCTTGGAAGGTGTGAAATCATCAATCATGACTTACGAATTGTCTGTCTGTCTGTCTCTCTGTCTGTTCTGCCGTGTTTGCGTGTGTGGCGATGATGGCCATTGACATTGACACTTACCTGAAAGAAAGAGAAATGGGAATCATTAGTGGGTGTGAAAAAATATATATCGTAGATAACGCTGATACTTTTATGCGTAGGAGTGTACATAAAGTTTGAGATATTACATGATACAGTGCTGTACAAATAAAAACATGTAAATAGTCATTGATTTTTCGTTTGTTTGATTGATTAACTTGGCAGCCATGCGCAGCACTGATTGATTTGTTTGGCTGCACTAAAAACAGCACAGAAGTCATCAAAGGGTAGACTTTGGTATGAAAAAAGCGTAGTAGATACTTGAAGGAACTTCGGCTTACTTGGAATTCCACTCAAATTATCAGAACCTCAATGAAAAGTCTTTTCAAAAAGCTAGCACATATCTTTTATGTATTTTTCAATAATAGATACATTATCTCTGATACAGAGTAAAACAGTGTGGCAGTGTGTAACGCCCAGAAGGAAGCGTTTCCGACCCCATAAAGTACATATATTCTTGAGCCGAGTCGAGTTTTATAGCTGTACAACTGTATCTTTTGTATCTTTTTGGTTGATTCTTCATATATCATTGATACACACGTATCTATCTACTACAGTGCACATCTAGAGATACTATTGTATGAGATATATACAAATATTTCAATTCAGATACATTTCAAGCCAAATGATTTATATTACGAAAGCTACTTATGGTTCTGCACACTATAAGCGATTTAAAGTTTATTTTTACATACAGATGAAAAAATATTAGTTAAACCCAAGTATCTCAAGAGAAAAAATGTATCTCAGATGTTTTTTTTACATCTGTAGTGATCATTAGAGAACTAGAATTAATCTAGGAATTCAGTAAAATTATTTCAGAGATACAAATGCTTCAAAGCCTGTTAAATGACGGATTTGAGTTATCAATACAGTTCGAAAATATTTGAGTGCTCAATATTCATTGAAGACAATTTCCAAACAACATTTCTCATCCCCCAAAAAACCCAAAATCTATTTTCTGGATCTATTTATAGTTTCTGTTCCTTCCTGTTCCATGGCTTTCCCCTCAATTATGTGTCGTGTTTCGCAGATCCCTTGAAAAATCTCTACGTAATCGCCTTAATTTCATAATGGGGTACTCGGGGTTTTGGTGTTTTGGTGGCAAACCAATTTGATAATCCTTCGAAATGATTGTTGGACACGTGACAACGACACCCACTTGATGGCCTTGCAATCCCCCCCTTTCAGGGGCGAAGGGAAAATTAAATTGTAAACAATAATTACAGGGGGGAAGTCCCTGTCATAAAAAACACACGCCACCCCTGCACTCCATTCCCCCGCATCTTTGAGATCTAATGCTAATTGAAATCTCTGAGATTATCTTTCGGATATTCCCGTGATTTTCAGCTTAAATGAAGTGTTAAGAGGAGGCTGCCAAGAAATGGCGAGGGTTTCTTTTTGGTAGATAAATCACATTCGCAATTTGGCAAAGTGCAGTGCGTGGACTTGCGCTTTGATTTAAGGACTAAAGAAAGGACAGTCCCGGCAAGGGAATGAGCAATCGATGACACTACAACCCTGCCACAAAGCGCACCCCCTAACCTCCTTTTCGTAGAGTTGTCAGCACTGCGCGGGCACTGATTTATGCGGCCTGGCAGAAAAGGAGGAAAATCAAATTAATATGTTGTTCGAACCCACCCCCTCAGTGCACCAAAGGCCCAAGCTCGGTCCCAGTCCCAGTCCAAGTCCCACCTCCTGCTGCTGCCCCCCCGCCACAACTGCTGCCCCATCACCCCCAGTGGCATGGCTAGATAATGTTGCTCTTAGGCCGTAACGACATTTAGAACTATGCCAAAATTTCTAGGCATCGCCACCGGGCCACAGCGGGCCATAAATTTTGTTGCAAGAGTAAAAGCTTGTCCTCATTCCTCTTTCCTCATTGAGTGCTCGCGCTCACTCTCCGTTCTCTCTGTTCTCTCTGTTGCCCATTAATTGACATATTATGTAAACAGGATAGTTAACATTGTTCAGTTTTTATTGAATTTGTCCTTGCAACATGATGGCATGGGGTGGCAGCCCGTGGCAGCCTGTGGCAGCTGTATTTGCTCAAGCGGCAGCTTGGATGAAGAAGTTGGGAAGAAGGAATGACGGGGGGATGGGACTGGCTCTTGCACTGAAGGGGGATGTTTTTTTTGGAACAAAAAGAGCATTCGAAATGTTTATTCAATCATAATTCCAAGAGTGCTGGGAAATATTCAAGAAGTTAAGAAGGAATCACAGGATTGACAGGATTCCTAGGATAAGCAAGAAGTTTCTAGCTTTAAAATTATTCGAAAGTTTCCATTTTCAAGATGTTTCCAAAACTATCTTGAGCTCCGACAAAACATTCTCCAAATCAAAGAGCAAGGAGAGAACCCAAGGTTCTGCATTGGAAACACTTCATTAGGACTTCCTTGCTAGAGATATTATGGGATTTTCCATCATTAGGAGGACTGCGTATTTCCCACAGAATTCCCCTCCAACAGAATGATAGATGGGCGGCAAGTGTGGCTTCTGTTCGGGATGCGAATTACTTGGGGTATTCCCTCAGGCGGCAGAGTGCTCCCCAGACACAAAGATACAAATGTATCTTTCGGCTATACGCCGCTGACAATTAGTATACAAAAATAGCCACAGCTCTCAGCCGCCGTCTCCCCCCATCTGCGATCGTCTGTGGGGAGCATGGATTGGTGGAGAGTGGCTTTTCTCTATTAGAAAATTGTGTAAATTTCCCTGCCATTTCGGTTTGTTGTGGGGCACACACTCTGCCGCCCGTTGAATTGTTCGAAATGCATGGAGAGAAGGAGACACGGACGACGTATCCGTATCTAAATGAAATGCATCTGCAGCTGCATTTTATCACAGGCTTCAATCGGAGACTTCGGAGACATAAACCAACTGACAAAATATTCTCTGAACAAAAACTTAATTACAGACAAGAGAAAAAGGAGAGAGAAACGAGAGAGAATGGGAGAGGAAAAATAGAGAATTTTCATTAGATTTTTGTATCTTCCAACCGGAAAAAAACAGATCTACAATCAGCAGAAGGGGAAATCATTCCAATTACGAGTAAAAATATGCAAAATGGAAGCAGCAGACAGCCGTAGAAATACCAATGGAAATCCCAAACAAAACAGAGGTGCGCTGCCGCATGACGCCTAACACTATGAACTAACATAATTTTCATATTTTCTGTAAACTTTTGGTAGTATTTAGCGTATTACACATCCGTTCCCCTGCTTGGTGGCAGCTTTCGCTGGCTCTTCCTGTCGCAGTAACCTTATACCCCCAACCATCTGTACCTCTTGATCGAATGGTTATCGATGTGTTTTCACGCATCGATTAACACCGAAAAAACAAGTAGAAGAACACCTGTTGGAGGGTGTATCATTGCACGCATCGATGGCTTCATTAGGTGCCAAAAAAACACACACACACACACACACACACAGAGGGAGGAGCCTCTGCCTCTGCCTCTCTACTACCACATTTTGGTATTCATTCAGTGAGAAAATGTCGTTGTATGACTTCCGTTTGGGGCTTCAGTGGGCATCAGGCGACATTGGGGGCGACAAAAAACGGGCAAAAGGAAGTCGTCTCAGAGTCATTAACCGATCCGACAGGCCCCTGACCTCTCTGGAGTGTCTCTGGGAGGCAAGGGTCGAAGACAAGCCAAAGGCTGGTCCAAAGCGAGAGATCTTGGACATGTATTTTGCAAACATCGGAGATCTAAGGATATAAATGTACTGTACTGGGGTTTTTGAACAAAAGGGAGATGTAGAGGATAAAAAGAAATATCTGAATGAAATAAACGCCGTGACTAAATGGTGTGGAAATAATTCAAGGATGGAAACGAGGAAGGGATGAAATGTTGCAATGTATAAAGCATGCAATTTATGAACGACACTATTTATGGGATAAAAGGACGGGCAGGCAGATCGAAATGGCAAGAAAATAAGTATAAATAAAGTTGTAGATATCAATAATTATCGATTATTCATGGTTGTACAGATAAGGATATAAAAACGAAAAAATAAATGAGGATTGCTGCAGATAAAATGATATAGATGCAGTTATTATACAGATAGGAAGAGCCAAAAGTGTCCAAAAATGCGATTCTACATATATGTATATGCAATTCATAAAAAAAACCCATGGCTATGGCGTAAGTAGTCACCGGTTAATGGATAGCCGTATCCCAAAGTGAAAGATATTAAGTTTCAACTATAGACACATCGGTTATATCAAGTACAGTCACCGCCAGAAAAACTATAAATAGCTGCAGATGTTCTCCTAATTGGCTTCGAACAAAACGCTTCTGCCCGAGAATGACCCTCGGGGGAGGCATGCCCAGGAAAAGCACTTCCTCAAAGAAGTTCCCAGAAGATATATCCGCCGCCCCACCCGTGAATATCCGTCCGATTCTGGCGAAAACTGAATAATTAATAAATCTAGAAACAATTTAATGGGGCCGCAGCACGCGCTCCGCATCTAGCGCGGGGAGGGTCGGTGCGAGGGGGGCCGGGATAAATGGCCCGGGCGCATGCCAAATGTTGCATGCACCATGGGCACCCTCCTGCAACCCTCCCTCCGCCACCTCCCGTTCTCAGTCCGGCTGTCGTTAGACTACATCAAAATTTTCCGCCTATTTGTTTGCAACAAACAGAATTAAACAAAAACAATCATAAAGACAAAAATAACCAGTGGAAGGGAGACGGGGGACAGAGGGGTGTGTGTATGTGTGGCATGTGGCACTCCTTTGTGTTGCAGCCACCTCTGCCTGCCACTCCGGCAGTGTGCCTCTCCCTCTGGGGCTGTCGTTAAAGCGGCACGCGTCAGAAATCAAATGCTAACCAGCGAATAAGAGTAGGAATCCTGTCTCTTTCTCCCCTAGGCACCTTTTAGACGACGGCAAATTTATTGTTCCCGTTATTGTTAACGGTACTCTCCCCCCTTCACCTACCCACACTCTCTCTATCTCTCTCTCTGTCTCTCTTTGGCAGGCATTGTGCAGCGGCAATTACGTTTATTAGCGATTGAGAGGATGAAGAACGACAGAGAAGGATGTCAGCGCGTAATGAAGCAGCACCCCTCGGCTATTTTGAGAACAGATCCAGAAAGGGAGAGCGAGAGAGTGGAGAGATAGTGCAGAGAGACCAGAGCATAAGAAGAGATTCAGGATTCCTGCACTCCTTTCTTGTGTCCACCGGTAATGCAGCAGCGCCCATCGGTATTATAACCCATACCAGAATTGGGCCAAATCAGTAGCAAATCATTCATTCCACAAATATAATCCTCATGCAGGAGCAGGGCCTAGATGGATGCGCAATCGATAAATGGAATCCTCCTGCCTGATCGCATTAGAAATGCCCTTCGACTGCGTGTGGAGATGATTAGGCCAAAACTGCAGTCTCAAATTCACAGTTGCCCGAGGCTATTGAGGAAAACAATTGAATGGGGAAGGAAACTTTTCTCAGCCATTGGATTACAGAACAGAACCCCCGAAAGCCCAGACAGACATGCAGACAGAGCAAGACATGGTTTTTGGGGGAAAACTGAATCATCCGGAGAACTTAATCATCAGATGCCTGTCTTCCTGCAGTGTTGCAATGCTCTCGCTTTCGGGTGTTTTATGCGTTTTACTTGGAATTTGGGCAGCAGGAGCATAAGGCAACACTAAAGCAGGGGCACAGCCAAAGCATTCCCTAAGTTACGGAGGAAGTCAAGAGGAGGAGAGAGTAGAGGAGCCGAGCAGCCGAGCGAAGGGCAGAGTGAATAATTTGTTGCACCAAAAAAGGCCTCAAATCTCAACGAAACATGAAAGTTTCTGCCAATAAAATACCTCGAATGTCTGGACCTACCGACGGTAAACCATCATCGGCTTTAAGGTCCTCGTGTTAACAGCAGCTACTTCGCTCTCTCTCTCTGCTCTGGGAGCAGGTACGACCGTACATCGTTAATCTTGAGTGTCCGCCTTGTCAATCCGTTTGCTGAGTCAGTTTGCTGCATTCTTGGGTTATTAATGGGTTAAGCTAATTATGGACAATCTTCACTGCCGCAACTCTTCCTCCTCTCCTCCCCTCCCCTCCCCAACCCCCCTCTCGCTGTGAGTCAGAGTCCTGGAGGAGTCATAAACACAGACACCAAGAGTACCCAAGGAGTAACAATCAATTTGAAATTCATTCCTATACATTTGCTGCTCAAATTATGCATGACAAATGCTTAAAAGTTCATGACTGAAATGCAAACACACACAAACAAATGGGCACACAAACAAGGGGTCTAGGCAGAGAGGAGGCGAAGAGCATGACGGAGGCAGAGAGGCAAGGAGAGGAGAGGCGAGGCGAGGCGAGGCCAGACGACTGACGGAAAGAGTGGGAAAGAGCTTGTGCTTGACCGTTTTTCGCAAGCTTCGTCTGCTGTTACTTTTGCCCGTCTTCTTTTAATACCCTGTAAAGCGAAGCTAAGAGTTTTCTTGTGTCACACGTCATGCGGCAGTGCTTCTTGGGTTTTTTCGTTCGCGGCTTGGTGAAAAAACATCAATATTGAAAGGTATCTACACATTCGGATCATCTCGGTAAGATGTTACTTTTGCTGCATTCCCTTTTGTTGTTGTTGTAGCGAATGGGCATGTGAAAAATTGCCATAAAATTATGAAAATTTACGCTAAACTATGTCTCAACCCACGGGAGCGAGGAGTGGGGAGTGGAGAGGCGGGGATGTGGAGGGACGCCATCTCTCCCATGGATCGCACAGCCAAGTTGGCGGCCACGCGGCTGAAAAGTTTTTAGCCAACTTTTGTGGAATGGGATAATAATGATGACGGTGGAAGCGGCTAAGCAGCTAAGCGGCTCAGGCCAAAAGGAGATGCTTGAAGAGTGAGCGGTAGAGCGGGAGAGGGTGAGAGAGCCGGCAGCCAAAAGCCAAAAGGAGTTTGCCGAACTAGTTCATTGTTCAAGTCGCGGAACTACATAAGTAGTTTACGAAAACTTTTCACCGAGAAGAAGTTGCACCAGATGGTTTTTGCTTTATGCGTATTGTTTATATGATTACCGAGGGCATTTTTTTGATACTGAAATTTGCTAGCATTTACTGCGAGAACTAGTTCATTTTGGGGTTTCCTATTGAAGTATTTGAAGAGTCGGAAGATGGTTTAGTGCACATACATATGATTGATTTTGCATCATTAATTTATCTTTTAGCAAGAACTATTTATGTGCCTAATGACCATTTGTTCTTCCTGTGATCCACGCCCCTTCTTGGTCTCTTCCCCTCCTCCCTAAAAGGAAAGAGGAACATCCAGAGAAGGACAAAGAAGAGCGAAAAACAATTTGTAGTCCACTTTTAATTTGCTTCCCCCTTGGAGTCAGCTTGTTGATACCCTTTACACCATGATCGGCAAGATACCTGTTCATTGCCTTGCACACGAATCATCATACCTCATACCCTACCCTTTCCCCTTCACAGCGCAGCGCAACGGAATCGAGCATCAGCAGAGGCAGCGACAGCAACAGAGGTAAACGTTGATAATGACGCCGAGAGCCACTGCACGAAGAGAGACAGGGAGACAGAGAGACAGAGAGACGGAGAGAGCGCAGCAGCACACCGTAACACCATATGAATGTGATTGAAGGTGTGTGCATCCCAGGCAGCGACTGGAGCGTGACAGCAGGCGGCAGCGGCAGAGGTGCCAGCAGAGCAGATTGGAGTGCAAGCAGCAGAGTGGCAGCAGAGTGTCAGCAGAGGGGCAGCAGAGGGGCAGCAGAGCTGAGGTGCACTGCTGGCAGAGGAGCGGTTTATTTGGTTAAATGAAGAAAATTGCCAAAAGAAGCGGAAGACGAAAAGTGGAAAGGGTTTAGGGGGAGTACTGGTCCTGGGTATCGTATGCTTGCACTCTTTTCCACTTCTGCTTGTTTTTGTAATGCTCTCTGCCGCTCCTCTGCCGCTGATAGCCGCGGCTTAATGGTGGGAACAAAAAAATATACCAACAACCACGGTAGATAAGTGCTGAAGGATGCAGATGAGTGGGAGACCGAAGGATGGGGTTGATGGGGCGTGAGTGGGAGGGAGACAATTTGCAGTGTGTGGGAAACCTAATGAGTGATGCCATGATGGCAAGAGATGTCGGGAGGCGTCGTTGAGGCTGGAAGGGAAGGACTATGCAAAACAAAATGCATTTGGAAAGGTAATGAAAAAGGAGAGCTCGAATGGAATTCATTCGTCGCACAATTGGCATCCACCGTCGCCTGCTGGAATATTCAACGCGATCCACACACTCTACAGTCTCTATGGATCATACATATGTACATCCTAGGCACCAAATCAACATTTGGGTCCACTATACCACTATCCTTTGGTCCACTCTGATCCACTTTAGATCCATTGAGGTTAAGAATTAAGGTTAAGCGAAACTGGATCAAGATTCGTATGCAATCCAAATGGAAATCCCATTTGACCCAACAACTGGCAATCCACTTCAGGACTCTCTCCACAGAGCAGGAGAATAAAGGTGCCCCTTTCAGTGTGGCCAGAGGACTCAAAAGTACACTTGAAAAATGCGAAATAGAAAAAAGAAAATTGATTAAACGAACTCCAGGTCCGTTTCTAGAGACAGAGAGACAGAGAGAGAACAAAAGGCAAACGAGGAGACAAAGAAATGAATGAACGAAAGAGGTAGGGGAAAAGAGGGCAGAAGACAAAGAAGAGTACAGTAGAGAGAGAGGCAGAGGCAGAGACAGAGACAGAGGCAGAGGAAGAAAGAATGAAAGGACACACCAGAAGTCAGAAATGAAGGTGGGGGCACTGGTCATGCACTTTGCATTACCAATTAGAAGACCCAGACGGACGGGACAGATGGACGCACAGACGGAACGGGACAGAAGGTAACAAAATTGACAATTGACGCCGCAATCAGGCGGCAGAGGGAGGCACACACACATGAGGGAGGGAGAGAGGGAGCGACAGTCGCAGGGTTGCAAAGGAGACTGAAGGCGACACGGGGTACAGGCGGCCGGGCAGGCATAGGGTTGCCGTCCGTCGTCTCTCATTGTTATGCAATTGCAATGATGGGGCAAGAGTCAATTAAAAACATTCAACCCTCCATCGAAACACGAGGGAAAGGAGAGGAGAGGAGAAGAGGGTAGAGGTAGAGTCCAGGCCTAGACCATTTCGGATTACGGCCAAAGGCGGGAACGGCAGGCTGAGGCGGAGGCGGAGGCGTATATCAATGACCTTTCCTCCTGCACTGCCTGCTCCCTGCTGCATGCCACATGTGGAATGGGGGGACTGGCAGTAAGACATAATCCAATTAGCAATTAGTTGTGTATGCCCCTGTCGTCATCGTCATCGGGTTACCTGTGTGTGCTGCCTTACAGATGGTTCTACATGCCGCATACGGAATGCGGCGTGCAACGGCAGGTAGAATCCCAAATCGAATGGAATCGAGTCGAATCGAAAGAATGAGAAATGAAAAACAGCAGAAACCCCCCCCCCCCCCCCCCCCCCCCCCCCCCCCCCCCCCCCCCTCCATCCCATCCCTATCCTCCTCCCGTGTCTTATAACTCAATTTGGAGGCCAGAGTACGACATCGGACGTCCATTTGATGAGGCAACGCACGTCGGCCGAACATGGCCTGAGGCACGGCAGAGGGAGAGGGAGGGGAGAGAAGGAGGAAACTTCCTGCCACCGGCAGCAGACGACCCAAACTATCAACCATCAATGGAACCTCGAGAAAGAAGTCACCTCTATCATCTAAGGCTCTTCTTAGCCCTCTTTCCTTCAGGAATCTCTTGAGATCCATGATGTATGTATCTTTTAGGTGTATCTTTGATGCCATATATATTTCTCACTTTTCCTAAAAATCATACTTGTAGTGGCCCTAACCAAATGCAGAAATTCAGAAATAATCATAATGTTTTGTGCGTTACGAGAAGGCGGGAAGGACTGAAAGTAGGCTAAGAGCTATATTGCCTAAGGGGATTGTTGGGAAAGCTGGGACTCTTTCCTTCGTATATTTACATTGTGTGGTCGTTTTTTGTGTTATTATTCCATATATTGCAGATTTCGGAGAGGATCGGTCGGTATAGTGGTGTAAAGAATAAAGAATATAGAATATTCACTGCTACAATATTTTATTCGTGGTGACCAGCAGGTCTCCAGAGAGGATTCTTCTGTGCATAGAGTCGGGTAAGTAGCTTGGCGGCTGCATTCTCTGGAGAAATTTAGGTTATCTCTTAAGGATGGGAATTGGGCACCATGCGGGCCCTCACCGTTGTCTTTGATTTGGTTGATTCGATCGCGGTAGACATACATGAGGTTGTATTTTGGTTGCATTTTTATTTAAAATTCATTCATCATTCTATTCAAAATGGGAAAACGAGAAAGAAAAATAAAATTTCTTTAGGCGTCTCTTCGCTCTCTCTTTCTATCTATCCCTCACTCCGACTTTCCTTCATTGTCTCTCCCTCTGTCCCATTGTTTTGCGCCTCCCGGGCGTGGGGGGATTATGCGGGCTTAACCCGTCACTGCCCCGCGGGCGCCAGTGCATTTCCCCTCCTCTCTCTCTGTCTCTCTCTGTGGTTGATTTTTCACACAAATTCAATTCAATTCTTTTTCTCATTTCTCGTGTTTTCCCTCTTATTCGATAATTATGGTATGTCTCTGTCGCTCTTTCACTCTCTCTAGCCCCCCTTCGTCCTCCCCTCACTCCCTGTCGCTCACTCTCTCCTCACTCTCTCTCTCTCTCTCTTTCTTTCTGCACCAGTGGCACCGATCATTTAAGCGCTGTCTAAGCGTGAAAGCCTCAACTTCGATGCTGATTTGATTTCAGTCCAACGAGAAGGAGATCTAATGTTTCTATCAGCAGCCACGCAAACATATTTTAGTGTAGTTTTCTCCTAAATTGAATTGATTTCTATTCCTTTGCACTTTTTACGCGCCATGCAGCAGCTCTTCTCGGTCGCTGGGGCTGCACTTCTGCCTGGAATCTGCGACTGGAGTGCAAATGTAATCAATATATGAGGCTTAAATGGGACATGGAAAAGCCGTCCCACTCCGCCTGCCTCGTTTGGCCAACAGTTTTCCTGCAGGAGGAAATTTCTCACTGAAATGTTTCCATTTCCCTCTCCCTCCCACCCCCCTTCGATGAGGAGCGTAGTAAATTTGTTAATTAGGGAAAAGACTCATTTTGGATCGGGCCCTCTCTTTCTAAAAATCAAGACAGGCATTGAGATAAAGATACTACAGACACAAAGATACAAATGTATCTTCTGGCTGTCCCGCCTGCGGGGGCCAGGCAGGCACTTGAGTCCTGCTTTTGTTTTCCTACCGCGGCGCGGCGCTTAATCCAAAAATGTTTTGTTTTATTAATTAAAGAGAATGCAAAGCTCTTTTGAGCCAACGGATGGAACTGGGATGGGGAGGCGACGAGGACGAGGACGAGGAGTGGGTTTACTTGGATTAAAATTAAAACAAGTAGAAAAGATTAGCATATTTGATAGACGAAGATAAAGATACTCTTAACAAAAGGCATCCGATAGAATGTTTTGATTGAATGTTTCCACGAAAATGTCTCAAAATCTATATGGTATATCCACAAAACGAGGGATTCGATTTGTTTTAGTATTGTATGAACCTTTGAGGAATATACCTTCAAATTTCGAAGGGACATTCCTTGGAAACTGCAGTGGAAAGAGAGTCTTTAAATCTATTCCTTCTTTTCAGAACCACCTTCATGTATTTTTATTATACAATTTTAATGAAAGATGAGTTATATTATCTACGATCTCTGGAAAGCGAGAATTTTCAATCATAAAGATCCCTCTAGATATATAGTTCGCCGCTTTATTTACTTAGTTCCAGAAGAATCGTATTACTTAAAAATATTTTTCCATATTTAAGCTTCTTTTGGTCCAGATCATGAATATGCTATGTATATTTTTATGGATCGGAAATTCAAGATGCTCTGTCCAAGCGGAAGGGTATTTTTTAACAAATCGCAGAACAGAAGCGGAAGAACATTGCAGAACAAAGCGAAAATAGAGGATGAAAGGGGGGAGAGAGAAGAGGCAACTGCAGAAGAACGGAGTGGCCTAAAGAGAGCAGGAGCGATGCGATAGAGGGAAACAAGAAGCAACCATTTCTTTCTTCGTTTTCTACGCACAAAATCCGCAGACTTTTTTTTTTGTATTTTATTTTATTTTTTTCAACATAATTGGAATTTCCTTTTTCCTGTTGCTTCGTTTTCTTGTACCCCCTTCATTCTCAAGCTCTCTCTGTCTCTCTCTGACTCTTACTCTCTTATTTTGTATACTGCTTCTGTGTGTCTTCCACATCGCTCCTTGTGTCTTGTTGTCAAGTGGCACACAACTGCGAAGAAACTCAAGAGGTTTCTTGCCCCACCGCTTGTCCACTCACTGACTCTGACTCTACCTCTCTCTCTCCCTGTCTCTTGCACCTGAGAGATTCCCCACTTAAGAGACAGAGAGCGGGAGAGGGAGTCTGTTTCTTGAGAACTGGAAACTGGAATTGAGAGATGAGCAGCAGAAGATTTCGGAACAGGGAACATCATCATCATGTGGACTGTATTGCAAAAGACTCCACGCGCAAGTACAGTGCGTGCCATAAGTCTATAAATACTTGGATCTTGAGAGGACATACATATAGGAGTAGATCTTTACAGGAAACTGAAAAAACATCTCAGAATTTCTTCTAAAAATTACTAAAAATTCCATTAAACTTCCAATTTATTTTTACAGTCCCCATTTCTCCAAAAGCTGTCCCCATTTTTATAGCCACGAAACGCACTGTGGCGAGCATTAAAAAATGTGACAGGGAATGGAGAGAGGCGGGAAGAGCCATCCATTAACTATATACTATGACTAACTGACAATTTTCCTGTCAGACGGACGTCAATCCTTTTTCACTCTCCTCCTTCTCTGGGGAAAAGCGCCTCACAAATTAAGCTGGTTTTTCGGTGGCTTTTTCTAATTAGGGACTGTCCCCTCGATGAGGCACTCTCCTTCTTGGCAGGCAGGCAGGCAGGCGGGCAGGCGTGCAGACCTCCTTCTAAGCCTCCTTCTGGCCTCTGTTGCTCTTCTGTTGCTGCTGTCGAACAAAGACTGCTTTCCTCCAAGAAAATTGCAAGAGAAAACATCAAAACAAAGGCTCCACTTCTTGAGAAAGACAGCAGGCCATCAATTGGAGCAAAGTGAGAGAGAGAGAGCTCTGAGAAAGACCACAAAAGAGAGGAGAATTTCTGTAAAATACAGATCTTTAAAGTTCATCGCGGAATTCCAGTACGAAACTCAAACCGAGAGAAACTCTCGCACGACGCAAAACTTTAAAGGTGGCAGGTTTTCAAAAGAAAGAAGATTCTTCCCTACAGCTAAGACTTTTGGTTAAAGCCCATCCTCTGGATGTTTTTGTCGATCGTTTAAGGCTTGAACCGGCAAACCTTCTCCAACTGAAAGCCTTAATTCCCTCTTTGTTTTGTGGCTGGAGAAAATGCACGCATTGATCGGCTCTTGCTCTCTGTGAGTCATGATTCCATGACGCTGGCTTTTCTCTTCGTTGCAAGTTCTTTTTCTTCCTCGTCTCTAAATCCCACAGAAAGGGGGGCAAGCATCAGCGTTAATTAATTTTAACTTTGTTGCTGTTTTTAGAAACTCCCAAAAAGTGTGGAGTCTGAGGTCTGTTTTTTGTTTGTTTCCCTCTAAAAAACCGGATGCGTTAATTGCTTGGGAAGTCTGTTTTTTTTAGAGAAGTTACTGCACCCCTCTACAGACGGGAGAAAGTGGGTCTCAGGGCAGCGGCAGACGAGTCATCATTCGCCCTTCCAGTTCTTTGATGATTCTAATGCTTTCTTTGGCCTGGCAACTTTCAATCCCTCTCGTCCGTGATCACAAGATATTGTCTATGTGCCGCAAACGGTGACTACAAACCAAGACAAATGTTGACAGCATTGTTTTCTTTGAAATAATCCTGGTCTATCGAAAACCTGCACCGCCACATACGGGAGCTGCAGCGCAGGCCCTTTGAGGGTTTTTGCACTACTGGCGGCACTTACTATGGGGGTCATTTGACGTGCCCATTGATCAATATTTTAAGATAAGCGGTATCTACATGTCCATTCGAAATAAGCACCCCATAAGGATGCCCACTAAAGGTGTCCCTCAGCTTCTAAACCTCCTTAACAGCACTGAGGCAATCGTTTCAAGAGTGTATTCCAATACTTATCACCTTCTGTTTGTTTCAATGTATTCCTGGTGCCATATTCTCTAGTTACTCCGCTATTATCATGAAAAGTAGTTTCGGAGTAGTATCTTAATCTCTGTGGTTTTCAGTTTTAGGTACGATATGAGGTCTGGGTAGGTTCCACGAACGTGAAATCTGTTCTGGGGGTTCCATAAATGTGAGATCTAATTTTCTCCCATGGCAACATCTCTCGCTTGTTGCGCAATCTTTAGAATCATGTGTTTGTCCAGCGCTTCGTGTTTGTGTTTATGAGACCGCCAGTCAGGTGATGCCTTGCCTGAATTTCAAAATGTGTCTGTAAATTGTATCTGTGTTCTGTCTGTAATTCCCCCAAAAAACGTACGATTCCTACGAGTAGCGCATCTCTCTCCAGAGCCTCGCAGCTCAGACAAATATTGACTATAGAATTTTCGTTTGAGATTGCGATAAGGTGGGATTTCATTATACATAGTTCTGGGTGTTTTTTCTGCATTTGGGATGTTGTTTTGGGATACGACTACGCTAGGTCAGTATTTGCGTAGCGTTTGCCTCACGGTCAGGCGGCATGCGGCAATCAGACAATCAGGTAACGAGAAAATGCTCAGGTACACCTCGGGCAATTTGTGCGGATTATAGCCCGTCCTTCCATCTGTCTGTTACTCTTAATAAACACCCAAATCGTGCAAGAATAAAATGCTGATAAGAGAGCGACTAGTATTTTGGCCATGTTTCCAGTTTCGAAATGCTATATCTTTATTACTTGTGATGGAAAATTCTCGACTTCTAGGTATTGTACACTTTGTAATTTATCCATTGTTCAGTCAAGTTTCATTGCGATTGTTCAATGAAAAGAGTCAGAAGGGGGTGTCTGTGTATATTCGCTGTGTTCATATAGATCATCATAATGTAGATTTGAGTGGAACTTTAATGGAATCAAAGAAAAACGTAAAAAATTTAAGCGTAATCGAAAGATTTCCACCTTTTGTTGCATGTTTTTTTTGCTGGTGTAACTTCAACTTCTAATTATAAATGGCGGGAATATGTGTGGACTGCAAGTCCATTTGTGGAACGTATTTACTCACCTATTAGCGAGCAGCTGCACAGCAGCAGCGTTGCCCAGACAAGGGACAGAGACGGCGTCCGCAGAGGTTCTCCCATTTTGTTGTCCTTTCTTCTCTCTTTTTCTTCTTCGGTGTCCCTTCCACTTGTTTTCCCTGTTTTTTTTTTGTTCGCTAGCACAACGTTTAGTCAAATTTTTGGTTCCACAGGAAAAAAAAATGTTGAAAAAATTACAGTTTTTTCTGTTAATGTGGATTTTGTTGTTGCGTGTGGATCTGCAAGAAACAAAAGAGAGTGAGAGTGAGAAGCAAGAGCCAAGGGTTAAGCAGTGACAAATCATTTGATATTTCAAAAGATGCAAAACGCAGTGTTAGGTTTTTACCAAATGCCAAATGTTGGCCTTTTAACTTCTATAAATGTATGAGGGAGGGACGCGGGGATTGACGCTGCGTCACACACGAGCAATTCGATTGCAGAGAGCGAGATAGCAGCAGCGTCGACAGCGACCGCAACAGCAGTCAAAGAAGAGAATAACTTGTCCACACATGTGTATGTGTGTGTGTGTGTTCGTGTGTGCTTTGTCTTGGCAGCAGGTTTCTTCCAAGGTACCATGCCATACAAGGGTGAGGCACTGCTTAAACGCTCCAAAAGTGCACTGAAAATGCCTCACGCTCATATTCAGGTTCATATACAATATACGCTGCAATTTTGTTCTTTGCAGTCGCTGACGCCGCGCGCTGCTTCTACTTCTGCCTCTGCTATGGCCTGTCTGTTCTTTTTTGACGTCGGCGTCGCTGCCACTTCGGCCAGTTTTGTAACGGAAATTACTCTCTGCAGTCGAAACACGTCGCACGGGAAGCGGCAGAGGAAGGGGATAATAAGGGTGGGAGCTAGAGACCTGCAGCGCATATTTAAACAGTAAAAATGTTTTGGCATTTTTTCTCTTAATAAAAAAAATATACAATTTCCAATAAATTATATTGTCTTTATTTCTCTCTCTATCTTGATCTTTATCTGTTATCTGTTGCTGGTGCCCTCTCTCACTCGCGCTTATCGAAAGCGAGAGAGAGCGCACCTTCGATTAGTGGCTTTGTTTGCTGTCTGTTTGGCGATAAGGCGGCTTTGATTCACTCGCTCTCTCCCACTCATTAGAGTTGTCCTTGTGGAAAGAGAGCGGGAAACAGGTAATCCATCTCCTCCTCCCTCAAAAGGTTCCTCCAGGCAACGCGATGTGTGTCTGCCGTTATGGAGCGGCCAATCGATATTTTTATTTAGCCTTGTTACTAGAGGACCCGTTCAATCGATACTTGGGGCAGGCCTAGGCACCGCTCAAAAGACGGGGTTCCTTTTTAACGCTTAAAAATGACGAAATATTAAAAAATATTCACAAAGTAAAAAAAAATAATACATATATACCGCTTATTAAGAAAAGGGGAAACTTTTGTCACAGAATACAGCGTGGTGGGGAGGGGTGCAAAATCTGTTCATTAAAGTTGAAAACTTTTCCCTTGATATTTGAGAATTATTAATGCGGATTTCAAATTATTGGATTTTTTACTTCTTTGAAGACTTTAAAAAAAGAAGAGGTACCCCTTAATCGAAGAATGTAGGGGTATATTAGACTTGTGATGAAAATAGATGCGTGTAACACGCAGAAGGAAGCGCTTCCGACCCTTAAAGTATATATGTATATTCTTGATTAGCATCGATTGCCGAGTCGATTGAGCCATGTCTGTCCGTCCGTCTTGTTTGACACCTAATTCTCAGAGACTGTAAGAGCTATAGCAAAAAAATTCTGTGTGCAGGCTCCTATGATAACACACTGAATTAAGATTGCCGGAAACTGGATCAGGTCGGATCAGGTCGCCTTCTACGCGCTTACTCATTCTTTCTCTCTCTATCTCACACTCTATCCCGTTCAGTGTGTTTGCTCTCTAGTTCGAATATTATCATAAATATGGCCCCAAGCCGAAGTTTGTTAGCCGCGAATGGCAGAACAAGAGGCGACTTTGCAACATGACGCGCGACAATGTTTTCAAGGTCCAAGCCAAATTCTTGCAGTGTCAAAATTTCATTGAAATCATTCTAAGGGAATTAAGGTTCTACCCGAAAAAGCATGGAGTACATCCATAGAGCTCTTTGCGTAGCATATTACACTTTTAGGAAACTCGGAATGCCAGGAAAATTAAAAAAATTCCAAAATCAAATTTATTTAAGCCTGTCGCTAAGAACTTTGTTCTGAAAATCAACAAATTATAATTCATTTCCGCAATGTTTTCCCGCACAATAAAAGATTAAGAGAATGTTAAGATCCTAATTGAAATGGAGCTCAAACCGAAAAGAACCTATAATTTAATTGCTTGTTGCATCAAAAAGTTGCAAGAAATTTGTAAAAAAGATTAACATTGAGGCAACGGCAACATTCAACGACAGTTTTCCCTTCTTTTTCTCGTCATTAAATAAGAAAAATCACATTTGGGAAGTTTGGAAACATTTTAGTGCTGCACAGAAAAAGCACAAATTTTATTTGAAAATTGGATGATATGCCGCCGCCCCATGCCTCCGCCTATCCCTCCAGTGTGTGTGTGTGGTGCACACACAAGTTTTGGCAGTGCTGCTGCTCCTTCGTTGCAGGAATTGCACGATGCAGGAGTCCTGCGGTTGAGGTTCTCTTGCCCTCATATTCATATATCGAATTAGTTGCGGGGACAAAAAGGATACAAGTAAAAGTTTTGCACACAACGGAGAAGCAGGACTTTTCGGTAGGGGCATGACAATGATAATGGAAAGAATTTCCATCATCATCAACAGCGAATATCTCAAATATCACGAGATATCACGGGATATCCCTTGCTACAGTTCAGATTACTGAAATTAATAGGAAAAATAAAATTATTGGAATTTTTTGTATTGGTGGCAAGAAATTTCAGTTTGGTTTTGGAAAAACTATCCCTTATAGCTGTCTGTATCAAATATAAATCAAAAAAACTCTCCTATTCTAGGCAGAAGAAATATCCAGTGGAATTCATGGATCCAAAAGTGGGGTTTTCTTCAAATCTATTTTGAAATATTTCTATTTAAACTTTAAAAATTGTTCTACTATATTTTTAGGCAAAAATTGGATACTAAAACTTAAACAACGGATTCCTTAAAGATACATTAATCTTTTCTTTTATTTAAGGCGTTTATGATCAAAATATTGCATTGTTTTTTGTATAAAAAGTAACGAAACTTTGAAGACTTTACTAAAATATGATTTAATACTAATTTTCATAGTATCAAATTTAAGAATATATTTCAATGGATTTGTAGATCTTTAATTATGGTTTGTATTATATTTTTCTTCATTTAATTATTTAATAAAAAAAACCTATAAAAATCAACCAGAATATTAGTTCCAATATTAATTATTCTTTTTAAATACTATACTACGGAATTTTCCCCTTTAGGGAATAATTCGTCTCTTGTTCGTCAAAATTATCGCGGAACAAGTTTCCAAGCAACATACATAAATAGCTCGAGACCTCTTCAATTAAACGTGTGTACGTATATGTATATGTATGTACATATGTACTTGTACTCTTTATATGAATAATGTTTTGGATTAAATAAAACGTTTTTGGATTGTACTTCTCGTACAATCCGCTTCTACCTTTTCCAATATACAATTAAGTGAATTTGTTTAGAATTTCAGCAAAAATAACATAAAAACTGTGGCTTTGAAGAGGCTTCCCTCAAACTACGGCACTAAAACACAAATTGATTTAATAAATATCGATTTATATTTTAAATTGCACTACCACTTCCACCACAATCTACTCACATCGAATCATTATTTCAGTGGTTCAAAGAGGTATTGGCTATTGGAATACTTCATCTGTTAAATGTCTTCGTTTTCTACTCTATAGCAATTGTTTACACAATTTAATTAAGATTTCTCTAAAAGACCTTATATTTTACGAATTGAATTGGAATCGCCATTGGAATTTTAATTTGAATAATATTTCGCTTAATCTACAGGGCATTGGGTTTCGGAATACTTCTTCTGTCGGTTTTCTTTGTATTCTTCACAATCTGCTGAATATTAAAAGGAAAAAAAAATGATTTCAGCAAAAAGGCCATAGAAACTACGGTTTTAACGACGTTTTCATTTGCGAAATACATCCTCTGTTTATTTATTTGGGTGTTTGTTTTATTTGTACTAATCTGATTCTACTACTCGTAGAACAAACGCACTTGAATATTATTTCAGTGAAAGTACCATAGGAACTACTAAGTTCGGCTTGTATAAATATTTCTTAAAAAGTTCACTTTATTTATAGCTTTTCGTCCTTCCCTAACGATTGCCTCCAAATGCCAGTTGACTGACTTTTAGCGCCCAGTGTGTGACTCAACAAAAAGTTGAAAAAAAAAACAAAGCAACAAAACACTAACAAAAGCGGTATAGGTGTGTGTGTGTCGGACGGCGGCGTCAGAAGCGGCGCGCGGACCGGGCCCAAACCTGTTTTTTTATTATTTGTGTTTTTTGTGTTTTTCTTGGGTAATTTTTGTTGTTGTTCGAAGGTTTTTCTCTGCGTTTTGAATGCACATTTTTCCAAAGCATAGCATAACAATAACATAACCGATTTTCCTGACACCAAAAACTGATAAAAAAAAAAATTAAGCTACTGCGGGGCACGTGACTCAACACCCATAATAATAATTGTGCAAACATGCCAACAGCGAAAAGCGTGCGTGAGACAGAGAGGGAGATACACTTTAGTATTTGTCACAAAAAAAAACAGCAACAGAAATGCCACCAGCGTTTATTTTTGGCCTAAAAAATAGGGAACTCTCGAGGAATTTTCATGGTTTTTTGTATTTTATTTTATTACCAATTTTGTTGTAATTGTTTTAACTGTTTCACACATGCACACACTGTGTGCGGTACGCGACACTCACTCGCACACACACGAACGCGACGGCAGAGGCGCGAACGCGGGACCGTTGGAGAGAGTGAGAGGTAAAATGCCGGAAATTGTTTATATTAATATCGTTGATATTTTTATGAGTTGGATATATTATTTCCAAATCGTAACGCAAACGGAACTTTCTCAGAACGCATGCCACAAGAGAGGCGCCACAGTATTAATGTTGTTTCGGTGGCCGCGGTCGTTTTGCTTGTGCCGTTACAAATTTCAAAGATTGAGGCGGCAAGGCCGCTTCTTTCAAATACACCCGCCCGCAGATGTTGCCGGTGCTTGAAATGTTGCTCGGCCACATGCAGCTACAGTATGGATGTTGCCATGAAAAAGAAGGGTACGGACATCAGGGTAACGTGGACAAGGCTTGTAAACCTTTACATCACATTGCCAATCCAAGACGGTGTGGTGATATTCGTACCATCTTGTAGTGTTGCTGGGCCTTTTTTCCACGTCCATACCTTAACATGGCCCAGAGGTTCGAGTCGAGGTTCAAGTTTTCTTAGCAAGTTCGATCAAGACGAAGAGAGCTGCTACTCAGTTTTGCGTTTCAAGTGGGAGCGGCAACATGCTGTCGAGCTACAAAATAGCAGAGACGAAAGCGACAGCAGCTACACTCGAATGTTGCCAGAGAGCGAGAGCAGCGCTGCCGGCACAGTGGAGCAACCGTTAGTCGCTGAACAGTGAAACAGAAGGCGAAAGAGGAGGCGGAAAGACCATGTCATGTCAGGCAAGGTCAGCTTTACTTGTTTAGAAACATTAATTACTGCGGCTCATAAAAGTCTGACACGAATTTCGTTGCTTGAAAGTTCTGTTGCAAGAGAAGTTTAGTGAAAACTCTACAAACAAAAGGGGGGGTGCCCATGAGGCCCACTCTGTGAGAAAAAACAGGTCACTGCGAACCAGCCATGTACCAACGCGCATTTGCACCTAATGGGAATTTTTATTTGTATGAAAAACATTGCCATTGCGCTCCACTGTGCCGTGGTGCTACTGCCGATCAAGAGCGACGCGCGGCGGCAGTTCGAAATGTTGCGCAGCCTTACGAGTGGCAACATTTCGGCAGCCACTTGTTGCGCAAGCTCGAACCGGCAGCATGCTGCCACAGGCGGACTCCTTCGTTTTTAATTGTTGCTGTCAATTAAGACCCCCAAAACCAACACCGCCCACCACCCCACGCTGAAATCTCAGTTACGTTTCAATGCAATTTAGCAAATGAAAAAATGCGTATCTGCCGGAGCCATTGCTTTGGTATACCCTTTTGTTATTGCTCAGGGTACTACGAGTTCCAGCAGGCTTTTGCAGAAGCAAAAAATTGCGAAAAAAGGCAATGGCTGGTCGTGGCATTTAAAACTGAGCAAAAAGAAAATGTATAGTAATTTTGTGTGTGGGTTAGGCTTTCATTGTTCTTAGAATAGCATTTACAATTTAACATAAATTAAACAAGCGCTTAGCCGGCGTCTCCTCAGGCCCCTCTTCGTCCACAACCAGATGGCCGACCGTGGAATCCCTTTTACGTTTACGGTTGTCCCTCCCTCTGTCCCTATGTTTTCCTGAAGAACGACACCGACACCGATTCCATTTCCCATATAACCATTGGACCACTCGCTAGTGTCAAAAGCGGTCCCGATTACTATGGGGCTCATCATTGGCGGTTGCCAAGCTTGAGCTGGTGGTCCTTGGATGGCCTCGTCCTCGTCCGGGCTATCGGGATCGGGATCATCTCGCTAGAGTCCCCGGCGGAGGAGTTTGGTGTTGGATGTTCGATTGCGTCTCCGGATTTTGGTGCAGATGGCTCGGAAAGCAACGAGTCGAACCCATTAGGGCTCTCATCACCTTCTAAGTCGACCAAGTGGTCGGTTCCCAAGCCCAAAAAAAGCCTCCGATCCGTTAATATCCGAGATACCCTTTATACAGGGTATCTCCTGATTCGACTGTTCTGAAAAGTGTGGATAATCCTTGGCTGTGGATTGGTTATATCATTGTTTTTAGTTTTGTTGCCATTTCCATGTGTGTGTGTGCAAGCGTATAGCAATTTATCAATGGCCAAGCGTAGGACTCCCCTCCCCTCCCACTATGCCACACGGATCAGTCAGTAATGCACCCACCCCCGCAGTATCTATAGCCCATCGCCGCCCCACTACCATCGCCCATTTGGCTGGCAATAAGTGATTTATAGGATTGTTATTTTGTCGTTGATGTCGCACTTTCGTTGCGCTTTATTTATTGCACTGTCTCCGGACTACGGACGACGATTCCCTGCCACATGCCATGCCATTCCCCTCGTTTGCGGCAGTGACAATGGTTGTGGTACCACCGTTTCGCCCGATTTGCCCCGATTTGAAGTGTGTTAATTTTTGCTTCCATTTTTCCGCGCACAACAAACGCATTTTCCATGCGAACCCACGAATGGTTATGGAATTGGGATCGTACGAGTTGGACTGTGGGAAGGTCTTTCTCTACATACGAGTATGTACATGCATCTTTAGCTCACTCCCTGTCCTTTCTTCATGCTTCATTAGTAAATGGCTTTGACATTTGAACTGCCTTACGGCTGCTGCTGCTGGCAAATTGAGACAGGGATTTGGGTTTGAGGAGAAGTTTCTGTTGGCGAAGATACACCTAGGAATAAGGGGTCTAGAGTTAATATATCGATGGAATCGGATACATTGTTGCGTACTTACTTATAATTGCATTCTAAAGCATTCTCTTTGTTCTACTCGTGTGGCACGCGCTCGCCTGGAGTTTCTCACTCTCCATGGCGTCAGTGAAGTCCTTGCCTTGGGGCATATTCTCCTTCATCATCATCTTGGGCACAGTTTTTCTGGCAAGCTCCACGATGCACAGGCAGTAGTAGTAGTTTTCATCAACTTGAACAGTTTGGGGGCTGGTCCACATTGGTAAAGTCGGCGTCCACGGATTGTTGTATCCGTCTCTTGCGCTTTTCCCTGCTCCCGCCAATCTTCTTGCCCGCGGAATCATCCTTAAGGAATCGCGGCCACATCAGAATCTTCCACAGAATAGTAGATTTGTATTTCTAGCCTGAACTAAATAAAAAAAGCACACTGACTAGCTCTACATTCAGAGCTGCCACCTATCTTGAAAGCATATACTAGAGATATCGATAGAAGCAAGGGTTCGATGTTTTTCTTCTCTATTACACGTTTAAGATTCACGTTTCCAAAAATTTATTTATATTTTGTAGAAATTCTATCACCAAAAATGTAAAAAAGAAATCTATAGATGTTACCACCATAGAAGACGCAGCAGCATTCAAGGCGGGTCGATAGGTCGCTGTACGACCGTGCGCACAGAGTTGCCACACAGATGAACGCATAGCATCGCATTTTGTTTACAATAAGCATAGATTTGATAATTGTTGTTTAATGCAGACGGATGCAACAGGATGAGGGCCCAGTCTCGGATGAGAGCGGGACCTACAGCCTGAACAAGAAGGCGCAACAAATTTTGCCGAGTAAGTTCATTCAACTAAGCCATCCATAGGGTAGTACAATATTTGACATACAGGTCCCTCACCAAGCTGCCTGCAACTCGAAGCTATTTCGCCTCCGTGGATCTGTGATGGGGATGATGGTATGAATACTCTGGCACAGCAACACAACGAGAGAAATGACTAACCACCAAAATGTCCCCTAGGGAGCCTTTTCGAAGCTGGCACTGCTTCCTTAGTAGGTGTCTTCTGGCTGGATCCTACGAAGCCGCTGTAGGATGCGACAATCGACACTGAGCGAAGGCGGAAAAGCAGAGAAGGGCAATCCTCTACGGATGCCAGGAGCCCGTTTACGGCTGTGATTTTCGTCAGCTACTCGGAGGACTCCACACAGAGCGGCAGTGGTGCGGCTCCGGCGTTCCTGCAGCTGCCAGGAACCTGATATGATACAGCTAGTGATCGGTCTGCTTTCAATAACAGAAATTACCGAAGAAATGGGCGATGATAAACAGGAGAGCCTTTTGATAGTGCTTTCTAAGTGGTATCATAACGACTACTCATAGATTTTTGATTTTATATTTAATTTATGGATATCTGTGAATTGTTCTATGAAGAGTGACTGATCAAATTGAAAATTCAATGTTATGTATCATATGGAATCCTATTCAAGCAAAAGCCATACCGTTAGAAGCTGCAAATCAATAGTTTTTTCAATAATCTCTGTGCAATGCACTTTGCTAGTAATTTTTCTATAGAATAGACTGGGAATTTCCTCTACATTTGTATAAAAAAACGGTTTAATAATATTTTGCGTACTGCACGTAGGTAATACACGAAAAACGTGGCTCTTTATGATATAGCGATAGTAACACTTGAAAATTAATTCCCCATTAATTAGCTCTAAAAATTATCATATATTTTTGTGTATATACCCATTAAAAGGGAAAAAATATGAGGCAATATCATGGACTATATAGAATATGTGTATGGAATACAATGGAACTTTCCCTAACAAAAAGCAGACAAATTAAGAGATCTAAAGAAGTGCATTGGGTGGTCCCCAAATCAATCCCAAATGATCTCTAAATCTGTACCAATTTTTACCTCGGATCGGGTTCATTTCGGGTTCAGATTCAGAATGCCCCTCCGCACCTGAACACCTGAATCAGAACGCTGCAGAACGGGGCTATCGAATTACCTCGGTAACCGCTGCCCCCGAAAATCATTATAAAATGGTTAATAACTCTATAAGCAATTAGAGGGCAGAGGGCCCTCATCTATACTCTGGCAAAGCCACTGACTGACTCGCACCGACAGACAGGTGTTCGTCTGCCATCGAAAGGAGACAGACTCCAGACTCTGAGCCACTGGACTGACTAATGATGCCAGCGGACAGCCGTAGGACAGCCACAGCCACGGTCATGCACAAAGCAAATGATGGATTATTGTTTTCCCGTCGCACGAGGGAGCTAAAGATACTACTGCAGCCACAGATACATATACAAATACCATCCGAAGGGAGAGGTGCCAACGTAATAAATTGATATTTAAGTATTTGCTTCATGGGTTGATTTGCCAGGATAATGGCGGCTCAAATCAAAGTTCGATTCGCTCTTCTTTCTAAAGGAATGCTTGCTCTGATAATGGTTTTTCAAAAATAAGAGATTTCTTTATACGAGTGCATCTAAAGAAATCTTTATTTGCTTTATTTTCTTGTTCTGAAAGCAGTGGATATTTCTATATGAATCAAAGCATTAATCCATTATGTTCTCGAACTCGATCTTTACAAACAGAAATTAAAATTGAAAAAGTTTGTATACTCTTTGGACTAAAACAATCAAATAATAAGTCCGTCTGAACTCCAACAGAAACTTGGCTTAAGTCTCTGCCACAGAATCCGTTAGTAACCCTTGGATATCATTAAAAGGATCTCCATCAAAGAACTCTTATCTCCGCGCTCAACAAGCCAACAACAATGATAATTGTCTTAATAATTGAATGTACCCCGTACTTAAGGAGCCTTAGCAGTGACCCTTGGACCCCTTTTGGCCTCATTATGCCCTAGATACTCCACTCCATTGTCAGCCCTTCGCATAGCCCTTTCCAAATCCCAAACAAGTCCGCGTCGATGAGGTTCTGCAACGAAAAAAGGTCTCATTAAACCATCCGTTGCTGGACAGTAAATGGACATGAAGTATTTTCACAGTGAACCTTTAATGGGTGTCTCATGCCACACTTCCTGCCACACTGGCAAGCAGCGTCCGGCATGACCGCAAAAATGACAAAACTATGCGGAAAATATCCACAGGCCTAGCCAGGGGTAGCGACCCTTATATAGGGTTCTCCTCCCCTTACTACACAAATATCTACATCTCTTTCCGCATCTCAAAGGACACATACCCTTTGCGGTGGGTCGTATTATTCATGCAAGATGTTTGCAATGCATTGACGGAGCCATACATATGTATCCTTGTGTTTTTGTGCTTTGTTGATACAATTTCAGATGTCTTCATGTTTCTGACTATAATCACTCCATAAAGTGTAGGTACTACTGATCATATTTAAGGTTCATCTTTCATTCCAAGAGATATCTCCTGAAACTTGCAATTTTCCACTGAGCTATTTCTAAAATATCTTCTCATAATTCTCGAAAATATTTTCCATACAATATTAGATTTCGATAGTGCATCTAATGCTTCAGCCTTTCACTCTCCTTGCGGATTGTTTAATTGTTTGTTGACCTTTTAGCGTTTGGCGCGTGACCGGGTCCATTTGTTCCCATTTTTCGTACCAGTGCAGACCAGCAGGGGAGAGCGCACGCGTGACCCTTTCCCCTACCCCTGGTCGCCTGGCCGACCCCGACCCCGACCCCGACCCCGCCCTCGCATTGTTTTAAAAACATTTCGTCCCCTGGATATCATCCTGGACTGTGCCGTAGTCGATTTTCAATTAAATTGCCAAAAATTATTGCTTTTTGGGTGTGGAATCGGGAGTAAGAAGCAGGGTACCAGACGAGCGTGCGTGGCTTGTAAAAGGGGTGCGGGGTTCCATTGGGTAACGGTAATTGTGACCGGCTGCTGTTTCCTGTTGCGTCTCGAACGATTTGATTTAATTGAATGAATTTTGTTTAAATTTTTCCAGAGGAGGAGGAACGGGAACAGCAGGGGTTGCTGGGTGGCCAGGGGTAGGCGTAGGGGTAGGGATATGGGGTAAGGGTCAAAACTGTTCTAAATTCTCTAATCAAAGAACCTTCAAAACCCAATGCAAGTCTCTATAATTCCTTCTTATTTAGAATTAAAGACCCTAAAACACTGCAGATTGATGGTTTCTTGACGTCTTGTACTCTCCTCCATGGGTATACATTCTTTGGACTATCCCTAGCCACAGGATAGCGAAGGAAATGTCAAACATTGGAGGTACAGTCCTCGCTTCATTTGGCAGCCAAAATCCCGAAATATGCGCAAAATGTGAAGTCACCTGGAAACAGTCTGAATCTCCACTGAATTTCATGGCATAATGCTGGATGGTACTGCATTCAGATGTAAACCAAAACCCACCGAATGCCAACCCAGAAACAGAGAGGAGTCGGAGTAGGAGTAGTAGGAAGAGGCACAGCACATCCTAGGTAAAGGACAATTAGCGTCGGCCGCAGCTAATTATGGGCACTGTCGCCGCGGGTGGTAGCCATGTCTACATTCACATTCACCTTCGCGAGGCAGAGGCTGCGGGACCTTGGCTCTGGCTACAACTACGGCTTTGGCTCATTTGCGGTTCAATGCTCGGACCAAATTTCACTCTCTTTCTCTGTTCAACGAGGGGTATTCATAGAGGACAAGGGTGTAATGTATTCCAGCAGCAGTATGAACAAAATAAGAGATAAAAATAACACCCTAGAAGTATGAACTAAGGAGCAGATATTACATTCTAGGACTACGAAAGTGCCACGGAACACTTCTTTCAGTTCCCCGAAATCAAATGCACATCAAATCTTCCTGATACATCATTCTACATCAAATCGCAAAACAGTTATCTATAACATCAGTGTATACTACTAATCCTCAAAATGACATTGGATCTTCCTAATAAATCTTACCTCATTTCCTGTTAGTTTTTTTCCAGAAATGAGAGCTGCTAAAGTGGAGTACGATTGGAAGAAATAACCCATCCTCTGTGACTCTTTTCGACACTCCAAGATGTTTCCGTCTAAGAGGTATATTACAGTCGGCATACAGTCTCTGTTTGCTTTCGTTGACATTTTCCGCATAGATTGTGCGAACCTTAATTAACTTTCGAGGGCAAGTAATATTGCAGACGGCGAGCCGTCAGCGAGGAGGGTCCATGGGTCCACTAATCCAGGACAACAGCAGGGGCCACACTCGCATTGTTCTGTTTTTGTTGTGGTGCATGCAACGTGAGCAGGACATCCGAGACTCAACCATCCGAAAGCAAACAAACAAACAAGGACTTTCCCTTGGCTCTCTGAGAGGACATTGCCCGCGGATGTCCGTGTTCTTTTGTTGCTGGTTGCCATGACGCGTGCCCCTTCATCATCCCCACATCCACACTCTCATCAACACCCTGAAAAAGTGAAACTGGAAGCGCCAAATGTTTAAACATTTACATTAATCCCACTGGAAACATGGCCACATTCAACACTTATTCACATGGAATTGAAGATGAGCTCTAGCGAGTAGTGGAAGATCCGGGAAGAATGGCAGATCAATGAACTCATTAGCTGCATTATGCGTAGACATATTATAAATATAATTCACTAGATTTCTCTTGGGAGAAAGCCCTCTCAATACAACGGTTGCTCCATTGGTTGCTATATTATTTAGTCATCGGATCAGACTAGATCTGCATTTGAAAATAGACATATCGACGTGACTTATAGGGCACTATAAGCAGTCATATGATAGGGCGATCCAATTCCATAAACTCCTAGAAGACAAGGAAATAATTACGCAAGAGACACACCCAAAGACGGGCACCTACATAGTGCTGATCAGCAATATATGTATGTATATATCTCCTTCGTTAGAGGGTTTTTGGGAACACCTCGTGCTGTGCCCTTGCCTGGGGCATGGCATTCGCTGCCCATGAATAACATTCCAATTTTACACCTACTCAAGCGAAATGGGGGAAGGCAATCGCTGGCCGCCTAACCACAGACATCCTGCCGCCTGACACCAGCACCCACACCGGCACAGAAGGGACCCACACACCTGAGAGCAAGTCGTCCGAGTGGCCAGTAGTCCTCGTCCTTTGCCTTTGTCCTTTGCCATTTGCTCATTATGCCATGTGGTCACACACAAAATGTCTGCATGTGGTGCGGTTTAACAATGCTGCTTTGATGCTTTAGTCTACTGTCTACAGCTACTATATATATAATCGATACATATATACCTTCTCTTCTACAGCCAGGGTGTGAAAGATGTGAATACCAAAGACTTAAACATTACCCTTCAACGAAGAATGCAGGAATGATTGATATGCCATTTTCTCAGAATTTGGGACACACTTTTAAACGCATACTCGTAATTATTGAATTGCAAGCCTAGAAATTCCAAAAGAAAAGAATTAAAGAAATCCTATCAGAACCACTCATTTTCCATCGTTCTTTTCAGGAATCCAATATACCCTTCCTTGTCGCCACTCTGTGTGGGGTATACAAAAATGTAACAAAATAATTTTCATGCCAAGCGGGGGCGTTGAACATTTCCGGGGAGTTGTGCAAATTTAGGGCTTCAGCCGTGTGCCACGCGCCGGGAATGTAATGCGTTGCTATTAAACGCATTACTGGCTGCCGCCTGGGGTCCTTGCCCACGACACTCTGCGTCGGCAGGTGGCAAGTGTGAAAGCAGGGCAAGAGTGTGGTATTTTTTCGTGTGCCATAATTATTAGCTTTCAGCCCAGAAAGGGCGCCGCGCCGCACGTCTCGGAAGGACGCTTTGTTGTGGTCAACAGGATGGGGTTTCAGTTTCAGCCATCCCACGGGATGCAGGACAATGCCACCGACCGGTGCTATTCAACGTTCAATGTTGATGGTTAAATGGGTTGTGCTTTATGCGATCTGAGATAATCTTTGCTGCAGAATATAGGGATACATTAGGGCACAAAAGGAAATCAAGAGAAACCGAGACTCTTTTTCAACTCCTAGCGAATTCCGAGAAATTTGAAGGCTCCCCAGAGCCCATGGTACTCCTTGGAAGCTGTAGATATGTATATCTTTCTTTCAGAGGCTACATTTCAACTGCCAAGAGCATATTGATCTTCCAACAGTTCCTGAAACGTTCCTAAAAACCTTTGAAAAGCATCCCAAGTATCCCAAGAGTTTCCAGTTTCATCGAGAGTTTCATTCCCTCAATTGGTCTCTAGAGATACCCCAGCTGTCAAGAGCAAAGATCTCCCTCGAAAGTGGATCACGCCCTGGGAATCTAGTTTATTGTACTCTTTTGATTAGACTGACGCTAATTGGTAATCTAAACAGAACTACCAGCATAAATGGGATTCTAGTTTAGATTAAATATTTGACCAACGACTGACCAGAAAACCAATTGAGGAACGATAGATTAAAACCCAAAAACAAAAAAAAAGAAGCCGAAACCATGAGTATGAGAACGCGAACGTGAACGCGAACAAGGACCGTGTGAATGTAATCCGATCGTTCCTAACCGCAAGAACCTGCTGTGCCTCCCCAATAGTATCCCAAAAATCCCTATAGATACTCAAAGTTCGGGGATTGGCGGGTTCGTTGTGCTATTTATCGATAAAAGCGTGTCTATTGTGTGGGATATGTGTGGATGGATGGTTTAAGGTTACCCCCAGGAAATGTCAATATTTGTCATTACCCCGTGGCATTTTCTAGCGAATTTCTTCAGTTTTGGGTTTCGACATTGCAGCGGCACGGCTTTTGTCTACCGTGCTCCCGGGGTTCGGTTCGGTTCTGTTCTGTTCGGTTCTTTCGGTTTCAGTTTTGGTCGGCTTTCCCTTTGTCGTCGCACAAAGGCCGCCGTGCCGTCCCCGTTCCGTTGTTGGTTATGTAAGAACGAAGCGCCCGAAAAAAAGACGCAGTCTGGTTCTGGTTGGCGCTCTATTTGCCAGCACCATACAATGCAGCGGAAATGCAGACCGGACCAGAATATACTAAACTGGGCTTGGTTTTCCCACTGTTTGATATTTGCCCAGTCGACTTGTGTTTCTTCCGTTTCTGATAATCCGATATAGGCGACATTCAGACGGTGTGAAAATTATGGTAGGGAAAAGTCCTCCAAAGAAACTTCCAGCTCTCTTCAACAATCACCTTCGAGGGGATCAAAGGTCCCTAATGATGTGCAGATCGCTTTGAAAACTTGTTCTTATTTTGCGAGTCACTGCTTTATAGTTTGCTCTTCAGAGTCCGACTGAATATGCCAGTGAATATCTTCTCACACTTGAAGACTAAATTCTAGATTCATTACAATAAATATGCCTCGACAATAGTGATCTGAGGCTGGTTTGTCAACCGATCAAGCGGTGTTCAGATCAACCCTGAAATTTGTATAATGTATACCATATCTAACAAAAATGAAATGGCAAAGTAAGTAAAAAGAATAATTATAATCGAGTGATAATGACAATTATTTTTATGGAGAATTCCCGACTTAGATCATAATGATGACATTTACGAGAGGGACTTGGTGACCTCGGACTCGAAATCTGATGCCTCGAATTGTGGATATTTCAATCTATCGGTGCTTTTAATTAATTTCATAAAAATTAAATAACGATTAAATAGTTATTAAACTATAACCTAATTTAAAGATTAGCTTATAGAAAGCTACTCTGAAAGCGATGATAGCTACGATCGGGATGGGGATTCTCTGTAATCTAAACCATATTTGAAACACCTCAATCTATAAAAAAATACAATGGGGGGAAATTAAATAAAGCATGTGCCTACAGGACTTAAATGAAGCTGCCCGAGTGTTGAAAGATTTTTCTCTTTGCACACTTTCATAGATCCGATTGGCACTCCAATGATGGTAAATATGACAAAATTCCATTAATATTTGCCGTTCCACTCCTCCTTCATTCCATTTAGCAAGAGGCTTCCTTCCGTTCCCGATTGTTTAAGGCACTGGCAAGGCAAGAGTTGGAAAAGTTAGTCCTAGAGAAACGAAATAAGCAATAATATATCATTATATTTGATGTAATTATACTTACATTTGAGGTAGGAGTCACTTGAGTAGGTTAGAGTCACAACTCGGAAAAAAAACCGCAAAGTAAGTACAAGTATTACCCAAAGTGTGACGTGTGAAGTGATTTAAACAGTATTGCTATGAAGATTATATTAGATTATCCTCATTCCTGTTTTTGAGCCGGAGATGCTTTACCAGACCTACTTGGTCTTCTACGTGCAGGACGAGCACCTAGATGTCGTCATCATCGAACAAGACACCGACAACGACAATGTTCCTCCCGGCTTCTATTAGTTTAAAATGGACTTTGCTTCAATACACAATTAGCAGCTTCCGATGCCTAAATTGACAGACTACAATGCAAAATTGCCAGCCATTTTTAGCAATGTACAAGCTTGAGCACTTTGGCATTCCTGGATACCATTTTGCGTACACGCAAAACAACACACGTACAATACATACATACATACAATTGTGCACAACCAATTCACAATTAAACTTATCCAAGCTTGTCACATTCTTGAGTCTGGTTTATAGCAAATAAACGATGAGCGGTACCGCATATTGCAACGATCTCTTCCGACGGTGCAGTCCAAATATCTTTTTAACTCGTTTTATATCTGGCGCTTTAATTTTGTATTTTTTTTTTTGCACTTGTATTAGACGTGACGTCATTGGGGGCTGCCACTTGATCCCTTCATAACTATTGGTTGCAACAATCGATAGATATCAGCTAGGCCGTGACAATCGGACGTCTATAGTGCTTAGACCTTCTCTATGGAAAACCTGCAAAAAAGCACATTGCAAAATAGCACAATTTGAGTACTTCTATTTGATTCTTAATTCATTTGAAATATGAAAATCGATATTAAACCCGATCCATTCAACTTCGAAGAAGAGGTGAAGAAGGTGCGAGAGGAAGTCGAGCAGATAGTGGTGGACGACATCGACATCGACATCGACACCGACACCGACACAGAAACCGACAACGACTCCAACATGGACGCCACCGAAATGCCAGTGTTTAATGGGTTTGACGAGATAACTTTCTCGTGTCCCGTGCTCATTTCCGGTTTAACTGAGGAAAATAACTGAGAAACTAACTGAAATAAATACTGAGGTCACCAAAATGTATGAAATCTCTGAATCTTGATCGTGTTTTCTTGTGCATACCTCCTGTGCACGTCCTTTTGGGTTGTGGGCAAAGCCGATTAGGTTTCAGCAGACGTGGCGAGGACAATGGGCTCAGCAAAGGAAGAGGAGGCCCGGCGTTTCAACCACTAAACAATGGGCACCGGTCTGCGTCATGTGGCAAGTGGATTGGCAGCTTGTAATCCTCTGCCCCCCCTTCTGTTGCTGCTGCTGCCACTACACCCCTATGTACTGGCTGTATTCGAGTACATGGTTATTGCATCATCGCTTTATTGCTCTAATGCGATTTACATTAATTTTTAATCGAGCCTCTGGCGATTAAGTTTGAGTCTTTCTTCTGGCTCCCCCCGCTTCGGCTACTCATTACGCACTTTTTGGGGGTCCGTCAGACGTGGTCTGGACCCTGTACCTAGGACTCTAAATAGAAGTGGCCGCGCTTGCGTTCCGCCCTTGTCTTTTGTCTGTCTCGAGAGCGGGCGGTCCTTTCCGTCGTTCCGTGCAAAATGCGGGAAACGGCACAGTTACAGTTACCCATGAGACTCTGAGGCCATGAAGCACTACCTCTCCCTCTCAAACACACCTCCCAAACTCCTAACGTTTTTTATACCCGATACTCAAAATGAGTATTGGGGTATATTAGATTTGTGGTAAAAGTGGATGTGTGTAACGTCCAGAAGGAATCGTTTCCGACCCCATAAAGTATATATATTCTTGATCAGCATCAATAGCCGAGTCGATTGAGCCCTGCCTGTCTGTCCGTCTGTCCGTCCGTCCGTCCGTCCGTCCGTCCCCTTCAGCGCCTAGTGCTCAAAGACTATAAGATCTAGAGCAACGATGTTTTGGATCCAGACTTCTGTGATATGTCACTGCTACAAAAATATTTCAAAACTTCGCCCCGCCCACTTCCGCCCCCACAAAGGACGAAAATCTGTGGCATCCACAATTTCGACGATACGAGAAAACTAAAAACGCAGAATCGTAGAGGATGACTATATCTTCTAGAGTGCAAAATCTGAACCAGATCGTATAATTATTATAGCCAGAATCAAGAAAACAATTTCATTTTTTCTCGCCCTGTCTCTCTCTAACACACACGTAGCATAGCCGGCTTTGCTTAGAGTAAAACATTAGCGCCTAGATCTCAGAGACTATAAAAGCTAGAGCAACCAAATTTGGTATCCACACTCCTAATATATCGAACCGAGACGAGTTTGTTTCAAAATTTCGCCACACCCCCTTCCGCCCCCGCAAAGGATGAAAATCTGGGGATATTCACAAATCTCAGAGACTATTAAGGCTAGAGTAACCAAATTTGGTATCCGCACTTCTGTTAGATCTCACTATAAAACGTATATCTCAGAACTTCGCCCCACCCTTTTCCGCCCACACAAAGGACGAAAATCTGTTGCATCCACAATATTGCACATTCGAGAAAACTAAAAACGCAGAATCATAGATAATGACCATATCTATCAGATTGCTGAATCTGGATCAGATCAGATCATTTTTATAGCCGAAAGGAACAAATCAATTTGCAGTGGCTACGCAGCGCCCGACGTCACGCTCAGACTGATTTTCTGTCTCTCTCGCACGCACTCTTTGTCGTGTCTTTTAATATTAGTGGCGTCTGCCGGAGGAGAGCCATACTGACTTAGTATCGGGTATAACTGTAGAGTTGCGGTGTCCGCAGCAACTCACAACGTTCCCCCTCGTTTATGTTAGCTTATATCATTCGCACTTATTGCTAGCATACGTTAAGGGACTGACTTTTGCCGACGAGACCACCTTGTATAATTGCATCATGGCTTATCTTATATAAAATAAAACATAATTCGTTTATTATACCCGATACTCAAAATGAGTATTGGGGTATATTAGATATATTAGATCCACAACAACAACAACAAAAACAACTCACTCCGCAGCCTGCAAGTTGAGCCGCACAGATGCCGTAGTCGACACAGACACGGATCTGGAGAGCGTGCTCTCTATGAGCAGGACGGAGGAAGAGAGCCTTCTCCGCTCACCGGAACCAGGCACCAGCTCCCTGCGTAGGGAAGGGCCGAAGCGTTCCAAGGAGGGGATGAAGGCCAAAGCACAATACAAAGCGGCCCTCAATATCAAAAGCCGGCTGCAAGGTAAAGTTGACATCTCCCAGGAGGAGAAGGTCAAGCTAGCCTGGGCCGAGCAGCGAGTAGAGGAGGGCCGACTACATTACGCCCAGATGCCACAGATGAGGGCGTCGAATGGCGAATATGCCAATAAGGTGGAGGAGATGATGGCCACCAAGAGGCAACGCTCGACTGAGAGTGCCATTAAAGACACTCCGGCGAGCAAGCGGCAACGCGGGCCCAAGAGTGCAGCCCCTCCACCGAAAGTGGCCAAGAAGCCATCGAAATCGAACGCGAAGGTCAGCGATGTGACCAAACGACATTTGATCGTGGCACTCATCGACCGGAGCGAGGAAAACGGCAAGATGTCAGCGGCACAGTGGAAGCTTGTGCACGCGCGTCTCGTCGACGCACTGTTTGCACACATGGAAGAAGACCCCGCGGCCCCTATGCCCACGTTCGATGGTGCTGGGTGGCTAAATGGGGTTAAGATCCTAAAGTGCAACGACGATCCAACCCTAAGGTGGCTGACGCGTACGGTCTGCCAACTGGAGGCGATGTGGGAGGGGGCCAAGCTGGAGGTTGTGGACCGGGAGCTTATCCCGTCCAAGCCTAAGGCGAAGGTACTCTTCCCCATCACAATCCAGGGAGACCGAGCGCTGAAGCTCCTTCAGCGGCAAAACGCGGACGTGCCAACGACCGATTGGAGGATCCTACACATTGGTAGCCCACTACCCAACGAGGGGGGCCAATGTGTGATCCTCCAAATAAACAAGGAGGCAGAGGATCTGCTGTATCCCAAGTTCGGGAAGATGGCGTGGGGCATGGGTAGCGTCTACCTGCGCCTCAAAAAGCGCCACCCTGAGGACAAGGACGCGCATACCCTGCAGGTAGGCGAGGTGGAAAAGGACTTAGGTCTCGAGTCCATCGTGGAGGCCGCCCAGGGTCTTGCGCTTGAGGACGAAGACGAGGAAGACGGTGACCTGACGTTAGTAGTCAACCCGTCGGATGCAAGTGAGCCAGCCACCCATGCTGAGTGTGCTGCAGCTAAACTTGCATAAAAGCAAGGTAGCGTCGGCGGAGCTCCTCATCGCCATGGAGCAAGGGCTCGCCGACATAGCTCTAGTCCAGGAGCCCTGGATTGCGACAGGCAATTCAGTGGCCGGACTAAAGTCCTCAAATCACAACCTGTTCTACGCAACATCGGTAAGCAGGAACAGAACCGTCGTACTCGTACGAAAGGGAATCCATGCTTACCTTATGTCTCATTACAGCACGGATGACCTGACGGTTGTGATGCTGGAAAGCGAGGAAAAGCGCCTTCTGGTAGCTTCCTGCTACATGGCTCACGACAGACCCGCACCACCCGACGAACTCAGGAGCCTGGTGATAGAAGCCGGCCCCAAAAACTATCAACTCGTCATCGGGACGGATGCCAATGCCCACCACAATGTGTGGGGAAGCACCGACATCAATGATAGAGGTGAGTCACTCTTAGACTTTATACTTTATACTAATCTATATATAGCAAACGTCAAGGAGGAGCACACCTTCGTGGGTCCGACTTTATCCAACGTGCTAGACCTAACACTAGCAACGGGAAACAGTACTACGGTATCTAGCTGGAGGGTCCTTGAAAGACCCTCCTTCTCAGATCACAAGTACATTCAGTTTAAGTGCGACTTCAAACATTCTTCGAAGGTAATAGTCTATAGAAACCCCCGGAATACAAACTGGGAAAAGTTTAAAAAGACAGTTACTTCGAAGCTCGCGAGTCCGGGCACAGTGAAATCCGCGGAGGACATAGAGAAGTCTCTAGAGACCCTATCCAACGCGTTGCTGGACGCCTACCACACATCGTGCAAACCCTCGAGGACGAAGAAGAGGTCCAAGCCACTCTGGTGGAGCCGGGATCTCTCTCTTCAAAGGGACAACCTCAAGGAATTCTTTAAGATCGCCAAACAAGCGAACGAAGGGATCGTCTATGAGGAATACAGACTCCTACTCAGGAGCTACAAGAAGGAAATACGTAAAGCACAACGGAACTCGTGGAGGACCTTCTGCTCCAACATCGAGAAAGTACCAGAAACCGCACGGCTACGGAAGCTGCTCTCTAAGCAGCCTACCATACAAAGCCAATTAAAGCTAGATGACGGACAGTGGACAGAGGGCAGTGACGAAGCCCTAACAGCACTAATGGAGGAACATTTCCCTGGTTGCACCGAGGTCGCTGATGCCAAAGAGCACCAGGACCTAGCAACCGAGGAACAACACCCCCCAACAGATTTGTTAACCACCAAGCGAATCCACTGGGCAATAGACTCCTTTGCGGGCACCATGATGCGATTGCGAGCCATGATGCAGGTGACCAAAGAGGCGATTACCCCATGGCTCTCCGCAATATTCACAGCTTGTATAAGTACTGGCTATATCCCTATCCAATGGAGAACCTCGAGAGTTGTCTTCCTCCCAAAGGCAGGAAAGTGCAGCCATGCGAGTCCCAAGGACTATAGACCGATAAGCCTTACCTCCTTTATATTAAAAACGCTAGAAAAGCTGCTGGACTTACACATCAGGAATGAGGTAGGGGGACTGATGTCAACCAACCAGCATGCCTATACTAAAGGGAAATCGGTGGAGACCGCACTACATTCGGTAGTAGCTACCATTGAGAAAGCCCTTCACAATAAAGAGTATGCACTGGGAGTATTCGTGAACATCTCCGGAGCATTCAACAACGTGGCTACGGAAGCAATAACAAATTGCCTGGTAGCAACTAATACACACCCAGCAATCAACCTGTGGATAAGGAACCTCCTAGGTTGCAGACGGGTGCAATCAGAGTGGGGCACCGCTTCCATGGTGAAAGAGGCACACAGAGGCACACCCCAGGGTGGAGTCCTGTCGCCCCTCCTGTGGAATCTGGTGGTCGACAACCTCATCAAGAGATACGAAAGGAAGGCCCCAATAATAACAGCTTATGCGGACGACATAAGCATACTTATTACGGGTGTTTGCCCATCGACCCTCAGCTCACTAATGCAACGAACACTCAGGGAGATACGCGAGTGGGCGGAAGAAGTAGGACTCAGTATCAACGCGGACAAGACGGACCTCATCCTCTTTACCAAGAGGTACAAGTTACCGATATGGACCCCCCCGAAGATCAATCAAACTAGGCTAACCCCAAAAACACAAGTCAAATACCTGGGCACAGTACTGGATAGTAAACTGGCATGGAAACCCAATGTATTGGAAAGGGTGAAGAAGGCCACCATTGCGCTTTATGCATCCAAGAAGATGCTCAGCAGCACATGGGGCCTATCTCCGGCTCTGATGCATTGGATTTACATCTCGGTGGTGCGACCAACTCTGCTGTATGGTCCACTGTTCGTCTGTCCGTCCCCTTCAGCGCCTAGTGCTCAAAGACTATAAGAGCTAGAGCAACGATGTTTTTGATCCAGACTTCTGTGATATGTCACTGCTACAAAAATATTTCAAAACTTCGCCCCGCCCACTTCCGCCCCCACAAAGGACGAAAATCTGTGGCATCCACAATTTTAAAGATATGAGA
Source organism: Drosophila miranda (assembly GCF_003369915.1). Taxonomy (NCBI): domain Eukaryota; kingdom Metazoa; phylum Arthropoda; class Insecta; order Diptera; family Drosophilidae; genus Drosophila; species Drosophila miranda. The sequence goes on from NC_046674.1 coordinate 29,739,522, forward strand.
AAACCAAACCAACGTAGAATTGTAGAGAATGACCATATCTTTAAGACTGCGGAATCTGAATTGGATCGTATTATTATTATAGCCAGCATCAAGAAAACAATTTCATTTTTTCTCGCCCTGTCTCTCTCTAACACACACGTAGCATAGGCGGCTTTGCTTAGAGTAAAACATTAGCGCCTAGATCTCAGAGACTACAAAAGCTAGAGCAACCAAATTTGGTATCCACACTCCTAATATATCGGACCGAGACGAGTTTGTTTCAAAATTTCGCCACACCCCCTTCCGCCCGCCCAAAGGACGAAAATCTGGGGATATTCAAAAATCTCAGAGACTATTAAGGCTAGAGTAACCAAATTTGGTATTCGCACTCCAGTTAGATCTTACTATAGAACGTGTATCTCAAAATTTCGCCCCACCCTCTTCCGCCCACACAAAAAACGAAAATCTGTTGCATCCACAATATTGCACATTCGAGAAAACTAAAAACGCAGAATCATAGATAATGACCATATCTATCAGATTGCTGAATCTGGATCAGATCAGATCATTTTTATAGCCAATAGGAACAAATCAATTTGCAGTGGCTACGCAGCGCCCGACGTGACGCTCAGACTGGTTTTCTGTCTCTCTCGCACGCACTCTTTGTCGTGTCGTTTAATATTAGCGGCGTCTGCCGGAGGAGAGCCATACTGACTTAGTATCGGGTATAACCGTAGAGTTGCGGTGTCCGCAGCAACTCACAACGTTCCCTCTCGTTTTTTACTGTGTTTATTATATTTCCATACATTTATTTAATGTTATTTGTTAGTTAATTGAAATTATTGTTTCTTGTGCTGGTATTAATGATTGTAAGCTAGTTTGTCAGTATCTGTAGAAAAACATTCGGTATCATTGCTGGATCCACATACCCCAATCTATTTATGTCTTTTGTGGATGTCCTTCGAGTTCTTCCTTCCGCTTCCTCATACACCCAACTGCTAGAGAATGCGGAATCAGGAATGCGACTAGAAAATTAAAAACGATAATCTATACAACCCTCAAAAGTATCGGAAAGAGTGTGCCAAGCTCTGAGCCAAAATATGGATACTTTGCGTCAAGTTAGGCCATGAAATATCTAACAACTTATTTGATACCCTTACATATACCTTACATATACGTAACTAAACGTGCAACAAAATAAAATTTCAATTTTAAAACTTTGCACTTCATTTGAATTCCATACGTGAACAAAATGAAGACTGACGCCAAACCGGATCAATTCGACTTGTCAGAGGAGGTGGCCAAGCTGCAGTTCGAGATAGCCCCTATTGTAATGGATGACGAGGACGGTTTCTCGGACTCCGAATCGGACTTTGATTCACTTGAGGACATTGAGGACGATAATACTTATCTCCCGGTTAATAGTAGTTTCCTGGCTAATAATAATCACCAGGCTTATAACGATGATTAAGATAAGCAAGAGGACCAAGCTATCCAAGATGAGCAGGAGCCGCCTGCCGAAGTTGAAAACACAATAAAGTTATACAATCTTCCATTATGATCAAAAATTTGTGGTTTTTCCTCAAGTTTCAAGATCAAGTCTGGCTCATGACAGCTGGTGGCAGCACTACGAGGGGGCTGTTAGGGTGTCAGGGAGTAACCGCTCTATAATTGTTGAGACACTCGCCTTGAAATCATACATTGTCTGCAAAAGTGAAAAACGAGGCTCGGTCCGTCTTTTGCCTTTTCGGGAAAAGCAAGCATACTTTTGGGGTTCGCAATAATTGTTCTCGTGTATAATGCATGTAAGAACTGTCTTTTAGTGACATGTCGCATTGGCTGATGTACATATGTATAATCCGCATGTATAATACATATTCGGGCCGCCGCTTTACTCCATACCTGGTACTCAGTAAGTACTATATACATACTATGTACATATTTATGTGAGCTGACTTATGTTAATTTAATATGTCGTTTGGAATCGCTGTTCGCAAAAGGGAAGAGCTGATTTTTGCCACTGATTTTCGGCAAAGGAAAAATTGTAAAACAAACTTGATTCAGTGTGATATCACAGGAGCCTACACACAAAACATGGTTGCTCTAGCTCTTAAAGTTGTAGAGATCTAGGCGCTAATAGGGACAGACACACAGACATGGCTATATCGGTTGATGCTGATCAGGAATATATGTGTATATTTTAAGGGGTCGGCGAATTTACCCCTATCCTTTTTGAGTATCGGGTATACAAATTTCGTCATTTGAAATTTTGAATAACTGAAGATCTCTGCAGTGTTAAATGGTTTAAAAATCGCCAGGATTTCCCTCTTTAAAGTTCTGACACTAAAAAGTAGATCAAAGCTACCTTTCGGTTGATGATTGAGACTAGATATGGGCATTTTCGCATAATATCCACCATGCATAAAAACATTAAAAGTCAATAAAACCCATTTCCATATAATTCTGCGCCAATATTATTTTCTTTATTTATTGAACGTTAACTAATTTAACGTGAAAACTATCTAAATCAGCAAAAATCAGATTTTTTAATCATATTTTCCATTAATAATAATGAATAATAGAATGAACAAATTTGCCCAATCTCCGCTCTTACCCCGGAATTGCGTATTGTAGTGCCAGTAACTTACTTCAGATGCTTAATATAAAAAAAGCAAGAAAGGTTTTTACATTAAATAATTAATATATTAGTAGCTCAAAAACCACTTAAGTTTTTGGTAATTACTATGAAAATGTGTTATGCAAAACGTAATGTAACGTCGGAATGGATATGCCCATATTTGCAGTTCAAACTCCAAATTCAATATATGTATGTACATACAATGTACATATAAATATTAATGATCACCAATCAAAAGCCGATACGAATGCTCATGTCCGTTTTCCCGTCTGCCCGTCTGTATGTCAGTTTTATTTTATTTTTATTTGTTATTGGATATATTTTTCTTGAATTAAAGATCTCTTTCACTCTCGCCCTTGCTCCTTATACTTTCTCTTTCTCGTTTTTATCACTATCGGTCCATGAACTCTTTGTGGAAAGTGAGAGAGGGAGTGGGTGGGTTAGTGGTTGAATTCTGATGTCTGATAAGCTCATGGCCCGGATTGTCTTTAAAGTTTGTGGGCACGCGTCTCAATCCACGCCCTGCCATGCCACACTCTCCCTTTGCCCCGTCCACCTTGGCCTTGTTTATGCAACGAAACTAATTTAAAGTGCTTCACGCGGCGGTCGCTTAATCCCCTGCCTTGGTGTGCGTGCCTCTCATTCTCTGTGTGTGTGTGTGTATGATAACTTCGTTAAGTTGTTGACACGCACATGGAGGGGATTGGGGGGTGTGGAATAAATAATAATAACAATATAGTCAGTAATTAAATGACTGCGGCACGTGGCGCGGGGCCAGCGAGGAAGGCAAAGTCGAACCCGAACCCGAACCCAAACCTAAGCCCGAAGCCCAACAAGTTCTCAGGACGGCCCACAGAACGAAAGAAAAATCAATTAATTTGGTAGCACTCATTTTGGGGGATAAAAAGTATGGATCGCAAATGTACACACAAAAGTTATCCTTAACAAGAGAGAACTCATTGAAGCCCCTACTTGTCACTTGCCTCTTAAAGAGGTTCAATGACTGCGTTTCAGGCTCTTCCTTTACACGAAAGTATTACTATATCATCGGCATCTGCTGTCTAAAAGACAGAATTCTAATAGAGTGATCTAGGAGCTTTTACTACTTTCTATATGTATGCAGATGCTACTAGTTTTTATTTGTACCCGTTAATGAAAGGAATTGCACTCGCATTTCCATGGAATGAATGCCCTTTTTTTGTGGATTCCTTACCATTGATGGCAGTCGGATTTGAGATTATTTTAGAAATTCGATTAGAAAGTCGAGCACGATCCAAAGCAGCAACTGTCAGTCCATGCATATTTGTGGCTTCATTTCATTTGGCAATTATTTGCACTACACAAACAAAACACTCACCGACGTAGGAGGCACATAGGAATGAATGTTGAATGAATGAATCTGGGAATGCAAACGGGAAGAGCAGAGTGGAGTGGAGAAGGGTAATTCCATTTGATGGCTTGCTGCGGCATCGTTGACATTCAACTATTTGCACAATAAATTCAAGTAAATCTTTTCACGAATTAAATTTCATTTGTTTACGACTCAATGAAAAGCCACAAAGCTTTTGCCAATGGGCTTTGTCTGTCAGTTTGAGTTGTCCTTTTCCAAATGCACACACACACACACACACACACACCATATACACATGCACACTCATACACACTCGTAGTCGTACATTCATTTCTACACTCCACTCCCTCTCCTCATCCACTGTGGGCACTCGTGGGATCTGTATCTGTGTCTGTGGTGTCTCGTTGAAATACAAATTTATAGCTTGTATTTTTGGCACAATTAAGATTTGCGCACATAAACGCACAACTTGTGTTGGCATTAAGTGCTTTGCTCGAAAACTTTTAATTGAAATAATTTGTTCAGGCCTCTGGGGAAAGACAGAAAGATGGAGCGACAGAGCAGCAAAGCAGCAAAGCAGCAGAGGCTTCATGTGCAGAGAATATTTGTCATTATACTATACAGATATATTTTTTGTATCATTGCTGAATAAAGTTTGATTTACAAAATATTGATTTTTTTTTGCTCCTCAGGAAATGATTTCAATTACATAATCCAGGGTTGCATACTAAATTTACACGCGGATTTACCGCGGCATAAAAGGTCGAGTAGCGCAAGGGAAGTACCGTAGGATTCAACTAGTCTACACAAGCAGCGAGTGGTGTAATGAGTGCAACGAGCTATGAAATGGAATATATCTGTGAATAAGGATTGATTCTTCTTGCTGATATCCTCCAGACCGCTTGAGTACTTGAGATTAACGATTACTTTGAAGCTCTTTTATCGATGAAGTAACGAGTACTCGATGTCAATCTTCCCTGGGATTAACTGGAACTGTTAAAAACTGTTCAGTCCGTTTCTTGCTAAAACAAATAAATTGCATGTGCATATTGAATAAATAGTCGGATCCCCTCTCAAGGTGCAGCTCTGGATGTTTTTGAAAAATTTCGGTTGCTGAATGTTATGAATTTCGCTGAGAGCTCGTCACCTAACGATTGAGAGTAACAAGTACGCCTCTCGCCATTAGTAGATATAACCCTTGTCGGCACTAAATTTGTAGCAGACGCGTTTGAAGCAAATGCGACGTCTTACAGTGGTGGAGGCGACCTCAGTGGTTGTGTCCGATCCCGCTGAATTCAATGGCAGCGTAGTTGTGGTCCCACTCGTTGAGTCCCCTGTCGTGGAGTTACTTGTTGTGCCACTGCTCTCTGTAGTTTCGCCCGTGGGTTCACTAGGCAAAGTGGTCGTCGTCCCCACGCTGGTGCCATTTGTGTTGGGTGCCGCTGTGCTAGTGGCATTGTCCGTCTCCAAGTCCAGGAAATTTATCAGTACACCCATGAACTTCAGAATGGAGCCGCGATCCTCCTGGGTGAATGTCTGTGCCGCTGAGCTGCCTGCCAGGGCGATCAAGAGGAGAAGAGCAAAGCGCTGGTTCTGTTTGAAGGCCGCCATCGGATTATGTTTAATTGGATTGGATTGGGTTAGGTTTTGGTTTGTTGGTCTAACTTCTAACTGGACACACTGAGGCGGGCTTTGTGCATTTATACGAGCACAACGTTCATTCGGGCCAAGTGTTTCGTATCGTTATACGGAAATCGCAGAGTCAAAAGTGCCCCAATAGCTGGGGCACGTGCTGGACCAAAAAAAAGATAGCCACAGTTCTGGATTTGGCAGAAAGCTGGGGCTATCTGGACCACCTGCGGAACACCTCTTCAGCTGAGAGTTTCTTTCGCTGAATGACTCTAGTGGAAGGGTCACATCATAAATAAGTCGAGACTTTAGGCACCGAAAACTTTGAATAAAAATAGATTTGGCACAGCTATATTCATTCGAATCGAAGCCTACTTAAGGAATCACATCTGTCTGAGGAATATACATGTTTGTTCCCAAGTGGTGTCAGATCTTCCCAATAAAGTTTCTGGTGAAGCTTGAACATTTTTGTTCTACCAAAGCATTGATTTGTCTTTAACTTCGAGGTGGAGATAAGAACCACCACCCATGCCAGAACATGCCGAAAGAATGCACTTAAACAACGATATGATGTCGATCGGGTGGCACGTCTACAGCATGCCAATGCATGTGGCATGTGGTTATCGCTGTGCCGCAGAGGGAGATGGAACTTACAAGAGGCGATAAGCATCGACCATAAAAGCGCTCGGATCGTGGCGAGATCTATCAATCACAGACGAGTTCCATCAGCGTAAAGATCAGAGTTCGAGAGTTCAGAATCCAATCGTTCAAGATGTGGCGCCTTCAGCTATTCCTTTTGTTGTCCACCTGCTTCCTCATACCCCACGAGGCGAAGCCAACTAAGCGGTCGCCCATCGCTTCCTCTACCCCATCCTTCATCAGCTCAATCGCGTCAACCTCCACATCCACATCCACCTCCACCTCCATCTCAACGTCAACTTCCACACCTGACATGGTAGCCAGCACAGCAGCCGTAACAGCCACAACAGCCACAACAGCCACAGTGGCCCAAGTGGTACGACGCGTGACGAACATCGGACGTCTGGCCGCCAAGGACCTGGCCGATCTTCTGCTGGCCAGCATGCAGGCACGTGGCATTAAGCTCACACCCTTCCAGGAGACCACGATGAAGTCCTTGCGCAGCGTCGTGACCAAGGAGACCCAGAGCGAAGCGGCACTGCTGCATGTGGGAATGGATGTGATCATCGACATTCTGATTGGTGCACAATCGGAGGCCAGCTGTGGCCACATCATCCGGGACATTGAGAAGTCGCAGGACAAGAATAGTCTGACCCTGACACTCAACTCCTTCCTGGCCCTCTGCTCCTTTAATGGCATCGAGTGCAATGATAACGAGGTGCTGCAGATAATCAAAAGCAGCACAGCCCAACAGAAGCGGCAGGAGAAAGCCCTGGAGCAGGATGATTTTGAGATGGCAGAAGGCACAGGTGCTCGACTCACTCGCCGCGCCGGCCATCCCCTGGCCGCAATTAAGGGGGAACGCGAAACGGTTCTGAGCTTCCTGCAGGCAAGGAATGTTACCCAGCTGACGACGATCCTCAACACCCTGCTGCAGGTGTGCGGTGCCTCGGGCAGCGAGGCCCACAACATCATCCAAAATCTCCGAGAAAGTAAGTTTAGAACGAATTAGGGATAATTTTTGAGTGGGTAACGAGTAACTGTAATTAGCAGCGAATGATACGTGATGATTAGGACTAATCGCAGTATTCTCTCATTCCCTTTCAGTGGGTTCCGATGGCATTAGCCTGCTTCAGGTGAACGCCTTCAGCATGCTGATCGTCTCCCTGCTGGACAGCCTCACCACAATTGCGCAAGGCCACAGGAGCGGCTTCTGTGCCGCCACTCCCGATAGCTGGGCGGTGCGCCTCCTCGAGATGGGTGTGGCCAAGGTGGTGCTGCTCGGCCTAATGACGGCCCTCGATCGTTCCATTGTGAGTACCCCCAACAACAGCAATGTGGAGGCTCTCAATAGCCTCAATGGCGGTGGTCCCCTCCTGGATGCCAAGAGTTTGATGAGCACGAAGTCGGTGGCTACCGCAAAGCGCGCTGCTGCACCTACCGTTGGAAACATTAATCAGCGTGAGTTGGTTGATCCCATTACACACAAGAATTCCTCATTCAACTAGTTCCATTTTTCAATTTTCTATACATAGAGGCGGGCACTGTCATTAACGGTACTGGGAACTTCCAGGGAAGTCTGGTTAAGGCCAACGCTCCCGTTGGTGCAGCACTTCCGATTCTTAGCGATGTATCTGGTGGCAGCTTGGGCAACGTAAATCAGCGTAAGTGATATATTTTCCAGATAACTGTCCAAAGTTCAGCTCATCCTCAATGTGATCTACACCTTCTGATCATTTCTCTTTTTCGTTTGCTGGCTCTCTGGAAAATAACGGCTCAGACCAAAATTTCGCTCTTCCTTAACAGATCTTCTTTGATTTTATACATCTATGAATGATTTATAAACCCTTTTTCATCCAGTCTCTTTTAATATTCAATATTCTCTTTTAATATTTGCAGAGGGTCCAACTGCATCCATTACGGGCTCAGACAATACAGTGGCCAACGCTGTAGAGGTCAATGCTGTTGTCCAGGCGGCCCTTGCAGTTCTGAGCTCCCTCACCGGACAGAGTACAGGTACTGCAGCCGACAGTAGTTCTTCGACTGGATCATCTGCCACCACAGGCTCTGAATCGAGTGGTTCCACTGGGTCAACGTCAACAGGCTCCAGTTCTTCTAGTAGCTCCTCTACACAAATTGTTGGAAATACCAATCAACGTGAGTTGGGTTGATCCTATTCCTATACAGACAGGATCTCCTCATTTAACTATCTAACTTACCTATATACAGAGGCAGCGGACACTGTCATTGAGGGTGATGGAAACACGAAGACTAGCCTCGTTAGTGCAAACGCTGTCGTTGGGGCAGTAGCTCCCGTTCTTACCAAAGTGTCGGGTGGCGCCATTACCAACACAAACCAGCGTAAGTGCACACACATTCGTCCCAATATCAATATCAATCACATCAATAATCATCGCTTTGTGATCCCTTTTTCATCGTATTTTTCTGGTGTATTATTTTGTATATTTCTAGAGGGCCCACGTACAGTTATTAAAGGCGAAAACAATACAGTGACCACTCTTGTAGATGCCGATATTGTTCTGGGCTTGGCCGTTTCTCTTTTGAACTCCATTACCGGAAAGAATTCAAGTAATTCAACCGGAAGTAGTTCTTCGACTGACTCATCTGGCTCCTCAGGCACTGTTTCCAGTGGTTCTACTGGCTCTACAGGCTCAACAGGCTCCACTAGTTCAACAGGCTCCACTGGCTCATCAGGCTCCACTTCTTCTGGAAGCTCTACAAGTGGTTCTTCTCAAAACATTGGCAACAGTATTAGTGGTGCGTTTTCTTGTATGATCTGTCACTTGTATTATTTTGACATTCTGATTCCTCACAGCGAAGGGAGATTCGGTGACAGGGAACAATAATGTCCTCGGTGGCCTGGTGAATCTGGTAGCTCCGATCGGAGCCAATGTTCTCGCCCTTAATAAGATCACGGGCGCCAGTGGCTCTTCTACCGGATCGGGCCTCATTGGCAACCAAATCGATTGTAAGTAGCTTACGGATGGGATGGATACTTTTCTAGAGGCTGACTTATCTATTGTTGGGCGTTCCCTTCCAGCTAGTGGCGACCAGGTCACTGGGAACGATAATGTCGTATCGAAATTGGTCAATGTCGCTCTACCAATTGGCGTCAATGCCTTGGCATTGAACAGCATCACGGGCGGAGGTTCTTCTTCTTCCGGCTCCTCCTCTGGTGGTCTTCTTGCAGGAAACTTTCTGACTCAAAGCGGCGACAGTGTCACCGGCGATAACAACCAGCTCATACATGTGGTGGATGTTAGTGGCAATGTACTTGCCAGCCTTTTGGCCCTGAACAGCATTGATGGCTCTGGTTCCGGTTCCGGTTCCGGTTCCGGGTCGGGCGTTGGTGTTGGCAATAAAGTCAAGAGTGAGTGGTGAAGCTTTAATCAGCCTCGAAGACCTGGTCCTCATAGTCGAACTCTTGCAGGTGGACCCGGACAGATCATTGTAGGCAACAACAATGATATCATAAAGCTCATCGACGTGGAGCCCAATATCCTGGCCAATGTGGCAGCATTGAATATCATCAAGGGCAGCGGCGCCGCCTGCGTGGGGAACAGTGTCAACCGTAAGTGCACTTCGGAGATGGAGATCTCAAGAAACCAATCCTTATAATACTCTCTCTCTTTGAAGGTGGCCCCAATACGGAGATAGTGGGCGACAATAATAGGATTTTCAAGCTGGTAAATGTGAACGCTAATGTGCTGGCAGATGTGGGTGTGCTGAACCAACTCATTGGGGATGTGGCCAACGACTGCAGCACCGATACACCCGTAACGGACACACCCACGGAGCCGCCAACGCAGCCACCGACTGACCCGCCTACTGGTCCGCCAACGAATCCACCAACTCAGCCCCCAACAGACCCACCCACATATGGACCACCTACCAATGAACCACCCACGAATGAACCACCGACGAATGAACCACCCACGAATGAACCACCCACCAATGAACCACCCACCAATAAACCACCTACCGTTCGGCCACCCACTATCCGCCCGCCCTCGCCCAATCCCAACAACTGCTATCGACGGTACTGCCGCAAGTGGCGCACTCGCCCCAGCTACCTTTGCTACAAGAACTGTGGCGGACCCCTCACCTACAAGCCCTAGGTTGCAACACCATGAGTACCACTTGTTATTTGTGGCACTGCCAGCCACCGTGCCACTGGGCATCTACTTGGTTTGTCTACTCTCTAAGAAAAACGTTGTTTAATTTATTGGAAATATACAAATAATGAATCATTAATCGATGAATATTTCTGTTGGAGCTAGCGGTTAAATAGTTTTTAAAAAAATCACAGCTCGAACAGAGTACATTAAAAGGTTCTTGAATGCAGTCGAGTCCTGGCATGATTCCTCTTCGTTAAAAGGTTCAGTCAAATTAATTTCAGTTCCCATTTTAATCCATTCATTGATTTTTAGGGTGAACAGTCATACGTGATTCTACTTCCGAGGATCCCTGAAATCAGGAAAAGTAAAACATTGGAAGAACATTAGCATACTAGTCGCTCAAATGATGTGACTACCATGCCAGGCATCACGTAGAGCCTCTCCATGTACCCTTAACTTAAAAAAATTAAAAGTTCAAGTTGTCAGAGACCTGCCATCAAGGTGAGCCAAATGCAATTACATTTACACAAAAACGCCCGAAAAAAGTTTAAGCGAAAAGCCAAAAGTTACGCTGTATAAATAAAAGATAACATTATTAACAAACCGCCCTCATTCTACAGAGAAGCCCCTCAAGCCCAAGTTAGACAAATGGTCGTCTGCGGAAATCGGGGAATGTTCCGGATCTGATGGGAGAGATGAGGGTGATGGTGATGGCGCTGGAGAACGTGCCTCACGCCACATGAAATCATAATGAAAGCAATAAAAGTATCTCCAACAAAAGACCAGAAACAGAACCAGAAGCAGAAGCAACAGCAGAGCGACAAAATTGCCGGCGCTCGAGGTGCAAGTGTCTCACCTCATAATTGATGACCTAAGTAGTTTGTTATGGCTATGAAACGTGAAACAAATGCGGAACGGTGCGGAAGAGCAAAATATTGAAGCAATTATAAACATTTTCAAACCGCCTACGGAGATGACAACGGAGAGGTGGGGATCGCCTGAGGGTTGCTTTTGGGTTTTGGGGGTAACGGCTAATGATAACCATCGGGCGAGTGGGTGTTAAATATTATGCAACACTTTTGGGAGGCAGGTCTCTGGCGTGGGAGTGGAAGTGGCCAGAATGTTCCTCCACAGCGGGGGCATCATATAATGTATTAATATTGTCCCCAAGGATCAATCTTTATATTTATTAAGGATAATCCTCTGATGTTGGTTTCTCCACGGCAGATGAAATTTCTTAAGGTTTCATAGCATGAAATACAAAAGGAATTCTTTTCAGCACCATATTGCATAGAAGGATTGACCAGCACTGTGATTTCTATAAATTAAAGCTGTGTACTTCATAGCAATTAAATTTAAATTTCCGCACGTTTTTTTTTACATTTTGTTGTAGGAATTGTAGTTTTGTAGGAATTTAACGTAGCGCCAGAATGGAAATGCCCTTATATATTACTATGACACTGTCCAGCACTGCGACCCATAGTTCGGGGCAACAGATTGCACTCACTTGTTGAAAACTTCCTTGCGGCACCACCTCACCCCACCACATCTCTCCGCCAAGCCACTGTCTGGGGGAGACAATCGATATTCTGGTACGAGGAGGCACTGGGCATTGAAAATGCAGCAGACTTTAGGCGCAGACATGTTTTATGTTCTTGTCAGTCACTGAAAGCGACAGGCAGACGCATGGAGAGACGAAGAGACGGGCAGACAGATAAACAGTGGGTGAGAGAAGTTTATGGCCGGCAGCAGACCGTGTTTTCATCTTACTTGCGCTGCGGCACGCCGACTGATTCTTTCTTTCTTTCCGATTCTCCCGCTGCCGCTGCCTTTTATTATTGTACATAATTTGCACGTGCTACGAATATCTAAAATTTACGACCATCGTAGGAGAGCGAAAGTGCACAGGTTGTCTGTCTACGGGATGGGAATTGGGAATGGGAATGGAAATGGGGGTGGTATGGTATAGGGGATGGGGGTTGTGGGTTGTGGGTTGGTCGAGCGACTGGGTGGCAATGTCGTGTACATTATTTTGCTTTCAGGCGTTGAAATAAAAGTAAAAGTTGCTAAGCTTTAAATGAGTAGAGTGAAAGCAGTGGAAGCCACAGTCCAGTGGGTCGACCTATCTCGATGTCTGCCTCGTCCTGTTCCGTTCCGTCCCGTCCTGTGGGCAAGTGAAATCTTCTCACAAGCTGCCCCCCGGGGGCACCCTGACTGACTGGCTTGCTTACTTTTACACGTTTTATGTGCAAAATAAATGTGAACTAATGCATTTTTATTAATATATACAAGCGTGCTGGGAATTTCAAGCTCCCATCCAGTGTCCTGTGTCCTCTGTGTCCGGACACCCCTCAAGCCCCCAGCCACTGATGATGATTAAGCGTAAAAACCGCAAATGTTTTTTAAATGCAGTGCAAATGCTTTCGGGTCATGCCTTTGAGCTGCTTTCAGCTATGGCTCTTGCTCTAGCTCCGGCTCTGTCTTCTTGTTGGCTCTTCGTTCTGGCTAAGTGAGTAGTTTGCTGCTGTCGAGTCAGAATGGTGTTGAAATATTTAGCACAGGCAGCGTGTACGTGTTAACACACTGTTGCTGCTATTGTCCGATTGGATTTACTTTACATCACACGAGAACACGAGAACAAGACACAGCAAACAAGGAAGAAAATGGAAACTATGTATGTCACTGTTCAGAGACTTCAGAGAGTAGGAATACTTATTGTGGATGAAGGGAAGAGCAGAGGAGGATTCTTCTGTTACCTTTGATGACGTAGCTGTCAGATATTCATCTTTCAATATTTCGATCCTTAAGCCCGATCTTTTGCCATGCGGTTATGAACGTATTTTAGAGCCCATTCAGTAGGATTCAATTTATTTCTGATTCACACTGCAGTATCAGAGATACAGCTATAGTTGTGGAACCGATACTACCAGAGCGTTTTGTCATAAATTTAAATTCACCTCTATGCGATGCAAACTTTAAAGAAAATTAAAAAACCAAAAATTAACATTAAAAAGAATTAAAACTTTAAAATTAACCAAAACGAGGGGGAACGTTGTGAGTTGCTGCGGACACCGCAACTCTACGGTTATACCCGATACTAAGTCAGTATGGCTCTCCTCCGGCAGACGCCGCTAATATTGACCCACACGACAATAAGTGCGTGCGAGAGAGACAGAAAATCAGTCTTAGCGTGACGTCGGGCGCTGCGTAGCCACTGCAAATTGATTTGTTCCTTTTGGCTATACAAATTATCTGATCTGATCCAGATTCAGCAATCGGATAGATATGGTCGTTATCTATGATTCTACGTTTTTAGTTTTCTCGAATCTGCAATACTGTGGATGCAACAGATTTTCGTCCTTTGTGTGGGCGGAAGGGAGTGGGGCGACATTTTGAGATATACGTTTTATAGTGAGATCTAACAGAAGTGCGGATACCAAATTTGGTTACTCTAGCCTTAATAGTCTCTGAGATTTGTGGATGCCCCTGATTTTCGTCCTTTGCGGGGGCGGAAGGGGGTGTGGCGAAATTTTGACACGAAACGGTCAAGGTCCGATATCACAGGAGTGTGGATACCAAATTTGGTTGCTCTGGCTGTTATTTTGCAATTGGCAAAACCGACCATGAGACCTGTGTGTTTGAGAGAGACAGAGCGAGAAAGAATGAAATTGTTTTCTTGATTCTGGCTATAATAATTACACGATCTGGTTCAGATTTTGCACTCTAGAAGATATAGTCATCTTCTACGATTCTGCGTAGAATTCTCGTATCGTCGAAATTGTGGATGCCACAGATTTTCGCCCTTTGTGGGGGCGGAAGTGGGCGGGGCAAAGTTTTGAAATATTCTTGTAGCAGTGACATATCACAGAAGTCTGGATCCAAAACATCGTTGCTCTAGCTCTTATAGTCTTTGAGCACTAGGCGCTGAAGGGGTCGGACAGACGGACAGACGGACGGACGGACAGACAGACAGGGCTCAATCGACTCGGCTATTGATGCTGATAAGGAATATATATACTTTATGGGGTCGGAAACGATTCCTTCTGGACGTCACACTCATCCACTTTTACCACAAATCAAATATACCCCAATACTCATTTTGAGTATCGGGTATAAAAAAACACACATAAGAACGGGAGGAACTTTATATCCGATACTCAGTCAGTGTGGTTGACGACAAAGAGTGTGGGAGAGAGAGACAGAAATGATCCGATCCGATTCAGGCTCTGCAGTCTGGTAGATATGGGCAATCTTTACGATTCTGCGTTTTCGGTTTTCGCAAATCTTCAAAATTGTGGAAGCATTGATTTTGGTTCTTTGTGGAGGCGAAATTTTGGAATACACAATATCACAGGAGTCTGGTTTCTCTAGCTTATTGTCTCTGAGAACTAGGCGCTCATCGGCTATTGATGCTGATCAAGAGTATATATACTTTATTGGGTTGGAAACGCTTCCTTCTGGGGTTGCACAAATCTACGTTCCCCTCAAATTCAATAAACCCCTCTGCTCATTGTGAGTATCGTGTTCCAAAATGTTCCAATCATTTCTGGTGGTATAGGTATAGCTAAAATAGCATCAAAATTCGTTGCCTTTAACATAAAGGTTCTTAAGAAAGACGTTTTCTTGAACCGAATTGAGAATTGAAGAATTGGACCTTAATCAGGTATGAGGCCTCTTTAGAAGATCTCAAAATTGCGATTATATGACGTATTTTCTGGTTTTATACCTATTCGCAAGGAGTCATTGTCCTTTATCCAAGCTTTTATCTTTTTCCTTCCTTTTTTTTGGATGCATGGATCTGTCACTTTAAAGATGGACTTCCTGCAGTGGCGTTTCAAAGACTCGTTTTGGATCATAGGCAGTCCGAAATGAGTTAAATCTGATAATCTATTTCCTTCAGTCCTTTAGTCAATCAACTTATATCAGTGTTTAAAGCCTTTTTGTGATAGTTTAACAATAAGTTGCACTTTATCTGGTCTGAGCATGTGCAACATTCTTATAAGTAGCTCATACATACACATGTGTGTGGATCGCAGCTCCACTCTGCCCCTCACCGAATATATTATTCACTTTATTTTCAATGGAATCCACTGGCAAATGAAATGAAAAGTGGAAAAGAGGGAGGAGTTAGTAAGAAGGTGATGACAAGCAGGCACTTTGCATACTAAGAAGTATCGTACGATGCAGGGAGGACGGACGGAGCGAAGGGGAACGGAACGGAACGGGACCTAGACGGAATGAATAGGAAAAGCAAATAACGCCTCTATTGACATTTTAGGGTTTCATTGTAAAGCAATTTAAATTATTGTGTATATTTCTATTTCATTCAGCTTCCACATCCACTGGCACTGCCACATCCACATCTTCTTCTCCCTCTACGCTTTTTTTCTATGCTTTCTATGTGTTCTATGGGTACAGTTCTATGTACAGTGTTTTTTTGGGGGTAAGAAAACATTTTCAACTTAAGCATTCAGGACATCGTGTCCGCGACTCGTGTTCCATCCATGTTCTGTTCTGTTCTGTTCTGTTCTGTTTTCATCCGCTCCGGACCTCGGCTGGATTTTATTTTGTGCAAATTTTTCAAATGTTATCCTTAATTTAGTTTATAAGTAGATGCCAGGCACGTTCCAGGCAAATGACATTTTATTTGTGGATTTTTATAGACTTTCCTTATGCGAACGCGCACTCGTCCCCCCATCTGTCTCTCTCTCTCTCTCTCTCTCTCGCGGTATGTGCGTGCAGGGGGCCCAAAGGGGGGTTCGAAAAATAGGTCGTAATTTGTGTTTTGGTTGTGAGTTTTCATTTTTTTTCCCCTTTCTCCTTTTCCCTTCATATTCTTTATTTCTTTCTGGACCACATGTGTCTTTGATGAGTCATCCAGAACATGTATGAAAATGGGGCTGGATAATGGCATGGGAGCTTCCTTTATGTATATCTTCCCGAGGGTGATAAGCGCTCATTGTGGATTCTGACATAGATATCGTATCGTACGGCTTGCATTCCCCACTTTAGTTACCCTTCAGAAGAGAAGTCTTCTTAAGAAAGGAAGAGATTGAATGATGCTGGAAAGGAATAGCGTAAGCTTTAGAAAGTATCCCTATGGGATAGATAACAGTATGCAATACCGTATTTACGCTTTGAACCAAATCGACTTTTTCTGATAGATTTGGGGCTTTACAATTTTAGAATGAATTTAAGAAAATATTTATTATTTGGGGACCTGAACACGTATCACGCTTCATCACGTCAGGTTTGTTTTTTAATAAAAATAACCATTATGATTGAAACATGGTGGAAACTTATTTGAAAAATTGAAACTCGTCCCTTGGGGGTTTTCGGGGTCAATAATTACAAATTTGAAGTCAGTGTTCAAAAATTAAAAATAGCGGATCGTATAGGGCCTGATTTACTTAAAACGAACAACTCTCCGGCTACATCGATTTCTTTCCCCTTAAAATAGATCTTTTGAAGAGAAAAAAACTCGATACATCTTAAAACAAGAAAACTGACATTCGTAATGAGCGACACCTATGTTAAAACCCCCAGTGACGAGTTTTAAGCAAATCCGAAGAATTTGTCAAATATGTTTTTCAAATTGGTTTTTTGAGGTTAGAAACAAAAACCTGTAGTGATGGAGCAAATCTGACCTTGGATTCGTGTTCAGGGCCACAAAATACATATGAATATTATACTCTGGTCTGTGTTTTAATGCTTTTTTTTCGCTCAAAAAAAACTCAACGGCTTCAGTGTTGGAATGTTTGCCAATATTATTGCATATCCTTGTAAAGGGACTATACCCAGTACTAACTCTACGCTCCTGCATTGTTTTAATTTATTTTTAGAGTTGCTTATCTTAAGCCGCGAGTGTTGATGCATTGATAACTATTTTTTGGTGATCTTTCTTAGTCGCGTTTCGAGATGGGTCGCAAGCGTAATTGTATTCTACGCAATTTTTTACACTCATTTACACCTGCTCGCTGTTGAACAAGTTCTTACAAACCATTGAAGTAGCTTTAGAGGATGAAACTGCAGATGGTGAGAAAGCAGACCTCCTAAAGAAGGGAAAGTCTGAAATTGACGGCTAAAAAAAATTGTCCCAAAGCCAATTTGCTCGATCCCAATATTATGAAGTATTGGGAGGAAAAACGATACGCTTCCCCTAATTTATACCGGCTGGCCAAAGTGGTTCACTCGGTTCCTGCAACACAAGAGAGTGTTGAAAAATCGATTTTGGCCCTCAAAATGATGCTTACCGATAAAAAAAAACAGCCGCACTGACGAGTCATTGGTGAAATAGCATTTTGCTAAATTAAATAATTACAACTAAAATTAAACGTAAGTATATCTGACACCAAACCAAATATAAAAACAAATTTAAATTTTAAAAAGATAATTTTTGCATACCATGAAATGCAGAGAAAATAATTCATTAAACATTTTTAAAGCCCCAAATTGATCGGAAAAAATCGTTTTTTTTCGAAGCGTAAATAAAAAGGTACATTTTGTTTCTTAGTGTAATAGATTTCTTTCAGAAAGAATCACAAAAAAAGTCCTTGTACCTCGATGAGCCCTTTCTTTTTAACGAAGCTCTTCAGTTTCAAGGAAAGTTTCCCAGAATATTCTTCAAAATATAACGTTCCAGCAGAACGAACATCAACGCTATATTTTCAGTCGAAAAACATAAGCTTTAAAGATGTGAAACAGGTGGAAACTGATTATTTGACAAATTAACGAATATGAGATGAAAGAAAGTAATTTTTAAACCATTTTCTAAAATTATAAAAATTATCATCTATTAACATCGACTTCAATATAAGACCCAAAAGTGATGGAGTTTTTAGAAGCCTCATCTATGGATCCCCAAAATCCACAAACGATATTAATCGTTTAGAAAAGGGAAAGATATGCTATAGGGAATAAGCAAATGTCCTCGAATGGAGTTGTTGTCCGTGCGAAGAAGATGGATGGACTTTTCGCTCCATTATGACAGTTCTTGTGGGAATATCCTTTTGTTGGTCAGACTACCGTACCCGCAACTTAAGTTTTCTCCCCTTCAGGGAATGGTAAGGGCTATACGCTCGTATAACCGTAATGAAAAAGCAGCAACAACAAACAGATTTAGCTGCAATAAATGGGAAAACAATGGAAAAACACTTTGCCGCGGGAGCTGCTTTTCGTTCCACTTTGTGGGGCGAAGAGAGAGAACATTTAGTGTGTGGGGGGGATTGAAGGTGAGACCTGACGTGTGTTATATAAGCTTCCACACACAGATACAACCCAGGTACAAACACACACACAGCCCAACACCCTTACACACATAGATGGGTAGATACGAGATACGAAATAGAACATAAATTGCGCACAATAAAGCAAAAATTAAAAAGCGTAAACAAAAATTGCACTTCTGCTCCATTCCTTGCTTCGCATTCCTTCTATCTTTTGTCATGTTCCACCTCTTTCATCCCTCCATTTTCCGGCTGAGGACCCGGGCTGAGACCAGGATCCCCTTCTTTTTGCAGGAGAACTCTTCCTTGGGAAATATTTCGTTTTTGTTCTTTGATTGGATCATTCCATGGAGCGACATGGAGGCGGCACTAGTACCAGTACTCGTATCCTTGGAAATGGCATGTGGCATGTGCTTCGAAGGAAGGTGCTTTCACTTAGGCAAAACCAACCACAGGTGAACACTAACGAAGGCAGATATCCAGACCATCAGTTGAAACCTTACCAGGACCGCATACAATGGAAACGTTATATATTTACAGAGAACTCATTCACAGTGCGTTTTCAAAAACTGTCAAAATGCTCTTTAAAATTCAAATTGGATTTCCTCTTGGTTTTTTGATAGAATCTGTCATTCTTTTAAAGTAATTTTGAATCAAATCTAAGCTGAAGTCTTCCTCATAGTCATAGGGTCCATTCTTTAATTGAAAGAATCTCCTGAAAGGGTATAGAATATGGTATATTGTAACAATGCAAAATGAGGGACGAGAAAAGGTACAGGACCTTGCTATTTTGTGTTAGTCCTTCCATTGTTCCGCATTCTTTTTTTCTTGCTTCAATTTTGTTGTTCAGTTTAATGGCTGCTGGCTCCTGTTCCTGTTGGCGTAAAGGAAGCGCAATAGTAGACAAAAGGCGCCAACACTTTTGCATCACTTCGATTGTAATTTCATGCCCGAATTATCCTTGGGGAGACATTTACCCTAAACGAAGGAGCGCACCCGAACACCGAACAAACACATACACACAGAGAGAGAGAGAGCGGCACGGACATGCACATAAATTTCAATAGGAAGCGTCGAAAAGGAAAAGTCAAAAGTGGGAAAAAGGAAGGACCAGGACCAGGACCAGGACCTATATTGGGGGCTGTTCAGGCTCAAAGGAAGAGCGACACAAACACACACACCTACCTTTATTATTATTTTTACACTTAACTTCCGGTTTACGCCTATTATGCCCACCGGGTGGGTTGCTTGGTTGGTGGCTTGGTGGCTTGGTGGCACGGCCTCGCTCCCCCTTTGGCAATCTTGTGCCCCGGCATCAAATTACAAAATTCTCGTACCACCCCGCCTCTGTTCCATCTCCATCTACAGTGCCTGCCTGCTCCTTGCTTTTGCACCTTTCTCATCCTGGATGAAGTTATTGTCTCTGACATTCTGTTGTTACTTCTTTTTTCTTTGCCACTGCCACTGCCAGTGGCATTGGCACTGGCACTGGCACTGCCTCTGTCTCTGTCTCTCACTCCAATTTCTCTTCGTTTGTCGTTTGTGCCACGCATTTTCACGTGTTCGTTCCGCATAGTTCCGTTTGATATGCCACAAAGGTGTCGCCGCGAACGTGTGGGCTTTCCCCCCAAGTGAGGACTTGAGAGGATCTGCTTTGGTGCCACATTGTAAGCGGAAGCCACCGATTACAGATTGCGGGCTGCCCCGCCTCCTCTCATCCAGTACCAGTGGTGGAGTGAAGCTTAAATTCCCTTTGGAGAGCGTCTAATGGGATGCCAAGTAAGAAATCTCTTTCGATAACCTGTTTTTAGTTCAGACGATCGAAAAAAGATGCCAGAGAAAACAGTAACCAATTTATTACAAATGTAATAGCCGATTCCTAGTCAAGTCATAACAGATTTAAATGTGATGGACTTTTTGGGAAATAATTTCATTTCCAATAAATACCTCAAGTCTCAGCTTATCCCGAACAAACGGTTGATTTTTTTAATTTCTGATACCGTGTCTTGCCTTCCACCCCTTCAACTCATAACCGATTCATTACCGTTCCGAAACCGTTTTACCAGTTAATCGAGTACCCGATCGATGTAAATTTTTCAACTTCCGCCAGCGACGCGCCGCGTCAGGGGGGAAATGGGATACATCCGATATCAAAGTCAAGGCCTTTCACGGCGCTTACCTAAGCTCCATGCCGTGGTTCGGGTACAGGGTTCAGAGTTTGTGGCAGACCGAAAAAGACAGAGAGAGAGAGAGAGAGACGCACATAGGTATGTGTGTGAAAGAGAAGCCGCTGTCAGCTTTGATTGATGCGCTGGAAACTTCGCGTGAAATTGCACACCGAAAACACAAAAAACCGGAAACGGCACTGGGGGAAAAAAACGAGAGAATCAGAAGCCAGAGCGAAAACATAGCGAACGGTACGCTACGGAAGGAAGGAAGCACTCAGTGCACGCAACACACACATGCATTCATCTCTTTCTCTTTCTATATAATCACGCTCTCTCTCTCTCTCTCTCTCTCTCTCTCTCTCTCTTTCTCGCTGTGTGTGTGTGTGTGTTAGGCACTTTATTTGTGTATGGCGGCACGGTTGGGCGCACACCTCAGCTGTCGTGTGTGTGTGCGTGTATGGGGTCCTTGGTCTCCCGTTCCTGACGCGCTTTAAAATGGGGAAATTAAAATTCCAATAATAGCAGGTGCTCGACTCAGTGTCTATCTATCTACAGTTCACGCTCCAAAAAGTGAACGAGTGAAGATCAATATTATGTCAGTGAGTGTTCGAAAGATTCAGCCAATGAGTACTATGAGCGAGTATCTTGAGCAATTACCATGAGCGAGTACATTCAACTCGATTGATAGGAAGAGAAAAGGCTATAGGTTCTACCCACCAAATGGATAGAGGAGACTATAAACACTAAAGAAACTACATTGGATAACTTTTCTCAAGAGAGTACTCTAACTGGCACTGACTAAATGGGACCTTGAGCGAGTATCGTGGCGAGTACGTTAAACATGTTGAATGGGCAGAGAAAATTCACTTTGACTGCATTGCCTGCTTGTATCAAAAATATTTCTTTGATGTAAATTAGATCGTGTTCTATTTAATAGAGGGTGCACTGTACCTGCTGCGGGCTTTATATAGTAGATTCCTCTCCCTCCCTCTCTGGGCTGAGCTGAGCCTCTAAGTCTTCCTGTTCCTGTGCCTGTGCCTGCGCCTTACCGGTGTCTGTGCGATAAAAATAAATTAAGCCACAAATTGCAATTTAATTTAAGGTTTTCTTTAGCCTCAATTCCATGCCAGCTTTCCCCACAGCCACAGCCCAAAGACAGCCAGCGAGAAGGGAAGGAAGTTGCGACACTTTTTCTTGGCATATTAAAATAACTTGCCACATATTTCGGTGTCGCCACGCTCGCTGCGGTGGGCGGGCATGTTGGTTCCCGAATTTATGGCATTGCAATTGCAAATATAATTAAAATTTCCAACTCTCTCTCTCTCTCTTTTTCTCTCGATTTCTCTATCTCTGTCCGTTCTTCCCTCTTTTTCTTGTTCGCTCCTGCATTACTTGGATATTTTTCGAAATTATTTTCAGCGTCTGTCATCTGTGGGTCGGGCTAATTGAAGCTTAGCGGCGTCTCAACAATTTAATTGGAGCTTCAACTGACAGGTATGGAGAATGAGGTGGTGAATTATTGGACTTGGAATGAAAGAAAACTGGATAGGATTGCAGCGGAAATAAGCCATATGCACTAGAATATTGGTAGATTGGATTTGAGTAGTGTTGACTGAATGATATTGGAATGGAGTACAAGTGCGACTGGAAAAAGAAGGCGATTGGATCGGTGATTTTAGAATGATATTGTGGTCGGACAAAATACTGTTGGCATTTATATAATAAGGTGATATGTGATATTGAAATGAGTATGAGGGGAAGAGATGGCAGTGAAATAGAGCTGGAAAATACTTTTTGGTAAAACAGAATAAATGTAGAACAAAATCAAATGAATCAATGTCCTATGAAGTGTACAGGAGTCTCTTCGAACTACAGTCCGATTATCTCTGATTATGCATTAATCGGTTCACTTTCCGTCTCATCATTTACTTTCTACTTCATTCTACGGCTTGGCTGAGATCTCAATAGATAATCGACAATATTTTCGCGTTTCCGCTGGCATGCCAGCGGGTGCTTGCGTGCGCGGAAAGGGTGTGGGGGGATGGGGTAGGGGATTGCAACAGAACTTGGCAGAACAATCTTATGCTTCAATTTCCGTTTCCTGGCCTGAAAGGGAGGGCGGAGAAAGGAATTGGTCGGAGGAGTTCCTCCTGCCTCCTGCCTCCTGCCTCCTTCATCGCTTTTCTGCTTCGAGGCTGCCATCACAGCGGCGTTATTGGCAATTGAGACAGACAGACAGAACGATAGACGGGGGGGCTGTATGGGTGTATGGGCTGGAATAAAAACCCACCTCTAGGGGATGGGCGGGAGTGTGTTTTTCTAACAAAGCGATATCCGCTGCCACATAAGCCACATGCCGCATGTATTCCTTCTTTTCCTCATTTTTCCATTTGTTTTTTCTTTTATTGCCGAAACAGCGGGTCGTAGTATGGGGGAAAGCGATACCTGAAAAGCCCCTGCACCACCGCATCACCACTCGACCGCACCATAAACCACCCGCTCCTTCAGCAAACGAATTTTGTTTAGTTTTTACAACAGACATTGCCGTTGACTTTAGTGACATTTGACATTTGATATGCCTTAATCAACTATAAAAGCTCGTGTCAGACGAGAAAATGGGGGATGATGCGGTGCGGGGGTTTGGGCGGAGGGAACCGCACATAAAACTGATGCAACGTGCAGCAACATGTGGCCATAAAAGAAAGGCCCCCGACACAAGTCATCTCCGCCGCAGAATGTCTCCGTGCAAATTATACGAGTCTCAGCAATTCCGGTGCCTCCACACGATCCACAGTCACGTACGGCTAAGTGGCATGCCTATATTGGTGGCTTCACTGTACCATCCTCAGCTCGAAAACTTTCACATTTTACTTTCCTAAAGAGCATTCTTTTGTGTCCTTAAACCATTGAGTGGTTTATTTTGTTGTATTCTTGTTATATTTGGGATTAATGCCGTACGCTAAAGTTTACCTTGCGAGTCTCTACGTCGCTCATTATTCCCTCAGATTAGTGCACCAGAATTCCAGCTTCTCTGATGAATGGATCCCTTAGTTCTCCGATGGCTTACCACTTGACAGCTCAGATGAAGCCTGGTTGCTTCCGAATGTTATCTATAGCTGTGCAGAGACCCAACCGATCTGTCAAGTCAATTATCCGTTTGATTTGCATTCGCAGGAGGGAGGAGCGAAACCCGGCTTGTGGGTTCCGTTCCAGTCACCGTTCCAGTGCCAGTTTTCACCTCGTATCACCTCTTGATGCCAGGACAGAGACAGTGGCATGGTGTGGACTACTACAAACGATAATTAATGAAATCTGACATCGGTTGGGGCTTTAGTCTGGGGAGACACAGAGTGAGAGGGGAAGGGGAGAGGTTGCAGAGATGACGGCATAGCTATAGCCATGGACAAGGGTGGATGGACTGGACGGGCTGGTCGAGTGTATCGATGAGTGAGACGGCGGCGACGTTGAATGCTCTTAATGAGAAATCGTTTTAATTGAGTTTGCATGTTTATGGCTGCCTTTTCACTTGAGCACCGCCTGCACTTTTTGTCCAGTGCGTCACAACATCACCCTGTCCAGTCCATGACTCCCCAGTCCTACTCCATGCGCCACCCGGCAATCACTTTAAAAGCCAAACCTTTGAGAGGGTCTGCCTGTGAGCTTGGGGCTGTTCCTGCGGCTGGGGTTTGGTTCCAAGGCGGGGGGATTTGGGGCCTGACGACGAGGTCAGCCACATATTGTCATGTACAATGGCATCATTTGTGGGCTGGGACTGGGGTTCAGGCAACACATCCACATCTGAGGATGTAACCGCATGCTGCCGCTCCTGATGAGGGTCAATTGTCCATTAGGGGGACCATCTTTGGGGGTAGCACATGTGTGCGTATGCGTGTTGGGTGTGGGTGGGTGTAGCAAGAAACTTTTGACATGCCACCCACCAACCAGCCACCATATACGAGTACGAATGTTGGGATATGCTTTCGGTGGCTTCTGCTGTTGCTGTTGCTGCATCTGTGGCATAATTATTTGTTGATTATGTAAATAAAGCGACTCCCGTTGTCTACTCGAAGCTAGCTCCTATCGATAGTTTGTTATCCTCGCGTTATCACGCATCGTTTGGCTCACTCTAAGGATCCAGCACTGGGTGGGACGGATATTATCGCATAATGCGACTTTGAAATACCCGTTTCGAACGTTTGTGCCTCTATTTTGTGAAGCATGGCTATTGTTCCACACGTTTCCCACAAAAATTAGATAGTGACCAGATCTGCCAGTGAAGGATCTCTATGCAAACTGTGCTTCCTTGGCTCTCTGATGGTCCTCGACAAGGAGTCTGTTTTTGGAGGGAATGGAAGAACAAGGAGAATCGCAGCTAAGTGCAGACTTTTGGTGTCAGCATTTATATATATCCGTCGGAGCAAATGCAAAAGGACCGAAAAGAAAGGGTGGCCGGGGCCAGGCCGGGGCCGGGGGGCAGAGCGGCTGTTTGTGCAACAAAGCAAATTGCTGTAATCCATTTTCCGGGCGCATCAGCTGCTGCTGGTTCTACTGCTGCCGCCGCCGCTGCTGCTTCTATCATCAAATGAAATGGATTTTTATTAGATTTTGCTTGTAAAGAAGATTTAAATTTATTTCGTTCTTTTCTGCAGCTCCTCTACCCGCTACCCGCTTATACACCGCGGGCAACCGGTTGTTGTTCCGCTTCCGGGTTTGTTTTCCTTTCGGTATTTTTTACTCTGTTGGCTCTCACTCCTTTCGCCTCTGTTGCAGAGCTCTCTGTGGAAGATTAATGACAGTTCCCTCTGGGAAAGGGAGGTGGAGATAGAGAAGTGGAGGAATTGTCGTCGAGTCGCCTCCCCACCGACAGGCGATAGCTATGCTCCATTCTTTTCTGCTCCCTTCCGTTCATTTTCTTTGTCAATTTATCCTTTCTTCGCCGTTCTCCTCTTATCCCATTCGTTCCAAGAGCTTTCTTTCTTTACCTTTTTCGAGTCTTTTATTTCTTGGTATCTTGGGGTATCCTTATTCCTACACCTGTAGAAAGTTTCGATCTTCGATGAAATCACGCGTATAGGATCTTTTTTGTCTTTATTTTTATTTTTTGTGTCGAAAATTGAGTATAAATCCCTGAAAATCATTAGAAAACATAAGAAATCGCAAACTCAAAGCACTGATAGTAGCAAACAAGCCAAAGGGGAGTTTCCATCCTTGAATTATCCTTAGCAGGGATCAGCTACAGCGCCTGGTGCCTGGTGGCACTCCTACTGTTGATGCTTTACCATATCCGCCAAATGTCACGTACAGGCACAGCCAGCGGGCGACGCAACATGCACAAACATACAGCTCACTAAATGGTTTGCCTTTGCCTTTGCCTTTCCCATGTCCACCATTTTGGCACAGGAAGGAAGCCGGAAGCGCCGCCATATTTGTAGAAAAGAAGCAGTTTCGCTCCACTTTTCCAACATCTTTGGTTTCACGAGGAGTTAGAGACTCCTTATGGACTCCTCGGAGAATGATATGAATGGCCATCAATCCGTGGCAGTTCCTGGAAGCTGACCATCATCTTGTGTAGCGCCTCCTTAGAATTGTAGTTTTCAATCAACTTCCCTTCCTCTTCCCTAATACCATATTCACACTGGCCACCATCCGCCATCCACCATCCATTTCTGGGAGGGTCCGTATGGTTTTGTAGTTCCAAAAATTTCTAAGTTTTTCCACTATTCAACTGGGATGCTCCTAGTCCGTACTTTTCTAAGCGATATTTAGCCGATGGTTTACAAATGCAACCCTAGAAAACAATGACTAGACCAGTCGTATTTCAAATTTCAAATCGTTCAAGACTAAATAAATAATTAAATAAACGACAAGCAATACATATGTACATATGTATTTTCTTTTTATTATGATTAGTATTGTGCAGCCAGTAAATAAACAAAAAGTACACGCATGTTGAAGTGGATTGCTCAGATGGAAAATCTCGCAATAAGCTTTGGAATAATAATACTGCGGATTTGCGGGGGTCTCGAAGTAATTCCGTTCATTTCGAACAGAACAGAGGTTTTGTTTTATTATAGCCAATACAAAACGAGGGGGAACGTTGTGAGTTGCTGCGGACACCGCAACTCTACGGTTATACCCGATACTAAGTCAGTATGGCTCTCCTCCGGTAGACGCCGCTAATATTAAGCGACACGACAAAGAGTGCGTGCGAGAGAGACAGAAAATCAGTCTGAGCGTGACGTCGGGCGCTGCGTAGCCACTGCAAATTGATTTGTTCCTTTTGGCTATAAAAATGATCTGATCTGATCCAGATTCAGCAATCTGATAGATATTATGGTCATTATCTATGATTCTGCGTTTTTAGTTTTCTCGAATGTGCAATATTGTGGATGCAACAGACTTTCGTCCTTTGTGTGGGCGGAAGGGGGTGGGGCGAAGTTTTGAGATACACGTTTTATAGTAAGATCCAACAGAAGTGCGGATACCAAATTTGGTTACTCTAGCCTTAATAGTCTCTGAGATTTTTGAATATCCCCAGATTTTCGTCCTTTGCGGGGGCGGAAGGGGGTGTGGCGAAATTTTGAAAGAAACTCGTCTCGGTCCGATATATTAGGAGTGTGGATACCAAATTTGGTTGCTCTAGCTTTTATAGTCTCTGAGATCTAGGCGCTAATGTTTTACTCTAAGCAAAGCCGGCTATGCTACGTGTGTGTTAGAGAGAGACAGGGCGAGAAAAAATGAAATTGTTTTCTTGATTCTGGCTATAATAATTATACGATCCAATTCAGATTCCGCAGTCTTAAAGATATGGTCATTCTCTACAATTCTATGTTTTTGGTTTTCTCATATCTTTAAAATTGTGAATGCCACAGATTTTCGTCCTTTGTGGGGGCGGAAGTGGGCGGGGCGAAGTTTTGAAATATTTTTGTAGCAGTGACATATCACAGAAGTCTGGATCCAAAACATCGTTGCTCTAGCTCTTATAGTCTTTGAGCACTAGGCGCTGAAGGGGACGGACAGACGGACAGACGGACAGACGGACGGACGGACAGACAGACAGGGCCCAATCGACTCGGCTATTGATGCTGATCAAGAATATATATACTTTATGGGGTCGGAAACGATTCCTTCTGGACGTTACACACATCCACTTTTACCACAAATCTAATATACCCCAATACTCATTTTGAGTATCGGGTATAAAAAGACAATTTATTAATTTAAACTTGTTGAATCCTTATCTTTGCGATTTCGTGCTCATCAGCTCCTTTTTTATGGAATGAGGATGGTGGATGGTGCCTGTGTGAGTCGGTTTTTCACATCTGTCCAAAATTCCCCACAGCTCCCTCAGGTTGTGCTCAGTGTGGAGGGGTGTAAACTAAATCAAAATTAATTCAAATTAGGTTCTATTAAGTTTTGTGTCCATTATTAGTAGCTGGCTTTATTATTATTAATAATCATTGCTATACGGCATCACGTAGAATTCGTAGAGTAGAACCTGCGTGGAATATTTGTGGCGGTTGAAAAAAAAAAGCATCCCTAGTTTGATTAATTCAACTAAGTATCCAGTCGCAGCTCCGCCATATCCTGGCTGGAAAAATAATTGGAAAAATAAGAAATCGAAGACGGAGTGTATAGAAGGTGCAACATTGGACCGGCACCTCGAATATATATAAGAGAATATTCCAGCAATTCCGGATATAAATTTGAATCCACTAATGGAATCAGAGGCCCTCAGGTTAGTTTTGCTAGTCGATAGCAGAGGCCCTCCTGACTAATCCATATGTATAGCGACAGTCTCGAATAATAGACTTGTACATCGATATGACGACAAGAGTCGCTTCGAAGGTAAATCCATACACGGTCCTAGCAGCAAGCGAATCCAGCACCAAGCTGATTGCCGTGCTCGCAGTCTGGGACCAGTGTTGAACTGCATAAAACCCATATATGTTCGTGGGAAATCGTAAGTTATGAAGAAGCAAAAAAAGACCAACAGATCCAATACCATTATACCATCGATATACATATTCTTCATAGCTGTTGTATTATTTATACTTTTTCAAGAATTCGAATTGAATCCAGAAAGGAATAGAGCTGAACTTAAAATGTCATATGTACGTTTAAAAAAGCTTTTTTTATACCCGATACTCAAAATGAGTATTGGGGTATATTAGATTTGTGGTAAAAGTGGATGTGTGTAACGTCCAGAAGGAATCGTTTCCGACCCCATAAAGTATATATATTCTTGATCAGCATCAATAGCCGAGTCGATTGGGCCCTGTCTGTCTGTCCGTCCGTCCGTCTGTCCGTCTGTCCGTCTGTCCGTCCCCTTCAGCGCCTAGTGCTCAAAGACTATAAGAGCTAGAGCAACGATGTTTTGGATCCAGACTTCTGTGATATGTCACTGCTACAAGAATATTTCAAAACTTCGCCCCGCCCACTTCCGCCCCCACAAAGAACGAAAATCTGTGGTATCCACATTTTTAAAGATACGATAAAACCAAAAACGCAGAATCGTAGAGGATGACTATATGTTTTAGAATGTAAGATCTCCACCAGATCGTATAATTATTATAGCCAGAATCAAGAAAACAATTTCATTCTTTCTCGCTCTGTCTCTCTCTAACACACAGGTTTCATGGTCGGTTTTGCCAATTGCAAAATATGAGTTCAAGGATCTCAGAACCTATAAGAGCCAGAGCAACCAAATTTGGTATCCACACTCCTGTGATATCGGACCTTGACCGTTTCGTGTCCAAATTTCGCCACACCCCCTTCCGCCCCCGCAAAGGACGAAAATCTGGGGCATCCACAAATCTCAGAGACTATTAAGGCTAGAGTAACCAAATTTGGTATCCGCACTTCTGTTAGATCTCACTATAAAACGTATATCTCAGAATTTCGCCCCACCCCCTTCCGCCCCCACAAAGGACGAAAATCTGTTGCATCCACAATATTGCACATTCGAGAAAACTAAAAACGCAGAATCATAGATAATGACCATATCTATCTATTGCTGAATCTGGATCAGATCGGATCATTTTTGTAGCCAAAAACAAGAAATCAATTTGCAGTGGCTACGCAGCGCCCGACGTCACGCTCAGACTGATTTCTGTCTCTCTCGCACGCACTCTTTGTCGTGTCGTTTAATATTAGCGGCGTCTGCCGGAGGAGAGCCATACTGACTATGTATCGGGTATAAATGTAGAGTTACGGTCTTCGCAGCAACTCACAACGTCGTCCCTCGTTTAATAAAAAATTCATTAAGTTATCCTTAGTAATCGTTTAAAATATATGAAATCAATAACATAAAGCGCTTGCAGACATCAAACAACTCAAAGCAGAGTCTTAATCTTTGGATTTTTCTTCATATTGCACTGCTGCTTGTCTGTCCCACTGCTGCTATTCTTCCATTTCCACCAAATGTCACGTACAGGCATAGCCAGCGGGCGACGCAACATGTCCAAACATGCAAAAAACTAAATGCTCGCCCTGTTCGCGATTTTGGCATATCAAAGGAAGCCGGAAGCGCCGCCATATTCGCAGAAAAGAAGATGGCAGACCAGCTTGCTTCCGCTCAAATCAGCGAGGCCGGACATTCGTCGGCTGCAATTACAGCATGTTAAGCACGGATTTCAATCGGTTCGGGAACAAAATTCAAGGGAGCAATGGAGAATGCCGCCCTATAAGGGCTATAAAATGTGCAACTAATACGATTACCAAACTAGACAAGTCGACACCAGACGAAACGAGACGGGTGGAGCCTGTAGTAGAGTCCGTGAGTTGTAGCTTTAATGTGTCAGGCTGCCGACGGAGAGGGTGAAGCTTAGTTAAATTTATTTTAAATTATGATAAATGGACTTTCGGCTAAGGCAGTTGACGCGCCAGCAGAGGCATCAATACTGCCCCTCCGGCTTCTATCAACCAACTTTCAGGCTGAAAGTTCAAGTCTACGGTTTTTTTCGGGTGGGTTTTGTTGGTGAGTGGCTTTTGGTCCTGCTCGAGGGGAGATGGGTCACAGCGGCCTTATTGTCATCTTATTATGCAGAGTCTGGCAAAGCGTGACAATGAGGCAATGTCGTCGCCGCTCGTATCCGTATCCGCATCCGCAGCCGAGGAGTGCATTAACCGGAGGACTCGACCGGGCAGCGCGTGCTAGTTGAATTTATTGTGCTACATCCCCATCCACGGCTCCATCTCTAGCCCCCACTCAACTGTCTTCTGTCCAAGAGCAATTTGCAGTTTTACGCTTACTTAAATTGTGTCTAAAATGACAAGAGCAGAGCACCCCCCGGAAGAAGCTCGAAAGGGGTTGCAAAACCACACACAAACACACAAAAAAGGGGTAGCTCAGGCTGGGCGTAAAATTTTTATTGTTATGTCTTTTGCTTCTGTGGAAGTAACATTTTAAGCCTTATGTTTATGTGGGTTCACTCGCGCCACAATCGATATTAATATTTCTTTTGGGGTTCGTAATGAAATTGAAAATTATGATGGTGCAGAAACGGAGTAAGAGTGGATATGTTGCGGATTATCTTATACTAGAATAACTCTATCATTCTGCATAAGGGATTGAGTTTCATTTTAATCCGATGATTTATAGTGGTTACAACAGATTGACTGAAAGAACGCCATGAATTTGGATTATTAAAGGGTTAGATCTAGCTGAAAACACTGTAAAGAGAGCAGCTGTATAACACTTTCATTGGGCTCGCCAAAGAGCTACATTTTTGATTAAATAATTCGGATTTCAAGAAACACATTTGTATTAAGATATTAAAAACAGTTTTCCATATACTTTTGACCCGATATTAATTTCCAGATTTACTGAAAGCTAACTAGTTTAACCAATTGGCATATAATTTCATTAACATTAACTTAGCTGATAACCTATTAAAATGGCAAAAGTTCATCTTTTCGCTACTCTCTTGGTATTTTCATACCCGATACTCAAAGCGTATAGGGGTATATGAGATGTGTGGTGGAATTGGATGTGTGTAACACCCAGAAGGAGGCGTTTCCGACCATGTCTGTCTGTCCGTCTGTTCGTCTCAATGAGTGCCTAGATCAAACAGACTATTAGAGGTAGTACCTACGGCCGTGACTCTGCATTTAAGCCCACACTCGTTTAGTATGGCTCCCCTCCGCCAGAGGGCGCACACTGTACGTTGAGAGTAAGAGTTAGCGCGAGGGAGTCGTTGCGTAGCCACTGCAAATTGATTCATTCATTCTGGCTATAATAATAATCAGATCTGATGTAAATTCGTCAATATGGTAGATATGGTCATTCTCTATAATTTTGCGTTCTACATTTATATCTTGGAAAATGAACACCCAATTCCACAAAACTCGCAGAGTTTTGCCATTTTGTAATAAAAGCTAAAAACCACTTCTGTTTTTGGTAACGTAACTTCAGGCCATATTTTGGCCTAAGTCTTTAAAACCGTACGTTCGACTGTTGTCATTTTTTTTTTTTTTGAATAAGGGTACCTAATTACTATTCAAATATAAATATTTTTGTTTAATTATTGGACTTTTTCGTTGGTTTGCTTGACATTTTGTCGTACGAATGGAACGTAACACCAGAATAGAAATGCCCATACATACCATATATCGTAAAAGGATTATATACGATCTTACCTTTAATTTTTTGTTTTCCTATGAAATAAATCAGTCAATATAACATTCGTTTAAGTCCGATTTTCCATATAAAAACCAGTTGAAGTTCCCTTTAAAGCGACTTTAGTATAGAATTCGGTTTATATTGGGCAAGAAGGGACATGATTTGCATTTGAAAATCTTCTGAAAATTAAAAGGAAAACAAAGAGGGGGAGCGCCCCCCCCTGCCACTATCTGCCGGACGCATCTTTTGTGTAGACAAATAAACTCTGGATATGTACATGTATTTCCAACCCCCATTGTGCACCACCCCATGTGCAGGGTCTGACTTTTTGCGTGTTATTCGAACCCAAGTCTGCGGCCTGTTACGTAATGTGATATGAATGCCACCCACCTCCGCACCGCCGCTAGAGTCACATTTTGGGGTCAGGTTCTGGCTGGGATAGGAATCCAGTGCTTGGGTTTTACTTTTGACTCGATTTACATAATTTCCGAAAACAAAAGTCCAGCAATTCCAATTGAATTTTGACATTAGTGTGTGCTTTCTGTACTCCAATTCGTCACGCTCGCCGAGGAGAGAGCACAGAGCACAATATCTATATCTATGCATAACAAAATCTGACAAATAGTCGAGATTTCCGTCGGCTTACGGTTGGAGGTTTTACGGTTTACCTGAGCAGCGAGCCACATCCTGGCAGAGATTTCGCATTGTTGGATGAGGGGTGGCAGAACGGGAAGAATGACTCACTTCATGCGTAAATTGGAGTGAACATTTGAAGAGTTTCCTTTTGTTGGCGACCTGCCAGAGTAGAGCCGCCTGCTAATTGCCACAAAACTTTTTTGTTCTGTGTCCTGTGTCCAGCGAGGACCAGAGAAGGACTCCCTAAAGGGAAGGGCCTTGGGGGTAGCTAGAGAATGGTAGAAGTATCGGGGAATTGTGTGTCACAAAAATGCGCAACATTGAAGCATCCGCCAAAGGAATTTCCTGCTGACATTTTTTAATTTTACACTCGACTGACTGGATGGCCGGGGATACTCTTACACGAACTCGGGTAGCTGTGGATGCGGGGGCGGTCCCCGCCACCCTGCGTTCCCCCTGGATTACATCAGATTATGCGAAGAGGGATATGAGCACGAATATAAATATTTCTCCCGCCGTTTCCGCATACGTATATTCCGGATGATGCGAGTGGAGGAGGAGTGGAAAATGGAACATTTTCATGTGCCATCATTGCAATTGCATTTCGAAGAGCTCACTCGACGACAACGCTCCTAACGAGTTCGCTGATCAATCAGGCAGCAGACGCAGGTCCTGCTGCCATCATAGCTATCGATTTTAATCATCGATACTTGTTTAAGGCTTGCATCGAAGTGGTCGTATTCGTCATTACATAGCCCTACCAATAACATGAATATATCTGCAAGGGATTAATTATGGAATTCGAAAAATGAAAACTTCATTTCTAAAACGCTTAAAAGTAGTATATTGAAGCCTGAAACTGTGGTCTTTCCTCCTTCCCTTCCCTTTCTCTTTTCCTCGTGTAATTATGCCTAAACCACTTCGTCGACGAAACCTGAAGCTTTGGTCAATTTTTTCTTCAGAACCAAATGATCAAGCAGTACGAATCTGAAACCTGAAGCTTTGGTTTATTTTCTCTTCACAAGAAAGAGATCCAGCAGTGCCGTTTAAGATGTGTTATTTTCCCCGTTATGAGCAAGCTTTCAAGCAGTGCGTAGCTGGTTCATTTTACTCTTCAGAAGCAATCGAGCAAGCAGTGCATTGCTGAAACCTAATGGATTGATTCGCTTACCCTTCTGGTTCGTTTTCCTCTTGACAAAAACTGATCAAGCGCTTTGGGGAATTTTTACTTCAAAACAAAGTGATCAAATGACTGGAAATATGAGACCTTTTGATTTCTGACCTCGCCTTCGGACTAGTTTCTGCAGATTTTGAAAGATTGGTTTAGATAAACTAAATTGTACGTACTCACATCGTTTCTTATCGATTGTGGTTTGTGGATTAACAGTCTACTTCCCATCGACTCTTTTGACGAACAGTCCTGAAAACCATGCAAATTGAGCTTCCTTTCGCTCTCATTTCGATAATTATGCCATGATCCGAATCGGCTGACTCCCTCCTGTTGCTGTTTGTGCACGGTACACATTTACATAAGGGCCACCCCATTCCCATTCCCATTGACATGCCCCTTCCCTTGCCCCTTTCCTTGCCTGTGGAAGTTTTCAAAGTTGTCTGTCTGCTCCATCAGCATGTTTCAAGGCCCTCTCGCCCGTGCACTCATTGAATGCTATGAAAGTCATTTGCATATTTGTTGTTTATGTTGAAAACAAGATTTCGTTATTAACTTTGCTTAATTTGTTTGCCGAGGAAAATGGAAATGAAAACGAGAGCGAGAGCGAGAGCGGTTGCGAGTGCTAGAGAGAGCAAAAATGCGGGAAACGAAAGCGAATTGAGCCATCGAAGAAGCCGAAAAAATTATGTTGACCGAAGCGGTTTCCTCGCCTCAATGGTTTTTAGATTTGTTTGCTCTCATCCCTTGGGTTAAGGGCTCTTATTAATTGCAATTTGGATTGTGCAGCCCCAACCGCAACCCCAAAAACTCAATCCCATCATCATTCCAGCAAAACTCCTTGAGAAGCAACGAAAGCAACAAAGAGCCCGAGACCAAGAGGAAGCCATAAATAATGCCAAGTACTGTCTGCTCTCTCTGACTGCACGACTGTCCGTCCAAACGGAGTGGACAAGAAATTTGTGTTCCACTTAATTGCTGGGGTATGGGACGTACATAAGACAGGGAAGGGCTGAGCTGGGATGGGATGGCAGATTAGATTGCGAATGAAATGTTCAAGTGGAAGTTTTAGTTTGCATAAATTATGCGGCAAACGTGCAGACTGACCCCAAGCGAAGATATATCCGCTACTATCTTATCCTTGGAACCCTCGAGGATGCCATGGATTTGGACAGGAGTCTTTCATGGTGTTGAGGGGGGTATTACCAATCTTTTCTTTCATTTTTCTTATTCAAAATCGAACAATTTCTTCAGACTTGCAGTTATAAACTTTGATAAGCCATCAAATTCAAATTTCAGTCGCTATTTCTTTATTATTATAGTTTTACGAGGCCTTCGTGTAAATTTGTACATACATACATATGTATATGTAACAGCATGTGTGCCTCTGGACAAAAACAATCCGAAAGAAAAGTGCTCCAAGAAACAGTTCCAAATAACTCGTAAAGGGTATTCCAAGTATCGGTTTGTTGAAGTTCCTTTGATTATGGTTTGATTCGGGTGTCTTCCTCTGTTCAGTCCACTTGTATCACATTATCCATCTATCTAACTGTCTCTGTCTGTCTCATTCTCCCTTTTTCTCTCCTTCTCTCCCTCTCATTGACACACTTGTCTGTCCGTGGGTCCTGTCTCGACGCCCGTCTGTACCCACTGCCTCTTGAGTTGGGTCGCATTCGACTTTCCCTTTTACCCGTTTGTCGAGAGCTTTTCGTTTCGATTGGTTTGCTCTGCACATTCGCGCACATCCGCATACATCCGCACACATCCGCATGTCGGATGTTGCTTTGTTTGTCTAACTAAATGGCGTTTCCGTGGTGTGGCTCAGCGTTCACCTGCCCCCGGACTCCATTTGGGGCTCGTTGTGATTGGATTAGATTCGCTTTTGACCGCCACACTCTGCTAATTGTCGGGCTAGGGGAAGCATCATCATTATCATCATCATCATCGCGGGTATTATCATGATCGTTATTATCATCATAAGATGGAAACCAATTTCCGCTCGTCCAAAGCAATAAAACTTTAGATTCAGCAGCACTCTGAAGCCGAAGTTCAGGCTAAAAACTTCACCGCCTGGACTTCAACTGCAGGCTTCTGCTGCAAAAAAAGGCCTCAGATAATGTCCGCAGGGGCATGCAACAAGAAAAAGCATGCAACAGTGGAGCAGCCAGCAACCCTGAAAAACTTTTTGCCAGAGCAAAAAGTTGATTTCCAACTAACCCGACGACGGACCCCACGACGTCTTGGTCATGGAATTGTCGAAGATTCCGCAAAAAATTGCAGTGTACACTGCGGCACGCCCCAAAAAAAAAGAAACCAACATCAAGCAAAACCAAAATAAATGCTAACCGAAGGGGGAAAAAAACTTTGCGGACTTTTGCGGAAGAAAGTAAAAACGAAGCCTCCACTCGCACTGACAGTCCACTGTCAAAACTTTTTTGATTATCTTAATTGCGATTACGGGACCTCCAGAAAACCCCAAAAAACCCCAAAAAAAACCCCCCAGAAACGAGCAAAAAATTAGAAGAAAACCCACCCAATATTCGTGCATAACCCCAACAGAGAGACAGACAGACAAATAGTCGGGAGAATACAATATACAATCGAGGAGGGAGTACACCGAGGGCTGGAGTAAGTGTCTGGAAAGAAAGCAGACAGACAGACACATAGAAAGCGGGGTGAAATTAACAAGATTGAACCCCCCTGCCACAAATGTAGATGTATGTAGCTGTGTCTTTGTATCTGCAACTGTGGCAGGCAATGAAAGAAAATTGGGCTATCAAATGGAGGAAAAACGGGCAACCGCTTGGCCCAAGGATAGAAAAAGTTTTGGGGACGTTTCTCTCTGCTCCGGTTTTTGTCCTCTGCAATTACACTCGACTCCCAGTCCCCAAAGGACAGCCACCGATAATGACAATTCGAAAATAATAATAATAGTTTTTCTTTCTTCTTTTTCTTTTGATTATCTCTGTGGGACGCTGGGGACCAAGTGCATACTTAGATCTCTTTGAATAGCGACTATAGAATCCTCCCCCAAAAGTATTCTATAAGCCAATCTACAGATCAATACAAGCAATATCTATAGAAGTGAAAGCGAGTGGCGCCGCAAAGCCTGCACTGGATTTTAATTGCTCTCAGCTGGCACTCGACTCAATGCATTGAGTCATTGCAGTGGCCAAATCAACATTTCATGCCATAGGTGCCCTGCCCCATGTGGCTGCTCTCATGCTCGTTCATAAAGTGCCTCAATTGAATCATCCAGCGGAAATTTTGCACGCACACACAAACAAATACACAAATACAGACACTTATACATAAGAAAAGAGCTGTTAGAGGTGAGTGCTCACAAAACCGTGAAATGATTTCGGGCCACAAAATTTTTGTGCTGCCTTAGCACCAACAACCGAATATAAACCAAAGCTCGAAATATTATTATGATTACTATTAGCTGCGGGCCACAAATATACATATGTATGTGCCAGTGCGTTTTGTGTGCACTCTGATGGTCTTGTACCCTCTTTTTCAACCAGAAGTTATCATGTCCTTGACCGTTTGCTTTCAACGTTGGCAGAAGGCAGTAGTTCCGAATGTTTAGAGTGTATCGTGTATATATTGGATATATTTTCTAGGTTTTGGTCTTAGTTGCAATAAAATTAATCCTTCTATATCATATCTGTTATTTGAAACGAAATATTTGCATGGGTATGTAATGTTTCGACCCTCAAAGCTAGTGTTACTTTCACATTTTTTTGCTTGTATGTTTTTATCAGCGCAAATTTTGCAATGCGCTTTGCACCACCTTTGCCTAAAGCGGGGGGGCTGGTTGGTGTTGGAAAAGCATTTTCATGTCATGGCATCGACCGAGCAGCGAATGAGCCGCAAACATAAAGGCACCCCACATAAGCAGCTGCGTATACGCATACTCTCCCACGGATGAAGGGAGAGATGGTTAATTCCATTCGTTCCAATATCCCAGAAAGTCGGAATGCAAGTGCAGGATTTGAAATGCTTCAGAATGGAATGGAACTGTTTTGCATGGAATGGTCTGGAATATAATGCTATTGGTTGAAGTGGTTTGGTTTGGTGGGAATGGAATCCTGTGATTAAGAATCTCATGGGTCGAAGAGTTGAAGAGTAGTGGTGCGGTGTGGTGTGGAGGAGAAATGGAACCCTACGAAATTAAATGGTGGGCATGGAATATAGGGAAATGAAATCTTGAATACTGACTCATTTAAAGAGAACGGGAGATCTCTGAACAGAATCCCATGCTTAGTGGTTGGATGGGTGAGCGCATGCCACGCCATGCCAAACACTCACCTCTGACCAGCCCCCAACTGTGCCCGAGTAGGAGTCATGACAGGATAAACCACTTTGGGCTGGACCGGAGACCGAGAGACAGACTCGCACCATGCCCAACGTTTTATGCAAATAATGGGCGCAATGTGTCATTGGGTTGCCGCCTGCCGAGCCACCGACTGACAGCTCAGATGAAGTGTCGCTGACAGGACGCGAATGCGGCTGCGGCTGCGACTGCGGATACGGATGCCACCATCGGTATGTTGTATGATGGATCAAACAGGCAGATACCCCACACACTCCACACACTCCACACACACCATACAGCACACAGCACATGGATGTGTGAACATAAAATGTATAAAATATTGGCTGTCTACACGAATCCTAGGCGAGGGCAAGAAACCAAGAGACGAACAGAGCCGGGGAATTCAATTTATATGCAAATGATATGCAAGGCGGCAGAAGAAAAATCCCAATCCCCGAACCGAAGCCCAGGGCAGGAGACCGAAACAGAACCGGGAAGTGAGTGTAAGTGTAAGTGTAGCTGGAGGGCATTCGACTATGGGAATTTTAATTATATTTATTAAAAATGTAATTATGTAAAAAGGAAACACACACAATGCAAAAATATCCAAACCAATTAGCAAGACTCTCATCTCAGGTGAAGTATCGTATGCCTTCGGCGGAGTCATCCCTCACATCGTAGCTGGTTGGTACGTATACGGGCTGCTTACTGTTGCCATAGCTCTTCTTGCAGGGCCTTTCAGTCGCCTCCTCGGACTCTGGGTAGGGCTCTGTTTCCTCCTCCTCCTCCTCTTCGGGATAGCCCAGAGTGGTCTGCTCCTCTTCTTCAGGGTAGCCGTAGCAACAGGGTCTCGGTTTTCGATTGGTCTTTTTGCTGGCCTTCTTTGCCAGCTTGTCCAGCTTGCTCTCTTTCTTAGTCTCGAAGAAGCTGAGCTCCTTCTCTTTCTTCTCCTCCCACCACTGCTTGAACTTCTCCCACTCGTCCTCCTTCTTCTCCTTCTTGGCCTCCTCCTTGGCGCTGAACAAATTGAGGAAATCAAGCTTCTTCAGCAGCTCCTTCTCCTTTTTGCCTTCCAGCCAGCTTAGTTCCTTCTCCTTCTTCTCCTCCAGCTTTTCGACGAGACTCTCCAGCTTCGGCAGCTTCACCAGCCATCCATGGACGGTCTGTAGCGCTGCAAGAAGGCCCACAGAGTAATGAGATATCGTCGCGTCTCAGTCGAGGCCTCCCCCAGTGCCACTTACCCAAGAAGGCCACCAGCAGCAGCATCAGTTTTTGGCCAAATTTAAGCATGTTCTCTTGGATCTCACTCGTTCCGTTTCGTCTTCTGTCTGGTCCAAGCCAATGTCTTGGCTACTTATAGCCCGAACGCAAGAACCTGCAGAGCAAAACAAAGCAGTGTACCTCCAAGCACGTGCCCAACACATGATAAGCACGTGCATTCATTCGGCAATCTGTCAAGCTCGCGGCATATTTGGGGACTGCCATGATACCCGTTTCGCAGCCGTACAGGGCTCGGTTCAATGCACTGACCCCTAATCCCTGGCATCTTGATTATCTCTGGATTCTGTTTGGGTGTTCCCCTAACTTTTTTCTGGTTTCTCCGAAAACTCTCTAGGTTTTCTCAGAGTTATCTTTGGGTTTCTTTGACTTCTCTTTGAATTATTTTTGATTTACCCTATCTTCTTTCAGGGTTTCCCGCTTGTCCTTGTATTCCTCCCTGGCCAGCTGTCACTCTGATTTTCCAAGACTTTTAACATCTCAGACTCTGGGCTGCAGAGAAGGCGCTACTAATTGACTTGGCTCTGGGTCATTATCATGGCTAGAGTGTCTGTCCGAAAGAGGAGTTCGCTGAGAAGATGCCTGAGCACAGCTGTAGGTTTTGCCTATGTGTTGAAAGGGGAAGTTGAATTGTATTTGCTTAGTGCGCCTCGTGCATATGAGAACCGCTGAAGGTGGGGGTGCGGCAAGAACCAGGGTGTGTCGGTGTTTGTGTTGAACAAACAGTTTGCTAAATTAATTGCACACCAACTGTTTATTCGTCTATTTGTCCGTTTGTGTTTAATGAGTTTTTCTTCCCTGTCGACTCTCTATCCGTATACTCTTACTGTATCCTGTTTTACGCGGATATGTTATGTTACTTTTTACTCTTAGCCATTTTACCCATTACTGGTACTATTTTATCTTACTCGTTATTCTTCCTTGTTTCCTTATACTTAACTTTATTCATCAGAAAAGCCGGAGGTAAGGATAATGACTAACGTGATTATATCGTCTTCTAGCGGATAGCCCCTCCGCACAGGTGTTCATTATACTGAGCTCAATTCTCGTCGTACAATTCGTGATCACGTTTTTGTCACGCTCATTAATATTACGAGTGAGTGCTGGTGCTGTATAACATTCATAGTCGTAGTTTCTAAGTATTTATCTATCGGTCCCACTCGATCGCGCTTCCCATTATCTTAACGATAAGTCGGCCGTAATGTT
This sequence comes from Drosophila miranda, assembly GCF_003369915.1. Lineage (NCBI taxonomy): Eukaryota > Metazoa > Arthropoda > Insecta > Diptera > Drosophilidae > Drosophila > Drosophila miranda. The sequence goes on from NC_046674.1 coordinate 29,780,522, forward strand.
AAAATGTTTTTGTATTTAATATGAATATATGTATGTATTTGCAAAAAAGAACAACTTTTAAAATCTTTCTCAGTCTCGTTAGGCGCCGCCGAATGGGTCCCACTATTGGGAAATGTGCACATTGTGGATGTTGCCCAGATCGAGGGGCAGACCGAGCTGTGGTTCCAGCACGCTATTGGCTAAACCATCATCGTAGTCCTCGCTCAGATCAGTGCTGATTGCTGTGGTGGTTGTTGTGGTGCTAGTGGTGGTCTCTCCTGGCCCTTCAGTTGTGGTTGTGCGACGACGCGACTTCCTACCTTTGCGGCCACCGCGACGACCCTTGCGGAGCCTACGCGGCTGTATTCCGAACGAGTTCGTCTTGCCATAGACAATGCCAGGGTAGGGTTCCATTGTGTACACGGTGTAGGCCAGCGGCGTGGTGCTAATTGAACTCGTTGTATCGGTGGTACTCGTTGCATCACTGGTACTCGTTGTATCTGTTCTAGTCGTAGAATCTGCGGCACTCGTTGAATCTGTAATTTTTGATGCTTCTGTGGTTATAGATGGTTGTGTTGTTGTTGGTATGACTGGTTCAGTGGTTGTGCTTGTCAGAGTGGTGGTGGCTGAGTCTTGTATGGTCGTAGCTGTGTCCGGTACAGTGGTTGTTGTGTCTGGTGTGTTTGTTATTGTTGTGTCTTGTGTTGGCGGTGTGGTTGAAGTGGTTGAAGTATCATTTACAGTGCTCGACGTTGTAGTCAGTGCTGAAGCTGTGGATGATTCTTCGGTGGTTGGGGCAGATGGTGGTGCTTGTGTGGTGGATGTGGATGATGTAAGTGTTGTTGTTGATGACGTGTCAGATGTTTCGGTGCTGGTAGCAGGCTCCGTGGTTGCCGTGGTGGGGTCTACTGTGGTGGTCACCGTGTCGCCTTCCGCCTCAGCGGCGGCAATCACCTCGCTAATATTGATCGTGATCGTCTCGTTGTGGCGCGTCCCATTCGTCGTCTGCAGCGTGTTGTTGGAGCTGACAATGGTGGCCAGGAACGTGGAGTTCTGGGCGGCACATAGCTGGCAGGCTTAGTGGGAAGAAACCATCAGTCTCGGATTGGAATCAATTAGCGGAAGCACACGCACGGCGGCCACTAATTACCTAAGGTTGTCACCACAACGAGAGTAATTAAATGTTTACGTGTCGCCGGCATCGTGAGCGTTTGATTGAAGACTATTCTCGCCGAACAGCTCTCCGTTTCCTTAATTAGCCTGCGGTTCGGGATGGAGGCTTCTGCTGCTGCTACTGCTGTCTCTCGTGTGTGTCTTGGGGTGTAGTGCTCTATAAATTTTGTTAATTAAACTGATTTTCAGAGTCCACATCTCGTTCATTTTTATATTGATGCCAACACACAAGCCACGTCCGGAAACGTGTGGTTCGTACGTGCGATTCCCGATTATCTTATCATGTCCCCCCCCCCTGATTCCAATCACCCAATTTTCGATGCTGCTGACACAAAACTCTCGCTCTCTCACTGTCACTCTTACTCTCACACTCACTCTTGCTCTCGCTGATGACGTCTTGGCCAGCTCTTCTCATGCCGGAAACTGCACTCACTTGTTGCCCTATTTTGCATATGTCTGGCTGATTGCCCCATATGTCTGTATTCCGGATGCATTGTACTGCATTTGATTAGCCCGTTGCTTGGTTCCGCCAAATGCATTAGTCACGTATACTTGGACAACATCTGGGCCAGAAAAAAAACACCATTTCTATTGCTCAATGGGACAGTGGCAACACATCGATCTTCAATGGAATGATTGTGACTGCAGTTGGATGTTAGGGAATAGAGCTTTTCAAAAGGTCTTGAAAAACTGAAACAGGTACAATAATTTCTATATAGCGCCCTTTCCTGGTAAAAATCGAAATGATAAAAAGTACTATTTCCACAGCCACCTTTAACCGCTTTACAGCGTTTATATCTTATCTTAGAAGCGCATTTTCTGATTAAACTGCTAATTTATGATTTACAAAAAAAGCTCTTACAATTCCGAAAAAAAGCTCCACTCTCCTCATTAAGCCCCCCATTAATGTCCTTAATTGTGGCGAAATTTGATTAAAAAAGACAGATATTATGGCATCTGATTAGCTCGGATATCTAGCGACGAATGCGGTGGACCTTTAATTAAGTATTTGCATGGCATTCCTCCCCCTGATCCACCACTGAAATCGGAAAACAATAATTATTTAATGCGAACGTGACGAGAGCTTAATGCGAATTATAATGAAAGCAAAGTTTCGAAAGAGAGAGAGAGTTCCTGCACCGAAATGGACAGAGTTCAGAGCTGCAGCTGCAGCTGCACCTGTAAAAAGGAACAGAGAACCTGTACAGAATTGATGTAGCGAAATACTTTAAAGTTTTTACAGTCCAGAACTGGCCGCTGACGTAGGAAAACCCCCCATTCCGATGCCATGCCACACATAACAAGCCATAGAACACGCTTCAGATTGTAGGGGGCCGTACGTGCTCTAAGCGGCTTGAATGTTCTCCAGCGAATGGGTATAAAAGCAGTTGCTTTTCTTTCACAAATCAGTTCGATAACTTCATTCGGTCTAAACATGTTCAACAAAACGATCTTGGTGGCCCTCATCCTGTGCGGTGGGTAGCAGTACAGGTTAATTTTGGATCAAAATCAGACTAAAATTTCGTTTACTTAGCAGCCTGCTACCTCAGCGCTATTCAAGCCCGTCCTCAATTGGATGTAGCCCAGCCAGTCATAGCTGGAGTCGCTCAAGGAGCCACCGGCGGAGCACTTACCCAACCTATTACCGGCCTGACAAAGATAGCTACTGGTGGTGCCGGTGGTGGCCTGCCTGGACTCCCCTCTCTCCCTGGAGTCCCTGCACTTGGATGAAGGATCTGAAAGAGCATGTTACTTTATATAAATCAGCACTTTCTGCATCAAACTTGAATTTCTCTAAGCTAACTTTCGGGCAATATTTTTGTAAAAATTGTGTAAATTGAAATTAAATGGAATTATATTGAGCATTGTATATGATTGTGGAATTATTATGGAGGCTATTATTATGGGTTGATCTAACTAAAAAATGATGAAGAAGCTGGGTCAAAAACTAAGCTCATTTTAAAGAAATTTCCATCTTTTGAAATTTGTTTTAATAATACAACTTTCAGCACTGCAAAGTTATTCACTTATTCTCACTTACTTCAGCCTGAATTCTAGACACTGGTATGTACTTATTGTCTTTCCAAAAGTCAAGCTTCGACTAAAAGGCCATAAATTCTTGGATCAAACTTTATCTCTGTTACGTGTATTACCTAGGCCTGACCTACACGTAGGACTCTATATTGGTTATGGATTCGCGACTATTTATAGAAGCGCACTGACTGTGTCGAGCTCAGTTTTCGATGCAAGTATGTCAGGCCAAGTAGTAGTTACTCTCGTTGCTGCGCTCTGTGGTAAGTTATTTGTGTGGCAAGGCAAGGAATACCTATCTCTTCCCTTTAAACCAATACGCAGTGCTTTTGCCGATGGCCTGGTGCATGCCCAGCCAGATATCGCGGCAGGAGGCTACGACAACAACATCGGCACGTCGCGAGATCATCAAAGACTTTGTGGCACGAGTGCAGGCCCTGATAATCGAATTAATGGAGAAACTTAAGGCGCTCAGTGCCCTTGGATAGAAGCTACAATGAAAATAAAGAATAAAGAAAAAGGAAATCCATAATAAAGCTAGAGACAAAGTTGACGTAAGTTTAGTGTTCCCATGATGGATAGTCAAGCGCTCGTCCTCGGCTAATGAACATCTTTTTATTACTTTTTGGGTCACCAAAATGTCTTGGTTCACCATTCCGGCTGCTTGCGGTGACTGTACTTTGTTCAATGGGGGTCAAATGCCAGTTGGGCAGCGGCAGCCCCAAAATTATGCTACAGCGAAAAACACACAAGAAAATATGTTAGGGAAAATCTTAACGAAATTTCTCACGTTTGCCATAATTACGAGCAAAATACGTGACATGTGTGTTGACGGTGATATTTACCATCAGAGCTGCGATGCGGTTAAGGTTTAACTTCGGGTTAGCTAACAGCCACGCCCCCCAATATTCGATAGATGAGTGTGTGCAAGTTGGAATGGTCTCGGAGCGGGTGCCGAGCTGTAAATGGTAATAATACCAATAAAAATCTGTGTAAAACAACCCCTCAAGCTCGACCTCGACATCAATGCGATCTAACGATGTAATTCATAAAAATCTCTTGAACAAATGTTTGTGCCTCCTGGCCCGAGACGCTAAGCTAGAGAGTCACCACATTAATAATGGTCTGGGGATTGAGATTGCGGGTTCGGGTGACTTTTCCATATCCTTTGAATAATTCAGGCAGAGCTGAATCTTTTCTCTTTTTCTGATTTTTTGGTTTTTTTTGCTGTGCTTCTTAAAGTTTTGGCAGTCGTCTAAGAGACCGTCCCAGAGAGCGTTGCTTGATTGAATTGCTGCCTGATTGACAGTTGACAGTTGAAATTGATTTGGCTGCGAGATGTCGTGCGGCGCTCCACGAAGCTGGTGGTGGTGGTTGAAACAATCCATACTATCCATCCCACATACATCTAGCCATCGGTGGAAGCCCAGACCAGAACTAGAGAGACCGAGAGACCGAGTTCCAAGTTCCGAGCTCCGCAGTACAAACGGCTACACTTATTAATCCCCCGAGTGCAGGCGTGCATAAGTATCGGGCAAATGGATTAGAAATTTGTATGTGCACCACGATGTCGACTTGGGTATCGACTTTTGGCGTTGTGCGGATGTGAGGATCTGGATATTGGTTAGCTGCTAGGAAAAGGATTTCTGACTGACTTGCAGTCAGGGACCGGGACACAGCCCCCTCGCCCCAGCACCATGCAATGTTACCTCAAATCTGTTGCTATTTAATTAAGTTGGATGGACCACGCCCAAGGGATGGGGTGTCTGGGTGGTGAGTGCGAGCATATGGACCTCCATCCACCATCCGACTTGAATCCATCCACATCCACATCCATTTGCTGCCATACTTGTGTGACAGTTAATGAACTTCTGTCACTCGTCGCGGGGGCGCCGCCCTCTTTGTTCTTCGCTAATCAAAGATACTCCCAGACAAGCGGTACGCGATGCGAGTATTCTCGTATGTGAGCGGCTTGGCGATGCGGTGACTAGGGATGCAATCAATTAATTGATGGATGATGTGCATAATGAAAAGCGAACGCGAATTGTGGATGGAGGAAGTACCAGAAATGTGGGGTGTAAGATTTTATTAGAAAGTTCTATCGTTCAATGGTGGCATTCAAAAGCAAGCGCAGTATGAAGGAAACGAATGCTTCTTTTCTTTCCTGAGAAACGATTTCAAATAAATTCAATCTGTGATCTGTAAAGCATTTCTGATACTTTCAGTCCTTTCCAAAGAAAGTTTTGTATTCTTAAGATAATATTTCATTCATATTTCGTACATAACGATTATTGTAATTATTGTATCTACTTAGAGTATGTATGTATGGCTGTAAGAATCAAATATACCAATACACAGCTCTAAGAAAAATCTATCCATATCTACTAACTTTTAACATTTTAAGTTTTAGCTTAAATCTTTTAAGTATAGTCATTGGTGGTAATAATTATCCAAATATGGGATTTTCCGTGAATGTGTCAAACGAGGCCAAACAATTAAAATTGGAAAATTTCAATGCAACCAGTTGTAAGATACTTAAGTTATTTAAAAAAAAGAAGCTCAACTAGCACCTGCCTGGATGTACGGCATTCAGGTGTATGGGATTGCCGCCAAAACTAACATTGCGAGGATCACGACGTTCCAGAGTAAATTTCTATGTAGGATCTCCGGAGCTGAGTGGTATATCCGTAACCGCGACATTTCCAAGGTCCTTAACATACCTCTTGTCGGTGATGTTATCAACAATCAAGCGAAGAACCATATCTCTAAGCTCAGAAGCCACCCTACTGGCGAGGCGTCTTGCGAGAACAAGATGCCGGCGTAGGCTGGCCAAAATACACCCAGTCATCCAACAGGATGATCTAAGAGGACCTCTACCTTAGAAGCCTGGACAGATAATTGCACCAAATAATATCCCCCTCCAAATTTTTCAACCATGATAACACGAATTTTTTTTATTTTTTTTTCGTAAATCATCATAATTTTTCCTGCGATTATTGTATAAGTTGCTCCAAAAGTAACAGCAAACAAAAAATTGTATTATTATTTCATACCCAAAAACAAAGCCTTTAAAAAAAAAAAATTTGAAACAAATTTTTTAGCCATTTAAAAAAAAAACAATGGAACAAAAAACTCATTCAAAATTTTTAAAAGCCCCAAATTGAATAGGAACGAGGGGTAACGTTGTGAGTTGCTCCTGCGACCGCAACTCTACATTTATACCCGATACATAGTCAGTATTGCTCTCCTCCGCCAGACGGCGCGTGGCAACGAACGACAAAGAGTGCGCGCGAGAGAGACAGAAAATGAGTCAGAAGGTATCGTCGGGCGCTGCGTAGCACTTGTGCAGGCTGATATCACAGTAGTGTGGATACCAAATTTGGTTGCTCTAGCTCTTATAGTCTTTGAGATCTAGGCACTCACTTTTAGCGATAGGCAAAGCCGATAAACGTGCGTGTTAGAGAGAGATAGAGTGAGAGAGCATGAAATTGTTTCATATTTCTGGGTGCAATAATAATACGATCTGGTTCAGATTGTGCAGTCAAGAAATATATAGTCATTCTTCTGCGTTTTTTGATTTCTCGTCTCTTCAAAATTGTGGATGCCACAGATTTTCGTCCTTTCTGTGGGCGGAAGGGGGCGGGGCGCTGTTTTGCAATGCACTTGTAACTGTGACATATCACAAAAGCCTGGATACAAAATGTCGTTGCTCTAGCTCTAATAGTTTTTAGGATCTGGGCGCACATAGGGACGGACAGTCGGACAGACAGACATGGCTCTATCGACTCGGCTATTGATGCTGATCAAGAATAAATATACTTTATGGGGTCGAAAACGCTTCCTTCTGGACGTTACACACATCCATTTTCACCACATAACCCTATACTCTTTTTAAGTATCGGGTACAAAAATGGGTTTGGTTGACAGCGGAAATAAAAAGTTCAATTTTGTTGCCTAGTGGTGTCACTCTGCAGTTTATCTGAAGGCGTTAAATTGGGGCGAGACAACGTTCGCCGGGTCCGCTAGTTTTACGTAATAATATTAATTATTTTTGAGCAAACTAATATAAAACTCGAATAAAATGAATATAATGATGGGGAAAGTTTAATAATAAAAAAATCATAGGAAGTTGTGACATTTTTGAAGTAAAAGTTATAATGATTACGCTCGCTGATTTCAGTCCCGTACTCACTTTTATATACCAAAGGGTGTTTAAAAGCATCTAGATTTTGATCCATTTCATGAGCCTTTGGCTTCCTGAAACTATAAATTTCTCACTGAGTACGGTTGGACCATGTCACTACTCTGAACGCTGTTCTATTTTTAGTCATTTTCATTTTCAGTTTCAATTTAAGATTCACTTTCAAGTAAGAGTCGCAGTCTATGTCCCCATTTCATCCTCTGGGGTTCTGCGAAGTCAATCGAAGGTTGCACGAATGTTCTACGAGTATTGATTGCTTTGACAAATCTGAGGCACGTGTAATTTCATTATAATACCCGAATCGGCCCCGGTCGTAGATTTCCACAAAAGGCAGCAGACTCTGGGGGTAGAGTCCCCAAAGTGAAGGAAGGCGGGAAACGAAAGCAGGAGGCAAGAGGCAAGAGGCAGGAGCAATGTCTCTTTTTGTGTGTGTATGGAAAATTAAATTCAATTGTGTGACAAGTTAATCCTATTTCTCATCTCCCAACTTTTATTTAAGCTTCATTCTTTATGCATTACATGCGAGAGCAAGTGCGAGTGGGAATGGGAATGAGGATGGTTGCCAAGGAAGTCAATCAATCAGTTCGTCAGTCAGTCTGCCAGTCAGTCAGAGAGTCTGCGAGTCAGTTAGTCAGTCACTCAGGGGCAGCGTCATAGGCTGTCAGAAATGTTTGAAATGTTGCCTGTCTGCAGAGTGAAAGCGTTGGCTGAAGGGTTGTAGCCGTTCCCCCTGGGGGTTGGAGTTCCATCAGCCCGGCCCTCGTCCTCAAACCCTCTCCAGCAACACTTCATTAAACGCATAAAGCAATAAAATGTGTTCCCGATGAACAAAACAAAGGCTGCCCCCGGAACTGCCATCCCCATCCCCAATTCCCCAATACCCCATACCCCATACCCCATACCCCATGTCTCATCTCTGAGCCCCATCGACCGTCTGACAGCTTGACGGTTGCCTGCTAATGGCAGTACCAGGAGCCAGGAGCCAGGACGAGGAGAAGCATCACAGAAGTGGAGTGCAGTAGATAGGAGAGGATGATGGCACATACTCGTACTCTCATGGATGTCTGTCCACTGACTGGAGCGACTTCTGAGGCATCTCCTGATTGATACCCGAAAGCAATGGAATTCATGCAATACTCCTACCCTCCCAAAACGCCTCGTAATCGAACGAGTGAATTTTCATACGGAATTAATAGAACAATGCAATGTTTAATAGACTAGCTGGATGATGTAGTATCTTTATCAAATTGGTCATTGAGCTGGAAAGTTGTGTGCGTGTGCCTCAGTGCGTGTTCCCCATCCTGCCGGACCTTTCCTCATCGTCGTCCAAATATAGAAGAGCTATACATAGCCATCTAATGGAGACAGCAACGACTTCTCTTCTGCCACTAAGCATCCCCCTGTTCCCAGCCTCCAGTGTAAGTGGGTGGAATCTCCAGGTTTCACACGAACAGGCTGTCGCCTCCGTCTACGTAATAAGTAGGAGATGCCAAGTATCGGTGCCGTATCGTATCCTTCGGAGACTAAGGACCAAACATTGCGAATTGGTGAAGTACAGCTGCTGGGCTTCCAAAGCAGGCGCCTCCGGGCGGGGGACAGCGAAATTTGTTGGTTTGTTGCGAGCGGCTACACATTGATGCAGGCTCCATTAAAATATCATCTGTAGGCAGGACTCATAAACAAATAGAATGCCTTCATGATGGCCTTCAGGGGCTCAACGGGCGGTTCCGGAAGGGCTTGATCGAACATCTCCCTGACATGGTGCACCACTGGCACGCAATGCTCCCGATCACTGCCAAAGACCACATCCTGCGCCCCGTCGTTTTTGGTTCTTTCAAAATACTTGACAGCTACACAAATTTTGAGATTTTCTCTTCTGGGCGGCTAGTTTTCATATCACAAATCGAAAATTGCTTCCAAATCGAACAGCTAGACTTATGTATGTGGAAGGAGTACGCTTAAGAGGTAATGAGGGAAAAATTTAGTTCGATAGAGCTCCTCCGTAGAACCTCCTCTGTTTAAGGAAGCTCCGTTCTCTCTCTTGAGCACACTCGATGCATATTTAATTAAACTTTCACCTTGTCAGGGGATGCGTCCAAAGCACTTTGGTCTCTCGCTTCAATCACCCGCCAATGGGTGGGGAGGCCGATGCTGATGATGTTGACGTTGATAATGATGACGATGGGCTCTGCAAATCATGTTGTTGAGGGACCTGTCCTGGTCCCTGTCCATGTCCTGAGGAATACTTAAAAGCAACACGACAAGCTATAATTAAATCAGTTTTAATTAATGCAAAAAGCGAAATTTCAAAAGACGTCGCTAGACTTTCAGACATGGAAAACAGAAAACAGAGCGAAGGACGAAGGCCAGGACACAGACCCCAGACCCAAATCCGGACCCGGACGCAGAGCCGGTGTTCGGGAGAATGAAGGAAGGCAGCGCCGCACACGGGTTTCCGGGCGCAACGTTTTGTTGTCGCATAATTACAACTCAATTGTAATCCAATTTTGGGCAGGCATATAAATCCGATTCAGGCCTCCTCTGCGACTATGGAAACGTGTGGCATGAATTGGAAAGGGTGCGATGGTGAGGTTTTGCGGCGGAGACGTCACTGGTGTCTGTGTCAACTTTTTCGGTGTCAAATAAATAAACTTTTGACAGTCGGCAGACAGGCCAGCGGGGTATCGGCGGCTCCATTCCCCATCGCCAGTCCTCCGTTTGTTGTACTCGAAATGTAAATTAGTAAAACGGGCATTCATTGGAAAAGTAGGAATGGTGGGGGCATAAATGCTTTAATGGAAATATCCAGCTCCATCGCTCCGGCTCCCCTCTCGCTTCTCCACCCTCGTTTTCTCTTTCTCCTCATATGGCACTCAACTCTTGATAACTGCAAATTAGTTGCACATGTTGCCGCATGGGCCACAACTCAAAACAAGACGTGTTTGCACTAATTTGGCCAAAATCAACAGCTGTGTGTACATGTGCCCCTCCGCTCCGCTCGGCTCCATCTGTGTGAGTGCGGGGAAAACTCATCATAACTTTCTTATCAAAAACTTATTCCAAGCCCCGAGATACCCATAACAGCCATAAGAGCAACAACACCCTGGCTAAGAAAATACGGCGAGCAACTGGAAAAAAGACCAGCTTCGAGTCGGATGGTTTTTTTTTTGTGGCAGACCGAAGTCACGAATACCCTGGCGGTGGAACGTTGGCCAAATATTTATTTATTTATTTATTTATTTTAATGAATTTATTTACGGTTAATGTCTTTATAATTTATTGGATATTTCTTAAGAAAATATCTCATTTTAGCTGAAAATCTCTCAAAACGAAGAGAATAGTTAGCCAGAACAGAGAAAAATCATTTAATCATTTGAAGCGTGGGACACTCTGAAAGCCTTATGAATACAAGCTTCAGAATACTTATAGTAATTCTGAAATACATTTCGTAAAGCAATTTCAATTTCAATTTTAAGAAAATTATGGTTAGAAACTCACAGTACGTACGAGTCTGCTTTAAAGTATGGTACCCTCCTGAAGGGTATGAAAGGAGAGAGGAAAATTCGAGGCGAAAAACTAAAACGAAAGCAGAAAAATTGCCTAGAAAACTTGTTATAATTACACACACACACACCACGCACATGTGTGTGGGGCATGCGGCGGCCTGACTCACGGCTTGACTGACTAACTGACTGAGTGAGAAGCAGCAACTATGACCAGGATGAGGATGAGGACTAATGGAGGACCCTGGCGTGGCATGCATGAGCAGGCAACATATGTTGGACTTTGGCGCAAACTTTTCTGAGTTTTCGGTGCGTCCTCTTGGCCGTGCTCCGTGCTACCACCTTGGCTCTGTTTCCTGCCACTAGCTCCGCCTGCTACCGCCGCCTAGTGGTACAGCAGCAGTGTGTGGAACGTGTGCGTTTTGTGGTTGAGTAAACGCACAGTTTAGGCCCAGAATGCAACAGCTGTGACACCCTCTTCCGTGGTACTCCTACATCCTGTATCCTCCACCCGGCCCCATCAAGTGCCGCCTCTCCCTGGAACCCACTCTTCAAGTTGCTGCCACAAGAAGACCCAGCGAGGGCTTTCATTCTAAATCCTCGTATAAGACAGAAAGAGATAATTGTTGTACGAATGGAGAGATTCAATCTCAACCCAATCTTAATAATGATTATGAGGTTATGAGGGGTATAAACAACAGAATTGCTTGAAAAATATTCAATATATTTTCTATATTAAATTAACTGTGATACAGATTTCGATTAAAGATCGAACACTTAACGATAAGGCGATTCCCAGTCTTAATATTTCCAGTGAATACTCGAGAAATATCAGACTGTTATTCGAAAGCAATCATTTAATCATTGGATTGGAAAGCAGTTCGATAACTAACATTTGATAAGCGATAAACGATAAAAATAGCACTTACAGTCGATAAGAACCATACGAGGAGACACTTTTAACCATTCGAAAGCATTCCAATAAGTTAAACAAGCGGAAACATTGTGAGTAACGGCAAAGGCCGCGGCTCTACCTTTATATCCGATACTCAGTCGGTGCCAGATGTCGCACACGGAACGAGGAAGAGTGTGTGTGAGAGGGAGAGATGGAGTGAGCGCGTAGAAGCGGGTTGTGTAGCCACTGAAATTTAATTTGTTGATATTTTCTATGATTCTGCGTTTTCGGGTGTCTCATATTTTCAAATTGTGGATCCCCCAGATTTTCGTCTTTTGTGGGAGCTCTTATAGTCTCTGAGAAGAAGGCGTCAAACAAGACGGACAGACAGACAGAACCATATCGACTCGGCTGGGTGTTACAGACATCTATTTCCATCACAATTCTTATTTACTCCTATACTCTGTGAGTAGATCTTTGAATCTTTTGGTATGGGAAGCTCAAGCTTCATATGACTACTGAAGGGTTAGTGAAAATGAGGGGCTTCCATGCAATCAGCGCCCCTGTCATATGAAGCAAAGCGTTGAAGCCCGAAACTTTTCGAGACCCCGGGACCTTGGGAGAACAGAAAGAATAGAGGCTGCCCCGTTGAAGATGGGGGAATTGTTAACGAAGGCCCAGAAGTAGCAACAGCACGATCCCCAAGCGAAATCCAGAGAACAAATAAAAAGTAGAGGAAATTCGGCCGAAAAAAGAAGAAAAGGAAAACTTTTTTGGCAACTTTGTTGTCATCTTTGTCCTTGCCAAAAAAATGCCTAAAACCGGTTGGGCCCAACAGAAAAAAAGGAATAAATATGCCAATGAAATGGGTTTCCCCGCCATATGCGGAGGCGTAGTGGCTGGGGGGCGTCTGGCCCCGGCTTCAGAGCCTCCGAGCACTCCTAGCTTGAGCTGCAGACGGAGTCAGAGCCGCAGTCGGAGTAAGAGGCATGTGCTCGCATATGCGGGACACGTACTTGCGCTATAATTATTTCGTACGTGAGCAAGTGAGCCCGCCGAAAAGACAATGAGAGAGAAACGTACGGCTAAGTCTGGGTGGAATGGGAGGTGGGGAATGGTGGTGGGGAGGTGGTCGTCTACGGCCGGAAGACGTCAGAGTCTTAAGGTTAGCATACATCAGAACGGCTTGGAGGCGGCTCCTCCCGCTTTAAGTCAACTTTGTAGTCGGGTCTGGCATCTGGAGATGAAATGAGATAAAGATGAGAAATGGGGGCAGGCGCATAGGGAGATGCCACACGAGTCTTGCAGTCCGGGGTTCTCCGCAACACGTGGCTCGACAGCTCGACACAACATATCAAAATATTTACAGTGCAGCTTATGGCAATGCTACTGCTCCATTTCCTTCATTTGCAGCGCTCCTTGCAACCCTGGGGGCGGCACATGGCAAAAAATTTTCAGAGGCGCAGCTGCGTTCAAACGTCGCGTCGTCTACGTGCGGTTTTTCCTACTGGTTTTTGTTTTTGCTGTTTTTTTTTTTTAGTGCCAATGGCAAGGCAACGCGAATGCACCATTACACATGGTGTTAGTTGTCCACTTCTACGGACAGATGGAAAGAAGGAGTAGAAGAAAAAAGACAGGGAAATATGTACATAGAGAGATAGTGGAAAAACTAAGAATACTCTGGGGAGCACCTAACCGAACTAATGAGGTTGATTGGGAAGATGGGCGGACTCCTCCTCGTAGTTCAGTTTATAAATCAAATATTGTCTACATTTTCTGTCCATAATCGCATAACTACTCAACTGCGCCTTATTTCGATGGAACTCCATTGACTTTGAATAGATGACTCATGCAGAGACCTAATTAATGAACTGTTTTTCTCTACAGAACCCACTCAGAGCCCATCCGTAGCATCATCATCATCAGGCAGCGACCTCATCGAGCTTAATTCTCATAAAAGTCACATAAAGTAAATAAGTTTTATTATGAGCACGCACCGCCAAAGGGACCAGAAGCTGGAGCTGGAGATGGAAATTGAGATGGAGATGGGAGCTGCAACAGGACTACTGGTAGATTCTAGCTTTGGCAGTTGTCACCGCTGGAGTAATTAACATTCAAAATAAAAATGAAAACAAGTCAACTGTGGAGCATTGGCTGGAGCGGTGGCTGCCTCATCATACCATTTTGCCGTTCCACTCCGTTCGCTGTGGTTTGGTCCTGGTTCGTTCGGGTCTCTTTTCTGTGGGTGGTAAAAGTTTTTAATAACCCCGCAACAACAAACACGGCAATGACAACGGCCCCGGCCACGTCACAGGACAACGGACGACCCCGGGATGGTATACACAAAGCAGTGCGGAGTGTAGAGCCAACCGCCAACAGCCACAATAATGACACACAAAACTTTGACAATGTAGTCGTGCGTGCTCCTGCCTTTCCTTCCGCACTCAAACCCCTTGTCTCCAAAAGCCTCCCGTCCCGCAGCCTTACAACAGCTCCCATCCGCCACCCAACACCCGCCTCCCGCGACCCTGCTATCCACCGGCGTGGCCAACGGAAAAGGATTTCTGCCACAACGAAAACAGCAATGAAAACCACAAAATGTTGCCCGTAGCAGTAGACAGAGATGGAGCCTTATACGCAACATCAAATTGCTGGCCGCACACACACACACACACACCCACACATGCCGTAACACCCACACACGATCCACCCACACAGATGAGTGTTTGGGGCGGTGATTGGGGTGCGGTGGCGTGTCCACTTCAATGGATATTCAATCGCAATGCGAGGGCAACAATTGAAGCGGTTTTAAAATCAACGAATGCGGCTTATTACGCACACAGACACAACAGCAATCAGCCACCCACACAGCCGCAGCTCCCCAGCCGCCCACTGGAACACCCAACCATTGAACCACTGAACCACACGCACAATAAAATAAATGTCAAATTAAAATTGACATACTGTGACAGACATTCCAAAGTCTGGAAAAGTATCCAGCGGATTCAGAGGTGTGAAGCGCATGGCCCCCAATGTACTCTCATGCGGATGCAGATCCAGATCCAGATGCAACGCGGATGCGGAAGCGGAAGCGGGAGTGCCGCATCGTCTCTCTCGCTCTCTCTGTCCAGCTGTTTACACTGTGACCAAATTATATTGGATTAGATTAGCCCTCATCTGAAGGACAGCCTAATTAAGTGAGCCGAGAGCGAGAGCCACTGCTATGTGGATCAGGGTACTCTGAGGATGGACAGGACATCCTTTTGAGCCAATTAAAAAGTTGAATACATAAAGAATACGAATACGATACGTATCGGGATCAAACTACACATGTTTTTCCCCTTGGTATGTGCTGAGATTTTCGTGCGACATTCACGACATTCGTGATAAAAATATATACACTTTGACTTCTAAGTACAACCTTGAAATGATTCCTGAGCAAAAATAGTCCGCAAAGTGAATTAACCCCTTTTGAACTTTGAATCATAACAGGACCTGGAAAACCGATTCAACCTCTAAGAGATCCGTTAATATTGCTTCCAAAAAAGTTTAAGTAATCTATTAAAAGTTATATCAGCTGCAAGGATACCCGTTCCTTATAACCTTCTACAAAGTTAAAGAGGAAAATAGAATTTCCATCTTAGAAGACTGCTAATTGTTTCCACACCACGCTTGAAAGAGCTCAAGAAAATTGGCATTTTTGGGCTAGGCTCCCACTCGCAGCTTCTCCCACTGACAGATTTGTTCAGTCGATTACAATGGACTCTCCGCCCTATGAAAGCCCTAATCAAAGTGTCGTTTACCATGGCGGCACCACCTGGCCAGATTTACTCCGGATAATGCCTCAGGGTCTCTCTTTGGGTTTCTTCCTTTTTGATTTTTTTTTTTTTTTTGGTGGTGGGGCCAGGGCACATGACTTTAAGGCAAGGCTTTGATCTGCCAGAGAGTTCGAGAGGCACTAATAAGATTTTAAAGACCATTTATGAAACGAAAGAGTGGGCCTGGGGGAGGTGGAGGGGGAGAGGCACAAATCAAGTGAAAAATGGTAAATGGGGGAATAGCAAGGGGATGGGATGAAGCACCCTGTCCTCCAGGCGCGTCTAATTTTATTAATGTTACCAATTTTCAACGGGTGGCAAGGCCATCACCAGGTAAGTGCCCCAAGAGGTGTGTGGGTGGGCTGCGAGTGGGTTCCTGGTTGTAGCAATAAATGTGCTGCTTACGCGTGCAATTAAATATGAAATATTTAAGAGCTAGCGGACCAAAGGAGCTGCAGAAATGGGGGAGGCATTGAATACTCGTAGATGGCGGTTGGGGTTGGAGCTGGTCTTCATACTTCTCCTGGTGAGTGGGTGGGTGGTCGGGTGATTGCGTTGCAGCTAATTAATAATTTTTAGGCAATTCAGCAAAATGCCGGAGCGTGGATGAGGCTGAGGCTGCGGCTGCTGCTGGCATCTCAGGTGCGGAGCAAACTTCGTCTCGACTTGAGTTGAGACTTGATTAAGTTGCTTTTTAATGAAGTTCAAAGTGATTTCACTTGCAATTAATACACCTCCAGCCTCCAGAGCTTGCCATTCTCCTGCAGCCTCTTGCGTGGACAAACAAAGGGGTCCCTTCCCTCACCAATGATTGGTGGGGGCCCGTCAAAGTAGAAACCACTCCTCAGCCCAGGCGCAAACTTCACGTGAAACTATTTTCCGATGCTCTTCGATTAGCTGACAGGCAATCCACAAACACAGGGTAGGAAAGAGGAGGGCGTATAGGGGTGTATGGTGATGGATTTTGTGGTGAATAGGGGTGAGAAAATTAACTATAATATGAGACTCCCTGGAATTAATGGTACCAAAGAACGGCTGACACAGAAATAACTCAACTAATACCATACAAGCTTATACATTTCTGCCATTTCACATATGCATAACTATAAAACACATTTTATGTGCAAGTTTTTGTGTTTCTTAAAATATTTTCCGCCGCGTACTCAACGCGTACTCCCACTTTTCACAGCAATAGAGAGAAGATAGTAAATCTGAATATGAATGAATATGAATATCGGCATCAATAGCCGAGTCGATGGAGCCATGTCTGTCTGTCCGTCTGTCTTGTTTGGCGTCTAGCTCTCAGAGACTATAAGAGCAACGAAATTTTGTATCCGGACTCCAGTGATATCACACTGAATCAAGATTGTTTCAAATTTTGCCACGCCCCGTTCCGCCCCCACAAAGAACGAAAATCTGTGGCATCCACAATTTTGAAAATACAAGAAAACCGAAAAGCAGAATCTCAGAGAATGACCATATATTATAGCCTGTCGAGTCTGGATTAGATCGGATTATTATTTTAGCCCAGCCTCGCGCTTACTCATTCTCCCTCTCACACATTCATCGTCGTGCAATATGTGCGTTCTCTGGCGGATAGGAGCCATACTGTCTGAGTATCGGGTATAAATGGCCGCAGCAGCGACTCAAAACGTTCCCTCTCGTTGTATATTAATGTTTGTTTAATTGCGTGTTGAATATTTTGCAGTTTTTGAGCTATTCATGCATTTCATTAAATTCCTGTATGTACCGATTCATACTTTCGGCATCTGAAAGAATCAACTTAAAATTTCGTTGAGATAGCTTCGAAATTTAGAGACTATTTTTGCATACCAAAATAAGCAAATTCATTAAACCAGTCATAATATTCATTGGAGCCAGAATGACAAGTAATTCATCAATCACTTTTTGCCGAGGTGAGGTTCATACGAGCCTTGCAGTTTCCCACAAGGAGGTCGAAAGACAGGCCAGCCAAAGAGTCTTGATAAGGTGCCAAGAGGAGCGGAAGATCATCTGCGGTATGGTATGGAAATGGAAATGCAGCATTAGAGCTCTCCCCCGAAACGGGCATGACACTTATCCTCAACGGCAACTAATTGGAGCTGCAGCAAATGGCCGGAGGCGGCTCGGTCACGGTGGGGCTGGGACCAGGGATCAACCTAATCCCCACAGAGCATATAAATAACCATAAATGTGGGGGAACTGTAGAAGGAGGGCGCAGATGCCTGCAGAACATTTTTGCGGTTGAGTTTCTTTTGGCAGAGCCACCGAGTGGCTGACAATTATTTACAGTTGAAAGTTTTGCCAAGTTGCCGGGCGGCACACAAATGAAGTTGCCACTGGAGCTGGAGATGCTGTCAGGACATGCGAACATGTGTATTCGGGGCGAGGTCCAAGTTATGGAATGCGGCAGAACAAGCGGAGGAGAGACAATTGCAGAAATTATACAACTGTTGTGGTGGAAGCCACAGGACAGCACTTCTTGTTGTCAACCTGTATGCCAGAGTTACAGAGAGTCTCCAGCTCCTGCATCTACTGCTCCTCTTGCTCCACCTGCTGCTGTCCTTGCAGACAATTAAGCAAGGACAATGCCAGGCAGCAGCTTTATAAATGCTCATGAATGCACACAGAAGTCGAAGGACTCGACCCCGCCCCTGGACCTGCAGACACCTGACGCTTTCCTTCCGTCTTCCACGGCCGCCAGCCGCATGTCTACAGGATAGTCTTCCAGGATGTGTTAAGCCAGTGAACCATTGAAGTTCATTGCCGAAAGTTGTCCCAGCCCATGTCTGTCTGTATCCACGTCCAACGTCCGTTTTCTATGGTGCAGGAAGCCCGGGAGCCAGCATAATGCCATATCCATGAACGCAATTTGCCATTGCTGTCAGTGGAATCCTTTGGCCCAAAGCCGAAACCGAAGCTCAAGCAGAAGCCCTGTTGGATGCAGCATGTGGCAAATTACAAAGCATTCTATGATTTATCTAATTTCACCATCTCAGAGTCCCCCAATCACCATTCCCCAATCTCCCAAAAAGGATCCGCATATGCGCTTTTTCAGCATTTATTCGGGGGTCAGGGGCATAGCTCTATTCCCTTTCACCTTCAGCTTGAGGGCAGGGTTACGCTTCTGGGAGTTCACATCATAGTTCATCAGCCGCTCTGGCATCATCCTGTTCATGGTCCGCCGAGACGGAGTACGGGCTAGCATACGCTCAGACCGATTGATGACGGCCTGGCTGATCCAGCGCGATAGCTCGTGACCGAAGCAAGTGCGGCGCGAAAATCTGTTGGGGCCTTCCCCTTCGTACACGGTATAAGATCGCAGGGTATATCCTGCGACGACAAGAAACAGGAAATCCTTAGATATATCCTTGGATTATGACAGAGCGCCCAGCGAACTACTCACCGACCACAAAAATTTGGGTTACTTGACTGAGAACACCCTTTTGTTTCAAAGACATTGTATTGGTTCGTATATTAGTTAAATTTTGAATCTTTTCAAGTAAATACTCCAAATGTTGTTGATCTGTTGAATTCTAAATGTCTACTGAATAGAACGAGCTAACCATACGAGCCTGTAGCATATGTGAGATGTGTGTGTGTGTGAATGAAAAGTATGTGCTTGCCCAGTGTACTGTTTATTCCGAACATTGACTAAGGATTGTATAATTTCTGCACTATTTTATCTCAATTTTAGGAACATAACTGCTGGGTCGAAGCATCCAAAGAGGAGTTCTGCTTCACTCCAATTCGCTGGGTCTTCTGCTCTGGCTCGACCGTAACCTCTGGCTGGAAGAACCAGTGGCCGTCACTACCCTCTCCCCGAGATGCTCTAGACCTGATTGCGAGACGATGGCTGCTCTTGAGAGCCTCTCGAGAACCCGTTGATCGTCCGACACCGAGTTTCCAGATGTCGAGGATCTCGTAGGATGATCTGGATCACTGGTATTTAGGCGATTTGAGACAGACCGTAGAAGCCTCTGGTGAACCCAGTGATCGCCCTCCGTCCGCGAGTTTCCGGTCCCAGATATTCTCGGTACCCCAGAGTCGAGGTCGGAGTCTAATCGATCGGAAACGGACGAATAGCGGTAGTTCTTGACCCGCAGATAGCCGTTGATGAGGGCATCGTGTAGGCTGACTGTGATCTGGCGCTTCAGCTCCTCGTCGGAGCGATCCAGGCGCTCGACCAAGGCCTCAACGATTTCGGGCTGGGTCAGCGGGCGATCGGCTTCGGCGACCACCTGCAGGATGTTGCTGAACAGATGGGGGATCTGCTTGCGCTTCGGAGGTCGATTGTAGCCCCTCGACTGCATCCTGCCACACTAGCGACACCAGCGAAGGGAGCTGTGTAGCGAAACGGAAGCGTAGAAGTTTATCGCCTGAAACTCGGATTGAAAGTTTGCCTGTATTGATTAGTGACAACTGCCTCTCAGATGGATGGATAGAGATAGAGATAGAGGCATGGCTCACATTCCCATTCGGGGGTGTAAAGCCTAGTCCATTGTAAATTAAAGAACTCCTCTCCCTGTTGGCGGGCCACAGTTAGTCCTCAGCCGAGCCCCGAAAAGTTTGTCTTTAAGTCTCTTGTGGAATACTCCCAGTCACCTTTTTGGCGGTTTATATTTCGATTCATTTGGCCAGTAACTTTCTAAATTGCTCGTGGCATCGTCTTAGGTATACCCTGTACTCGAAATTGTGAAGATTGTGCTCATGTCAGAGGCAGAAGAAAGGAAGTCCTTTCTTAGGGACAGTTACTGACAATCAATAGACAAAGAAATTAAAACACGAGGAGTGAACTAGTTTTAACTTTGGCACAAGTCAAACTGCTTAGGGGGTATCCTCATGGTTGTTTCCTCTTGGTTATACGAGTGGTATCTGCTCCAGACAGTCAGTTAGTCAGTCACAGGAGCTGTCGAGACGCCTGGTAGTGGCAGGGGAAGAGGGCAGCCAGACAGGCAGACGAGTATCGATTTGCAGTTAACGTTGGCCATCCTCCATCCTCCTCTGTTGCTGTTTCTGTTGCTGCTTCTGTTGCGGATGTTTCTGTTGCGGATGCTGCTGCGGACGGTGCGGATGCTGCGGGTAAGCGGATAAGTATGGGTAATCAAGTTCAAATGCGGGGGAATGACGCCGATGACGACATGGGCACAAAGAAGGATCTGCGACAGGCGCTTCAGAATTTGCATAGGGCCCCAGGAAGAAGAGGGCCATTATTGTTATTGTCCTTTGCTGCTGCTGTTGTTGTGTCTGGCACGTGTCGCAAGGAATTTAGATAGCAGGAAGTTTCACTTCGAGGGGGTTTCGTTGTGGCGGCACTACTGTACAGTACATAACACAATAACCGCAGCCTGATTGAAATCTTCTCGAGTGCAATCGTACAAATCGCAAAGCAAGGGCAGGCCTATGCGCTCCCCAAGCGTTCTATCTACAGTGAAGGCTCCTGCAAAGCAATTTACGCTCTCTCGCCTGATCCCCCGTCCCATATATTAGAGAGTCCCCTACGCTCTTTGCAAGTTAAAGCTATATTTGTAAAGTTGAAAAATTATTAACCTGCGGCCGGCTCTCGCATGAGCCCTTGAGAAATCCAATTTTCGTCTTCGGACACTTTAACGTTCCGAGAAATGTTAATCCGAAGTAGAGAAACCGGCACTAACCCGGACATCTGCTTCCGATGATAGCGAGCTTTCACTGTACGTAAGTACACTCTCAAAAAGTGATGCATACTTGACGGCGCATTCCCAATTACTTTTTCGCCATCACATCCTTTACTGTCATTGCCAGGTAGTCCCCCTTTCTTCTCACCCAGCTGTCGGCTCTGATTAGCAGATTGGAGCATCCGCAGACCCAGTCCCACCGTTGACGGGGGAGCGAAACTTTTGTTTCATTTCCATTTCGGTTGATACTCGGTATTATTTGACTCGATGTCGGAATCGGAGTCGGAATGTGCGTGGGTGTGTGGGGTTGTTAATTATGACTGACAGTGTTGGTGCTACACACTCCAGCTCTTGGACAGCAGCCACTGCCGCAGCAAACTTTGGCTAATCCGGCGCCAGTGATTAGGCCCGGCTCCAAATGAGGCGACTGGCAACAATTAAAGCCAGCTAAAGCCAGTTGTGGCCGAGAAAGTTCGTCCACAGTTGCCCCCCACAGCACCCTTCAGTGCAATTAACTGAAACTTTTGTGGCACAACGCCACCGCCCCTGCCCCTGCCCTCGCCCATACAGGCTCTGCTGGCCAGTGCATGGGGGGAGCGGGACGGGGAGTGGGAGGCAGGGGAGTGATGCAAGAATTATGACTCCAAGTCAGGCAAGCGGAGCGCATCCTGTCCGCACACACATGGAATATAATTTATTTTACGATTAGCGGGAAATTTAACGGCCAATCCACCACTCCACCCACCGCACCGCACCCATTCCCTGTCCGACGATGCGTGTAAGTGGCTGGCTGGACGCCGTTTCCGGCTGGTCAGCCTGTAAGGAAAATGCATAGAATAATCGACATTAATGGCGACGCTGTCGTCAGCGATTGCCTTCAAAGCGTCACCAGCGGAAGTCTCTCCAATGCTCAGAGCCCAGAACTTGAACTCTCAACAAAGAGGAAACTACAGAGAGTTTTATTACATCACAAGCTTTCGATCGTCGAAATCTCAAGTAAAATTAAACAAAAAGGATATAACGATCCATAGAGATTTTTTTTGAATAGATTTATCGATACACACAAATAAATATTGTTTTCATTCTTTTCAGACTGGATAAACTTTCTAACATCATTTTCGAGTTGGCTTAACTTTGTTCGTGAATGAAATCGATCCTCCAGCTTCCTAGCGGCATCAACTATTGCTGAGCAACACACACAAAAATACAAATAATAATACTAATAGCAATCTAGCATCCGCATCGTAATGGCGGACTCTAAGCGGAAAAGTTTTTATGATTTTTATTAGTTTTGTTTCGCGAGTGAATGGCTTATATATTGGCATCCTGGGAATTAAGTGGAGATGGAGCGCTTGTCCATCGATTTGTTGTTGAGATTTATCAACGCCACACGCAATGCTCGAAGGTTGCGTTCTCCTCAGGATCCTGGAGTTTCTGGAGCTGAAATGTGGATGCGGATGCGGTCAGCTGTCGATGGCAGTTCGAGGAGCCACCCCTCGATGGGCGTTACTAATCTAATTTGCAGTTATTGGCCGCCAGATTACGCTCCGCATATACACATGTGTGTGAAATTCGTATCGCGTGCTGTGCTCCCTTGCCGGATTGCCTATAATTTGGCGCACAGTGTGCAAGCGGATGCGGGGCGGATACCGGGGGAGCCGCATTACCATCTTGGGGGCCAAACAGCCTGGCTGTACCATTAGTCGAAGCTGTGTGCAAGTGCAAAACATAATGAAAATGATGTCAGTCTGATAAGATTTCGCCGCTGGGCGTGTGCGCCAGTGCCAGGGCTCCTGTATCTCTGCACTGTGCCTCCCATATCTGTATCTCTCCTCTATTGTTGTGTTGCTCGCCTGCGTATGTGGGTGCTCTCGCATGTTATGAGAAAAGTTTCCCTGCTGAAAGATGTTTCAATGGGAAACTTCGGCGCACCGCATGCTCCTGAACGGCGAGAGTGGGCTTGTTCTACATTCGCACTTAGTGTGCCCCACACACATTCAATGTGGGCGTATCACAATTGTGGGTGTAACAGCGGACGGGTGGGTGGGTGTCTGGTTAGTTAGAAGAACAAATCTCATACAAGTAGTTTCGTATGACAATTGGTCAGGGCGGCCGATGACAAGGGAACTTCCTTCATATCGCATTGTATGCCGCATCTATTCTAATGTATCTAGATGTACAAGTGTACAAGTGTTGAAAGACTTCACCTTGGAGAATATCTCTTTAGGAACATTCTGGAATATTTGCATGTAAAAATGTTGAATCAGATTTGAGGGATACAGCAGCTTAAACAATTAAAGTCTGGAGCTACAGTTATGGTGTTATAGAACTGCTACAGTGTGTTCTCAAGAAAACTCCATTCCCTTTGTTTGTACAAATGTACGTATAACACTTTAATAGGAATCAGATCAGGGTTTGTCCACATCGTATAACAGCCTGTGGATGCGAGTAACAATGGCCACACATCCGCCCATCCTGCCTCTACTGCGTCTCCCACATCGCCACGGAAAACACTCGAAACACGTCCAATCAGCCAGACCACTGCGCCGCCTGCCTGGCCTGTCACTACTGCCCAGATGGCACCACGAGCGCACCATCCGACCATCCCGCCCATCAGAATGCCAGCTCAGCAGCCGACTGACGGCAGATAGCACCCGGCAGTCGGCACCCGGCACCCGGCAGCTGACAACGCCTATCAAATTAAGCAAAACAAAATTGCATTATGGCGAAAGTTGCAACCAGTGCACAAAGCACCCCCCCTCCGACTTTAGACTCCAGCTCCCAAACCTCCTGCTGGCCATCGTATACGAGTATGCAGAATGCAGGGGCGTGGCATGTCAGCGTCACCGAAATTATTCATTGCACAGTGCGGTCCAGACAATTTATGCTAATCAACATCAATCGATTTGCATGCCTGTTATGCCGTGCCTGTGCCTGTGTCTGCCCGGCCAAAGGATAAACGCCTGCCGTCTGCCTTCTCATTCACTCTCACTCGCCATCCATTCATCCTTCGCATATAACTAGTCCCACTCCTAGTGCTGACCCTACATATGTATATTCCTACTTCTACTCCTACCCAATCTCCTAATGGTACTTCTATTCCGGCTTACCTGTTTCCACTGCCAGTATATTCGCTATTCGCCCATGAAAGTGCTTTCACTGGTCGATTACTGGCAATTCGGATTTCCCGTCCAAGGCAACAGAATATGGTTTGATTCCAAGGAGTACAATTTTTCTTCCAAGAATTGTATTGCATCGACTAGTGACATTTTTATACCAAAAATTAATTAAATTTGCAACATTCTCCATTGTAAAAAGTAACAGAATCAGTCGAATGAGTCTGTTCGCTTATGCGAACATTTTTCAGCGAATCAACGTCATTCGCATTATCCGACGAATGTGCAAGAATGTGCCGTAGTGAAGCCGGGCTATTATTTTCTGTTTATTGGGCGGATCCGATGGCTGCGGTTCAATGGCCACCACCAAAACAGTAACTTTTCGGCCTCATCCAGCTGGGCTGGGTCGCGTCTGGACTGGTGTGCTTTGGCCCCTCGCAAAGTGGACAATCACTGCATGTGGGAGGGATTGCATATAGAAAATGACAATGGGCCTGAATGGCAGAGGCAGAAAGAGAGAAGCGGTGGCACTCTGTTGCTATTATCTATGGCTGTGGGTTGAAATAAGTGTGGCTGGGACTGAGGCTACGGATGGGTCTGCGACAGCAATAATTTCATAAAGTTTATAAAAAGGAATAAACAGAGTCGCTTGCCAGTCGCATTCGAAAGCGAATTACGTATGCTCTTTTCAAGTCAGCTCTTTTGAAGATGGAAGATTCCGTTCTTGCTGGCAAATAGAACTTAGATGTGGGACATGAACTGTTCCAAGGGTTTTAAGGTATTCGATAATTTTTCGATATTTTGACAGCAATTCATGGATTCCTTGATCTTGAAGCTTATCGCAAATAAAGCTTATCAGCTGATCATCCATACCCCTGGGCCCAAACAGAGTGCATCCCTCTGCCCTGTGCCTGCGCCCAACGAGGAGTAAGCAACCCATCCACCCATGCCACCCCACGCGTCATATGTCCGATGGTCCGATGGACCGTTGGTCAGCTCGCCACGCAGTTTATAGTGGGCGCTTAGGCACACATGTTGTCATCATGGCCATGCTATCCTCATACCCATCCACATCCCCATCCCCATCCCCATCATCATCATCGTCCTGGTGGTCCTTGTGGTCATGGCTGGAAACCCGCTGAGCATGCTCATGAATTTCGACTGTATGGCAAATGAAGTCGGGGCCCCAGCGGAGCATCGGCGAGCCGCAGAAGCGAGAATAAAGCGACTGCAAATTTACTCAAAATTTTATAAATTTTGTTTGCCAAGTGTGTGTTTTTGTGTGGGTGATTTCATAATTGCTGGGCATTTGTCATGGCTGCAGAAATTTGGGGCATACACATGTTCACTGTAGAGATCTGCACGATCGTACTTAAAATTTTGAGTCAAGTGAAGTACAATAGATGCAAGGCACTACGATACTTCGCTTAAATGTATCGAATTAATTTGTGTTCGCATTCGAATTCACTTAATCATTCATGCAGTCATCTAATGCCCGGAATGATGATCATGCAGTCTAGTTGCTCAACAAATTTCCGATTGAATTTTGTACGCTGATGTTCCGAACCCTCATCGGAGCTCCTTCCGAAAATCCCAGCATTTTCCAACCCATTTCAAACTCCATCGTATAACGTTCATTAATAAACTAAAATTTAATTAATATGTGTACCCAAAAAGGTCAAAATCAAAAGCAGGTCCTGCCGTTCACAATAGTTACGAATGGTCGGTCGCCCGTGAGGCGGGGTCTGTATTCTCCGGGCTGACCGTGGACTACGGTGTGACGTGACGTGGCGCCGATTGACGTACAGACATACAAAATTTGTCCTGGGGCTCGTCCGTCTACCCACTATGACTTGAAACTCGGGCATTGGAACTAGTTAACATTTGAACTTTCAGTATGTGTTATGTGATGTATGGTTAATGTATTTGTGAATGCCTGCAGGCGCCTCCTGTCTCCGGTAGCCGCTTCCGCCTGGCATCGATCCTTCTAGCGTTTGCGCCAGGAGAGGGGCTCCTTTTCGAGCTCCTTTGCACGAAGAGCGGCCTCCTTGTTGCGACGCATGATCTCCAAATGCTCCTTCTCCGACCGCAGAGTATATCGATTGCCCAGCTTGCTCAAGTACCCATTGTGCACGGCCAATTGCAGTGTGTGTGGCACATGGCGCTTAAGCTCCACCTCCGGTCGCTGGAGCCGCACCGACAGCGCATTGATGATCTCCGGATAACTGACGGATCGCTTGCTGCCCCGCATAAGAGCCAGCACGGGGGCGAAAAGGTCCGGCAATGGCTGCTTGCGGTAGCGCTTATTCTGACGGGTGGTCGCGGGGTAGCACTGAGTAGTCTCAGGGAGGTTGTGAGAATACTGCGATTCCTGAATCGATGGCGGCATACCATTTAGGTCCATGCCCATGGTTGGGTTGACTCCAACTTGTGTTCCCCGTAGTGCCTGCGTTGATCCCTGATATCCCCGAAGCCCAGGCTGAAACTCGGGAGCCGCAGCATTCAGCTGGGAGCGTTTCGCCGATGGCAAAAGGTGGCCAACTGCCGGAGCAGTACGCCAAGTGGGTTTGGTCACAAGGCCCACGGTCAAATCGATGGCAGTGGGCAGAGATATCCTTGGTCCTGAATTGAGTCCAGCTCCTTTCATGGTAAAGGCCACAGCGGCAGCATTCAGCTTGGGTCTGGCCGACGTCCAGTGGTCGTCCGACTGGCGGAAGAACAACGGCACAATGGGGTACTTGACTTGGATTTCATCTGGATTGCTGCTCGATTTGTCCACCGATCCGTTACGAGGGCAACGAATGTACTGGCTTTGGGTGCGCCAGTGCTTGGAGTCCTGGGCATGGCCACGGCTATAGTACATTGGATGACGAGCACACTGCTCTCCATTGCGACTCAAATTGTATATCTCTTTTCTTGGCATCTGGTTCTGGTGGTTGTGATCCCCAACGTTGTCCGTCATGTTGCCTTGATTGCAGTACGTCTGGTACGGGTACAGATGGTGAATTTGATTCTGATTTTTGTGCATTTGGTTTTGATTGAAGCTCGACTCCATGCCAGCATTCCTGCCATGATCGTTGCTCGAGTTAACGCCTGGGCTGAAGTACATTTTGCGTCGAGACGGGGGCATTCGCTGGGGCAGCGCATATCGATGACTGATGTGCATGTTCTGCATCGTTGTTCCTTTGTTGCCTCGTTTGCGCTTTCCCTGGCAGCTGCCGGAGATACAAGGGGAAACAAGAGATTGGATCGTATTAGATTGGATTATGATAGTAAGCTTTCGCGCAGACACGGTTGAGTCCAACGAATATTAAAACGCTAATTTACAACATTAACAACAATTGTTTTTATGTAGCCAAAAGAAAAGAATTTTGTGCCGATCCAATACGGAAGTATGTCGATGTGAGGAGACTGTAGGAATGAATGAAGTAAGACCCTAGACAAAGTCCAGGAAGTAGTACCACAAGCCTACTATTTTCTAAGAATCTTTTAAAACGAGTAAACATTCAGTAGGCCGAGCCAAAAATAATTTTTGTTTTTATTAAAACAGGAGATAGATATAATAAGGTAAGATATTTTTAAAATAAGATTTTTATTTGTATATAAAAATGTTTTTAAGAATTTGCTACCGTTGTGAGTCGCAGCTAGGGCCGCGATTCTACAAGTAAGCCCGATACTCAGTCAGTAGGGCTTCACTCCGCCACTGGACTGCTCGAGGAATTGTGTGAGAGAGAGATCGAGAGAGGGAATAAGGAAGCACGTGGAAGGCGTTGCGTAGCCACTGTAGTTTAATTTCCTCCTCGTTTGTGTTGGTGCTTGCGCGTTTAATTGAGTAATACAAGGTGAAAGTCACCGCCTGTGCCTCACACCAACTTTTATTACCTTTCTCTTCTTTTTTATTTTTCGTATTTTTATTGTTTTTAACTGCTGTGCTAAATGCTAGGACGTTAACCGTTATGTAACAACACTTGTCAAGACTTATGGTTAGAGATTACATCTCTTGTGAACTTAAAATGTATAGCTCCTCTGGCCTTGTACGAGTAGTTACTAAATTTAACTTGAATGTAAAACGTAGTATTTGATCCTTCAAAATTCTAGTACCAGATAAGTATGTCAAGAGTTTGCTCGACACTCCTCTGTACCCACCAACGCTGAACTACGAGTATCCTCCCAAAACCATCTCCGTCCGCTTTATCTTCTATCGCAAAAACATAAATTCGCCCCTTTCTCTAAAGATAACCCATCAGAATGTGTTTGGCTTTTGCAGCAAGTTAATTAGGTTCGAAAAAGATTGTGTATCTTTTGACGCTGATATAATTTCTTTTCCAGAAATCTGGCGTAACATTTCTAACACTGAAACACTTATTGATAAATATAATATTAATAGATCTGATCGTCTATCACGTGGTGACACTATGTCGAAAAAGAGTGCTGAGCTAATGCGCAAGCCTCCAACATTCTAACAAGTTACTAGAAGATAAGTTGGTTTTTATACCCGATACTCAAAATGAGTATTGGGGTATATTAGATTTGTGGTAAAAGTGAATGTGTGTAACGTCCAGAACGAATCGTTTCCGACCCATTAAAGTATATATATTCTTGATCAGCATCAATAGCTGAGTCGATTGAGCCATGTCTGTCTGTCTGTCTGTCTGTCCGTCTGTCCGTCCGTCCGTCTGTCCGTCTGTCCGTCTGTCCGTCCGTCCGTCTGTCCGTCTGTCCGTCCCCTTCAGCGCCTAGTGCTCAAAGACTATAAGAGCTAGAGCAACGATGTTTTGGATCCAGATTTCTGTGATATGTCACTGCTACAAAAATATTTCAAAACTTCGCCCCGCCCACTTCCGCCCCCACAAAGGACGAAAATCTGTGGCATCCAAAATTTTAACGATACGAAAAAACCAAAAACGCAGAATCGTAGAGAATGACTATATCTTTTAGACTACAGAATCTGAATTGGATCATATTATTATTAGAGCCAGCATCAAGAAAACAATTTCATTTTTTCTCGCCCTGTCTCTCTCTAACACTCACGTAGCATAGCCGGCTTGGCTTAGAGTAAAACATTAGCGCCTAGATCTCAGAGACTATAAAAGCTAGTGCAACCAAATTTGGTATCCACACTCCTAATATATCGGACACACCCCCTTCCGCCCCCGCAATGGACGAAAATCTGGGAATATTCACAAATCTCAGAGACAATTTACGCTAGAGTAACCAAATTTGGTATCCGCACTCCTGTTAGATCTCACTATAAAACGTATATCTCAAAATTTCGCCTCACCCCCTTCCGCCCACACAAAGGACGAAAATCGGTTGCATCCACAATATTGAAGATACAAAAAAACTAAAAACGCAGAATCATAGATAATGACTATATCTATCAGATTCCTGAATCTGGATCAGATCGGATCATTTTTATAGCCAATAGGAACAAATCAATTTGCAGTTGTTACGCAGCGCCCGACGTCACGCTCAGACTGATTTTCTGTCTCTCTCGCACGCACTCTTTGTCGTGTCGTTTAATATTAGCGGCGTCTGCCGGAGGAGAGCCATACTGACTTAGTATCGGGTATAACCGTAGAGTTGCGGTGTCCGCAGCAACTCACAACGTTCCCTCTCGTTTGGATGTGTGGACGAAGGACGGGAAGATGAGGATGGCACATTGGGGTAATTTTGATCCGAGAGCGTTATGGGAAGCCTAACATTCTTCTTAGCCTTAAACTCCTTCACAACCAAATGCTCTCGCCAAAATTGTGCAGAACAAATGGTATTGAATTGAGTTGGGAAGACGCTTATCTTTAAAGAGGCTCCATGGCATAAGAGAAGATAAATTGCGCCACCTTTAAGTCGACTTACCAGTGATGGCCTGGCCTGGTACCAGTGATGGCAATATCCGGTGGTCCAGGACGTCTGTTTCCTGGTGGGATCCGAATAGACGGGTAATGACTTTGCGAATTAAACGAACACGGACGCTATCGACGTTTCCGGTATGGACGATGCTCTTCGATGTTGTAAATTCGGCTACCGAACTTGTATCACCAGCAGCATTCATTGCCCTTGGAGTGGCAAACGATATCAGCTGCTGCACACTTCTCTCTGGTGAGGTGGAATCTACTGCCCTTATCAGTCTTCTTGATATTGCTGTGCTGTCCCGACCATCTAGGCATTATTTTCCTTTTCATCTACAACTCTGTCACTACTCTTAGCATGAATTTTTCCGAAGTCTCTGACACTTATGCTAAAACTACGCTAATTAATAATTTAATTAAAAGAACTACAATCATAAATTGTTAGGCTATTGGCTTTTTCTATCCTAAATTTGGCTGTGAGTGTGACCATAGCGGCTATTTGAGCCAATAATCAGCCCCGCGGTCTTATTTTGCTGATGGTATAACAGTAAATACGAGAAGTAAAATGGTGAATACATTAAATACGTACGAATCGAAGGATTTTCCGTGACGTCCAACTCTGCTAAGTAAATGAATTCTTGAAAAAAAACTTTAAACAGCAACACGTACTATTACGTCAAGCTAACTGAAATGTCATCGGTATTTTTGAAAAAAGACGTAGAAATCGGGCATAGCAATAAAGCTAATAACCTTAACGAAGCTGTAGCTTGTAGCAAAGGACTAGAGAACGATATTGCGGAGCGGTGTGTAGCCCTAATGGTGGAATACAAATTACATACCAGCAATAAAGAACAAAGTCGGGATCTCGTAATATTAGTCAATGACTTTCGCCAAATCAATTGTAGCGTTTCCAACATTCTGCACTCAAAATAGTCTCCTGAAGATCAAAAAGATATAAATGCTGAATGCTGCTGCTGACTTTTGTAAAAACTTTTCTGTATAATTGTAAGGGTAAACAACAAGCCACAGAGTGAAGTGAGGATTGGCACCGCACCCAAATATGAGTTGCCGCGGGCTCCGAAACACGCCCAATCCGTTTACCCAAAACGATGTAAAACAATATGGCCCTGGGGCGGTGTGGCGTCGTTGCAGAGTGGTGGCACGGTGCAAAGTTATCCTCTAAATAAATAACAAGGGGGCGAGACCCCCTTTTTATCGAGCCAAGTTTGTTTAGTCCCTGCGATGAGGTGCGAGAAATCACAAAAATTGGATTTTGTGCTTTGCATTATGGGGACCGGGGCCCGGGGCCAGGGGACCGGACCCGCTTCAGTCAAGCGGCGCCCGATGGGTTTAAATTTTCGGATTTCAGTTTGGCTTGGGTTCTTTCCGTTGCCTAATGCCTGGAATTTGAATTCTGTTTGGCATTGAATTGGATTAACTTAAAATTTGTGCAAGCTTTAAAGGATAATCCAGCGATAATGTGGTATGATGGTATGATGATACAATGTGGCATGGGTATGACTATGTTTCCATTGGCATACAAATTCCACCAGCCTTTCGTCAGTTCTAATTTTCAGAGTCACTCAATAGGTTTCTAAACAGCTCCTGCTCCTCGCAGGAACTCCTCTGACTGCTGCCCAGTGTTGGGTAATTTCACAATTTTCAAATTACACACCACAAAATCTCATTTAGCTGAGTAAAGTCAGTTGACTGGACTAAACCCTGCTCTAAAGCTCTTCCCCCGGCCCGGGCTCGAATACACACACAAATTACTAAATGAGTTGCACCAGAGGTCTTCTCGGAGGAGCTGCCTCGTAGAATGTGTGTGCGTGGGAGGGGGGCGAGTGCAGCATCATTGTAATGTGCTTGGCTCACGCTCGCTTGCCCCGGCCAAGGGGCGTGAAAACAACGCACAGCGCTTTCCAGGCCAGGCCAGGCCAGGCCGGTCCCTGCTCCCTGGCTCGAAGCGAGTGGCAACAGTCCAAACAGGTATTATCACACATGTGGAGGAGTCCCCGGACACGTTGTGCGACATGCGACGTATGGGCTAAGGACATAAGCGTGACTAAACCTCAAAAGCACTGACTTCCGTTGCACTGGGGAGGATGGGTGCGGGATAGAGCTGGGCTACTGGAGGGACTGCTCGCCGTATCCTGTTTGGATCCTTTAAATACCAGTTGGTGTTGCAACAATCAGTGACCCGCACTCTGTCTCACCGAACCACATACCTACACACAGACACACCCATATGCCTCACCAATACTAATGGCAGCTGGGACACACAAACCCAAAGAGAGAGAGTAGTAAAGAATACGTCCAAGACCCTTGTAATACACTTCCAAAAGGTCAGATAGAGTTCTACAGCAAGTTTAAGGTGAAGAAAGGATTGGGAATCCTATTAAATGATGTCTTAGTGATGTCTAAATGTCTTTTTAAATATATCTTCAGATATCTACACTTCTTTATCTTTTTTTTTTCTCTTTGCCTAGATTTGACTCCGGCAACGCTTACGACTAAACAACTTTTCTTAAAGAATACCACGGATCTAATAGCACTCATCGAATGGCATTAATTCGCTGTAAAACGTTCCCATAAGCAAGCAGACGTCAATCGATACGAATGAGACAACCACAGACCATTCTCCACGAGTGATTCTATTTAGTATTTTTACCAAGAATTGCTAAAACATTATCGATATGTGTTTTTACCGTTGAATCAGTGAGAGCATTCCAATCTTCGGCATCTCTAGGAGGAGCTGTACTGCGATTCCCGTATACAAACCAAGCTTTACCATATGATGGACCATACATACATATGTATATATGACCGGTGATGAAGATAAATAGGAATAAGCTTGGGGTAGGGGTTGGAGTTGGGAAAGACAGAATTGCATAGGGTCCGTGACGGGGGCGGCGGCGGCTTTGTGGCGACTGAACGACTGCCAGCCTGAAGGTGACACTATATCAAACTTAGGACGCGATTGGGGTCGGCACACCATCTTAGGCGACGTATCCTTGTTGATATAACCGCAAGCTCAAGCCTCTCATTGGCAACCATCACACCTCAATAGTCCACAGCCTACCCCGAGGAGGAGGTGGCAGCACCTAAGCCTCCGAGTTGCATTTCAATTAGCTCGTTTAACCACCCCATAGAGGCAGATGGCGATGGCGATTCTGTCCTGCAGGCGCTCAAATAGGATTGGATAGGATTTGACATCTTCACATCGCTCACCTGGAGGTGCTGTCAGAGCTGATTAAAAGTCTGGCCTCGGGATTGGCTTACTGTTCGCAAAAGTTGAATTTGGACTTCTTTTTGAATCGGTTGGAAGCAGAATGATCAGTGTATTTCGAGTTCCTAGAGTATTTTAAGGAGGTTTGATCAGATCAATGCTTTAACTACATCCAGTACTGCCATGAATCTCTTCAGAGTATTCAGGAATACATTAAAATTCATTTGATTATCTTTTTATACAAGAGTAGACATATACACCTAACTCATTATTTTATTATAGTTAGGTTAGTCAGTCATTGAGTCAGCGCTGCGCTAACTAGTTATTGTACTAGGATTGTGTATTGCTGTGGCAAATATCTAAAGCTCATCATGATTGTTTCGTAATTGGAATGCGACAATGGGAAGCAAACAGGAGAAGGGATGCTCGACTGCTCTCTGCTTGAGGCTTGAAGCTGGAGATGGAAATGGAGTAGAAGGCATTCAACAGAATGCAGGACAATAACAGCAGCAGTGCCGTCACCACCACCACCACAACCACCAACAACGAATGACGATGAGATGATGAGAATGAGGAGAAGCTGTGTGGATGCCAACTCAACCAACAATTTGCTTCAATTATAAAAAGCGTCGCGACAAAGTGGCGCCAACAAACGACGGGCGGGCGAGTAGGAGGATGGATGGGTGGATGGGTGGATGGATGGATGGATGGAAGAGAGTGCATCCAGGCGTGGGGACGATGCTGCTGATGCTGATGAAATGGGTAAACACTGGAGGAGGATGGACCAGAAGGATGGGTCCGGCCCTGGGGTTGGCCTGGTAATCAGCATGGCGACGCAGTCGCTCTCTTTTTAGCTACCGCTCGCCAAGGAGTCAACGACTGAATGACGCAGCTGGCCTCGACCAGGATGAGAATTGGAACTGGGACAGGGATACGGATAGGGACATAGAGTGGGGCTGAGAGTGGGAGTGGAACTCCGACTGGCGTCAGCAGAGCATTCCCTTTGTCTGCCGCCTGACGAGGACGCTCGTATTGCGGCCATCCCTCCGTCCTCCGACTCCTGTTCCCATTATAATTGTGTTTTGTGCAATTATCAGGAAAAGGATCATACTTCGATATGTAGCAACCTCCAGGAGGACCACTCTTATCTGACCTGACCTGACTGTCTGGGGCGCTGGAATGATTCATAAATATCACTAATCAACGCTGGAATTCTCCAGATAACTCCTCCTTGCACAGAGCTCCCTTCCGATTGAGATTTTTTTTTTTTTTTTTTTTTTTTGGCTGCGGCTACAGAATGGCAGAATGGGAATGGGTCAGTGCCATTTGTCATTGCAGCTTTCTGCTTGAACGGGGCCATGGGCATGGACAGAAGGAGTCTGGACATAAACACTGGCACTGGGCGGCCCAGAACCGAGTTTAAATGTTAATAGTTCACAATTCTGCTGATCCTTCTTTCTATGGCTGTGACTGGCTCTGACTGACTCTGACTGTAAGGGTGCGTGACTACGGAATGCTGAGCTCAGTGGCAAGGCCTCGCACACGTAGGGAAGATTAGTCGTAGCTGGGGGACCGGACCCTGCAAGTGTAAAACTGCTGATGGTATGCCATGGCTAGTTGTGGGTATTGCAGCCTTGTGTATGGAAAGGAAGCTGTAACAGAGACATGGTGGAGCATTTCAAGGCACGGTGGCAGAGTGGCAAAGAATGTTGGAGCAGGAGAGGACCAGAGAAAACGAATCCTCCCAGCATGGCAATGGCAAAGAAATTAAGGTGTAGAAGACAGGCAAATATTTTCCGAGGTTCCAGATTTCCAACCGAGCAGAATAGCATATCAAGCAGGCTCCACCAACTCCATTGAGAGTCAACATTGGCCAACCCAAGATAGTTCGAACAGCAAAACAATCAGATGAGAGGAAAAGGTCAGAAAATAATACAGACAATGAACACCAGAGAGGATATTGCCAGATGTATTGTAAACGCATCCAAAACCGCCGCTTATTCATGCCACAAGTCAATGATATTCATTGGATCCAAAGATGTTGCTTACCTGATTTTTATTGCTACATCATGATGCATAATTCGGAGTATCTTTTGGGTATCTAATAACACTGTGCGACATAATGAAAGTTTTTTATTTGGTACTATGTATCTTAGGGTTGCGCTTAATTATAAAAGTGTAATTTTCAAAGCATTTTCATTGCGAAAGCATTTAGGGTAACTATTAACTGTTAACCATTTCTTATTGGCTTAAATAATAACAAATCGAGCTAAAGTTTTGGGGCTATATATTAATATCCTAAAGCAATCCGATCAGATCAAAAGCTTTGTAAAGCTGCCACAGGAACCATTGGCCAAATGGCAATGGCATGGTTGCTGGTTGGTTGCTCCAGGTTGCTCGTCTGCCCCAGGACCGAGATCTCTTTTAGGAGTGGCTCCACCATCTCGATCTCGCTTGGGACTTCAACTTAGAGCAGTGGTCCCTCGGAAAGCAATATTTGTTTCTCGTCTCATTCCTGAATCTACAACGGAGGATGTTAAACAACATCTTTCCTATAAACTTAACGCTTCGCCTGATGATATAGTTGTGACTAAATTTACATTTAAAATTCTTCTCCCTGATTCTTTACTATCCAATTCTCTCGAACCGTCAATATGGCCTGAGCATAAATGAGTTCATGCATGAGTTCCTTCACAAAGATTCGAAGTCGAGTCCCAGAATTACCGAACCTGCTGCTCCAAAAAACTGATGTACCATTTTTCTATTCACTATCAGAACGTTCGCAAATTGCGTCAAATTCATACAAATAGTGCGTCTTTTGATTTCGATGCCATCGCTTTTACCGAAACCTGGCTTAACTCTTCTATCAATGATCATGAAGTTTTCATTGATAGTAACACTATTTATAGAATGGACCACCCATCTTTTGCGGATGGGGTCCTGATTGCAGTCAAATCTGTTTTCTCATCTGAGTTATTCCCATTCAATAACATCCATGGAATTCAATTTGTTGCAGTCAAAGTTCGTGTTGGCTCGGCATTTTTCTATTTAACCTGCTCCTACATTCCTCCCAGGTCTGATGCTGAGATTTACTTATATCACCTCTCAGCAATTAATACTGTCGTATGAATGTGCAATGATCGAATTATTGTCATGGAGGACTTTAACCTCCCATTTCTCTCTTGGCTGCCTTGCGATGACGCTAACCTGTTGTTTCCCAATTGCCACAATGACTTTATCAATGGGCTAACGGATATTTCCCTTGTCCAAATTAATGCCGTCAAAAACAGGGGACAGACTTCTTGACCTCATGTTTGTTAACGATGCTTCTCTTGCTACGGTATCTAGAGCAAGCCCAATATCATTCCCTGAAGATCCTTACCATCCAACTTTGTCGATATGCCTTGAGTGTACCCGATCTGGTGGTGCTGACAGTTCTATGGCTCCTTGCCACATAAAGTGTTTTCGCAAAACAAACTTTATCGATTTAGATCTACATCTCTCGCGTGTTGATTGGTCGTTTCTTTATTCATTACCGAACATAGATGCAACTGTTAACTCGTTTTATAGTTCTATTTACTCCGCCCTTAATACGTTTGTTCCAGATATCACTGTACCCGTATCGTCCAAGCCTCCCTGGTTCTCCAAGTATTTGTCATACTTAAAAAACATTAAGTACCGGCTCTATAAAAAGTACCAGAAGTCGGGCTCCACGTCGGCCTTAGCTCTATACTCCTCCGCTCGCTCTCTGTTCCTTGCCGTTAATAGTCAGTGTTATAATCATTACCTTTCACAATGTAGTAGTAACTTTCGTAGTGATCCTAAATAATTATATTCGTTCGTTAACTCTAAGCGTAAGTCAAACGCTTTTCCTTCGTCCTTCATTACCAGAACTAAACAGAAGCTTCAGCTGTTGGTATTGCAAATTTAGTCGCTACCTTTTTCCAAACAACGTACACGTCTCATATTTTACAACGCATCCAATCCGTATCCGTACCAGCTACCTCAACCTAACAGCATTTTTCTGCCATTTCTCGAGGAAAGCGTTGTTCTGGAAGGTTTGTCATCTATGGACATATCGTTTTTGCGGGTCCAGATAAGGTACCAAGTTGCATCTTAAAACACTGTGCCCAGTCCCTTTGCAAACCCTTGACCTTTCTCTTCAATCTCTCTTTGGAACAGTCTTGTCTCCTAGTAATTTGGAATGAGTCCTACATAATTCCGCTTCACAAAAAAGGTTCAAGATCAAATATTGAAAACTATCGTGGTATTGCAAAGCTTTCCGCCATCCCAAAGCTTTTTGAGTTCCTGGTCACCCGGCAACTGCAACATCTTTGTTGCAGCTTGATATCTCCGTCGCAACACGGTTTTTTCAGACATCGTTCAACATCGACTAACCTTCTTGAGTTTTCTAACCTAATCCACCGTGGTTTTCAAATTGGTTTGCAGACAGATGTAGTTTTTACGGACTTCAGCAAGGCATTCGATTCCGTGAACCATGCTCTGCTTATTCACAAGCTCTCTTTATTAGGGTTCCCAACGAATCTTCTAGATTGGATTTCGTCCTATCTCTCTAACCGTACTCAACGTGTTTTGTTTTCTAACGTGTTGTCAAATACTGTTAATGTTACTTCAGGTGTGCCACAGGGAAGTCATCTGGGCCCGCTTCTGTTTATTTTATTTGTGAACGACCTTCCTCAAGTTATAACATACTCTACTACACTAATGTATGCTGATGATGTCAAAATCTGTCTTTCTTACTCTGATTGGTATTTGCACACACGCCTTCAACTTGATCTAAGTGAACTACTATTGTGGTGTTCAACTAACCTTCTTTTTCTGAACCTTTCCAAAAGCAAACTTATGACATTTTACCGTCGCGCTCCACATTTTGTCTCATATGTTCTAGGAAATCATGTCCTCGAGCGAACTTCGAGCTCAAATGACCTCGGAGTCCTTTTTGATCATAAGATGTGTTTTAACAGCCATATAGCTGCAACTGTAAATAAAGCTAAGGGTGTTTTAGTGTATATCTCGTTAGTACGTCCTATATTGGAGTATTGTTCTTTTGTGTGGAGCCCGCAGTATAAAGAGCAGCAGGTTGTTATTGAATCCGTGCAAAAGCAATTTTTAATTTTTGCCCTTCGTAACTTTAACTGGGACTCGGGCAGAATCTTGCCCCCCTACCGGTCTAGGCTAAATCTTATTGACCTGCCGTCGTTGCACCATCGCAGAATATGCAATGGCGTAATGTTCGGGCACAAGCTCCTTCTCGGGATTGTTGACTCCCAAACTCTCTTGGGTCAGATTGACTTGGCCGTCCCATCTAGACCTACCCGTACTTTTAGGCCTATCCGTTTACCCATATGTAGGTCTAATTATGCAAACCATGAACCTTTTAGGGTTTTATGCCATAATTATAACTCCCTCTGTCATACCCTATCCCCTGAACTGTCTCTTAAACTAATTGCATGCAATATTTATAATCACTTAAATTTAGCTAACTTTTAACTTCTCTTTTTTCCGCCTTTTGTAATTAAGTACCATTAATAACAGATAATTTGTTAATTTAATTTAATTTTGTAAATAAAAAAATATCGTATGTACTATTCAACTTTGACCTCAAGTTTTATACAATTTTTTAGACATTTTTTCGCCCATACAAATAAGCGCAGCCCTAATGTACATAATGCCTATTTTTCAGCACGTATAATTCCGAAACTTTGAAACAAAGAGTCATTTCCTAGTGTAATATAAAAGCGGGTTGGTTAACTAAAACAATTCGTACCTTCGTACCTTTCTTTGAACCATTTCAATAACAAGTAGCTTTTTCTATTGGTAGTTAATGAAACTAAAGAACTCAAATCTACTTACCAAAAAAAAGTAAACAAAAATGTCAAAGTTAAAGAAACTTCAAAAATGGTAGAAAACTTCCAGAAACTTTGGCTCGTTATATTTTCTATCGACACAAATAAAAAATCGTATGAAAGTAATTGAATTATCTTTTCATCCCATTAGTTGTTTAGGCTGGCGGCGCTGCAAGTGCCGAAATTTATGAAAATGTGCAAAGTTACCAAATAGAGATATGTGAATTTTTAAAACAGCGTTCAGGGGTATATTCAAAGTTGGAGGAGGCGATCTACTCATTAAGGCCTACTGCCTAATTTTTGTCCCACACTAAGAAAAAAATCACTGCCGAATCTAGAACATAGCAATTACTTCTCGGTGTTTATTTATCGTAGCTCCTGGAACCTCTTAGGGTAACCATCTTGAGACAACCCTATACCATGTAGGGTATTATTATTGTATTATTACTAGATCTTGTATCGGAATATCAAAAGAGCAGAGAAGAGCAAAAGATTTCCAACCACAAAAAACTCAAAGACCCTTTTTAAGGAAATTAATTCATACTATCAAATTAGCATGGAGCAGACCTTGGTATCAAAGCAGAGTTCGCCTAATTAATGCTCCCCAAAAGTACATTCCATCCAACAGTAATACTAACAATCATTTAATTTCAGGTTAATTGCATAGAATCTGGTTTCTCGGGGCTCCATAAATTGTGTGTGCACTCGTCGCCCGTCGGTCGCTGCTGGTGTTTTGTGTAATTTATTTGCATATTTCAGTGGAGCGGAGTGACAGGCCAGAATTATGCTACAAAATGTTAGGAATGCCATTCCTCCTATCCCCATCCCCATCCCCACTTTCATGGAGGGCCAAGACGGTTACAAAGCGGGAGGCAGCTCTGGCACCCAGCAGGGTTTGAGGCATAAAACTCCGTGTCTTTCTCTCGGTCTCTCTCTTTTGGCTGCTAAACGCACTTACGTGTCAAAACTAATTTAGTGTGTGCCTCCCTTCTCTCCCAGGGCCGCAACAAACGATGTGGAATGGGAGCGGTGGAGGGAGAACGAAGTGGCATGGAGTGGAACGCACCAGCGGCAAGCGGAAACGGAAACCCATACGCATACGCAGTAGGGGCCGCCGCGACGGACCATATTTTGCTTATTTATTTGCGGGACTGTTGCATGTCCCCCCCCTTGCGTGGGTGACTCCCCGTGTTGCACGCCCCTTGCGTGGCTTTGCGCTAGCATTTCTCACCTAATAAAATTACAATGGAAACACCCTGGAGCGTACCACCCCAAAAGCCGAAGGACTAATGGCCCAGACTCTACCCTCGACCCTCACATGCTGGCACCGCCACCCCCTCCTGCTGGCTGTCCTTTTTCTCTCCTTTTGATGTAAATTTAATTTCGGTTTTCACATTTTGAGGTTTTCATAGCCACATGCTGGTGCAAAGGCGAGGGTGGGAGATAGCGAGCGCTGCCTGAGTTCCGAGTTCTGAGTCCTGTGCCCTGAGCCCTGAGCTTCTGAGTGAGTGTCCGTATCCTGTCCGTCCAGCCCTGATATGCCTTCCTCGCTTTCTGTCGCTCTTCCAGTGTGTCGTGTCCCCTGGGGGCTTCAGGGAGCATATTCAGCTGCCGTAATGCTTCTTTCATCGTTGTTTCCTTCACAACTCGCAGGCTCCACGGCTCATGGCTCATCGCTGGGATGCTCTCTTGTTCCTGGTCTTCGCTCCGTCTGTCATCAGCGTCGCATATTGTTCGCCTTTGTTCATCCCTGCATCCCGTCCACCCCTGCTGACGCTATATGAATATGTCAACTCGATTCCCTCGCGTGTGCTCTTGAATCGGTCGCCTTTTTTTGCGCATTTTTTGATGCTACTCCTGGTACTGCTGGTACTACTCCTGCATTGTCTGCGTTGCTGGGCTGCGATTTCAATTAAAGAATCGACCCGATACACTTCATTCGCTGCATTCCAGTCTTTGTTTCGGGGCATATGTTGCCATCCTCCAATCGAATAAACGCCATGGGGAAGTGGTTAGAGTTCTTTAAGGTTGGGAGGTTCGTTGACCAAACCCGGAAGCAATTCACACTTTAATATCCTCCAGAAAGGTCGGGGGAGGACATGCCAAGAAAATAATGAACAAAGTCAAAAACTTGACACAAAGCTTAATTGCTGAGCCGGAGTCCTGAGGCCCGAGCCCCAGCCCTGAGACTGAGCCTGAGCCTGAGCCTGAACCTGAGACAGAGGCCCTAGTCCTGTGCCGAGTTCTGACTGTGAAAAAGCACCAAGTGCACTCGAGGTAATTTGATTTAATTGTGGGTGCCAGCCCGCCCCGGAACCACTCCAAGAGCCCAGCCCGGCAACTTTAGCTCATATGTGGTCGCCTTGTGGCAAGGTGTGGTACATGCCTCATAAAAAATTTACAAATGCAACGGAGAACAACTGATGGAAGTGATGCCGCCCCATCCCGATCCCAATTCCAGTTCAAGTCCAAGTCTGTGAAGCTCTTGAACCTTAGTCCGGGCCCCCGGCCCCTGACCTGGCCTGCCACTTGAGCTTGCTTTTCAACATCATGCTGCAAGTTGCTTGTTGCAAGTGATGCTGCTGCTGTTCGTACCTCCCATTTTCACTGATCGCCATTGTTGAGGTTTATGTACTGTTTTTCACTATGCCTGTGGTTTTTTGTGTCCTGCATAAATCATCAGCGCAATGACTTTTAATGCATTATTTATTTGACATTTTTTGTACGTCCTCTATGCACCTCTCTCTCTCCCTCTCTGTTTCTCTCCTTTTGTCTTTTTGTTCCCTCGTTTTTTAAACTATAGCTAAGAGAATTCATGGCTGACGGGCGTTTCCACTTCCGTTTGCAATTACACGAGTATGGTGGCTAAAATAATGGCCAGAGACCCATCACCCGCATTAATCAATTATTTACAGTCGACGGTCCATGGGCCTAAGCATTTGATTTGTGGATTTGTGTGATTCCATTCGAATGAGTCTGAATTGGCTAACGATCCATATCAAGTACATATTTCATAGTCATATACTCCACAACGAGATTAAAACATTTTGCACATCTACATCAGATATTTGCAACCATTCCATTACGATTCACAATCCATTTCATAGCCCAATCCAATTACCGATTGATAACCGGTTCCCACACTCACCCACACACAAACACCCACTGGCAATCGCTGCTTTACCGCTTCAGAGTTTGATTTGAAGCCCCAATCCAATATAAAAGAACCCCAAATCGGGTTTTGCTTTGCAGCTTTCTGGCCACCGGCAATTGAAAAAAAATTGCAAAATCGCCTCGCTCCTCTCTGCCGCAGCATCAGCACCGCACCAGCAAGGCACTCATGTGTACTCCTGTGCATTCAAGAATGTATGTATGACTATACTAATAATTCATACCCCTAATGTCATTTCAATGGTCAGTCCGAAGAGGAGGAGGTGGAGCGCTGTCTGCAGACACATGCTACGTTTGGAGTGTTAGCCCCTGTGGACGCCGCCTCGGGCAGTGCAACAAAATTAGCTCCAAATGGAGTTCGTCTCTCTCTCTCTCTCTCTCTCTGATGATGTCTGATTTTTAACGCTTAATTTATGCTTTAATTGCATATTTCGCGATGCAATGCAAATTTCCACTGGGGTTACTCCTGCTCTCCTGCTCTCCAGCTGTGGAATGGCATGCATTCCATTTAGATAACCGCAAATATTTGCCACAAACGCACATGCTATGCCCGTGCATTCCAGACGTGACAAAATACCACCCCCAAAATTCAGCACCACCTCCCACCTCGCACTGTTTGTGCGTGCACCTGTCTGTGGATGCTGCATGAATGACTATCACATTTGTCGCACACACTCATTTCTGGCTCATTTCAAGCCATTTCACTGCCTCCAAAATGGGTTTCAGCTTTCAGCGAGATCGTACCAAAAAACCAATTGAAATATTGGTGAAAAATATGGGTGGGTTTGAATCTTTAAGAGGGAGACTAAGAGCTAAAGCTTTTCCCGACCATATTTTCAAGATATTAACTTGAGACGCAGGTCGAATATATTCCGGAATGGTTTATTGTTTGTGGACTTTATTCGATTGTGGACTACGATTTGGTACCTATTGGTTCCCGGGATGTCCAGATGGGATGGTGGCCAGGATTTCAGCCAGTCGCTTAGAGCGCAGAGAGTAATGATCGTTCTGGCGCCTCAGAATGCCATAGGAGACACCGTCACCCAAATGCATGCGCACCTGTCGCTGAAACTCGGGATCTGCGCGGCGATAGCGGGCACCCAGGCTGGAGATGATCTCTGTGTCGCTCATCGGTCGATGGCCATCTTCCAGCATGTAGATGATGGTGCGCATCAAATTGGGCACCAATCGGCGCTGATGGAACGTGGTACGGATGTTGTAGGTGGTTGACATTTTTATCAATGGATGGATCCTTCTAAAATACCCAAGATGATCCTGAGTCCTTGGACCTCAACGTAAAATTTTGAAGCCGAAAGGGTATGAGGGTGAATAGATTTGTGCGTGTGCGTGTGGGGAAAGTGCCGAGCAGGCTTTCCTCCTGACACTGACAGTTTAGGCACAGCCTTGCGGGCTGTCTGTCTGGTTGTGTGGTTGTGTGGCTTCCCCATGGCCAATTAATCAGGAGACGGCAATGGCTGACTTTGTAGCCGGTTGAACTTGAGTGACCTCGAGGCATATAAAAACGAAAACTGCGACAACAAAGGCGCACAGAACGAAGGAGGAAGCGCTCCAACAGGGAAGCAGCACACAGGACTCCACAAACATCAAGTGACATTTGAGCAAAGACAAAAAGTCATTATCACGGCGACGTTGTGCCGCACTTGCCTCAGACTCAGACTTTGCCTCTGACCCATGTGCAGCGTATGGAGCAGGAACAGGAGCATGTGGTTAAGGCGGCCGTCGCCATCTCTGTCGCCATGTTTTTTGCCTTTTCCGGCATTTTGTTTACGATTTCTTTTTGTTTTTGCCCAGTCTACGTGTGTGTGTGTGTGTGTGTCTGTTTGGGCTCCCCGGAGTACGCGGATTTCCTTTCGAGATGCCGGAGTTGGCAGACGGTAGTTTTCCCTGAATGATTTTCACTTGTTTGTCCTCGTTGGGTGCTTTGTTCGCCGTAGAAGGCCAACCGACCGAACGACCGACCGACAGACAGAACGCCACCCGGCCCTGTTTTGTGCCTCGCCAAGTGCAATTGTCATAAAGTGTCATTGGCTGACGTCGCGTCGCGTCGTGGCAGTATCCACGGCAGCATCCGTGGCAGCATCCTCCACGGCACGAGTAAGAGTGAGTATCCTCGTCATCCAGTCCTTTGTCCGCAGTTGTGGGTGTGCGGTGAATCAACTTAAATGAGTATCCGCTTTG
The DNA here is from genome assembly GCF_003369915.1 of Drosophila miranda. Classification (NCBI taxonomy): domain Eukaryota; kingdom Metazoa; phylum Arthropoda; class Insecta; order Diptera; family Drosophilidae; genus Drosophila; species Drosophila miranda. The sequence continues at coordinate 29,825,207 of NC_046674.1, forward strand.
TAACTACAAGTGCGTGTCTTCGCTTTGTCCCCTTTGGGCCATCCATCCCTTTGGGCTGAGGAGCAATTGGCTTTGTGTGCGATTTAGCTTTGTTTCTAGACTAGGGTCTAGGTCTAGGACTGTCCGCGGCGAAGGGGTAATAGTAATGGCAATGGAAATATAAACGGAAATGGGACCGGTACCGGGAACGGGTCTATCGTATGGCTGCTGTCTGGGAGAAGTCATATTCCATAGCCTTGCTTACTGCCACTTGTAGTACTACTCTTTTAGGCAGGCCTCCTTCTAGCCTTCTTACCCAAAGCATGGATAAGCTGTCACCTACAAAGAAAGCTATCCCCTAAATAGATGGTGATCAAAAAATCCCTATGTCGGGCTAAAGAAAGCAGAATTATGATATATGATGTGTATAAGATAGTTTTTATGGGAGAAAGCACCCCTTAAGATACGAATCATAGACATATGAACATGCTAAAAGACCTGGAATACCCACTGTAGCCAGCTTCTTGGAAAGAACAATAGCTTTTCATTTGATTGTAAGTGCCTTATCAATTCTCTATCTCCATCCTTCTTCATATCTGCCTCTATCATGCTCCCTTTAATTACCCTTTTAGGCAGCTTTTCCGCGCAATGCACAACTGTACTTTGTGCCCGGCGGCAGCATCTATGCGTGCCAGAGCCAGTACGAGTGCGAGCATATGCAATGGCAAAAGCAAATGGCTAAACGAGCGGAAAGAAGGAAGCGAGGACGAAACTTGATTTATGCGGCAACACTGTTGCAGTTCCCATCAAAAAAGAAAAGGACTGGCTGCTTCCGCCCTTAAGCGGCTTACAGAACTGCTAACAAAACTGGCTCCTAAGCGAATTATACTGCATCGCGGCAGGACACTCGCAGCAGGACTCTGGACCATGTGGCAGCCGGTCATACGCTTTTCGATTCGGTCCCGCAGCCCTCCTTGGAACTTGGCCAAAAACCCTGAGAAATTGGGGAAAGTGGCAGCTTCAGGTGAAGAGGTCTAACAAACTTTGTACATATGTATGTACAATGTACATACATACATATTTATCTATGTTGCATTCCTATGGGATGTGCGACGGGGGATCTGGGTTCCTGAAGCATTTTTCGCGAATTGAATGAAAACAATTACAAGAGAGCTAACATGGAGGCGCCGGAGGAACACATAAATGCCACCAAGGAATGATAAATTGACGGAAAGAGAGCAGACTCGCGATGGGATTACATTTGAGGATAGGATTGCAAATGGGAATGGGACGGGGACTAGGACTGACTCTGGGTTTGCCCAGCATTCGACGCCGACGACGGGCGACATTGAGCAATTGCCGTGTATAAATATTCCAGCACTCCCCGACACAGAAACAGACACGGACAGGGACACTCGCATGTAGGCGACAACCACCTGTCAGTATGGGGAAAAGCATAAACAAGCAAAGCAAATCAAAACAAGAAGTAGGGGGAATCCCCCCGGCGAAAAAAAGAAAAAGGGAAAGTGTGCCGGCCGGCGGCAACATGCAGCCAGGACTAGACACTTAGGACCTGCGCACTGGCCCCAGCCACATTGCTTCCCACTTCGAAATATTGGGCAACATTTTCGAACTGTCGAACATCGCTGGCACCGAAAATAGCCGAGCAGCTGCACTTGCGTGGTGGAGCAACCGCCATAAAGCTCAGGAACCAACTTAGGAAAGAGAATTAATCCTCCAATGGGCACACAGACCTACAAATATAGTGTGAACAACTAAAGACCTTCAGATACTCCATCGATATGGCAAACATAAAATATGGTACTTATCTATTTTTATACATTTGCTTGAACAATACCTTTAAAATAATTAAAGCGTAAACACAATATAGTTTTTTGTTTTAATTATTCCTTTTCCGTCCGCTTACTCGATCTAGCACTGCAATACCTTACATATACAACAAAAATTTGAAAGCTAATGCTCAGGACATCTATTGTCCTAAGCCTAGTAGCAAGTACATTTAATATAATGGAAGCCGGGAGACGTGCTTAGAAACTGTTACGAACACTAGTTTTGCGTTTAGTCCATCATTAGTCTCTTCGCAAAAAATCATACAGCTATGCACAAAAACCTTAGTAGCTTATATCTGTGGGAATGAGAATATATTCAGAGCTCTTTATTTGGATTAACGGATAATTCAACGCAGTTTTGGAAAGCCCATTGGGCGGCATAATTACTGAAAATTCCATATTAATGAGTCTTTACTTAAATCCCTCTCGCATGAATGAGTTTGCATTATGCATTATAGCCGACACAAAAAGTTGTGCCGAACCAGGAGGGCCAAGGGTCGCACGTATGTATGTACATATGTACATATGTACATATGTATGTACAATGTACATACAATATGTATATGAATATATAAATCTGTCTACCCTATATACATATATTATTTATCTTTTTATATAGATATTGTATCTACATATGGTTATATCGTGCTAGTATTTGTTTGTGCGCCGCGCAAGTGAAATCGTTGTGTAAAAACTGTGTTTAATTAGCATATGGCGGCAATTAATTAATTTGCAGAGCACCGGGCAGCGCACAGCATTTTCTGGCATAGCCCCTGGCTGCTGGACCCACGCTCCCTATGCAATTTTCATATTAAATCAAAGATTTTTCTATAATTAAATGTGCACACACAAAGCGCGACAGACAGGGACAGGCGTGGAAGTAGGGGTTCACTGAAAAAGAGGGAGAGGGAGCGCCATTTGAGCCAGTAGATGAGATGGGATGCCCTACAAATACGAATATACCCGATTCTCCAGCTTGGCATCAACTTACATCTGAATAAATAAATAAAACTTGACGCACTCTGCCAGAACTCTAGCACTCCGCAGCACTCTCGATGGCCATTGAGAGTATTGGCAATGGGTTAATTGGCGACTCCAATCAACTGAAATCGAATGGAAAATGCATTCAAAATGTAAACGAAAAATGAAATTAATGAGCCAAAGGCAATCCGACATCCGTATCGAATGGATAGATGTTTGGGTTTGGCTGGGACGGATGTTGGTTTTGGCCACCGCAAAACTGTTGACAGCATAATCGACTTGCACTTAAAAACAGTAGCGAATGTGTTAATTGAATCACACATTATCGCTGTCGAGCAGTCGGCCTCTCGAGCAGCCGAACATCCGGGTATGGTTCTGATTCATCAGCTGCGATTGTCCATTTTAAGCAGGGGTAATTTCCAGTTTATTAGAGTTTATATTTTATTCCAAATTTTATTCCATTATATTTATTTCAGAAATATATTATAAACAATATATATATTGCTATTTTTTTCAGAGGTAGTGCTTTCATTCATTCATTCAAGTATCTTACATCTGGTTTTGTTGATCTTTGCAAATCTGAAAAGCTGATAGATGCAGCTACAAAGCGCATTCAACTACTTTGTAGCTTCAGCTTACCGCCTGGAAAATATTAAGATAAAAAATTTAAAATTTATAATTTTTTGCTGTATTTTAGCTTTCGAAATTTGTTCTAACCTCAGAAAAAGTGAAAAAAAACGTATTTCCTAGGTTTTTTTATTTTTGATAAATACAATAATTAAGCGTCGTTTAAAAATGTTTGTACAAATCTATGGATAAACTGTTAAGGTGCAGGCGTTTGACCAAACCTTCTAAAGCCGCATTAAATCACGCACTAATGCCCCTTTAATGCGTTCGATCATTTCGAATTCTGCCTTTAGTCAGTTTCCAATCAACCCGAATCACTTAAAACCGAGTGCGAGCCCAGAAATGACTCAAAATCATAGCTCGCAAATATCGGTCAACTCTTTGTCACTGTCAAAACTAACAGCCGCGCTCCTACTTTTTTACCCGGTACTCAGTCAGTATATATGTGAGCTTATTTATAAATTTATACAATCAGCAAGCTCTGGTTTTCAGCCAAAACATTTCGTTTAGGTTAAGGTGCTCCAGCGTTCAAAAATATTTTTTGTCGATATGGAGCTGACCTGGTTGCCACGTAAATATACAGCGTGATAAAAACTCCTTTTATTTTTAATTGCCTATTTTAAGTAAGAGATTTAGGAAGATCACGACATCTCAGATTCGACACCCGTGTATTTAAAACGTCTGACGAGCTGTGAGTAACAGTAAGCATATTGTAGCGACTCTACACGTATACCTGAAACTCAGTCAGTATGGCTCCCCTCCGCCAGAGGGCGAACACATTCACGACGAAGAGTGTGTTGGAGAGAGAGACAAAAAATAAGTAAGAGTGTGGCGCGCCGCTGCGTTGCCTACACACTGCATATTAATTTTATCCTTCTGGCTATAATAATAATTCAATCTGATCCATTCGGCAGCCTGCTAGATCTGGTTATTCTCTACGGTTCTGCGTTTTTGATTTTTTCGTATCTTCAAAATTGCAGATGCCATTGGATAGCATTTTGTAATCTCTATATTTATTACAAAAGATGGGGTTCATCGAGCTTTAGTTTTTATAATGATAGCAATATGTGGTCGGAAACGTACCCGAAATAGAAGTCGTTTTTTTTACCCGTACAATCGTACACGTATATGAACCCTATTATAATTATTTTGAGGCTTTATCGATACGAAGAGTATCTTTTCCATAATTTACCAAAAATCGAAATACGCTCCGCTCTGAAATTTGTCAAAAGTTAAGCCTGCAAGTCATTCCAAGTTCATTGACATGTCATTTGTCTCAATTTGCCTTTTCCACGAGTTGACAATGGGCGGGGGGGGGGGGGGGGGGGGGGGGGGGGGGGGGGGGGGGGGGGGGGGCGTGATTCATACCACAGAGTAAGAAGCACACAGCACGGGTATGGATGGTCCACCTACTTATGCTCGGAGTTGGTGCCCTTTTATCTTCCGTTTGAAATGACACACTTTACGAGGAGCGTTTGCCTCATTTTAATGCAAATCAATAAATTAATATCCAACAATGAAAACATTTGAATGGCCTGCACAGCTGTGGTGTCCAGTGGCAGAGACAGGGGCACGCGCTGGATAAGGGCTGGACTAGGGCCAGCCCGGGGGCACTTCAAGTTTCGCTCCAGCTTTTTATTTCAATTTCCGCCCACAACCCCTAAAAAAAAGTAACACAAATACCAAACAAAGGACAACAAAAAAGACAAATTTATGCCACATTAACAGCTAAAAGCTTTCAAAATGCGTTTTTCTTACGCCAGAGGGGTTTGAGTTTGGGTTGGGTTCGAGTTTGGAATACGGGGCAGCTCAAAATGTGATGGAGAATTGTTTGCAGAGAGTATGACCAAATTTTTGGCACATCTTGCACATCTTGTATAGTCTCCACACACAAAAACGAAAGCATTAAATTTAACGCGCCAAAAACTTGTCCCATTTCAGGATTGTGGATGCCTGCCGCCTTCCCCTCATTTGTTGCGACAAATTTCAGTTAGCTCATCCGTCGTTCTGCCCCATCAGCCCCGACCCTCTGACCAGTGTCACACAGAGCGAAAAAATCGTCATAATATCATGGTAAATACTTATGATATACAGATAATATTAGTTCCCATTGATAATAAAAAATGAGGTATTGCTGATATTTTCATGAATGTCATATAAAATATGCTAGGAAGAGCTTATAGTGTTTTGGTGTTCAATACAAGATTGCCGAAACTGAAGATTAAAACAAATCCTTGAACAATTCATCCCAAATATTTTTTTTTTTTGCGATTATATCATTATTATAGTCAGAATGAAGGAACGAATTGCATGTGACTTGTGCAACTTGTGTCGCAACACGTGTGACGATACTCCAAGTGCTTCACCTAGCTTATTTTTGTCAGTGCAGGCATTCAGTCGGTAACAGAGGCAGAGGCATCTTGTAACGTCAAAAGTGCAGCTTTAAACTTCAGAGAAGTGTGGCAACACCCGTGCGCTCCAGCCGCCGGCTGGCTAGCAACCCTGCCTCCGTCCCCAAAAAGACAGGGTAGATATCCTGTCCTTGCATGCGCTAAAATTAAGATTTATGAAGGCTCTAAAAAACAACAGCGTCACCAACACCCAAAATGCCAGGGGAAGTGGAAGTGAGAGTATAAGTGTGAGGGAGTGGCATGGATGCGAGGGATAAGAGGAAGGGAGATCCAAAAGAGGGAGCAAAAGAGAGCGAACATAGGCAATGAATGCGCCAAAAATTGTAACACCCAAATGATTACAAATGAGGAGTAGTGGGGCGGAGACGCCAGTGGGTGTGTAAGAGAGGAGGAAGATAGAGTGAACGTTGTTTTGTACTCTTCAATGTCTTCCGTTCCAGTCCGCGTGTTCCCAATTATGTCCTTTGCTATTTTCCATATGATATCATGAAATGGAAGGAACATTAAGTAGGCAAGACCGTAATGAAATGGTACAATATTGAAGCAAAAGTTCCAATTGGACTGGTTAAATCTTTTGGATCAATCACCACTGACTTGGGACTTTGGGCGTAAGAATGGGAATAGAAGTAGCATCAATAATGGAAACAGAAGATATTATAGGAATAAGAACAAAAGGATACAAGGATATGTATATAAATGGGACCCGAAATGCCAATATAAGTTTATTATACATACTATTGCCTAACCAAATCGAATATTAATCACACAGTGATTTAGTTTGCCTTGTGCGGCGTGGGCGTGGCAGGATAATTACTGCCACATTCCGAATAATTGATTATCCCACAAAAAAACAAACACATTCACAAAAAATCGAAATGATTTCATTTTCATGGCAAATTTTTACCACTCGATGTGTGTGTTTAGCGATATAATTATGCTCATTATCCACCATTAGGTTGCTAATGGCCTAAAGAAGGAAACGATGTAAGGGCTATTGGAAAAGAGATCGACACAGAGACTTCTCAAACACTAGAATATTCTGTCTGGATCCCAATTCTCCATGGTATTAATGGAAGAAATTACTGGTTTCGGTGTTATTATTTATTTGACATATTTTCTTTTTGTACTATTGGTGAAATTAAATGGTACGATATTCATTTAGGCAGAGGACCTGTCAACTACTGCCGGGACCACAATATTGGTGCCCCTTCACTGCACTCTACTCAAGTTTCCATGAAGATTGGGACGGAACGTAGTCCGAGTCCGAGGAATCAGTGGGGTCACTCGACTCAGTGTCAGTACTAACAGGATTTGTGAGCTTGCGCCTCCGCGACTTCTTCACAGAGGACTCCTTCTTGGCCTCGGCCTTTTCTTTGGCCAATTCACGCTTCTTGGCCCGCAAATCCCTGGCTGTTAAGAAGGGTGCTGGTGCTGGTGGTTGGTTCCCTTCAATTTCTTGTAATGTCTTTCTCATGGTAGCTGAATTTTACGCAACAGTGGCCAAAATATTTATCTGCAATTGGAAAAAAATTTGCGACGTGTTTTTCTTTTTATGTAGTTTTCATTATCTTACCGTCAGTGGCCTGCTTCTTTTACACAGTTAATTTATAATTGAATGAACACTGAAACAATGAAGAAAGGCTTTCAGCTTTTCTTATTTGCAGCTTTTCTCTAGCAATCTCCCGAAAAAGGGCACTTTCAACACTCAGGATATCTGCAATTGGAAAATGATTTCCAAAATATTTTTGTATTATATTTGCAGCATCGTTTACCATTGTTGTAGGCTTAATTTTCTTACCCTTTTCTTTGGAACAATTGTTTTACAATTGAATGAAACTTGATCTCAATATTTGTAGGCCTTTGAATTTATTTTACCGAACAAATTTTCTCGATCAACTTTGTTTTCTGTTCTGACTTGCTTTGACACTGAAGTGTTGCTAGTGTTGGCAGTCAGTGTAGGTAACCAGCACTGTAAAAGCGAATGTGAATAAGGAATTGCAGGGGCCATTAACTTGCCATTAGGATGCACCTAACGACACCCAAAATGTCCCCTAATGAACCGCAGATGCGCACCCTCCTTTATGAATCAACCACCAAATATTTGTTGATATTATTTCCATTTTCTTGTAGTGGCTCCTAGACGCAAGTAACACTTGATAATGATAATGACTTGAGCGAGACAATATTTAAATGCTACTCTACGTGACACATTTTTTGCTCCTACGCCGCAGACAAAAAGGAGCGCAAAACCCAAAAAAAAGAGTAAAAAATAAAAAGATAAATAAATCTTTGCACTCTGCAGGAAAACCGCCAACTTCTGGCACTCTTCGAAGTCTTAATGGGATGATAACTCGACTGCTGACCTCAGCAATGACCACATGGGGACATAGACTACAGCCAGTCCATGCCGCAGTGCTTTGGCCACAGATCTGAGAGGGATCAGAAGAAGAAAAATTTACAGAAACCCTGTGGTGATCAACTGAGAAATCCAGAATAAAAACAAGTCAAGCCCGAAAACTACGAATAGTATTGTGATGTTTTTTTTTAAATTTATGAGCGTTGGGAAGAGAAACAGCAGCTGCAGATGTGTGGCAAGTTTTGCATTTTGCCACCGTGACAGCATTTTGGATTGAATTTTGTGGTGGAAGTGGATGTGTGTATATATATTTTTAATCAGCACACTGTTCAAAGTGTATTTCAAAATTTCGACCCGCCCCTTCCTTCCAACAAAGAAAAAAATCTGTTGCATCCATAATTTTGAAGAAAACACCGGTATAAAAGTAAACCCGGGGCCTTTGCTGCGGCTCACAACGTTCCCGCTTGTTTTATTCCATTTTTTTTTTCCTGCAGTGTTCGTGCATCGTCCGTGATGTACGATATGGTCCAGCGCCTCATTTTTACCACTTGAACTCTGGAGTCCGGACTCCGCACTAGACCCCGTTAAGGGGCAAGTTAGTGCCAATATTGATATTGGCCATATCATTTAGCCTGCTAAGCGCTAACGAGTTGGCCAGGTGGCCCAATGGTCCACAGTCCCGCTGCCGCTGCCTGGCCGGACAGAGCCAGTGGGGCGGGCGGTGTCCTGGCCATGTTTAGTTTTCCGGCGTGTGGTTTTCGCGGTTACCGGCTGGGACTCTCGTTTACATTTTTGCCTCCCTCCTGGGGGAAGGAGTGCCCTGAGTGCGGCCATGTTAATACATATTTCATGGCCAGCCGGTACACATACATATGCCTATGCATATGGCCAGGCCATATAACAGGACATAAATGTTAGCTGGCATTTTGCCTTTAATTTAATTAAAATGCCTGCCCCTTTCAATATGCAAAGCGATGAGAGGATTTACCCAGTGGATTTTCACTGCATGTCGGGGAATTTGGCAGCGATTTACCGTCTAATTTGTGTGGCAGCATTTTAATGGAGAGCAGCATAAAAACAATTATTCCTACGCTCCATCCACCCACCGAAATCCCGAATACTAGAATGAGAATGTACATATGTATATATCGGTGTGCGGAGGAGAATCCATATTTCTCTATTAAGCTCTGTCCGAAAATGAGGAATCGTAGTTGTGTGACCAGTGCTAGATATTAGAGAGTAACGTTGCATTACAGTGTTTGAGAGGTACCAGAAGTCGCACAGTGGGACATTCGGCCAATTCAGCTTGCTAAATTAATTATTTCTTTCAAGATTAAGTCTGCACATGTACACGGAGTTACGACGACTAGAAGCTTCACAATATTGTGTCAAAGCTGAACTTTGTTCCGGCGCATATTTGCTAATATAAAATACAATTTTTATTTTTTTTTTTCTCTATAAAGAACGTTTAATGGTCATTTTCGCTACATAACACATTTTTATATTTAATTTTTAGCCTTAACTTAAACATTTTTTTTTTTTTAATTTGCATTATAAAATCTTGTAAATTTTAATAGTAAAAGTAATATCTAAAAACGATTTTCTTTTTCTGTAGAACTTTCTATGCAATAGACCAGTTTTTTAATGAGTATTGATAAGAATGAATAATAAAATATACCATAAAAAGAATCATAAGTTAAATAGTTATATTTTTTCTTTTCCACCTGAAAGACGCTGTAAGTGAATAACAGTTGAGTACATTTTTGCACACTGAAACAATTTTAGAACTTTGATTGCTCAAATCTCCCAAAGAAAGAGTCCGATTATTTGCAAACTAGATATTTGAAAGCTCTGGAAAATCTTCTATTAGATGCGTATATTTATCCAAAGCGCTCTTACAATTCATTGACTTTTGCCACCTCTTTTCGGGTGATGTCCCACTGTGCGTCGGCGATATGCGGCTGTACCACGGAATGTTTACAGTTCTAAATGATGGCCTTCGCTTCTTACGCAAAATGGAAAATGAATTCAGCAACACAGGTGGCAAAGTTATACCGCCAACTTTCCAATTCACAAACAAGTTGAAAAGGTTTGTGAAAGCAATTGGCTTAGAAAAGATTTCACTTATATTATTTTCTACTGAACGGAATTCATACGAAAAGCATAGAAGAAAGACTGCTCCGAGAGAATGTTTCTGGCTTTGGGCTCCTGAAGATTCTCCTGGTTTCGGTTTCGGTTTACGGTTACGGCCACTGCTTTGATGACACTTCACTTGAGCATTTCAATTGAGTGCGGAATTGTTTGTTGAGGGCATGCTGGGGCACAGGCGGAGATGTCTGACACTGACAGCTGCCTTTGACTTTAAGCCAAACAAGCTCTGGAAATCCCAAGTTGAGTAAATTTTAGTTTGTCATGAGTGGATGGGTATGCCGAGGAAGGGCCGAGGGCTGGAATGCCCTCGAATGGCCTGCGGTCCTCACTCAATTTGTGTAATTTGCCAGACAACAGCAGCAGGGCAGCCAGAAAACGGATCAAAACTATGTTAAACGTATGCCAGTCGCCGCCAACTATCCTCCCCCGGAGGTCTGACCGGGAGAAATGAACAAGATGGATGTAAAATGAAGAGATGATAGATTTTTGCGGCTTCCTGGCGATGTCAAGCGACATTTAGTGTTGCATAAAGCCTTGTGTTAGTGTTGATAATATTCAAAGTTTCACCTGCCGGGTGGTCCCCAGATGTGTGTGTCTGGGAGTGTGGAGCTGCAAGCTGCGCAGGAGTGGGAGTGGGCCGCCTTACATAGTTCCCTCTACTTTTGTTTCAACGGATACTTGCGGTCCAACTTCCACTTGAGCCGCATGCCAAACTATGCTAAAGAAACGAGTTTGTGCACAACAGCCAGCAGGACGCAGTACCCACAGGAGCGGCAGCGAAAATGGCTACACAACTTTGGACCTAAACCAGCTCCCGCTCCGCTACTACCCGGCTTGAACTCAAGAGCAGCCTGCGTTTCGAATGAGTAAATTTTGTGAAACACAAGTTTATGAATGCCAAGAGGCTGACCCGTATCAAGCCGAATCATTTTCACTCTTGAGCTTGTAAGCATATTTATATACTATAAACACTATATCGGTGTCTGATCTGTAAGATCTGTAAGTGAACAGATCCTCATTTGACTGGGATTCCTTAATAATCATGTCGAATCGTCAATGGCATGCATATCCTATACGAGAATGCGCCATAACCCAACCCAGATCATTTCTTTACGTTTTGTCTTTGGAATAAGACCCCTACCTCTTTGTAGAGAATAAACATTTGCTAAAATATTTTCGGCAAATACTTTACCGCTCTCTCTATATCTATAGCTATATATACTTCTCTCTCTCTCTCTGTTCATCATAGCAGTTGTGAAGTTTTTCTTTTTCCCTGAGACTTGGCCGGGCTGGAACCAGAAACAAAGAGACTGAAACCAAAACGGAGCTAAGTTTTCCAGTGCATAAGCAGCTGTCTGAAAAGGGCCTCCGGCTCAGTTACGTAATCCAGAGGGGGGGAGGAGTGGGGTTGTGGATCGGGTAACAGGAGCTGATAGTAGAAGCAGAAACAGCAGAAGCAGAAGGAGCAGCAGCCAATTACCGCCTACATGAGAGACCGAAAAATGTGAACACATTTGCCGCAGGCCCTACTATTCCGGTATATGGCCCCGCCACCGGCACTGGCTGACGTGTGGCGGCCATAATCCAGGCGAAAATAGACAAGAAAATCCGTCAGTAAACTCCCGGAATCACCCAAGGAACTTCCTGCCACGCCACGTATGTGACCGTATCTGTGGGATATGTTTTTAGGTGGTCTGCCGGTATACCAGCTTGTTTGTTCCTATTTGCAGATGCATTATGTGGGATTTGGCCTCTGCATTCGCATAAAATATCAACTTGCCGTAACCGAGCATGCACCTTTTACCGACTGGCCCGACTTTTCCAATTTCAATTTTCCTCCAAAACACAAAAAAAAAACTTTCGCAACAAAGTTCGTTCTGGAAATAAAAATAAATCCATATTGAAAAATATGAGCAAGAACAAGTAGAAAAACTTCCATCACCATCTATCTCTTTCGTCCTTTTCACTTGCTTAGGTCGGGTTCGAGTCTGAGTCAGAGTTTCGGGTCAACTGACTTTGACTAAATCTAATTACATTCCGAAAGAGCTAAGAAATCAATTGCAATGTTATGACATTAGAGGAGGTCACACTGGGGGAGAGCGCACTGCCGTACCGAATCCAAAGTTGTCTGCTTATTTTAGCCAAAGTTTTGCGACCAAAGCCAATGTGGATGGGAGGGACTGGGAAGGGCAAAGGTGCGGCACAGCTCTTTCCGGGATAATGGTTTGAGTGCAGCCAGATTTCGAGTGGATTTGCCTTAACGTTTTTCATTTGATTTGTGGGATAGACTTTTGAATCTTCAAATATGCACGAGTAACCTCATTTTTGCTTATTTCAGTCACGATTCAATCACAGATGTTAAGTTACAAAAATTTTCTCGGCTAATCAGAGTTAAAAATATTCCTAGAACCTATGTTTTGTATAGTTGAATGTATTAGAAAGACTTTGTAGAAAATAATAATAAAGAAAACCAATTCTATAAAATATGAAAAAATACCGAAAAAATTAACTTTGTGCATACCTTTCAAATCGAATAACATTTTATTTCTAATATACGTAATACTTTATATAAGTAGTTTTATATAATCATATATGTAAGCGTTGATGAATTATTTCAATTTTCAGTTATGTTTAATACTTGTTCAGGGGAACATCTGTAGCAGAGCAATAGCGCTGTTAGCACCCTATGTTTTCCGCTTGTTATCGCTCCCGGGTACCACTCTCCATTGACAACCAGTTACAGCGCTCTGTACTCCCTCTGTACTTTGACAAAACTCTGAGAGCGGTCCCGTGCTCACTTTCAAGATCCATCCGGCTCTTGGCCGGCCTTAGCTTATAAGCTAGAAATCACATAATGAGTTACGATTCCACTTCAACCGACCGGCATTATATAGGAAAAACATACATATGAATCTACTACGACTACTTCTTTGGAATTATCTTCGGAAACAATACAGGAACGAATCGCCCCCCTACAAACATTGGTCTTTTGAGCCGGATCTTCGTTTCCGAAGCGAACCGACCTCCTACAAGCAATATTAAATTATTACAGTCGAACTTCCATATAGCGAATCTCAAGGGGACCAAACATAAATTCGTTGTACGCAAAATTCGTAATATAGAATTCGTAAAAAGAAATCGTTTTTAAATTTTTTTTGCTTTAAAATACTTAGTAGTTTTTGTTTGCGTTTGATTTTTCCACTGCTCCTACTCAACAAAAACTTCAAGGACGTTACAGGAAGCAATATATTTACAGGCATGTTATTATTATGTTCTTATAATAATACCTGTTACCTGTTTATCGATAGTTCGGGACTTCCTTACTTACGTTGTGGCAGGAAATCACAAGAAAGTTATAGGGAGATCGAAGGCGCATGAGCATTTATTTATTTATTTATTTGGCTTTCCTAGTTCTACAAGCAAAGGGTCACTAGATGTCACATTTGTTTTGTTTGGGTCAAACTAAACTAATATGAATATATAATCTTTCAGGGTTACATATATGTAATTATATATAATTTAGGGTAACATATATGTATGTTACATTCGTATTATTCATTATAGGTTATGTTGTCTATTATTTTATTTTATTTCAATCTGGTTTTGAGATGTTCAGCTTGTTAATCTACTGTAAGGTGGGCTCTTAACTGCGTTTTAAACTGTGGAAGATTTTGTATCTTTTTCATCTGATGCTATAGCTGATTCCATATGCGAATGACACTGACGAAGAAATGCCTCTCGGAATTTAAAGTTTTATATTAAATGGTGATAATGTTAATTGTTCTGACGGAATTAATAATTCTAGAAGAATTACAAGCATCCATTTGAAAAATTAATTTTTGATATTATGGATGAGAAATCTGAGATTCTGTCATTACGGCTTAACCGAAATATACATATCTAGCTGTATTATTAAAACCCACGTTCAACTTTTACTTGTTTGCGTAACCACAGTTACCAAATGCCTCAATCCCCTAAGTGAGTACAGGTACTGGGCATGGCTTTGCTATTTGCATCCGAATGTTTAGTGGTATACATCATTTGGTTATATTTAGGTTTTCCCAACGGCGTAATTTCGTCTAATAATACACAGTTTCGATTCATGGTTGAACCAAGAGTTATCTGTTGGTCTGACGGTCGCTTTCTTGATAGGTCCATGTTCATTATAAAGATAGTCGATGTTTGATTGAAGGTGGGCAAGCAGAGAATTCAAAGACGGCATATAATATATTGATGTCCAGTCGATCATTTTAGTGCCAGTGTCTAGTTTACAAGGTCAATGTTCCTAAAGTCTCAATAGAAGGTATTATGGTCTTGGTAGTCAGGTTTGAAATCGTAGATCATGAAAACAAGGTCATGTTTCGAACACCCTGGCACTGTGAGTTGGTCATAGAATAACATTTTTTTTTGGTACTGTCAAGAAAAAATATGTAAGTCAATAGTGTGTTTCTGATTTTTGTGAAGTGTGTGGGGATTTGCTGGTTTACTAAATTTAAACCCTGACTGAGCAGGCTATATGTCACTCGGGATTTTTTAAGAATATCGCAGTTAAAGTCACCTGCAATTATAATGTCTGTATATTTAATAGAGAAAGCTTTTTAAAATCAAAGTTTCGAAATAATCGGACTTTTAGTTTAGAAGATATGAGCACTCAAAGTTGAAAATTGTTTCAGTGCGCAAAAGGTTTTTAACTTTTATTCAAATATTACATATTTCAGGTGGAAAAACGTAAACTATGAAACGTATGATTCTGTTTTTGGTATCTTCTATTAGTTGCATTAATTCTTAGGAAAACTTTTTAAAAATATGGTCAGTTGCATAGGCAGTTGTTTAGAAAAGCTTGTTTTGCAAACCATCTACAATTTGGGCTATCACATCAAATCAAATCGCATACAAAATAATATTTTGACCGTTTTTTGTGCGAGGTTATGGCATGTAAATCGGTATAGAAGCCAAACGGCTCTGTTCGGAGCAGAACCCAGCCGATTAGCTGCTTGCCAAATAGCACCTAATTCTTGGCCCTCAGCCGCTTATTTTGTTTGTTACTTATGTCTATGTCACTCATTTGTTTGTTAAAGCTCTGCGCTTGCTTGCCCTGCTAAACGCTCTCTGCCAGCTCGCTCTTCGCTATCTCCGCTTTGCGTCTGCCTACCGACGTCGGCCGAGCGAAGCTGCGCTTAGCGATCGGAGCGGCAATGTAAAGGGCAGGCAAGCCACACTTGCAATTTGGATGTCACGCATTAAAGAACATATCGTAATTTTATTTCTGCGCCGAGTTTTATTTAATTCGAAATAATTAGTCGGCCGATTGGGGATAAAAAACATTATCTCCACATAAAATTTGGTGACCCCGACGTGCTTGTAGAAATCTACATCACTCGGCATTGCTGCGTTCGCGACATTGGTAGGCTCAGGTGCTGCCATGTTGAGGTTTTAAAAGAGTCACTCAGCACGACCGAAAAAGACACCCTGTATACGTATAAACGTGGGAACCGAAAGCAAAGGGATTACAGCTAATGCCTTTAGCTGTGCGGCTGTGCGAGCTGTCCGATTCCGCTTTGTACTCCGCTTGTGTGTATTAGTGAGTTCGCTGCACTGCCTACCGCACTGCACTGACCGAATTGTCGCGACAGAGAAGTTAATAGCCAGCAATGCGTGTATGTAGGTGTATGTAAGTGTGTTTTAGCACCGAATTGTGCTTAACCGCCGAAAATTTGCTAGGGCTAGCGAATGTCGATCGCGAATGATTATTAATTGACACTGCAACTCAGAGATCACGTCGGGGTCACCAAATTTTATGTGGAGATAATGTTTTTTATCCCCAATCGGCCGACTAATTATTTCGAATTAAATAAAACTCGGCGCAGAAATAAAATTACGATATGTTCTTTAATGCGTGACATCCAAATTGCAAGTGTGGCTTGCCTGCCCTTTACATTGCCGCTCCGATCGCTAAGCGCAGCTTCGCTCGGCCGACGTCGGTAGGCAGACGCAAAGCGGAGATAGCGAAGAGCGAGCTGGCAGAGAGCGTTTAGCAGGGCAAGCAAGCGCAGAGCTTTAACAAACAAATGAGTGACATAGACATAAGTAACAAACAAAATAAGCGGCTGAGGGCCAAGAATTAGGTGCTATTTGGCAAGCAGCTAATCGGCTGGGTTCTGCTCCGAACAGGCTCCGAAGCGCAGAAAGGGCTTTAGACTTAGTTAATAAATAGTTCAAAGAACGTATAAAAAAAATATCTTGGGACAATTTAGGGATATATTTTTGTAAAGTGCAGTCAGAGTTGAAAAACTGCTCAAAAGTTAGCTACTAATGAATCCATATGCTCAGGTACACTCAATATTAGAATAATTTTCCATCTCGCGCTACCTCAATTATGTTGTTGGTTATGTATGAATATGCAGGCTAGTATTTCTACCTTTTCCTGTCGTTTTGACCAGGTTCTGCATGCAAGAATTAACATAGATGTATGGAGTTCATTTTAAAACTTGCATATACCATTCTGCGAGAGGGAGAATCTTTTGACAACAGCACGCTAGCCAAGGAAATACAAAAGACTAGGAAAAAAATTATTCAATAAAAATCAAATAAAAATTCTTAGACAAACTATCACTGAAAATGGACTGCCCCAAACAAGGATTTGGAAACACAAGCGATGAAAGCTCATCACCAACATTCTTTGAGAAAAACGAAATTACTGTATAAATAACTGGAGATATTGACATTATCAAAAGATTGGGTGTTATTTTAAATATTTTAAACTGCAAAGAAAAAAAATACTCGCAAGTTTGGTGAATATGCCTCGAAGAATGCTGAGCTGTTACAGGAAAAATATCCTGAAAAGAAGCTAACTCCTATGCTTCATAAAATTCTGACACATGGTAAAATTTTAATTGAACATCAGAGCCTACCAATTGGAGAGATGTCAAAGGAAGCCCAGGAAACGAGAAACAAAGATTAAAAAAAATACAGGAATATGAATACGTGCAAGACATCACGAATTAAGCAAAACCAAGACCTTTTCGACATGTTGGCAGCCTCTTAAGATCCATATACTTCATCCATTAGATATGTGAGATCACAAATTAAATCGGCAAGTAGTTATTCTTCAGAAATTATAAGTTTATTAGATATTCCTCGCACTAAACAGGAAGTGGAGGACTGTTTTATAGAAACAAAAAAATTCAACCAACTTTCAGATAAAAAATTTTTTTTTTCTTATTTAAGTTTTTATAATTAGGTTGTGATGGACCTATGTATTTTATGCTGAGGTAAGCTCAGTCACGTCCAGGGGTCAATCCAGAAGAAATTTGTAGAAGTAGATGGAACTTTGAGGGAGACGTCGGGGTTGACCAGATACTTTAACACTTTTCATTTCTTAGATTAGTTTGATGACTTTACTGATCGCCAGACTCCTCCGTAAGCTCTTGGTACAACGTCTGTACACGAAGCCGGGTTTCTGCGTAAGCTCAGTACAACGTCTGTGCTCGGGGCCGGTTTTCTGCGTAAGCTCCCTCTGGTTCTGACCGGCGTCTATTTATCCGCCTGTTGTTGCTGTGTCAGCGGAGGGCTCGCTTTTCGCCGATTCGGCGATCGTGGGTTGACCTGGTTTCTATTCTTGTTAACGATTTGGCGTATTTGCCATTAGCGTTCGTCGCGAGCTTCCGCGGTGTCATCTTTTCGTGGTCGATGTAACTTACTAGCAGGTTTTATGCTTATAATACGTCGGGGGAAGGATTGTACCGAACCCTTTTATGTTCGTTACAAGGCTAAGTTTAAAATTAAATAAAAAACGAGGGGGAACGTTGTGAGTTGCTGCGGACACCACAACTCTATGGTTATACCCGATACTAAGTCAGTATGGCTCTCCTCCGGCAGACGCCGCTAATATTAAACGACACGACAAAGAGTGCGTGCGAGAGAGACAGAAAATCAGTCTGAGCGTGACGTCGGGCGCTGCGTAACAACTGCAAATTGATTTGTTCCTTTTGGGTATAAAAATGATCCGATCTGATCCAGATTCAGCAGTCTGGTATATATGATCACTATCTATGATTCTGCGTTTTTAGTTTTCTCGTATCCTCAATATTGTGGATGCAACAGATTTTCGTCCTTTGTGGGGGCGGAAGGGGGTGGGGCGAAATTTTGAGATACACGTTTTATAGTGAGATCTAACAGGAGTGCGGATACCAAATTTGGTTACTCTAGCCTTAATAGTCTTTGAGATTTGTGAATATCCCCAGATTTTCATCCTCTGCGGGGGCGGAAGGGGGTGTGGCGAAATTTTGAAACCAACTCGTCTCGGTCCGATATATTAGGAGTGTGGATACCAAATTTGGTTGCTCTAGCTTTTATAGTCTCTGAGATCTAGGTGCTAATGTTTTACTCTAAGCAAAGCCGCCAATGCTACGTGTGTGTTAGAGAGAGACAGGGCGAGAAAAAATGAAATTGTTTTCTTGATTCTGGCTATAATAATTATACGATCTGGTTCAGATTTTGCACTCTAGAAGATATAATCATCTTCTACGATTCTGCGTTTTCTCGTATCGTCGAAATTGTGGATGCCACAGATTTTCGTCCTTTGTGGGGGCGGAAGTGGGCGGGGCGAAGTTTTGAAATATTTTTGTAGCAGTGACATATCACAGAAGTCTGGATCCAAAACATCGTTGCTCTAGCTCTTATAGTCTTTGAGCACTAGGCGCTGAAGGGGACGGACAGACGGACAGACGGACGGACGGACGGACGGACAGACGGACAGACAGACAGGGCTCAATCGACTCGGCTATTGATGCTGATCAAGAATATATATACTTTATGGGGTCGGAAACGATTCCTTCTGGACGTTACACACATCCACTTTTACCACAAATCTAATATACCCCAATACTCATTTTGAGTATCGGGTATAATAATATTTTATAGTAAAAAACACCATTAAAAGTATATACTTTATCGATGAAAACTAAGTAAAAATTGAGCATTTTACATAGGAAAATATGCACCGGCAACAAAGTTCAATTTTTACTCATTATTGTGAAGCTTTTAGACATTGTAGCATAATGTAATGAAACAGATTAAATTTTGAAAGACTTTTCTTATGCAGTTTGTTTTATTAGAATATCTTTATTTGTTCAGAAGTTATTAATTATGCAAGCTGAAACGGTGGATTGCCCCACTGTGCGCCGCCGGCATGCACCACGCGGTCAGATCGTAACATATTGTACCCAATATTTTCAATTAACGAATCACAAACCAAGTTTAACACACATATAACATCCGCATCTGAATCACTGACGTCCGTCCGTCCGTCCGTCCGTCTGTCCGTCTGTCCGTCCCCTTCAGCGCCTAGTGCTCAAAGACTATAAGAGCTAGAGCAACGATGTTTTGGATCCAGACTTCTGTGATATGTCACTGCTACAAAAATATTTCAAAACTTCGCCCCGTCCACTTCCGCCCCCACAAAGGACGAAAATCTGTGGCATCCACATTTTTAAAGATACGATAAAACCAAAAACGCAGAGTCGTAGAGGATGACTATATCTTCTAGAGTGCAAAACTGAACTAGATCGTATAATTATTAAAGCCAGAATCAAGAAAACAATTTCATTCTTTCTCGCTCTGTCTCTCTCTAACACACAGGTTTCATGGTCGGTTTTGCCAATTGCAAAATATGAGTTCAAGGATCTCAGAACCTATAAGAGCCAGAGCAACCAAATTTGGTATCCACACTCCTGTGATATCGGACCTTGACCGTTTCGTGTCCAAATTTCGCCACACCCCCTTCCGCCCCCGCAAAGGACGAAAATCTGGGGCATCCACAAATCTCAGAGACTATTAAGGCTAGAGTAACCAAATTTGGTATCCGCATTTCTGTTAGATCTCACTATAAAACGTATATCTCAGAATTTCGCCCCACCCCCTTCCGCCCCCACAAAATACGAAAATCTGTTGCATCCACAATATTGTACATTCGAGAAAACTAAAAACGCAGAATCATAGATAATGACCATATCTATTAGATTGCTGAATCTGGATCAGATCAGATAATTTTTATAGCCAAAAGGAACTAATCAATTTGCACTGGCTACGCAGCGCCCGACGTCACGCTTAGACTGATTTTCTGTCTCTCTCGCACGCATTCTCTCTAGCGGCGGCTGCCGGAGGAGAGCCATACTGACTAAGTATCGGGTATAACTGTAGAGTTGCGGTGTCCGCAGCAACTCACAACGTTCCCCCTCGTCTATTTTTTTATTTTTTTTTTTTTTTTTTTTTCGATTTTTTCGTATTTCGTATTTTCGTATGAATGCCACAGGTTTTTGCAATTGAGCGGGCTCTTTTAGATCAAGACGCTCATCGAGATTGACAGACAGACAGACGGATTGCTTGCGTCCCAAAAAAAATATAGATCTCTGGAGGCCACAATTTTGTAGATATGTAAATACCGAAAGCGCATAGAAAATGGCAATATCTACCAAATTGCCGAACATTGATCACATCGGATTATTATTATAGAGGCTCTATGGCTCAAATGAAATTGCAGTGGCTACGCAACGCCTACACACGCTCTTCCTCGTGCAGAGCGAAAAAACACGGCAGATGTTGGCGTGAGAATAAAGAAATAAGAAAGATGTAAAGTAAAATGTAAAGAAAATTGGAAACAGATAAAATCTAATGAATACAAAAATTTGTTTGCCAAAACAACAATTTGTCACTTTTGCGAACAGCGAACATATCAAATATATTATATTAATTACAAAAATGATAAGATCACATATACATATACATACATACTTACTAAGTACCAGGAATAAAGGTAGTGTCGCGGCCCTTGCCACGGCTCACAATTTTGTAGCCAGTTTTTGTATTTTTATATTTACTTCAAATGTATACATGAATTTATTTGCTAACATTATTTTTATCGCTTTCTTAAGCTTGTTGTAGAGAAAATGAGTTGCGCTCCTGAGTGATTTAATTTTATGGGGAAGATTGTTCCATCAAAAATGTATACACCATAAAAGAGAGTGGGGATGAGAATTACTTTAGAAATGTATTCATTTCTTATTTCTTCCGGCAAAAAGACGCCGAGAGCTGACGTAACAGACTATTGCTAGATAGCCAGCTGCTATTGAGATATGTTTACTCCGTGACAAAGTGATACTGAAGGTTATGCCCAGATTAACTGCATGGTCTTCATAGGAAATTTGTGTATTTCCTATGTATTCATTCTCGAGATTGTTGCATCAATCAGGTTTTTGGCAATGACAATACATTTCAATTCTTTAGAATTTAATCCTAAGCCATTCTTCTTTGCCCATTTCTCAATTAAGGAAAGCATTTAGTTAGACGTACTGATACAAAGATTTATTTCATTGACGGGACTACTAACATAAATTTGGACGTCATCGGCTTATAAGTTTACTTTACATTCAGCTGTAGACTTCACGTTAGGTATACACGTATGGACATCACATTGATTGACCTAGACAAAGCTTAAACTGTTTTCACAGAGTGGAATGATATTCAGGTACGTGTTAATTGTCGCTTCAGGTACATAAATATCGAAAACTTGTTGTTAAGCTTTTCAACATTCATATTAAGCTCGAACTTCTGTTTACATTTTCCTATTCCTATACTGTTCATCTCATTCCATCTTTGTTTAATTTTGAAACTTAGATTTTTGATAGCCACGAATATGAGATTTTATACCTTTCTTAACAGTTGGTCTTAACTCTTTGTAACGTAAACGAAAGTCATCCGTTCTATATCGCTTCCATTTAAGAAACATCTCGCTGATCAGATAGTTTTTCAATCTCATTGCTAAACCTCGAATTTTGTCTTAGCTTGGTCACTTTGATTTTTAGTGGTTACAGTTTTTGAGCAAGTACTGTTCAAGTTCATAACATTCAATTTACAATCAAACTCATGGAGAGATTGTTAAATGGATGCCCACTCACACGCATTAAATTCTAGATCAAGTTCATTATAGTCAATATTTGTAAAGTCTCTATACGTAGAGGAATTAGTTTGATAGTCCAAAGCCAGTCAAGCCAAAGATAAGGTAATTTTTAGAAGAAATGGTACTGGTACTGGAACTATTGAAACTTGGTTATAAAGTACAGTCTTCCTATGGTCATTAGTGAAGAAAATGTCAAGAATCACAGGTATTGCTGAAATGTGTAGGAAAGGTTGCATTAACTGCACACAGCCCCAGGGATGGAAATTACACAATAGATTGCTATAGAGATCGCCTGCAAGAGTAATGTCCGTGTATGACACTAAAGTGTCCGAGATAATATTTAGAAGTGGCTCACATAGTACGATTGCGTGGGTAAATACAGCCAAGCAAAATTTTCTTACTCGTTTTGCTTGTGATTTCCAACAGGAGATATTCAATAGGACAATACTACAACCTTGATACCATTTCTCTGATTATTAATAATTTTACTCATGCTCCCGGCTATGTGTTTTATTGACAATTAGTTTTTTTATCTTGGTGGACCTTCCCGTCCATATTTTCATTTCACTAACGATTTAATACTGCTTCAATAATATTTACCTATTGTTTTGTATGCTTCGTTCAGGTTTTGGACCATCCTCTGTCATTATTTCCCATATAGCTTCCAATGGAATTACTATGTCCCACAGTCGTGCCTCACTCCAGTCATCTTACCCTGTAGATAACTTATATGAACTTTTTCTTTGTTCATTTCTTTACTTTCAGCTGCTTTTCCGTCACAAAATGGTCGCGATTGTTCCTCCACTTTAATGGGATTCAATAATTCGTGAGCAGCTCTTATTAGTGTTGCATACTCATTAGCATCTTACAGGGGTTCCTTTACGTAGTGGAATTACCAGTAGGTGCGGTCGCCACCCATCTTACATAACGATTTCGATATTTTCCGACAGTAAACCCACAAACCCCTGCCACTCAGATGACTTTTGTGGGAATCTACGAGTACTTGCATGTGGAGCCTCAATCGAATGGTGGAATAAATCTAAGCCATAACCCAAATGCAGATATCTGTGTGTACATCGCCGCATGGTTATGTGCATATGTAGGTTGAATTGCCGCACATATTTTATATAAAGAAGAAGGGCACTTGGAAATTGGGGAAGCATGCGCTATATATCATTTGATGCCCTTTTTGTTAGCCGTGGGTACTAGTGTTTTGAGCTGAGTTTGAATCCGTAAGATTCGTAAAAGAACTCATTAAAGTATCATGAATATAGTCAATATATTCATGCTGGGCTCTAGTTTATATATTCAGAAATTCTTCAAGCTGCTCAATCTTTAATTAGAATTATATGGTCATAACAATCGATTCCCATATATTTACATGTGTGGCTTTTGATGGTCAGTTTGAAGAGTATTGAAAGCTTTGTATCCGTTCTTTCTTCTTTATTTTCGGTGTTTTTTTCTGAATTCTCCGTGTTTTCGTTTTGTATTACTTCTTTTAGCCAGCGAAATTTATGTGACTCACTTTGCCTTTCAGCCGGCGGCGGTCTTCGGTCTGCCTTCCAACTGCAGCTGCTTTTGGCCTTAGCTCAAGCTCCAGCTTCAGTCTCATCTCTGGCTTTGGATGTTATTCTGGCTTGGCTTTGGCTTTCTTGGGTGTCTCAACCAGGCCAACCAGGGGGTTCCCGTTCCGTTCGCCCTTAGCAGACTGTCATATGAATACGAATATTTTCGCGCGCGACTGTCGCATATGCGTGTGGGCTGGCCCTGCCCCTGTCTTATCCCCCCACATCTTATCACATCTCCAGCAACTTCCATTCCCATACGGATTTGTTTGTGTTTTTACACATTTTTTGTGCATTTTGGAGCACTGCTAACACAATTTGTGTGTGCCTGATCTTATGATAGCCCTGTCTACGTCTCCATCTACGAGTGTGTTCAAGTGTGCACCCGGTACTCGTACGTCCTCCGCCCCTGGCCTTCTGCCTGCTGCCACTAACTACAAGCTGACTGTCGCTATAATTTTCCAAAAGGATTTACAATGCTAAAATTACTTCCTAAGCCATCCGACCATGTCGTCGTTTCGTATGAGGAGCTGCACTGCTCTGGGACGGGGAAGAATGGGTGGTGAGGAGACCAGCTGCCAAGTCGCCAAATGGCAAAACTCGCGAGGCCCTCCATCTTTTTCTTCAGTTCTCAACTAAGCACAAATCCTCGATGAAACCGCTCAAAGCTCTCCCAAGCGATGGCTGCGTGAGTCACGCACCTGCTACCGGCGCTATCACGATTAAATATATAGGATGTCTTAGGGTATCATGAGTAATAGCTAATCCCGATGTGGTCTGCTTTTGATTAGCAATACATGAAATGGTATAATTAAAATCTAGAACTCAATAAAACACTTCTTCTAAAATGAAGTGATCAGGGAACCAGATCCAAGAGTCATCCAAAAGCTTGTGACATGAGGAGATACCTCAGAAATAATAATAATTAATAATTAATTAATTATTATTATTATTATTATTATTAACACTCCTCTTCTCAGGTAGAACTCTTGCTTGTTCCTCGCTGTCTCGTGATCCTTGAGATATGATGGCCTTGTGATGCATTCCAGCTCCAGCAGGATCACCTCACGCTCTCCTCCCTGGAGACGCTGTGGGATC
Organism: Drosophila miranda; assembly: GCF_003369915.1. Lineage (NCBI taxonomy): Eukaryota > Metazoa > Arthropoda > Insecta > Diptera > Drosophilidae > Drosophila > Drosophila miranda. The sequence continues at coordinate 29,850,181 of NC_046674.1, forward strand.
GGAACTTGTTTGTCGTTCGCTTTGGCCCAACATGCCAATGTCCGGGCTCAATTCTTTTTTTTGCACCAATATCTCTCTTTCTCTCTCTTTCTTCCTCTGTGTCTCTGTTCTCGATTCATTCTTTCTATTTTTCTGCTTCTCGATTCCTTCTTTCTTTCTGGCATGCTTTTTTGGGCATGTTGTCATCCTCTGGCTTTTGGCGTTGTTCAACTTTCGCCAGACACCCCCACATCGAAAAGGCAGATGCTGTCAGTGGTGCCTCTCCCTTACCCCTTGCCACCTTTTGTGAGGAGGCAGGATTGTGTCCTCTAAGTCATTCTGTCGCTGCCTTTTTGAACTTTAATATACTGCAACATTCATGTGTTTGTGCAGGCGACTCTCATTCTTTCTCTGTCTCAATCGTTATAGATGTCTCTTTCTTTCACTGTCTTTCCATCTTTCGTTCTCTCTCTCTATCTCTCTCTCTCACTCTCTCTCTGTCTTTCACTTTGTCTGTCTTTATCTCTCTCTCACTCCCTGACTAACTATGTTTGTGCCTCACTCCTTATGCGGCGTCCATACATATGTGCTGATATCCTGTGCGTCTGCTAAGGACAGCCGCCAGCTCAAATTTACAAAAGGCGTTGATGTAAGCACACACACACAAAATGGTGAAGTGGAAAGAGAGAAGCACAAGAGGGTACCCTGGTAGTTGTAATAGTAATTCCATTTATAATTTACTGTCGTCGATTTATAAATGAGCCTAAGCCATCAACGTTCCGCCAGCACCAGGAGCCAGGCAGCCAGGCAGCCAGCAGCCTCCGCCTTTACCCTATGCCTTGGGAGCGACGCTGGCAAGTGCTTAACATAATTTAAGGCGCATTTGTGGCATTAACATGGACGCATTTGCATACGAGAGTGTCTGTCCGCGAGTGTGTGTGTGTGCCGTACACTGGAAAAAAACTCACACGATAACCTATTTTAGATCAGACCGAACAGAATATTTACACATTTAGGACACCTTTCTTTGAAATAAATATAAACAAAAAAAAATACTTTTTATGCAGACTTCTGCCGATGACTTAGTCATCTTTCTTCCTGTCCACATCTTATACTCTGTGTGTGTGTCATTACTTGGATCCTATGATCTTACCTTGTAGATGTTTTTTTTTTTTGTAGAATTCGTGGCAGTGCAGAGCATTCCCGACTGTCGCATTAGAGGCTACAGGTGTGGCTAGCGAGGCAAGCTTTTAAGCTGACCGAGGCCCTGGCCCTGGCCTGTAGTCTGCCATTTGTTTGTGCCTAATCGGGCCACAGGCCGTATACCACATGCCACTTGCCTCACGCCGAACAAGCTTATTAGAATTTTATAAAGTGCCAACGACCAAAACCAGAAAGCAACCTAAAATCTCAGATTAATTATATATAGTATGTTGTAAAGTTGTCCCTTGTTCTCGGACAGAATACAGAAGGTGTCCTGCGCATGAAGGGAACCCTTTCAAAAGAGTGTCTCTGATGGAGGTTGTAGTAGCCAGCACAAAAATATAGGGAATTGGTTATCTTCTTTCGTCTCGTGAGACCCCCTAGTGATCTTTCAAATGATCAAGCTTTAGCCGCTCTTAAGGTTGGATCAAAGCTTTAACCGCTCTTAAGTCCGAACGCCCACGCACACATGCAAGCGACGGACAGTGGGAAGCATAGACGGCAATCGTAAGGTTGCACAGTTAAGCTATGCTGTGCATTAGACGATCGTCTAGTGCTGCTCGAATGTTCTAGATCATACGATTGCACAGTTAGTAAAAAGCTCAAAAGCTCTGCTGCACAGGCTACACAGTCCATCGTCTATTACTGCTTTGAACAAAAGAAGAAAGTTGATCGATCTGTAAAGACGTGATAATTCCCGAGTGCGAGCAACATACACAGTGCACACATATGTATATATATAGTGCTGTCCGGAAAATATATATATTTCCACATATATGTATATGCTGGAAGCATATAATTACAAGTGCCGTACAGTCCAGTGGTCAGTGAATAAGAAGAATTTAGTGCAGATATATTTGGGGAAAAAGGTATGTTTTCATATTAATGCCGTGCACGTGCTGACATAACCTATGTTGCAAGGAAGTGTACCTAAGCTGCCGCATCGCGGTATAGTCTCGAGAAGACTACCCTGGGAGCTGGCTTAGGCGTACAGTTGTCGAGGTCTCTCCAACTCCAACCATAATTCATCCTTTCTGGACCTTATATTACCACCGAGTTCGGAATCTCCAAAGATCCAAGTGAACCAGATCAGCCTCAATCGCCAAGAATATTTAGTGCTGCTCAGTCATAAATAACTAAATATAGGCTTGGCGGAAAACTAACTAAATCTTAGTAAAGGATTCATCAAGGGACAATGCAAGAACTCGAACGCATTGTCATGGTAGGGTGGGTACAGAAGAGACGGGCAATTAACACCTAGGTTCTCTCTAAATAGAAATGGTTCAGTAGGGCTTTTGTTTGGCGTGTCGGCGCTATCAGTTTTTTAGTTTACTTTGTTTTTGTATAATCACTTATAGTTCCCGTAAAGTGCACTAATTAAATGTAGTGGAGTACGATAGTACAATTAGGTGGGGAAGAACCCCGACCATCCGGCGAGCTAGACCCGAGCCTAGCAAGAGTGCACACGACCAACCCTATTTGTACGCCGTCCTTAAGTTCAGTCATAGTCATCTGCTGATATCAAGGGCCTATATATCTGTTTACATATATATATATTTAAACTCTGGTACACTACAAGGTTGGCGACGAGAAAGAGGTTCTATTGCTTCTTAATACAATTGAGCAATACAAGCAAGATACTGTGAAAGACAGATACAGATACAGAGGTCCCTATTGTACTGCGAGTGAGCTTCCCTTTACTTACCCATATTTCCAGCAATCGATAAAATCACTAATTAAAACGTGCTTGAGATTCCTAAATTATTTTATTTAGAGTACGCCTCGGAATCTTTTTCCGGCTTAATTGACGCCATCCGTTTCATCGAGCCTTCAGTGAAAGTGTACTGAGCAGACCGACATCAAACCTGGTCGGAAACGTTGAAGCTAATCGGATGAACTAATGTGCAGACCCCATCGACAACTGATTTAGCCGTGACAGAGGAATCCCGCTATGATCTCGGATTGATTGCCTTATCGTTGGATTCCTCAAGAGGCGCAATTCTAGTCAGCCTGGCTGACATGTGTCCCCAGTAGTGGTTGACAACAACGTCAATAGAGGATCTTAAGGATTTTAGTCTCTAGTCAATTTCTACGATTCTGCGTTTTTGGTTTTCTCGTAACTGTAAAATTGTGGATGCCACAGATTTTCATCCTTTGGACAGACGGACAGACAGACATGGCTCTATCGACTCGGCTGTTGATGCTGATCAAGAATATATATACTGTATGGGGTCAGAAGCGCTTCCTTCGGGACGTTACACACCATTTTCACCACAAATCTGATTTGAGTATCAAATCAAAGATACTCATTTTGAGTATCTGGTATAATTAATTTTAAGTTTCGTTGATAATAATTATTTTTTATAAATTAATATTAATCCATTTTTATTATTTTTGAGCAATAGAAATAGAACTCAACAATAATGATTATTTTCTGATTTAAATTTTTTCTCAAAAATAAAACTCAAAGTGGAGCCATGAAGAGATTATACGGAGATAAAAAGAGGAACAAATTAAATGCATTACTAATTACTAACACACTAAACAAGTTTTTAGGTTAAAAAAGAAAATGTGTTTATATTTATACAAATACTTATGGAGCATTTTCGCTTAAAATTCGTGATTAGCACCAATAGCCGATTCGATGCAGTCCTTCGCTCCTTCTGCCCTTCTGTACGTCTTGTTTCACGCCCAGCTTTCAGACATTATAGCTGTCAGAGCCACCAAATTTTGTGTGCAGGCTCCACAATTTTGAAGATACGTGAAACCCAAAACCGCAGAATCATAGAGATTGACCATATCTAGCAGATTGCCGCATAGCTGGAATCTGGATCAGATCGGATCATTATTATAACCAAAAAGAATAAATGTAATTGCAGTGGCTACGCTACCCTCAGCCACGTGCTTAGTCATTCTCTCTCTCACTCCTCCTCGTGCAGTGTGCACGCTCAGGCGGAGGGGAGCGAAAAAAAACGCCTGGTGTTGGTGTGGGAATAGAGAAAATGCGACAGATGTACAAAATTTGTAAATTTGTAAAACAGAACGAAAATGGAACGATTTATATTTCTTTTTTTTGCGAACAGCGACATCAAACGACATATATAATATGTTGTATAAATAACATAATTCATAACCTCAAATATATACTGACTGAGTACCGGGTACAAAAAAGAGCAAAATTGTTCCGCTCATTTTTTTTGAAGCTATTAGAAAATGAAATAAATAAAAATTGTTCACCCAAATTTATTTAAAGTCATCATATTGTTTTTTCTAACTTAAAATGTAAAAATATTTGTGGACTTGGACGGATTATCCTTAAAGTAGACTATTGGAATATTTGATTCTGTTTTGCGGCTGTTCTAAGTGGATAATTTGTTTGGTTACAAGAATATAAAAAACAAATTAATTACGGTTCTTGATTAGACCTCTTAAATCCCAGCAGTCCCAGCTATCCATCAAATTATTTCCTGCGTTTAGCCCACATCTTAAAGAGCAGAGCGGATTGAAAACCAAAATGTAGCCATAATATTTCCCTAATGGTACTTTCTGTCACCCCACATCTACATAGATATTTATGGAACAAGTATGTTATAAGCATATGCATAAAGCTTTTTGTAATTTGTTATGTGCCACGAGGACTGCGGAATGAAGACTTCTGCCAGTAAGCAGTATCCAGCTCCAGTTTCCCCCAAAACTTATAAAATTATGATACCCAGAAAGCAACAAATTTTAATTGCAAGAAAATTTTCGTAATTCACGCACATACAGAAACGCAGAAGGAGCAGCAGTACCAGCGCCAGGGGTGTACCACATGCATGGCGCTGAGACTTATCGTAGATACAAATGTATCTAAAGTAGCGCTAACCAGGCAGTGCAAGCAGTGCCTCCTCCTCCTGGCGAAACCAGAAAGAGGACAAAACGTTCTAAAACTCACTAAAGTTTTGTCGGTGCGGATGGATGCTGTGAAACTGTAACTGTTACTGGAACTTCCTATCCCCGACTATCTGTCTGCGTATCTGTATCTGAACCTCTCTCTCTCTCTCTGTCTGTCTTTCTGTGTATGTGTGCATTTTTGTCTGTGTGCTTGCATTATAAATTTATTTAGCAAAAGCGCGTAAAGCGCATAAATTGCTGGAAGCACAAGCTGCTCAAGGGCTGTGTGCCACCCCCAAAAACGTAGAACAGCAGCCAGCAGCAACCGGAAGCAGCAGCAGCAGGAGGCAGCAATTTCCATGAATGCAATCGTGTGCGGTCTGTGTTTGTGTTTGCGCGTGAAAAATTGAAATTTATTGTTATTGTAAGCTCCATACAAAAGCACACGAAAACGGGGCAAAAGACGATGCGGATGTTTGGATGTGGGGCAGTAGCTGCCTCTTGGGTGGTTGCACCTTGTGGTATTTGCTGTTTAATCGCTCGCCGACAAAATAATAATGTAATAATAATCTTTCCAACTCGTTAAGACATGAAACGTGTGCACCACACACGCAGGTACGTATGCTTCACCTTTTCCCAGACTCGACCTCCCCCTTTGTAATGGGAATAAAGGGTGCGTAACTGAAGAAAATCAATTTTTGAACTTATGTTAAATGAAGCTGTAATAGTGAATAACATCAGAGATCGATCAAATTTATGGCTTGCCTACGTTAGGTTAGGCTAGGTAGAGGTGGCTGTCAGGATCGCTAGGAACCCGTCACACTTAGGTCGGTTTCGGCTTTGGGTCTTCTTTTCTTCTCCCTTGTGAGACGTGATGTCAGCAGTTATCCCATCCGAAATTTGCTATCTTTCTGGGACACATTGTGGAAATTTCTGAAATGTCATATATGAAGGGAGAGCCTAAATGTTTTTGGCTTTTTCTGCTGAGAGCTGGACATGAGTAGAAGAGGTGTTCCACCGTCTCCTCCTCTTCCTCTTGCCGACAATTACGACAATAATCATTGTAGGAAGCCACCGGCCTGTTTGCATGGGTCCTTTTAGCAAATGTCCTGTAAGGGAACGTATGACTGCGCTGCACCGTCGTCTGCAGAGATCGCAGAGCCCAGAGGTGCGCTTTCTATTTATGTTCGGCCATGTTTGCCGAGTTATGCGAAATCGTAGCCCTAATTGCCACCAATTCTCTATTAGTTGCTTGAATGGCTCTTTTATGATGAGCTAACAGGTGGCCATTGAAATGCGAATATCCTCCTCGTCTTGACAGCCCCCTTGGCTTGTAGTGCCATGTCTGGCCGGTTCCTCTGCTATACAGTTGATCGTGATTTGATTTGATGGCAGCTTGGCTGTCGCTTCAGATGTTTCATGCTGCGGCAGTTGATGCAGCGGGGTGGGGTTCCTGATCCGGCAACAGATCCTACCTGGGTAAAGTGGGTGATCTTCTGGAGAGCTTGCTGGAGGGCCTAGATGCGGCTGCAAGCGACTGGTGAACGCTGCTGGCCGTGACAGTGGCACAGGCTGAGGGGTGACTGTGTCTGGCTCGCTTCGCAGCCGGCGGCGAGGCGGTGGACTGGACTAGGAAGGCCGCCGATAAGGAGGTGGTCGTTAAGGTGACGGTGGACTTGGACGAGAGCGAGGAGTAGGTCACAGCGGCGAAGCTACCCTGCCCCGGCTGGCACATGCTGCTGGCGAACTGGGAAGCGTGGCGGCGGCGCATTCGGGAGCTGCCCAGCGATCGGGGCACCATCTTAAAGTGCTCCGAGTTCTCCATTAGGAACTTCTCGGTGCGCGCCTTGAGGGCGATATTCATTACTGCCTTGCGCTTTGAGGTATATTCGAGTCCTGTAAAGGGATCTAAGGGTTGGCGACTCCACTTGCCCTCCTTCACGGTGTGCTAGTCGATGGTGGACTGGTCTGGACTGGTAGAAGACTAAATGAGTCCCCTTTTAAAATAAATTAAATGCTTTAATTCTGTTTCGTTTCGCAGATTTTTCCATTTTCCTAGATTAAGCGAAAGTCGACTTCTGTTTCGTATACTTTTACGACCATATATTTCTCTCATTATTAAAACTAGAGCTCGATGAACCCCATCTTTTGAATTAAACATCGAACTACAAAAATGCTATCTAATCGCCTAAAAGATCAGGATTTTTATTCGTATCTTTTTTGTACATCAAAATGAAGGGCGGAAGGGCGCATATGTATATATCATTATAAGAAAATACTAAGGGAGAAAGGATAGTACATAAATCATGTAAAAAGTGGACCTTAAGATGTATATTCAGACATAAATAAGAAGTCTTGAAACGAAAAATCTTATTAGAAATGATATTAAGGAACGGACCACAAATTAAGAACGGACCAAAACATGATGATTCGAAACGATCGACAGCAATGGGTTACAAATCTTCGACGAACAGCAAGTATTAATCGATGAACACGGACGCAAACTATAGATTGAGGCCAGGCAATATTAATAATTGCCCTGGATATTTTCAAACTATAAATTGATGTGCCGCCCCAGCAGCGATGGTGAGCACTCATGAATCGGATATTAAACACACGCTGACCCCAATACGGAATGCCAGAGTACTTTGTCTATGGCTGTTTTCGATTTGGACGCCAGCCATTGCATTGCTCTGCTGTCGTCGGTACCCTCGGTCCCTCGGTCCCTCTGTGCCCTATCCTCTGCGGGGGCCACTTGACAGCTCTCTCGCTCTCTCTGTCTCTCCTGCGTTCCTGGCTACCGCACCTGCTGCTTCCAAAATTGTTTTTAGCCATTGTCAAAACACAAGAAATCCATTTGGGGAAACGCTCGAAATCTGCTTGAGCATAGAGAGAGAGAGAGAGGGAGAGTGATGGCAGCTCAAAAAGTTTAAATTAATTTATGGGCATAAATTGCCTTAATTAAATGAAAGGAATCCTGCAGGAATTATGAAATCAATCAGTGAAGGACCCTACACAATTGAAAAACGAAGGAATACGAATAAATCTTTTGCGGCGCAAAATATTTTTTTTTTTAACTACAAATTTAATTTTACACAATCAATCGAAGTTCAAGGAGAGGGGAGGTGTGATTCAGTGGGAACATTGCTCTACGGATGTGGCATCCCCTTCAACAGTCTGGTCCTTGATCTGGATCGCCGCCTGTAGCTCGGCGATCGACTTGTCTGTCTGAGGTACTTGGGCCGCTAGCGAATTCGATGTTTCCCGGTTGTCCGGCTTCTCTTGTGCATTGGGGGATGGCTCCTCCAAGATTTTGCATCTCTCCTGCGGAGAGGTGGATCTTTAATGAATGTCCCGAATGGTTTGACTGGGCAACCCACTTTGTATAGCTGGAAGAAGGGCACCATCAGAGTGGGATTTCCCATGTCATGAGTGAACTGGCACAATGCCTTTAATTGTGTGTCATTTGGGTCCGGTGAGTAGCCGTGCTCCTTTCGCCATCGAGCGCAGTCGTCACGTGTACACTTGTTTTGCACCAAAAACTCTTCCATTTTATCGTTGCAGCTCAGGGGCGGGGCACAATCGAGGTTTACGAGCGATTCGAGGAGCTCGTCGATGGCCAGCGACGCCTCTTGCGCTTCGCTCCTTCTTCGGAGGCATCTGGGCGATGCCGATCCAGGCCTACTCAACTGCACGTGCGACAACCAGGCGGTCGTCGATTGCCTGCACAGCGAATTGGTCGCGGGGCTGCTTGTGGCGCTGATCAACGGTGAGTTTCTGGGGGATGTGGTCGGACTGTCCGTGAACGGCACGTATATGTCCGATAAATTATCGGTATCGTCGTCAGTATCCGTGCCTTCAGGTGCCTCTCGCAGAATTTCACTAAACCAGTCGATATCATCGCTGGACGATCGCCAATCGATATCATCGCTGGACGATCGCCAATCGATTTCATCGCTGGACGACATTGGCAGGTCATCGGACATCTCATCAAAGGGGATATTGTTCGGGTGATCGCGTTGCGGGTCCCACAGTGGCTCCCAGAGCTTTGTCAGGTCCTTTTCCTTGGAGCGCAACAGGTCTCGATCCTTGTGCGCCAGGGAGATCGCAAAGCTGAGAAATTGCTTGGACGACAGGTCGACTTGGGGGAACGGCGTGCGATTGTGGACATGGTAGGGGCAGTTCTCGTCGCAGATCCACTCGCGCGGTGTCTCCACATGCAGCCTGCAGGCCTGGATAAGGGCCATAAGCACCTGATGGTTATCGAACTGAAGGCACAGATTGGCCACGCTCACGGCCTTGTTGACACGCTCCCAGAGTCCGGGGCAGTAGGCAAAGGCCCGTAAGATAATTGGATCCCCCCTCACTTGGAACCACTCCAGGGGCAAGCCCCATCGGGCCGAATACAGGCAGAACCACATCTCCAAGAGCTTCGGGCGGGGCATTTGAGTGAAGCGCACGCATTCCATCAGGCGGGGCAGGGCCGACAGCCGCTCTTCGGGATCGATGCACATCCAGCGGAGGGCACCGTAGAAAACCTCAAGTTCTGTATTGACGCCGATTGAGTCCTGCTCCAACAGGGTGCAGATGTCCTCCAGCGGCATTTCGGTGTACTCCTGACTACCGACCATCGTCAGGTAGTATTTTCCCACACGCTTCAGCATCAGCTGGCAAATGCTCCCCATGTTGCCGTAATGCTTCGCCCGCACGTACACCTGCAGGGCCCGGCGCTCCGTGAAGTGGGGCGAGCAGAGGTAGCGGTTGCACAGCATCTCCAGGTCGCGCATGTCCAGATGCTGGGCGGTGAACAGCAGATCCACGATCTGGTTGGGCTCACTGTGCTCGCTGTGCACGCTGCAGTTCAGGGGCTCCTGGAGGCGCATCCAGGCGTAGGCGGCCCGAAAGCCAATCGGCGTCAGCTCTGGCAGGCTGTACTCCTCCCGTGTCTGGGGTCTAAAGAATCCGCTGTGACGATTCAGCAGCGCACCAATACACCAGAAGGTTGCCGGCCCGACCTTCACACGCACGGTGGCCCCCAGATTACCCTGAAGCATCCGCGTCCAGTCCCCATCAGAGCTGCACTCAAGGGGCCGGGCGCTTCGCACGTTGATCGTCAGGAAGCGGGCATCGGACCAGGGCATCTCTTCGACCAGGGTCTCCTTCAACTGCTGGCGCCGCTTTTCCCGTTTGTCCACACGGGTCAGATACTCCAGCTCGGTCTCGTATCCCAACATCTGCTCGTCAATCTCCCGCTCTGCATCCTGCTGGTTATGTACTATAGCATGCCAGTCGCGCTGGTCGAAGGGGGTCTCCTTCTCCACCTCATGATGTTTCTCCTCCTGGGAAGTCTCTTCGAATGAGGCGTGGGACTGGGTCTCTTCGGACTGTGGCTTGAGCTCCGTCGCTTCCATGTCTATGGAAAACGTCTTTATCTGAAAGCGGAACTATAATTAGTTTCCAGCGATCACAACGGGGATTGGGGTTTGGGCGGTGGGTATTGAAATTGGATTTGAGCCACTTGCAGGCATTTTCAATTACATTTCAAGAGCGCGACAATTAATATCCGGACCAAGACCACGGACTCTGTATGAGGGCAAATCGTTTGACTTCCGTTAAATTAAAAATACACGCCTGAGGGCATGCCCTGCGATTTTTTTATTTATTTTTTTTTTGCGGCTATGTTGTGTGTGTCACGAAAGGGGGGGTTGGGGGAGTATTGCGCTCTTACCTTATTCAAAAATCTAACGAAAATATAGAAGTGAATAATCCTAAAAGTATACTACGCTCCACTTTAATATTTTTGAGTCTATACGGAAAGGTTGAATGGGTAACGGAAAAGCAAAAGCATCTATCTCCCTTTAAAATTATATATGTGTATCTGGAGCATTGTATCTGGTTTATTGGGATCCTTAATCATTCTAGACACAACAAGCTGGGAGTGTTTAGTTATTCTTTTTATACCCGATACTCCAAAAAGGGTATATTAGATATATAGTGAAATTGGATGTGTGGAACACCCAGAAGGAAGATTCTCCGACCCCGTAAAGTATTTAAATTCTTGAGAAAACGACTATCTTCCAGAATGCAGAATCTGAATCAGATCAGATCATTATTATACCCAGACAGAACAAATAAAATTTCAGTGGCTACGTACCGTGGCCACGCTGCTTACTCATTTTCTGTCTCTCTCTCACACACTCTGTGTCGTGCATTATGTGCGGTCTCTGGCGGAGGGGAGTCATTCTGACTAAGTATCTGTTATATATGTAGAGTCGCGGCCGTAGCAGCGACCCACAACGTTGCCCCTCGCTTTAGCTAATTTTCTGTTCTAAAATCAATTGAATTGAAGCGCATTCCGGATTCACGCTGGCCGTTTCTGGCCATTCATCCCTGCGCGTGATGGCACTTAATGATTGATTTCTCATTCCAATCCAATCCATCCACCACAAATCCAATCACTCGCCCTTTGGTCCCGCCATAATGGAATTTTAACACAAATTAGTTGTATTGCTTAAATGCCTGCCTGTAATTTGGTAATGCCAAGTGCCAGATACAGGAGGCAGGAAATAGCGAACAAGAAGCTAGACCAGAAGCAGAGCCAGTAACCAAGCCGGAGGCATTTTGGTAATTACGACCAAAGTTGCGATGGACTCTCACCGCAAAAGCAATTTATTTGGCGGCATGGCATGGCACTCGGTCCTTCAGCGAATGTTTTCCCAACCTAATCTCTCGCTCTCTTCATCTCTATCCTCGCTCTCTGGTAAGTCATATTCAATACTTTCTTTTTCTTGCAATAAAAACAAATCAACAGCAACAAGTGCCTCCTGCAGCCGAAATGAAATCATTTAACCTCGGGGGCCACGCAGAAGCCGAGAATGGAACCCAAACGAAGGAGTGTAGCGCCACAAACGAAACGGGAAGGAGCGAATCGAAATAATATTGAACATGATTTATGCCATTTCACATTGCGCTTAAGAAAAAATATTAGAAAAAAACCTGCGGCCAAAAGCGATTCAATTTGTGGACAAAGGAGAAGCAGTAGTAGCAGGACGACGCATAGCTCTGGATGGCCTGAAGAACCAATAAAGTATCGGAAAAGTAAGAATGATGTAAGATGAAGCAGGACAGAAGGGAAAGGTATGATCGGAAATAGTTATAAAGAATAGAAAATTATTCAAGATACAGCACAAATATAGAAAAGAAGGGAGTTGTTAAAATATAAGGGTTGCATATCTGAATACGAGTAAATTTAATAAAAACCTAAACATGTGAAGGAAAGATAAAAGCTTGAAACGATCGAGGGGAAAGCCAGCAGAAACAATGCGAGAACAAACAGAATTCTATCTTTTAGAAAGTTTAAATATGGCAAAAATAGATTTAAGAGCATTAATCATCGATAAATTATAAAGGAAAAACTAACTAAAAAAAAATTTCACTCTACCTCATTGTACAATGGAATATACGAATATAGTAGAGAGAGTTTTTGGATCATTGGTGCCCATCCATTGGGTGAATAAGAGATCTCTACTAAAATATGTAAAAGACAAACGACAAATGAAAAATTATATTAATTTTCTGCGGAGCATGAGCCAAAAACTCCAACTCCAACTACCGACTTGCTCCTGGCGCCTGGCTACTGGCTCCTGGCGAGCACGCTCCAAAAGCAATATGGAAAAATCTCATAAACCCAAAGGGTTTCCAGGCATTCCGGCACGTTGGCAATTTATTTGGCGTGGCTCCTACTGCTTCTTTTCGTCTGCAGGGACAGGGAAAGGGACATGGCCAACTATTTAAAAGAACACACAATAGGAGAAACAGTACGGGGAGGCAGACCCAGGCAGAGGCGATTTGGGGCATGGTGGAGGCGTGATTAATGCCCGTCGTGGGCTTTTGTGCCTTCGTGTGCAAATTTCGTGTAATCTACTTTAAAGCCCGAGCATTGCATAATTTGAGGCAAGAGACCGAGACCTGGCCTCGAAGCACTTTCTCTCCCTCTCTCTTGCTGCCATTTCTGTTCCTGAACCACGGATTAGCTGGCCAGCAGGAGCAGCAAGAAGCTGGAGCAGAATAGAGAGGCTGCAAGATATAGGAGCAATATGGGATTGGCTCCGTGTGGGTGATGTGGTTGCAATCTCCCAGGCAACCGCCAGAGCTATGGAGTGTTATTAAAATCATATCTGACAGGCACATTTGTCTTTTGTAGTACTCTGTACCTGTACGTTGTACTTGTTACCTGGTAGGTGGAAACTGGAAGATGGGCTTAAATTGTGGCTGGTGGAAGTTAAAGCAGAGCCAAAGCAGTGCTCTATATGAGGCTAAGAAATAGGTTAAGTGGCGCTGCCGCTTTCGCTTCAGATGAAGTCCAGTCAAGAGTCATAGTGTCACAGTTTACAGTGATACATGATAAAGTGAAAGCTAAGGTTCAGGATAGGGAATTCAAGAAGGAACACACTGAAGAACAAATTGCCAAGCTCCACAACGTTGAGCTTTAAGTAAGGGAAGTATTTCCCAAAAGAAAGAAGATTATTACCCAGCCTGAATAGTCGAGTAGTCGAGTCGATATAGCCATGTCTGTCTGTCCGTCTGTCCGTCCCGATGAGCGTCTAGATCTCAGAGACTACAAGAGGTAGAGCAAACAAATTTTATATCCTGTGACATCACACTCTTACAAGTGTACATATTTCGAAATTTTCCCAAAATTACCCAAAATCCAAAACAATTAATTTATTGATAAGAGAATTGCACGATATTTTATAAGATTTTTCATTTGTGTCAATACAATGAAAATTCCTGAAGATATATCGGCCTCAAGAATAACCCTTTAGACTGCTTCAAAAGTACGCCCACAGGGAGGAAGATAAATCCGATTTGACGGGCTTCCAAATCGCTGGACTATCGTTGGAGGGGGCATGGGCATGAGCATAAAATTGTCAGGCAGCCGCATAAACATTCCAGCAATATGGTGACCCCGACCACAGACTTCCGGTTTACAACTCGCACTTTGAAAGAGAGAGGGAAAGAGATGGAGATAGAGAAAGCGAGAGATGGTATGGGGATAGGGCGAATGTGAGCGAAAGAGAAGGTTGTCGCGGTGTGTCCTTGTCGTTTGCTTTTTGTGTGTTGTGGTGTCGTGTTGCGCGGTTTCCCTATAGTGGTCGTAAACAATTTTTACAGCCCCAACATTTGGTGGCGCTTTGGCAGCCCTTACCCCGTGTATTACCAGCCGTCCTGCCTGTCAGTGGCCTGTGCCATTTTATTTATATTTTTATATTTATTGTGTTTATATATTTAAACACACAAAACGGCGCACAGCATTTTAGTTAACGCTTAGCGCCATTTCCACCTCCCCCGCATTTCGTTTTCAGCCAAGGCCAAGTGGCAGTCTATGGAGGCGGGTGGATGGTATGAGCCATGCAGAGTACGGGAGCACGGCTGTAGCTGACGCTAAGTAGTTGGAACCCCATATTTCCCCGCGACTCTCTCCAAAAGAAATTTTTGTTTGCCTCTTGCTGATTTTATTTGCTGCTCTTTTTCTACTTTTCCTTTCTCACTGTTCCTCTTCCCCCTCTCACTCCCTTACTCTCTCTTTTTAACTATTCAGCCCTCCCCCCTGCCACCTTCTCTATTCTCTGTTTTTCTAGAGAAAAGTTTGGCGCATTTATTTGCGTAAATGGCAGGCAGGCCCGCAAATCTTGTTGCAGACTTTTTGGGGCAGAAGCCATTCCGTCCTCATTCCGGCTGTACCCTGCCGTCCTCGTCCTGCCTCCAAAAAAGCGTTAATTTATGCATGTCACTGACAGCCAAATCGGACCATGAACGTTCCTGGTCCACGGAGGACCGTACAGATAAGGTTAAACTGTGTATAACGATTAACCTGGAAAAGAACTGACCGAGAAGTGGTCCATTGAATAAGAAGAAGTTCATTGAACTACCATTAAAGTTTAGCCCTTGATAAAAAAGAGTATATAAAAATGCTCAACAGCTTATGGAATAATTAAGCTTTGGAAGAAGGCTCTACAAGTCTCTAAACTATATGTCTTTGCTCCTGATTATTCCTGACGATATATTATCTGCCTGATGCCCTGAGCTTCCTTCCGTGATTTCCTATAGGGTATGTACATATCAGAGCACCACTCGAATTGACATTGAACATATTTTAGGCCACCCATCGGATCAGTCAGGGTGAGGAGGCGGGAGGCAGAAGCCAGTCACGGACTCAAGTGTCAGCGCCGTCTCTCCTGTCGCCTGTCGACGTCGACGTCGACGTCGACTGCTGCCTGTCGCCATTCTCATTCCTGTTTATTGCTTTGCACAACATTTTCTGGTTAAAAAAAAGGAAATGGGGAAATGTAAATAAAGAAAATGAGTTGCACAGAGCACAGAGTAGACAAAGATAAACAAAAATAGAATTGTCCAATTGCAGGTCCAATGTTCAGAGAAGAAGGGAGGCAGGAGGGAGAAAGAGACAGTGAAACCGATTCGACTCTGCTAAGAAGTTGGCATCGCCATTTCCATTTCCCTCCTCATCGTTGCGAAATTTATTTTCGATTTCTATCTGTTTTCTTTCCTCCCCTTTCCCTACCGCCTCCTACCCCACCATCATTGGCCTATCAATGTGGGCCCCCACTTTCTGTAAGTATGTATGTGTGTTGACAGTGGCAATTGCTTAAATAAATAGAGGAGCGAAACTCTGATGCGGATGCCGGAACCTTCTGGGTAAAGTCAACACATGTACAGAGAGAGGGGAGAGCCTCCATCTCCTCCCACACATATGTATATAAATTCGTATATGGAACGAATGCATTTCTCATATTTCTCATATTTTCAAATGAAATTCCATGCAGCGACAAAGAGAAATGAGCTCGGTGCCAGGCAGCCAAACAAATGATGGAGAGAAGCCTGAGACAGAGATGGGGATAGAGATGGAGATGACGATGGGAAATGGGGAATGAGAAAGAGCAAAAGAGATAGAGGTAGATGAAAGTATCTCAATATAAAACTAAATTGCTGGACGTACTTTGGAAAGGGGGTTTTTTTGTAGCGCCAGAGGTCAGGTGCGGAATCAATCAATATGTTGGGAGTACAATTAATGGGAAAGTATGGTACGTGAAATGAAAAAGACTTAAAGGTATTAAAAAGATGAAAAGATAGATGGATATATATATATAGATAGATAAATAGATAAAAACCTAGATCGAAAGATACACATGTCTAAGATATAAGATAAAAGCTGACCCGAAAACCAGAAACAGGTTGGAATCTGAATCCGTGCCGATGAGCACGCTGTTCCATCTATGTCATGATTGAGGGGGGGAACGTTGTGAGTTGCTGCTGTGCCCGCAACTCTACATTATACCCGATACGTAGTCAGTATGGCTCTCCCTCGGACGGCGACAATATTAATCTATTAATTATATAACAGACTCGGCAATCTGGTAGGTGTGGTCATTCTCTATGATGGGCGTTCTTAATTTTCTCGTATCTTCTAAATTGTGAATGGCACCGATTTCCGTTCTTTGTAGGGGCGGACGGAGGCGGGGAGAAGTTTTGAAATATACTTTTAACAGTGACTAACCACAGAATTCTGAATACAAAATATCGTGGCTCTAGCTCTTATAGTCTCTCTTATAGCTCCACAAATCCACTTTCAAATTTAATATACCCCTATACCCTTTTTCAGTATCAGGTATACCCTTATACCCTTTTTCAGTATCTGGTATAGGAAATATTTAAATTAAATTTCAAATATATTTAGATCAAATATTTTCACATCCATGGTACTATGTGCATAGCTGAAAACAATCTCTTTTTTTAATTTCACACCTTCACACGTATTGGTATCCCCTATCCTTAAATCTAAATGAAACTATTCGATTCTCAGGGAATTTTTCTCTGGGTGTAAGCTGGTTCTCCCACCTACCACTTTGACTGGGATTCGGCATCGCATTTTTATTTCCTAGGTATAGTCTTCGCCAAGAGCGTACCCAGGGTCTCGCGAAGGAGGGCGAGGCCGGATTTTTTTCCATGCATGATTTTTACACGTAAGATGATAATGTTATACAGTGGTGCTCATACACTTAAGCCACAAGAATTACACCAAGAATTTAAGCGAAAATCAAGAAAAGTTTTTATTTTGCAGCTCCCATTTTATGTCTCAAATTAGTTCTATATGTCAGTGTTTTAATAAAACAATAACCAAGTTATGAAAATATATAGTCAGCGAAATAATTAAAAAATCTGAAATCATCTCCAACCTGTCCTGCTCGTATACTTAAGCCACCTGGAAAAAAATGGTTAAAAAAGTTAAAATTTCCCCAGTATTCCTAGTATTTTTAGTAAAACTACTTTAATATTGAGTAGGATTACCTTTCTGCTTAAGAAAAGTGGAGCAACGCCTTGGTATTGAATCTACAGGACGTGCGCATTGTTGAGGGGTGATTTTCCTCCATTCTTCCTGTAAAATTCGACACAAATCCTTTTAATTGCTGTTTTTTTTTGGGCAACGACTTGGTTTAGAAATCCCCACAAGTTCTCTATAGGGTTCTGGTCGGAACTCTGCGGAGGCCATTACAAAACATTGATTCCCTCTTGGTTAAGCCACGACTTGACTATCCTGCAGCAATGTATCGGGTCGTTGTCCTGTTAAAATATCCAGGCAACTGGCAAATTATTGGCATATTCTCCAGATAAATTTTTACTCATAATGTCTCTCTACATTTCGGCATTCATAATACCTTGACCACCAGAAAGGATGATTCGGAATATCATATCAAATCAATTAAGAAAAAACCATTATTTTTAAAAATGCAGCGAAAACTAACTGAAAATTAACTTTTTTCTAAGAAGCAGAAGGGGGACACCTGCCTCCCGCTGGGGACGCCCTTGGTCTTTAGAGATTACAGTCACAACAGATGCAGGGTAAGGGTGTAAAATAGTTAATCCTCCTAAGTTTCCTACTATCTAGCATTACAAAAATATAGTTTTTAAAATGTGTGAAATCATCAACGGCACTTTTACGCTTTCCTTTTGTAAACATTGGTAGGAAAGCTTTTTGTTGCTCATAATATAATTTTAGGGCACTCGACTACGTAAACTTGAATATGTAAATTTTGACAACGCAATGTGTCATCAAAAGACAAGTCGATTGAGCCCTGTCTGTCCGTCCTTATCAGCACCTAGTGCTTAAAAACTATCAGACCTAGAGCAACGACATTTTATATCCGGACTTCTGTGATATGTTACTTTTACAAGTATATTTCAAAACTTCGCCCCGCCCACTTTCACCCCCACAAAGCGCGAAAATCTATGGCACCTACAATTTCAAAGATACGAAAAAACAGAAAACGCAGAATCGTAGAAAAACTATATCTTCTAGAGTGCAAAATCTGAACCAGATCATATAATTATTATAGCCAGAATCAAGAAAACAAATTCATTCTCTCTCGCTCTGTCTCTCTCCAACACACAGGTTTCATGGTCGGCTTTACCAATTGCAAAATGTGAGTTCAAGGATCTCAGCGAGTATACGAGCTAGCGCAATCAAAGTTTGGTATACACACTCCTGTGATATCGCCCCACCCCCTTCCGCCCCAACAAAGGACGAAAATCTGTGACATCCCCAGTTCTCAGTGACTATTAAGGCTAGAGTAACCAAACTTGGTATCCACACTCCTGTTAGATCTTACTATAAAACATGTGTCTTAAAATTTCGCCCCACCCCCTTCCGCCCACACAAAGGACGAAAATCTGTTGCATCCACAATATTGCACATTCGAGAAAACTAAAAACGCAGAATCATAGATAATGACCATATCTATCAGATTGCTGGGCGGATACCAAATTTGGTTACTCCAGCTTTAATAGTCTCTGAGATTTTTGAATATCCCCAGATTTTCGTCCTTTGCGGGGGCGGAAGGGGGTGTGGCGAAATTTGGACACGAAACGGTCAAGGTCCGATATCACAGGAGTGTGGATACCAAATTTGGTTGCTCTGGCTCTTATAGGTTCTGAGATCCTTGAACTCATATTTTGCAATTGACAAAACCGACCATGAAACCTGTGTGTTAGAGAGAGACAGAGCGAGAAAGAATTTTTGTTGGACGTTGACATGCAATGACTGCATCTTTCAAGAGGCGATGCAGTTACTGCACCGTCAAGTGGCCCGTGTGACACCAGCAGAAGGCTGTTACGCGCGGATCCCAGGCAAAACGCAGCCCTCCTCCCGCCCAACCGACCGAGGGGCGCTGCCGCATGACGCGCGGTGCGTAGCCGAACCAAACGCGAACATGCAAGAAAGATAGCTATTAGACTAACATTCGAGGAAAATTAGTACTAAACTTACTAAGAAACTAAGCATGCAATCAAAGTACAAATACCACTACAGTTACTAATTAATAGAAAGGTGTGTAAGGATTAATAATTTAATAAGAGGAAGAGAATTAGTGGTGGATATAATATGGTAGAGGGAATTATAATCCGAGCATAAGACCCTAAACGGTTCATGCAAGGAATAATTCGATCTACAAAGTGGAAGGAACAACGGTATAAAATTTCTAGTCAGTCTAATAGGAATCGTGAAGTTTATGCGGCTCAACAGATCAGGGCTGTCTATGTCACCCCTGATCAAGTTGTGCATAAATATCACACCAAGCATTTTTCTACGGTTAACTAAGGATGGGAGGTTTACTAATAGTAGTCTACTAGAGTAAGATGGGAGTCTTACACCCGCATCCCAGTTAAGGCCCCGCAGAGCAAAGAGTAAAAAGTTTTTCTGTACTGATTCTATACGGTCCTGGTGTACTTTGTACTGAGGGCACCATACACAGGAGCCGTATTCTAAGATCGGACGAACAAGCGAGGTATAGAGAGTCTTTGTTATATAGGGGTCGTCAAATTCCTTTGACCACCTCTTTATAAACCCAAGCACGCTCATGGCCTTATTTACCATGGTAGAAATGTGTTCGGAAAACTTTAACTTGGGATCTAACATAACACCCAGATCATCCACCAGGGTAATTCTCTCAAGAGAACCACCAAATAGGGTGTAAGGAGCCAACAAAGGGCTAGAACGATGAAATGTCATAACTTTGCATTTCGAGGCATTAAGGTGTAACAAGTTTGCACAACACCATGACTGAAAGTTATTGAGATCGGATTGCAAGCGAGAATGAAATGAAATGTCCTTGTACTGGACACAGAGTTTAACATCATCCGCATACATAAGTACTCGAGAGTATGTTAATACTGAAGGTAAGTCATTAATAAAGAGTGTGAAGAGTAAGGGGCCTAGATGGCTGCCTTGTGGTACTCCCGAAGAAACCTTTACTGGGAAAGAGAGGGAGTTTTTGAAGAGGACTCTTTGAGACCTAGAACAAAGATAGCTAGAAATCCATCTCAGGAGGTTGGGCGGAAACCCTAAAAGGTCAAGTTTATGCGCTAAAAGGGAATGGTTTACAGAGTCGAATGCTTTACTAAAGTCGGTGTAAATAACATCCGTCTGTAAGTTACCTTGAAAGCCTTTAATAATGAAAGAGGTAAACTCTAACAAGTTCGTGGTGGTTGATCGCCGCCTTATAAATCCATGCTGAGTTGGAGATATAAGTGACTTGCAGAGATGTTGCAAGTGCGGAGTTAAAACCCTCTCAAACATTTTAGGAATAGCGGATAACTTTGCTATACCTCTATAATTTTTTGCATCAGACTTGCTACCTTTTTTAGGTAGTCCACACAGAGCCTCGGCGCAGTACCTGAGTACACAACCTGGAACCCCGTCTGGACCCGGTGAAAACACCGGCTTAACTAGTCGAAGATCATGAAGTAGGGAACATTCATTTAACAAGGGACTGAAAATGCCGTTCGACCTCGGTAAACCGTATGGGTACGGATGACCAGAGTAGCTTTCCTCAGAATAGGTGGTTTGGAAGAATTGGGCAAAAAGATCGGCAATTGCCTGATCATTATTTGCCGACGTATTACAAAATGATAGCGAGGATGGGTGTGCGGACGTTCTACGCTTACTGTTTACGAAGCTGTAAAACTGTTTAGGGTCCTGAGAAAAACGTATCCTGCATCGAGATAGGTAGTTCTTATAGCATTGAGCATTAAGAACTGAAAAGTTTGAGCGAGCTAATACATAGCGAGAGTGAGAAGTAGGAGAACCCACTTCTTGAAAATTTTTATAAAGTCTTGATTTTAAGTTTTTTAGACTGGATAACTCTTTGGTAAACCAAGGGGTTTTCCAGATCTAGTCGGACAAGAAAGCGGGACACAAGAATCGAAAAATGTGCCAAGAGCATTGTAAAAAATGTTTGTGCCTTTTATGATATCAGTGCACAAGTACAAAGCGGACCAATCAAAATCCCTAATGAGGTTATTAAGCTTCGCAAACTCGGCTTTACGAAAGCAGCGGACACGTTCGGGCAGCCTACTCGACCGATCCAATACAGTTGGTCCTATATCTAGCGACACCTCGAAAGTAGGGTGGTAGGCGTCTTCAGGTATAGTGAGCGGAAGGGCTCGGGTTAACAACACTATGGTCGGATCCAATACAAAGCACAGATCAAGCAATCGACCCAAGGAATTTTTCACATGGTTGACTTGAGACAGGGATAGGTCAAGCAAGCCGTCAACAAAGTCATGTCGTGACATGGGCACTAGGATACTAGACTCGTTTACCGGAGACCAAACAGTTCCTGGCAAGTTGAAGTCACCAAGAACTATCATACGATCTTTATCAGATAGCGAGGAAGAAACAGCGGTTAAAGCGGACAAGTGCTGCTCATAAATTGAAATATCCGAAGAAGGTGGGATATACGAGCAAGTAATGAATATAGCGAAAGCGGGAAGAATCAGTTTTACACACAGGAATTCCAGCTCCTGTTGAACTTGGACTGTGAAGTGTTCCGACGTGAAGTAAGAGTCCACTGCAATTAGAACTCCCCCTGCCCGTCGAGACGAACGGTCCTTTCTAAAAGTTGTGTACCGACCTGCCAAAACCTCGGAATTAAGAATGTCCGGCTTTAACCAGGTTTCAGTAAACACAATAACGTGGGAAGCAAATGCAACACTATCCCGGAAAAGAATGCTGAGCTTACTACGCAAGCCTCTTACATTCTGATAGGTTACTAAAAGAGAAGTTAGTTTTTTGGAAAGGTGGAAGCAAGACGGGAAGTTGAGGAAGAGGAAGTTGAGGTTGAGGTTGAGGGTGGCACACTGGAAAGGTTTGGAAGGGATATGGGGGGCCTATTCTTCTTCTTAGCCTTAAACTCCTTCACCACCAAATGCTCCGGCCAAAATTTGGCGGAGCAAATGGTGTCAAATTGAGTTGGGGAGATGCTTATCTTAAACGAGGCTATCTCCCTGGCATAAGAGAAGTTAAATTTCTCCACCTTTAAACCCACGGCCTTTATTTTGCTTTGAATAAAAGCAATTACATCATTAGATGTGAGGTCAGGGGCCAGCCGTGAAACAAAAACTTGTCGTTTTGGTGGGACTCCCACCAGTGGTTTAGTCACCACAGGCCTAGTACCTGTGGTGGCAATATCCGGAGGTCCGGAACGTCTATTTACTGGTGGGATACGTATAGACGGGACAACTAGCGAACTTGCGGACACCACGGACACGGACGCTGCAGACGTACTTGGCTGCACATTCTCCGAGGCGATGAATTCGGCTACCGAATCTGCGTCGCCAGCAGCTGTCGTTGCCCTTGGAGTGGCAAACGAGATCAACTGCTGCACACTTGGAGTGGTCGGAGTCAGTTTTTCGGCGGCGCACGGCTGAGTGACGGTTGGCAATTGCAGATCCCGCGGAGTGACCTTTTTGCGCCTCGGAGACTCATTCAGCAGTTTTAAACCGCTAAACTGAGCCTCCATGGCTAGGAGCCGATCGTATTGGTTTTTAAAACCAACGGTCAGCTCCTTAAAGCCACTCCGCGTCTGCCTCATGAAAGCCACCATGTCTTTCTCCACCGCACGTCATGCCTCGCAACTGTAATGCAAGCCATTACGTTTGGCTATAGCATCACTCACGAGGCCAGAAAATCCAGCGCATTTTGCGTGCACTACGCTGTCGCAGAGCCAGCAGGGGACATTCGGCTGATCGTGGGTGATCTGCTTCTTACAGCTTTTTTTGGCACAGACCACAGCGTATTCCATTTTATTTTATTATTTATTTATATATATACTATTTTTTGCAAAACAAATTGGTATCAGACCAATGTGCCAGACAACGCTCAAAGCGGAATTGGTAAAAAAAAGAGAGCAGAGTGGAGAGCGGTTATAGCGAGAGCTACTAAGCAGAGAGCGCTATTGCTCAGAAAGTTTAAAGAGCGAGAGAGAAAGAACAGTTATTGAAGTTGAGGTGATAGCGAGAGAGTGATAAAACAACAAAAGCTACCAGACGAGAGTGGACTGCAATGCAATGTAATGCGTACTCACTCACTGCAACAACACAAACACAAGCACAAGCCGACGCCGAAAAATAAAAAGTTAAATAATGTTTTAACACAAATCAAAAGGCATGCACTCGCGTAATAGAATAGGTTTCCAGATTGTTGTCTGGTTAGGAAGTATAATTAGAATTTAGTTAGGAAAACACCGGCTGTTTATTCAAAACAAAAGGAAAAAATGCGGAGCGCAAAACAAAAACACGTCTGATCACTACGAAAGATACGAAAGATTGCTGAAATTGTGAAATTGTTTTCTTGATTCTGGCTATAATCATTATTCGATCTGGTTCAGATTTCGCACTGTAGAAGATATGGTCATCCTCACCGATTCTGCGTTTTTGGTTTTATCGTATCTTTAAAAATGTGGATGCCACAGATTTTCGTCCTTTGTGGGGGCGGAAGTGGACGGGGCGAAGTTTTGAAATATTTTTGTAGCAGTGACATATCACAGAAGTCTGGATCCAAAACATCGTTGCTCTAGCTCTTATAGTCTTTGAGCACTAGGCGCTGAAGGGGACGGACGGACGTACGGACGGACGAACGGACGGACGGACGGACGGACGGACGGACAGACGGACAGACAGACAGGGCTCAATCGACTCGGCTATTGCTGCTGATCAAGAATATATATACTTTATGGGGTCGGAAACGATTCCTTCTGGACGTTACACACATCCACTTTTACCACAAATCTAATATACCCCAATACTCATTTTGAGTATCGGGTATAAAAAAAATTAGAGTGGGGAACCATATTTATAAAATTCTTGGCTTAAATGTTTGCTGGATAGGCATTTTTGGTCTGGCCAAAATAATAAGTACACTGGTGTTATTTATAAATAGGTATAGGGATCTGAGGCTGTTTTTCTTGTCATGGCGTTGAGCCGGTACATCGCATAACTGATCCTGTGATCCAATTCTGGTATAAAAATATATTGACAGACATTATGCAACCTTATGCTGAGGAAAACAAGCCCTTGAGATGGGTCTTTCTACAGGAAAATTACCCAAAGCACACCTCAAAGGTTGGGAAGGCTTGGTCTACGGGAAAAAATGTAAACGTTATGGATTGGCTAAGTCATTCTCCTGACTTAAACAGATTTGAAAACCTTTGGGGTGACTTGAAACGTCGAATTGGTAAAACTGATTTTCGAAAAGAAAAAGAATTGTGGAGAATTTCTGCAAAAAACGCGGTGTGAGATTCCAGTGGAGACTTTCCGCAAACTTATCGCTAGTATGCCAAGAAGAATGGCCGAAATCATCAAAAATAAGTGTTGCTATATAGGATACTAGTAAAAGATTATAAATTATAAGAAAAAAGTGGAAAAATTTTGATACGCTTTTAGTTTTTCGCTTTGGAGAATTGCTGTAATTATTATTTTGGCCAGCCCTTATTTATGATTTTAAGGTTTAATCGGTCATAAAATATATATTTGAAATGAAAAATGCTTATGATAAACATTTTTATAGTCTATTGTAGGTTAGAAAACTAAAAGTAAATTTGATTTTTTAATTATTTTTATAGGACGTGAAAGAAAGCTCATAAGCGTGTAGTTATTATTTTGGCCAGTAGTGTACATATATGCCTTTTTTATTTGTATTCCGTCTACTTGTGGCGGACATCTACTTGTTTCTTACTCTCAGTCACAAATAAATACCGCAACGAATACTTATAATGTTTCTCATCTCAAAAGTTTCGGAATAATGGCCGCATGGATATTGCTTATTACTGCGCTTGTGGCCCCCAATCTACGAGGATTTCTCCAAGGCTTAATTTATATGATCTTTAATATAATGTGTCAATAGCAATCAGTACAGATTTCATAAGTAAATTCGGAAGACTTTACTGACTACGCGGTGTAAATACTCGAAGTGCTTGCTGACGTTGTCGGCCAACTTCTCCGTGAGTGTCGATTACGAACCAACACGCTTGCCTCCGTTCCAATTTTCTTTTTATACCCGATACTCAAAATGAGTATTGGGGTATATTAGATTTGTGGTAAATGTGGATGTGTGTAACGTCCAGAAGGAATCGTTTCCGACCCCATAAAGTATATATATTCTTGATCAGCATCAATAGCCGAGTCGATTGAGCCATGTCTGTCTGTCCGTCTGTCCGTCCGTCCGTCTGTCCGTCCCCTTCAGCGCCTAGTGCTCAAAAACTATAAGAGCTAGAGTAACGATGTTTTGGATCCAGTCTTCTGTGATATGTCACTGCTACAAGAATATTTCAAAACTTTGCCCCGCCCACTTCCGCCCCCTCAAAGAGCGAAAATCTGTGGCATCCACAATTTCGACGATACGAGAATTCTACGCAGAATCGTAGAAGATGACTATATCTTCTAGAGTGCAAAATCTGAACCAGATCGTGTAATTATTATAGCCAGAATCAAGAAAACAATTTCATTCTTTCTCGCTCTGTCTCTCTCTAACACACAGGTTTCATGGTCGGTTTTGAAAATAGCAAAATATGAGTTCAAGGATCTCATAACCCATAAGAGCTAGAGCAACCAAATTTGGTATCCACACTCCTGTGATATCGGACCTTGACCGTTTTGTGTCAAAATTTCGCCAGACCCCCTTCCGCCTCCGCAAAGGACGAAAATCTGGGGCATCCACAAATCTCAGAGACTATTAACGCTTGAGTAACCAAATTTGGTATCCGCACTCCTGTTAGATCTCACTTTAAAACGTATATCTCAAAATTTCGCCCCACCCCCTTCCGCCCACACAAAAAACGAAAATCTGTTGCATCCACAATATTGCAGATTCGAAGAAACTAAAAACGCAGAATCATAGATAACGACCGTATCTATCCGATTGCTGAATCTGGATCAGATCAGATAATTTTTATAGCCAAAAGGAACTAATCAATTTGCACTGGCTACGCAGCACCCGACGTCAAGCTCAGACTGATTTTCTGTCTCTCTCGCACTCTTTGTCGTGTCGTTTAATATTAGCGGCGTCTGCCGGAGGAGAGCCATACTGACTTAGTATCGGGTACAACTGTAGAGTTGCGGTGTCCGCAGCAACTCACAACGTTCCCCCTCGTTTCATTTTGTGCCCCTTGCGATGAAGAATCGCGCAATTTTGACATGCTCACAGCCACATTTTCGCTATCTTGTAAGATTCGTTCGTCTGTTCTTTCTGCAGTACTTTTTTGCGATCCTTCGACGGCTCTTTGAAAATCGGTTTTCAAGAAATTGAAATTTGTATAAATGACAAAATCTTTGCTTTAATTATTATTTGTATGATATTTGAAGCCTAACTTATAATTTGTTAGCCAACTTTATTTCAAATTACTTCGTAGATTCCTTCAGACATCGAATCTTATAGGGACTGCCATTCCGAAATAATTAAACATCTTAAAATTTTCAACCACATTTCTATAAGTTACGCAGAGTTATTCCCATAAGATCGCGGCAAAACAATTTTGGGTTTTAATCCACTTCTTAATCACACGAGCGGTATATGTATGTTGAGAAATTATCTTGTTGAAATGACCAATATAATTAACAAAAAATGATGACAAAAATAATGCCAAATGTATGGATCCCCACATTCGGATGATACTCGTGCCAATAGGGACCCAAAAAACCGACATCAATCGGATCCACTCCGGATGGCATTTTTCCCCCCAAAGCGGATGCGAAATGACATCGGAACTGAGTCTCGTATTGGAACTGAGACTGGGACGGGAGCACCTCTTTTGTTTTTGTTACTGTAATCGGCTTACGGAATTGTGCTTAATAAACATTCCATGAATGTTGCTATCCATTCGACGAATCGAATGGAATTCCATGGCGTTCTCTGGCATTCAATTATTCAGGGAATTCTCCGATTATGCGGCTCCCTTGCCCAGCACTTATTTATTATGCCCATGCCGGAGACCGGAACAATGAAAGTAGCTAAAAAACAAAACAAAAAAACGAGCGGAAACGTTGTAAGCCGCGGCAAGGGCCGCGTCTCTACTTTATACCCGATACTCTGTCAGTATATATGTATGTGAGCTTATGATTTATGTAATTTATACAATATATTTTATGTGTCGTTTGGTATCGCTGCTCGCAAAAGGGACAAATTGATTTTTTGACAAATAAAAATTTATAAAAATCGGTCAAATCTTTTGGGAGATTTTTAGTTTTCTCGGCAGAATTAAAAAATAACTTGATTCAATGTGATATCACCGGAGCACAAAATGTTGTTGCTCTAACTCCTATAGTCTCTGAAAACTAGGCGTCAAGCAAGACGGGCAGACGCACAGATAGACATGGCTATATCGACTAGTCTCGGTCGAAAACACTTCCTTCTGGGTGTTACACGCATCCACTTTCACCACAAATCTAATACACCTCTATACTCCTCGAGTACCGGGTATAAAACACTTGCCAATATACCCGTAAAATAATAAACGAAAATAGCAGGAAAATGCAACGAAAATCGAGCTATAGAGATTTTGGATCGATAATTTTTTGGGATCAATTTGACCTTCGATAAAAGCTTGCAGATTATTGAAATAACCCAATACATTGGAATATATTTCAATATTTAAAATAAGCAAAACGTCACATAAGAGTATATTCCTTTGGATTCCTTAGTGGTTGCCATTTTCTTGTTATCCTCAATAGTTAATTATGAGAATTATACAAATTTCGTAAAGTTTTACATAAATCGATTCGTTAACTATGATCAATTTAGCAATTAAATCGGCTAGTCGGGGAAATATTTCTCTGTTATGCAGAGCAGAAGCAGGATGTTGAGTAGCAGAACGGAGAGCAGGAGCTGGAGCTGGGGAAAGCGTGTAAAGGTGGACAGGTGAGGACTTGCGTCGCACGGCGACATATGCAATTATTTTATTTATGCTCAAGCGCCGCGGTGCCGTTAGCCCGGAACACACACGTGCATAATTCACGGCTTACATGCACGTCCACCTGCCAATATTTGATTTAAGCAGAAACAGGCACAGACTGGCACATCCTGCACATATGCGATGAGAAAATCCTTTTGGTTGGTGATCACAGGTAAAGGCCATCACTTGTACATTGTACTGGATAAAGAATCGTTCTAGATGATAGTCAGAATATGCAAGGAAAGGGCACTAAGGGAGTGGAAAGTGAAGAGATAATCCATATAGGTATACTAAAAAACAAGTTAAGAAATGGATGGATATCATGGATCACGGATGGATATCTAGAAACATGTGGTGTAGTCTATACATGACTCCATTAACCACCAATATCTACTAGACACTGCCATATTCGTACATCAATCTTTTATCAATACTACACATTTCGGGCTAGCTGTTTCGATTAATTACATATCAAATTATCGATATGTGCATAAAAGAATGATCTGGCAGGTGGAGTCTACGACTAAATGACCAAATGACACTGCAAAGCCAGTGCGTTCGAATAGTTATCGTTCAATTATTTTCCCGATTGGTCAAAGGGAAGAACAAAAAAATATTATATTTGATTTTGTAAAGCTTTGGAAAACTTTTCACCGGGCTCGTTTATTCATGTTATCCAAGGCCATCTTAAAATCTTTGAATTCTGCCACCTCATTTCGTATAATGCGCCACGGTGCCCCGCCTCTACGCGGACACGCACTCGTCTTGCATTAAGTTTGAATTATGAATTTTTATTTGAACTTCCTCGGCGACGATTTTCCGCACTTCCCATGTCCCAGCTTTTCTTTTCCTCTTTGCCGAAGCGTTATTCCTGTGCAACGTTTCAGATTGGCGCTGGTATTTATTTAATGGCTCATACCTTTTGCCACAGCATGGCTCTGGCATGGCACGGGACCCGGGGCGCCACAGCTTGGCTTTAATCCTTGGCTCCAGACCCCCACAAACCAGTTCCCAGTACGGACTCCTGGCCATAACTCACAGGTGCAACTGGCGGCGGTGGTGGGCAAATGAAATGAAATAATGAAAACAATTTCAACGCCCGTGCATTGAACTGCAATGCCATGTCGAAGCCCTGATGGCTGGGGGGGCCGGATGGGTCCCGGATTGGATCCGGGATTGGTCAGGGATTGGGAGTAGGCGAAGCTAAGGGCCGCGGGACATGGACTTGGGGGCTGCAGGAAAAACAAAGAATAAACAAAACTCTATGGCCAAAGACCTATTAGTTATGCTACATGGGTTTTATGGGTCTTAAGACTTGGGCCACCGCCGGACAGCCCAGACACGAACAAGCACAGAGGCAAAACCAGAGCCCCGTAAACGAATCGAATTCCAGAACTACACGAGAGGACAGGACATTGCCCAAAGTGAATTGAGAAGTGGGGTACAGGGAAGTCGTGGGCCGCTTGATCCCTTCGATTAAAATCATCCTCAGTCTAGTCTCTCCGGGCACCCCTTCATTACTTGGACAGTTTATGGCAGTCCCTGATTGCACATAAACCCACCTTTTGACGTCGTGCGGCCCAGTCGACGAAGAACTTTAACTTGTTCTTATTCCCTTCAGGAAATGGCCAGAAACAAAAACGAAGCTGAAAGTCGCATTTCTTTAATACAAATTATAGTTTTTATTATAGGAAAATGTCGTCCGTTTATCCATTTTTGAAAGCAAGAGGAAAAGAATGATTTGATTTTGTTCATATTTCACTTGAAATCAAAAGTAGCTGTCTTTCCCATGGCCTTGATAAAGATTTATTTGCATACATTTGTTCCTGTTGGGAGCAGCTGGCCTCTTCCGACCGCTTGAATAAAACCGCAAAAATAAGCTCGAATAGGTATAGACTTAAACAACTGGCTTTATTCTTAACGATGTCCAATTAAGGATAATTACAGCCGTGTTCGGCCCATGCTCGAACAACAAAGCATACTCTTCGATTAGCTGCTCGCTACCAGCTAAGAGCAACTAAAAGCGAACTACATACATATGGTAGAAGCAGAACGACCTGCGCAAAGAGCTTGTTGCCAGCTGATGCTCCGAACATTAGTCTTCGATTACGCAATAGACCATCTTAGACATTATTATATTTCCCCCTGGGACTATTCCTCAACCGCATTACAATTAATGTTAGCACCCAAATTAAATTCTAATATTACAATATATAATAATAATAAAATATAATTTAAATTTAGTAAATAATTTAATTTATAAAATAAATTAACACCGCTTTTAATAATTCGGATATTTCTAGTATAATCCGGCATCATAACAATAGTCAGCCGAATTAATCTCCATTTGTTACAATATTTATTCAAACTATTTACTTTAAGCATATCCCAAAAAATATGAAACTTATAATTAATATTCATAATCAGGCAGGCTCCGTTTTTCATTTACTTTTGCGGACTACGTTTTCAGCCAAAACGTTTCGTTTTAAGGTTCTCCAGTTTTCACATATTTTTGCTGTTTGCACCAAAACGAAAATTGTTGTTGCCCTGGTCAATTTTTTCCGAGCCAAATTTGAGGTTGGGTTAAAATAAAATTATTTAGAAAGAAAGCAAAAGTTAAATTACCCTGATATAGGTGTCAAGTTTATGATAATGCATCAATAAGTCATCTATTTTTTTTTTTCCTTTGCAATTAAGGGTCGTTTCATTGTATAAAAAGCCGTTTACTTTTCATTTTGTCAACGAAAATGTTTTCGCTTTGAAAACGAATAAATCTTGTGGAATGTGAAAACGGCTCACGTTTTTTATTGTATGTGTATTCAAAAGTAAATCGAAAAACTTTTGTGAATGTAAAAACTGAGTCTGGCTGAAAAAAAACGAGCGACATTTCATTTCTATACTTAAATAATTTTTTTTACATTTTAACATACAAGGGCGTATCCAGTATTTCTAGAAGGGGGAGGCAAATTTGATTTCTCATAGCATAATTATCGTTTCTCTTAAGCTAGATTGACACCAATTAGATACACACAAATCATACTTTAGCATTATACACCTCTTACTATTACTGCACTGTTATCACTCTCTTCAATTAAAATGCTCAATACAACAATTGCCCTGCGTGCACCCAGCATGCAGAATCATATATGATTGCATATGATTGTAGGAATCATGATTGGAAGGAAGTTGTTGTAGAATTGAGGACAACCAGCCTCCAAATACGGATAGTACTTTACTACCACAATCAGAGCTCTTACGCATAGCCCCACTCAACACATTTTGAAACCACCCAGAACATCGAATCAATGGGTCATCTGCCGTGCAGACATTTCCTTACATGTAATAGAATCTTTTTGTTTTTCGATGCCGAAAGAGGCTGATGAAGTCTTGTTTTAGAGATAATTCCTTCTGAGTGCCAGCTGCGCTCAGTATGGTTTTTCAACTACCAAAGTTCGTTTTCTTATAATTAGGCAAGAAACTTAATGAGCAGCCAACGTACCTGGTATTGTACCAGGACCAAGATCCATTTAAATTATTATAATTATTATTATAATAATTGTGGCTATAGTTTCTGCATTCAAAGCATGCAAGTCTATGAAGGCCCGCAACTCTTCAATAATTGCATTGGGACTTGGTAAAAAAATTACTAATTCGAAAATCACGTCACATGATTAATAACAAAAAGAAACTTGGAAAAATATGCAACGTAAATTAAATAAAAATTGTTTTTCGAATACCTTGGTTACATATTTATTATTTAAACTCATTTAAAATCGCCTACTTTCGAACTGCATGGTTGTGTCCTGCTTCCACTTCACCTTGTCCCGGTGCCGCTGCCTTCTTGAATGGTCACGCCCACAACGGAGCGGAACAGAAAGGGGCGGAACGGAGCGGAGCGGAGCACACACACACACAAATGTACGAAACGAAAGAAAAGTGGAGTAGAAAAGTAACACATTGCTTTCCATTTCCAACACACTTGAACATGCTTCCGCACTTAGGCGTGAGCGAGCGATTGAGGGGGGATGGGGCGGAAGCGGTTGCGGATGAGGATGTGGAAGCTGTGAAGATGTGTGAGTGACACTCGAGCTGCATTCGTAGCCCCACCAAAAAAAACCACCCTCCCCCCGAAACTGCCACAGCCCGCCCGCCCAATCATCAAGTGTGCACTTCACACGCCTACTAGGGCTCATATTACTTACTTAGTTTGCCTTTTAGTCCTAATGAAGCCGTCTCTCCACCGTGGGGCAGCAGATAGATCCCCCTTCTCCTCCGGTTCCCCATTATCAGGATGAAGAAGGATGAGAACGGCGGATGCCAGCAGCAGGAGGACTGCCATCAGGTGGCCTTCCATAATACGGATCCATGTGAATACCCTTTTTGAATTCGACAAAAAAATAAATGTACACTATTGATTTAAGATTTCCTCAAAGATCATTTTAGTACGTATATTGATGTTTGTTTGATGTACATTCTACACAGAATACATATATTTATTCCACTCAATTATATATCTCATTTATGTGGCATATTTCCCTCGTTTTTGGAACTCATTTTTATGCAGAATCTTTCTACTAATCCTTAATGCACTGTAAGAATCATTATGTAAGAATCATATTGAATTTATTTACATCGTTGCATTCGGTGCAGAAGCGAACCCCCACTGCCTCAAGACAACAACAACAAATTTACATCAAAACCATAATCGATTTACTTTGTTTTTCCATCAGCAAGGACACACGGGAGACCCGGCATAATGGCTCCACTGCACTCTCCAAACCCACACTCAGATCCAAATCTCCCTCATTCCTCCTTTCAGAAACCATTCAGACCCAAATTCCCGATGTGGGGTGGTGCCCCCAAAAAGTGCCCCCCAAGGTGTACGCAGAGCAATGCGCGGACTGGCAGCTGAAAATTTAATTACATCACAATGGAATGGAGAGATAAGAAGATAGAGACAAAGAGAAGAAGAGACAGAGAGGGCAGTGGAGGGAGTGGAGATGTTCGGGCATGGGCGAAGACAGCGCCACATTTTCCACATTAACGAAATGCTTTTAATTGTGCACTTAACGCTCGTAAAATGTGATTTAATAGTTTCTGCGAATGCCAAAGTCCAGGGACAAGGGGCAAGGGACAGGGGGCCAGGACAGAGGCAGGACAAAGGCAGGCAGACGGCAACGTCCTTCGTCCAGCAAACAGCGGCGGAATAGGAAGTGAAAGCGGAAGTGGAAGTTGCTTGCCTTAGTTCCCATTTAACCTTAAGCACAAATACACAAGCACACAGTGACGTCTGCTAGTCCTCTTTTGGGGGCTGCATAGGTGCGCGGTGCTTATCGAGGACGCCACATCTGTGGGGTCGCTTGACTTTAGGGAATTCCGGGAAAACAGCAGGCAAACAATAAAAGCCACCAGTTGGCCTCGGAGAGGAATGGGGAATGGCACTAGGACTAAGACTCGGGCTCTCTAAAATCAATACGAATTGCTCGGTCACGTCCCCCTCCTCCTCCCGGTGTACAATGTGTGCTGGCCATTTAACCACTTAGAATAGGAGCCGAAGCAGAGGGCAGCCAGTGGCTATTGTGACACCAACAAGCGGACATGGAACGGAATTTGTGTTTCTCTTCAACAGCAAAGGCTGGCGACATGAATCCGCTCCCCTGGGTGGAGGAAGGGCACTGTGGCAATTGATGGGACATCTACATCTAGTCAATCAATTTTTTGATTGAATTCCTTCCAAAAATCCTGTTTCAGTTTCGGAAAGCTCTTTATTTATCCTCAAATACAGGGAAACCACGGACCAGGTTGCAGACAACGGAAAGGTTTTCGATTGGAAAGTAGTACCCGAGTAGGCGTAAATATCTGAAATTATGTGGTGTCGAGTAAGGAACGATTTAGTCCGATAACTTGACTATTGAAGCCTCAGATCCAATTAAAATTACAAGTGTCACAACAACAGAGTCTAGAATACCTCTAAAGAAAGCCTTCCTTTGATCACTAGAAGCACATGCCCATTGCGTCACCACCTTTTTGTATGACACTATGTGTTTCCATAATTACGCTTCGAACCAAACCGACTTTTTCTGATAGATTTGGGACTTTAAAAATGTTTAATGAATTAATTTTTTTTTATTGTATGGTTATCATTACAAATTTCAAAAAAGAACGAGGTAAGAGTTGTGTCTCGTTTCTATGGCCGCGACTCTACATTTATACCCGATACTCAGTCAGTATGGCTCCTCTCCGCCAGAGGGCTCACACATTGCGTAGCAAGTGCAAATTGATTTGTTCTTTCTTGATTCCTTCTGCTTGATTCAGATCCGGCAGTCTAATAAATATGGTCATTCTCAACGACTCTGCATTTTTGGTTTTTTTGTATCTTCAAAGTTTTGGATGCCAAAGATTTTCGATCTTTGTGGAGGCGGAAAGGGGAGTGGCGAAATTTTGAAACAAACTTGATTTAGTGTGATATCACAGAAGTCCGGATACAAAATTTCGTTGCTCTACCTCTTACAGTCTCTGAGAACTGCCCCCTTACAGACTTTGAGTAAGAAAACCTTCGGGTATAAAAGCCATACCGTGAAAACGAAACCGTAATTCATCAAACAAATTTAAATTTAAAGTCTATCAGAATAAGGCGGTTTGGTTCAAATCGTAAATAAAAAGTGCAACTTTGTTGCCTAGTGTAATAGGACAAGCAAAAAACCATCTAAGATTTTCATTTGGTTCATGGTTTTTGGCTGCCTTGTCCATGGCTTCCATGCGACTGACTCCCCATTGGGCGGCAATTTCCTCCACCTCCAGAGATATGGGCCAGTGATTATTTCGTTTACATTTACATTTACACCAAATGCAGCCAAATGGGAACGCCAACTAGGAAGCCGTTTGGGTCCTTCGGCTCGTGGGGAGTGGAGTGAAGCTGTCTGGCTGGCATTTCTGGTGCTTCCATTCGGTTGTTGGTCGTTTGGCATTCGCATTCCCATTCGCATTCGCTTTAAGATTTGTCATTTATGATAAGCTGTTCTGCCTGGAAAGAGGGCAATCGTTTAGCAGGGTACCCAATCCACAGAGCGTCGAAAGATTCGATGAAAGTTAAGCCAAAGTGGAAGCTCGGAATGCAAAAGTTCTCTATGGAGAACCTACAAGTATATGATGCCCGAAAAATAGAGGAATGGAATAGTTTCAGTTGGCTGGAGAAAAAAAGAGAGCAATTAAGCCTAGATGAATTTAGTGATGGCCTCACCACATCTGCTCTCTTTCGTCATTATGCATGCAAACGTACAGAACAAGAAGAAATTACTTAAAGGTGGTGTTGTCTGTTGTGGTGGAGACCATCCACTTTTCCACTCGCTCTCTCGGCTCTCAGAGAGACAAGTTCTATAAAGCGATAGCAAACGTTTTACGTTCTGAACTCTTTGTTTGTTATTTTTTCAGCTGACAGGAAAGAAAATATTTTCTAATATTTCTATTAAATATAACGAAATAATTAAAAAAAATTATAATATCATTGTTAATTAAAGTACATAGTACATGTATGAATATCGTTAAAGAAGTAACAAAATAAGAAAGTTCACAACTTTAGCGTTGATGAACATATTGTTCTGGATAGGCAATCATTGTGATGCAGTTTGTTTTGGTTTTATGCATTAATTTTAGAAAAAGAGTGTAGCAATGAAAGAATAGAAAAAATAAATCTTCGTGCATAGCACGTTCAAGTTTTTTTACACTGATCTTTAAAAGTTTAAAAGCAACCACATGGTTGATCTAATTGTAAGTGTTAGACTGTGAACTGTGTTTTCTCTATGTACATATATTATTTGCAAAGCTAGTAGAAACGATATTGAAGTTTTTCCATGCGTCGACCGTACACTTGATGGCAGTACTGTTATGCTGACCTATGCCAAGTATTCGAGTATTTGTTTTGCTTTGCTTAGTCTTAGTCTTGTTTGATGCAGTCCCTCACGACAAACGAACAAGAAATTTTAGAGGTACACCAAGGAAAAAGCAGTGTATACTTAATATTTATGAAATGCTAAAACCAGTATACCTAATATGATAAAAGCTTAGTGGGAAATGAAAGCCTGTTTAACTGAGCACAGGCGATCAAAATTTGGAGCAATCGTTGATGAGGCTGCTCTCATCTCTTCATTGATCGTCGCCAGGCGTTCTCTTTTTGTCAATTTAATAGTAGTGAGTAGAAAATCCAAATTCGCATAAGTAGGTTGTGGCAACAGCACGCCTTGAAATCAATGGAAAGCAGCCAAAACGCTGCTAGCTCTAATTCGGAAAAACTTTGGTCAAACAGTAAAATAACAGTTAATTTTTTCCGCTAGTAGCTTCAAGTGATTTTGGAAACATTTAATTTCTACCATTGACAGCGTGGCTGATCCATAACACCAACAAAGAACGAATATCTGTGGGATGCACAATTTTGAAGATACGAAAAAATCAAAAACGCAGAATCATAGATCAGATTATTTTTAAAGCCAAAATGAACAAATCAACTTTCAGTGGCTACACAACGCCTTCCACGAAAAAACTCATTCCTTCTCTCTCAAACATTCTCTCTCGTGCAGTGTGCGACATCTAGCGGAGGGAAGCGAGATCGCAACACATACATACGGACTGAATATCGGGTACAAATGTAAATCCGCGGCCTTGCCAACCGTCACAGCCTTCGTTTCCGCTCGTTTAGTTTGTAAATCGGAGATAGCACTTTTTCGTGAGAAAGCCATCGTACGAACAACGTATGAAACAGAAGTGACCGATGATCTGCTCCCATTTCCTGACACTGCACTAACTAAAGTAAACAGACGAGAGTTCAGCGGTCGCGCCTATTGTAATTATTTGTTAATTACAACATATTGAAGGACAAACAGTTCATCAGGTAGAGACTTCGTCATCAGTACTTCCCTGTGTGAAGAGAAATGTACATTTTGAACACTAGAGTTTTTTTTCAATTGTACCATTCTTAATTATGGTCACTGAAGTACTGGTCTGTTACGTTGAATAATTCTTTTCCTGTGGCATAACCAGGTTGTGGTAGACAAAATGAAAACTGTTATTTTAAATCCGTCAGTGTACCTCACTTTTTTTAATTAACTTTGGTTCAATGTCGCTAGAAAAATGGAGATGGTATCTACTGACGATAACTTGCGAGCATGGTGATCCACGCGGGTGAGGCTGCCCCGCCCCTCGTGCAACAAAGCGCCTAGCCCGTATAGCCAACAGCTATATTTATAACGGCTGGATTTATCTTCGAAACGACTCTTGTCATCATTTCGATGTACAAGTCTATGATTTGCTCGATACTGTCGATATGGATATGGATAAGTTAGGGGGGCCTTCGCTATTGACTAGGCAAGCTAACCTGAGGGCCTCTGGTTTCATTAGTAATCTACTAATCTACTTCAAGTTTATATCCGGAGTTGCAGGAACATTCTGGTCCAATGTTGGACCTTCTATCCACTCGGACGTCGATTTCTTATTTTTGCAATAAGGCAGCCATGCGGAAGTATGGCGGAGTTGCCATTGGATAAAAATTGAGATATCATTGAATTAATCAAACCCGTGAGGATGATCTTTAGTTGGCACAGGAAATCGATGCAAAGAAATACAAGTTTTTATACCCGATACTCAAAATGAGTATTGGGGTATATTAGATTTGTGGTAAAAGTGGATGTGTGTAACGTCCAGAAGGAATCGTTTCCGACCCCATAAAGTATATATGTATATTCTTGATCAGCATCAATAGCCGAGTCGATTGAGCCATGTCTGTCCGTCCGTCTCTCCGTCCGTCCGTCTGTCCGTCCCTATTAGCGCCTAGTGCTCAAAGACTATAAGAGCTAGAGCAACGATGTTTTGGATCCAGACTTCTGTGATATGTCACTGCTACAAGAATATTTTAAAGCTTCGCCCCGCCCACTTCCGCCCCCACAAAGATCGAAAATCTGTGGCATCCACAATTTCGACGATACGAGAAAACTAAAAACGCAGTATTATCGTATTATTATGATCGTATTATTATTATAGCCAGCATCAAGAAAACAATTTCATTTTTTCTCGCCCTGTCTCTCTCTAACACTCACGTAACATAGCCGGCTTGGCTTAGAGTAAAACATTAGCGCCTAGATCTCAGAGACTATAAAAGCTAGTGCAACCAAATTTGGTATCCACACTCCTAATATATCGGACCGAAACGAGTTTGTTTCAAAATTTCGCCACACCCCCTTCCGCCCCCACAAAGGACGAAAATCTGGGGATATTCACAAATCTCAGAGACTATTAAGGCTAGAGTAACCAAATTTGGTATCCGCACTCCTGTTAGATCTCACTATAAACCGTATATCTCAAAATTTCGCCCCACCCCCTTCCGCCCCCACAAAGGAAGAAAATCGGTTGCATCCACAACATTGAGGGTACGAGAAAACTAAAAAGAATCATAGATAATGATCATATCTATAAAATTGCTGAATCTGGATCAGATCGGATAATTTGTATAGCCAAAAGGAACAAATCAATTTGCAGTTGTTACGCAGCGCCCGACGTCACGCTCAGACTGATTTTCTGTCTCTCTCGCACGCACTCTTTGTCGTGTCTTTTAATATTAGTGGCGTCTGCCGGAGGAGAGCCATACTGACTTAGTATCGGGTATAACTGTAGAGTTGCGGTGTCCGCAGCAACTCACAACGTTCCCCCTCGTTATAAATTTAATTGCGTGCCTTTTACTCTAAGAGTTCTACGAGATACCGAATAGTAAAGATATTTAACAATAATAAAGCCCTCAAAGGAGTCGCTTTAAAGAGGTTCAACTTGGAGTAGCCGCAGATTTACTTCTACACAAGATGATGGTCAACGTCCAGGGACTGCCAGGGCCATTTATGTCATCCTCCGAGGAGTCCATGAGGAGTCTTTCTCTCCTCGTGAAACCAAAGATGTTGGTAGAGCGGAAGGAAGATGCTGTGACATCTTCGTTTATGAGAATAGGGCGGCGCTTTCGGCGTCCAATGATATGCAAAAATGGCGAGCAGGCCGGAGGTTTCGTTTAGGTTGTTGCATGTTTAGACATGCGTCGCTAGCTGGCTTTGGCTGTACGTGACATTTGGCGGAAATGGAAGAGTAGCAGCAGTGGGTGGGCCAGCCAAAAGTACAGTAGGAAGGATAATCCAGAGATGAAGACTCTCCTTTGACTTGTTTGCTACTGTCAGTGCTTTGTGCTTGCGAATGCTTCTGATTTCTAACTATTTATAAGGATTTTCATTGAATTTTCGATACATTTATAAAGAAAAATGCCAAAATAGCATCTCCCATGGTTGCTCCCTTGGCTGACATATATATAATCTTGGAGGTACATAAGTGATTTTATGAAGAACGATACCTTAATAATCGAGTAATTTTGTACTCTTACCTTCCGTTAATTTTCCACGAAATTTTCCCATTCTATGCATTTACGTACTTTTCGGTGCGAAAGTGCAGGCATTTTTGTAAGCTGTTAGAAAATCTTCAATGCATTTTACTTGTTGGACTGAACCAAAACTACCATACACAGCCCAAATAGCCCATGAAATCTTTAAAATCGTCCAACGTGCTCGCACTCTGTATTCGGGTCTAATGAAATTAATCAAAAATCGATGGCACGCCTGACAAATGGCTCGCTGTGCCTTTGACTTTGACTAATGAAATTGCAACAGGCAGACGACTCGAGTCGCAAGTGCGAAGTGCTAATCAAGTACATGCCTCAACGCAAATGCCTATGGCACGACATCATTGCTTTAGTTGGGATCGTGTGTGAGTGTCACATTGAGAGGTATATTTAAGAAAGCAACCACAACAGAAGCTGC
The DNA here is from genome assembly GCF_003369915.1 of Drosophila miranda. Taxonomy (NCBI): domain Eukaryota; kingdom Metazoa; phylum Arthropoda; class Insecta; order Diptera; family Drosophilidae; genus Drosophila; species Drosophila miranda. Next base: position 29,890,370 of record NC_046674.1, read on the forward strand.
AATGTTATTTCATCCATCGATTGATTTGAACTATTTTCCAGTCCACTCTTTTTAAGCTTTTTGGCTTTAAGTATATTTTATTATTATTATTTATTATTACACAGTGAAACATTTTGTGGGGGGTAACATTAATCCATGGGGATAACATTCTCTCCTTTCCACTCCACTGAAGGAGTCTATTTCCATGACCAGAAATTCATTGATAATTGGTTCGATGCAAATTCGATTTTTGTTCGTCCATTGTGTGTGAAATGGGAGAGGTCCCCCTGAATCCCAGTCTATGTGTTTGGCCAGCCGTACGGGAAATATCCTGCTAATAATTCAAATGCCAGCTCCAGTCTCTGAGGGTCCGCTAACTCCTAATGATGCCTGCGGTTAACGATGCTGATGGCGGCTCTTAATTTGCTTTTCAGAGTGGGAATGATTCGAAATTGGGCCAACAATCCAGTCTGCCTCTCTGTTTCCCTCCCTGCTATCACGACAATGAAGTATGCAAAAAGTTTTCAATTAATGTTGATCAATTATAATCATCGAATGAATTAACATTGTTCAATTGAATTCTAGGAATTTCGGATAATTTAATTTGCCACTCGTACGAATCTGTTGCTCAGTTTGCAGACCTCTAGCTTAGCGGTTCTTCATAAGGTACCCATTTCGATTATTGTTTCAAAAAAGACATTCGAAACATATGCTCTTTTGAATGAGGCTTCCAGATTTACACGTTTAAATCAAGATCTCGCTGACGAATTTAATTTAGATGGTCCCCTAAGGCCATTGAAAATTCAGTGGACTAATAATGAGGTGTGGGAGCAGAGTGAGTCAAAAGTAATTAGTGTTTGTGTCAAACGAAAAATCAATCATCAAAATCAATTATGTTGAGAAAAGTTAGTCCTAATCTCCCAATTCAATCTCTAGATGTTGATTACACTAGTGAACAAAATTGAACTTTTTTTCCGCTGTGAACCAAACCAACTTTTTATCATAGATTTAGAGCTTTAAAAATGTTTAATAGTGTTTTTTTTCCTAGGTGTAATTTTTTTTTGTATAATTTTTAACTCCGAATTTTTTTAAATTTTTTTTTCAGAAATAGTGATTTTTGTCGTCTCTCTTTCTATCGCTCTCTTAATCTGTTGCGCTCTTGGTTGCATTAGGCACGCGCAAATCGGCCGCCTGCTCATGGATTTAGTCTGGACCTAGCACTGACTTCTGGCGCGACCCGACCCCCCCGTCTTAAATCTGACCCTGTCTGGAATCGAGTTAATGATCGAAAATACTCGTCGTGCTCTTATCGTAAACATAACTCGAACCTCTCGCTATTCGCTCCATGCTTTAAAAATAATATTTTGAGAGATAGAATTCATGGATAAACAGCATGCCCCTACCTTAAATTCCCTATGATTTAACTGAAATGGAACCATTGAAAGCAAATGGTATTCTGATTGGACCCAATTAGAGAGATTAATTATACTTAAAAGTGGAATATGTGGAAAGCATCCCAAAAGATAGCGTACTTGTTTTGAAAAAAGTGGAAAATAGATTATCGTCAGCTCCTGTTATAAAGTGGTAGAAAAGAAAAGTAGAAAAAAAAGTAGAAGTAGTAGAAAATAGACTAAAGACCAAATTAAAATTAATGAAGGTTATTTTGTCTTGATTACTGAATTGAATTTAAAAAGAAGTACCTGGCCAATGGGTAAATTAATAGAAACGTATCCATCTCAGGATGGTCGAGTTGGACGCTACGACTAAAAATGGAATTTATAAAAGTCCAGCTGTTAAGTTGATTAAATGAAATGTACGCTCCAAAAATGAAATGTAATGAAAAAATATTGCCACGAGTAACGCCAATACATTGGGAGGAGAATATTGCGAATCTTAAATTTTGTATGTTAACAATTTAATTTAATTTAAACTCAATAAATAGCGTATTTGAATGTGGTAATATTCATGGATTCGATAATGTTTGAGAAAATTTTGGATGTGAAAATACATCTAACAACTAAATAGGGAATACCCCAGATATAAATGTACCACATATCTACTTGCAATGAACACCCTGTGTTATGAAGACCTTTTTTAATAAAATGAATAATCTGTTCTGTTCTGTTGCAACCTTCTTACAACCCACACGTGTAATTCTTTCCACCTTTGTCATAATCCCAACAGAAAACATTTAAATTGGCAGCAAGTTTTTGATCGAAAAAGAATGTATGTGAATAAGAATATGAACTTAGAGCCATTAAAATGTTACTATAAAAACAAAATACATGTATTTTGACTACGAGTGTAAAATATTACTATAACGAGGGGGAACGTTGTAAGTTGCTGCTGCGACCGCAACTCTACATTTATACCCGATACATAGTCAGTATGGCTACATTAAACGACAAAGAGTGCGTGCGAGAGAGGCAGAAAATCAGTCAGAACGTGTTGACGCGCACTGCGTAGCCACTGCAAATTGATTTGTTACTTTTGGCTATAATAATAATCCGATCTGATTCGGATTCGCCAAGGAATGTGGATACAATATTTGGTTGCTCTAGCTTTTATAGTCTCTGAGATCTAGGCGCTAATGTTTTGCGCTAAGCAAAGCCGGCTATGATACGTGTGTGTTAGAGAGAGACAGGGCGAGAAAAAATTAAATTTTTTCTTCATTCTGGCTATAATAATGATTCTGCATTCAGATTCTGCATTCTAGAAAATATGGTCATTCTCTACGATTTTTTCTCGTATCTCTGAAATTGTGGATGCCACAGACTTTCGCCCTTTGTGGGGGCGGAAGAGGGCGGGGAAAAGTTTTGAAATATACTTGTAACAGTGACATATCACTGAAGTCCGGATATAAAATGTCGTTGCTCTAGCTCGCATAGTCTTTGAAAACTAGGCGCTGATAGGGACGGACAGAAAAACAGACGGACAGGCAGACAGGGCTCAATCGACTCGGCTATTGATGCTGATCAAGAATATATAGACTTTATTGGATCGGAAACGCTTCCTTCTGGACGTTGCACACATCCACTTTGACCACAAATCTAATATACCCCAATACTCATTTTGAGTATCGGGTATAAAAACAAACTACGTGTTTTGACTGCGACGGAATTGTGTAAATTGGGCGACCGAGCCGGACTATTTCGGTATTCTACAGGTACTACACAACAATATCAAAGATCCATTCCGAATGAGAATTAATGTTGTCATTGTTGGAGCAGCAGAGTCTGGGTGGATAGGGATGGAGAAGGCGATGTCATTTACCCTTTGTCCGCTACATGATTGAAGCGTTCGTTGGGGGTCGAATCTAACACTGGAGCGGAATGGAACGAAAGAGAAACTGAAATGTCGGGAAAGAGAACAAGCGCACAAAAATTGGCGCATAATACCGGCAAAGAAATCGGGGGCGAGGCCTTGTACTTAATAGAGTTTTAACTGTGCCCTCTGCTCCCCTTTCCCGGGTCTGTGCCTGTGGCCCACGGGCATTCCCCGTGATCTGGGGCCGCTGGCATCCCGATTCAACGGCACAAAGCGCAGCCAATTGGCAAAAATGCTTTGACACACCGGATCGAAGGCCGCAAAGCCAGTGAGCCGCCAGAGTCCAGTGTACCCCGAAAGTTTTCCCCATCATCAAAGTTTTGGATTCACTTACACTGAAAAGAATGCGACCCACACACTCGCGTCGCAGGGGGCCAAATAAAAGGACCAGAGAGATAATGCAAACAAGCAGAAACCCGCTCTAAGCGCGCTTTGCTCAATGAGCCGGTCAGCAGCCAGACATCAGTCGAATAGCAGCCGGACAGCAGCAAAAACCGGCACCAACAAAACATGAAAAGAGATTTCCGTGAAGTCTGGCAATACCGATGAGTCTGGTACCCTAAAAACCGGCACTGAACTGCCAGAAGACACAATGTGCAGACTCTCTCTCCGTATCCGGGCTTTCAATAATACTAGAGAAAAAAAGCCACAAGGATAAAGGAAGAACTGTGAATTAAAAATGTAGACCAATATTTTCTATAGTCTACGGACTAGACTAAACATAAGTCAGCTATCCTTCAATCTATTATATCAGAATCTGAAGGTCTATATATGATATTTTTTAGTTAAACTCATAATAATTCCATTTGATACCACACAAGAAGCTATAGAAACCTCCTGTATGCAAATCCCTGCCTTAGAGAAGATACTTTATGGGCCACTGTATACAAGTGTAAAGCCAAGATTGAAGCCAAGAAATTACTTCTAAAAAGGCAACAGAGGGTAGCTCTTATTCGATCAAAAAACGATGGTATGTACCGATGACAAGCAGTCCCAAAAAGTCAAACTTTTCCCTAAACAACAGTTAGAGTATTTGAAATTAAGCCAAATTGGAAGCTCGGAATGCAAGGGCTTCATGCCGAAAGATAGAAGGAGGAAAAAACTTTAGTTGGCTGGAGAAACACAAATAATCTATATTTTAACATTAGATGGAAACATATAGTTTGATGTATCGCTAGCTGGCTTTCTTGGAAATAGAAGAGGATACCTTAGCAGATACCTTAGAAATCCCCTAACATGATTTTTTGATACATTAAGAACGAAAAAAGAATGAAAACTGGTACGGAAACTCTCTTACAGGATTCGCTTCTGAATTCAGGATCTAAAAACTCAACTTGCGAAGTAGAAAGTATTCAATGCATTTCTCGATTGCGATGTCTTGAAACCTGAATCGGGCTTTGACTTAAAGAACCTTGAGAAGTTTCCTCATTTTTCCGCTCCTTATTTGAGTGATATACAAATGGCATTATCCGTCCACTCCTGGGAGGAGGAGGTCGGCGATAGGTGGCTCGGTGGCTTCAATGGGATGCTCCTCGGACCCGTCGGGGCTCCCATGTCAGCCTCCTTGACAGATCGCATCGCGGGACTCCTCGATCATGCGCCGCCCTTCGATCGTGCGGAGCGTATTCTTGCGAGGCTGTTCGTTCGTATTTTCACTCTGGGGGTTGATTATACTCGGCGACGAGTTCGTCGAAGAACACATTCATGAGAAGATATTCAATTAATCTTTCTTTAGTTGGCACAGGAAATCGATGCATAGAAATGCAAGTTTGTATACATTTAATTGCGTGCCTTTTACTCTAAGAGTTCTACGAGATACCGAATAGTAAAGATATTTAACAATAATAAAGCCCTCAAAGGAGTCGCTTTAAAGAGGTTCAACTTGGAGTAGCCGCAGATTTACTTCTACACAAGATGATGGTCAACGTCCAGGGACTGCCAGGGCCATTTATGTCATCCTCCGAGGAGTCCATGAGGAGTCTTTCTCTCCTCGTGAAACCAAAGATGTTGGTAGAGCGGAAGGAAGATGCTGTGGCATCTGGTGGCGCTTTCGGCGTCCAATGATATGCAAAAATGGCGAGCAGGCCGGAGGTTTCGTTTAGGTTGTTGCATGTTTAGACATGCGTGGCTAGCTGGCTTTGGCTGTACGTGACATTTGGCGGAAATGGAAGAGTAGCAGCAGTGGGTGGGCCAGCCAAAAGTACAGTAGGAAGGATAATCAAGAGATGAAGACTCTCCTTTGACTTGTTTGCTACTGTCAGTGCTTTGTGCTTGCGAATGCTTCTGATTTCTAACTATTTATAAGGATTTTCATTGAATTTTCGATACATTTATAAAGAAAAATGCCAAAATAGCATCTCCCATGGTTGCTCCCTTGGCTGACATATATATAATCTTGGAGGTACATAAGTGATTTTAGGAAGAAAGATACCTTAATAATCGAGTAATTTTGTACTCTTACCTTCCGTTAATTTTCCACGAAATTTTCCCATTCTATGCATTTACGTACTTTTCGGTGCGAAAGTGCAGGCATTTTTGTAAGCTGTTAGAAAATCTTCAATGCATTTTACTTGTTGGACTGAACCAAAACTACCATACACAGCCCAAATAGCCCATGAAATCTTTAAAATCGTCCAACGTGCTCGCACTCTGTATTCGGGTCTAATGAAATTAATCAAAAATCGATGGCACGCCTGACAAATGGCTCGCTGTGCCTTTGACTTTGACTAATGAAATTCCAGCGGGCAGACGGCTCGAGTCGCAAGTGCGAAATGCTAATCAAGTACATGCCTCAACGCAAATGCCTATGGCACGACATCATTGCTTTAGTTGGGATCGTGTGTGAGTGTCGCATTGAATGGGATATTTAACATTTGCAGGACCGAAAGTAGGTGGGTGGGTTAAAAAAATATTTGAGACCATATTATTATTATTAATATGACCACAAAAAATAAACAAAATAAATTTCGAGGTCCCACATATCCTGGTTCCCTAGCGAAATAGTGCCTATTGCAACATTGGGCATTAACATACCTACACGCACACTCTTTTCCTGAAGTAAAGTTGGGTTGATCGGGAGCATGCTGTTCTATTCATTGTCGACTTCTTAGTATTCAAGAGCCCCCCATCCTCTACGCGATCTGGTTATATCTATATGTATGGTTATACAAATATATCTCGAGACGGTTTCTGAACATACATACATCACTTTAGGAGTAGGAGCTTATTAGTCGGATATAGCTTCATATGATAGAGCTTGTGTTGTTGGAGCTGGAAATGTTGATTTTGAAAGTATTGGTGACGAATCATGCGAGTTTAAATTAAATGTTAACTGCGGTGGGTGACCTCTTTTTCGTGAAGGAATCTCATTCTTGCATTGAAGAAGTTCATTGGCAACTTCTAATTTAAAATTTATTAGTCATGTGTGGTCTCTTAGGCGTAGTACCCAACTATTGACTCTCCCAAAAGACGATGCGCATATGCCACTTTTTGGAACGGTGGTTGATTTTATAAAATCAGCCCGCCCATGTGCTTATCATTGCAATCGACAATAGCCGGACGCTTAACTTGTATATTTTGTTTCTCCTTTCGGCACCATCGAGTGCATTCCTCGACAGGTTGGTCCCCAATATAATTTGATATCAATTGGACACTATAATTGTCATACAAGCAAAAAGTAATCCCAGAAAATACCCCCAAATTAGATAAGTAAAAGTACGCTATTGGTTCCTTGGTCCCTGAACCATTGATGGATCTTCGCCATAACTGTTGTTGTTTCTTTTTAATTTCAAGTATTTTTTCTCCATGTCAAAGTGGCCACTTTATCGAAATTTTGCTGCACCGTTGCATCACTACTCGTAACTCCGCGATCATTGTCTTCGCCCTCACTCCTCTTCCGAAATGCTACTTCAACAGTGTTTCCTTTGACAATAACATCTGTGTGTTTTCTATAGTGTTTTCTATGGTGTTTTCTAACACATTTTCTAATGTGTAAAGTGTGTTCAGATCTCATTAAGCTCTAAAAACGAAGAGCTCCATTTTAAGTAGAAAACGAGCGGGAACGTTCTGATTCGCTGCTACGGCCGCGACTCTACATTTATAGAGAGAGAGAGAGAGCTCGTGAGAGACAGAAAATAATTTATCGCCGTGGCCATGGTACGAGGCCACTGATATTTCATTTGTGCCGTTTGGCTAAAATAATGCGATTTTATTCAGATTCTGCAGTCTGGAACATGGTCATTCTCTACGATTCGTTTTTGGTTTTCTCGTATCTTTAAAATTCTGGATGCCACAAATTTTCGTCCTTTTGTGGAGGCGGAAAAGGGCGGATACAAAATTCTTTGCTCTAACTTGAATAGTTTTTGATAACTAGGCGTCAAACAAGACGGACGGACTAACGGACAGATGGACAGAAATGGCTCTATCGTATTGGCTATTGAAGCTGATCCAAAATATATATCCTTTATGGGGTCGGAAACGCTTCCTTCTGGGCATTACACAAATCTAATATCTAATCTAATATACCCCCTGAGTATCATGTATAGCGATATGTAGTGAAAAATGTTTTGGGGGTAATATTAATCCATGGGGAATCCATTCTCTCTACTCTACTGAAGGACGAGTCCATTTCCATGACCCGAAATTCATTGATAATTGATTTGATTCAAATGCGACTTTTGTCTATCCATTGTGTATTGAAATGGACCTCTCCCCTGAATCCCAATCAATGTGTTTGACCAGCCGTACGGGAAATATCCTGCTAATAATTAAAATGCCAGCTCCAGTCTCTGAGGGTCTGTTACCTCCTAATGATGCCTGCGGTTAACGATGCTGCTGGCGGCTCTTAATTTGCTTTTCAGAGTGGGAATGATTCAAAAGTGGGCCAACAATCTAGTCTGCCTCTCTGTTTCCCTCCCTGCTTTCTCAACAATGAAGTATGCAAAGAGTTTTAAGTTAATGTTGATCAATTATAATCATCGATTGAATTAACTTTGTTCAATTGAATTCTAGGAATTTCGGATAATTTAATTTGCTACTCGAACGAATCTGTTGCTCAGTTTGTAGAACTCAGTTTATTTCCTCCCAATTTCTCCTATTGCTCCGACAGTTATTCTTATTATTCTTATAGGAAACCGCCGCAAGCACGCACAAACAGACGGCTGACAAAATAAACGGTGTTCGTGACCGAGGCTTGGCCCCGATATTGAAATATTAAAACAACATAAGGACTTTTTTTTCTGTTCTTCAAAAATTTCCGCTTCCAAAACAATCATCAGATCCAATCCTGTCAGTCTCTGGATCTAAGAAAGATGATGAACCAACAAAAATGTTGGAAACAAAGGGCATTATATTAAAGATGGATGCAGATGGCGATGGCATTTCCCCATTGTCCGCTACTTGATTGAAGCGTTTGTTGGGGTCGAATCGGACACTGGACGAGCGGAATGGAACGAAAGAGAAACGGAAAAGTCGGGAAAGAAAACAAGGAAGGGAACGACTCCGAATGGAGCGGAAGTCAACGGCCCCCAAGGCGCACAAAAATTGACGCATAATACCGGCAAAGAAATCGGGGGCGAGGCCTTGTAATATAGTTTTAACTGTGCCCTCTGCTCCCCTTTCCCGGGTCTGTGCCTGTGGCCCACGGGCATTCCCCGTGATCTGGGGCCGCTGGCATCCCGATTCAACGGCACAAAGCGCAGCCAATTGGCAAAAATGCTTTGACACACCGGATCGAAGGCCGCAAAGCCAGTGAGCCGCCAGAGTCCAGTGTACCCCGAAAGTTTTCCCATCATCAAAGTTTTGGATTCACTTACACTGAAAAGAATGCGACCCACACACTCGCGTCGCAGGGGCCAAATAAAAGGACCAGAGAGATAATACAAACAAGCAGAAACACGCTCTAAGCGCGCTTTGCTCAATGAGCCGGTCAGCAGCCAGACATCAGTCGAATAGCAGCCGGACAGCAGCAAAAACCGGAACCAAACAAAACATGAAAAGAGATTTCCGTGAAGTCTGGCAATACCGATGAGTCTGGTACCCTAAAAACCGGCACTGAACTGCCAGAAGACACAATGTGCAGACTCTCTCTCCGTATCCGGGCTTTCAATAATACTAGAGAAAAAAGGATAAAGGAAGAACTGTGAATTAAAAATGTAGACCAATATTTTCTATAGTCTACGGACTAGACTAAACATAAGTCAGCTATCCTTCAATCTATTATATCAGAATCTGAAGGTCTATATATGATATTTTTTAGTTAAACTCATAATAATTCCATTTGATACCACACAAGAAGCTATAGAAACCTCCTGTATGCAAATCCCTGCCTTAGAGAAGATACTTTATGGGCCACTGTATACAAGTGTAAAGCCAAGATTGAAGCCAAGAAATAACTTCTAAAAAGGCAACAGAGGGTAGCTCTTATTCGATCAAAAAACGATGGTATATACCGATGACAAGCAGTCCCAAAAAGTCAAACTTTTCCCTAAACCAAAATTAGAGTAGAGTAAGGGCATTACAAGCCAAACAAAATGGACCCCATCCACCATACCGCATTCCATTGAACACTCATACCCATACAATCCAATGCCCATAGCATACCATTCAATGCGACCCTGTGCCATTCCTTTCCACTTCATTCCATTCCATTCCGAATGCCAATTACCTCGCTTAGCGGTCTATTCAATTGGCATCCAATTGCGGTTTTTGAAATTATGCGATGACTCTTTATTGGGTAGGGATGGCGATGAAGATGAGGATGCTGATGGGAGTGTGCTCCCTAGAGTGTGCTCTTTTCTATGTATATTCTTCAATATGTATTTGGCTAGCCAATCGTGGTTTTATTCAGATTGTTCGGTATGCTCTGTATTTCACATTCTAATACAAGAGGTAGGGCTCTTTGTGGATGCCTCTGTCGCGGCCGCTACCGGTGCTGGTCCTCATCCTGGCCCCCCTCTTGGGGATATTCCTGACGCAGCATATGCTGCTCTTCCTGTCCAGCAGGAGGCCAGTGCAAATTATGCCTTGGCTCTGGCGGCCAGACCACATCCTCGGCCACATGAAGATTGAGCTCCCGCAGGAAAAGGATGGAAAGTCGTCGCAGCCATTGAAGCTCCTCCTCCTGTCGCGCCAATTGCACCACATCATGATCCAGTTGCGGGGCCCCCCTTGATGGCCCCATCGGACCGTTTGTGGACATGCGACGGGCGAGGCCGCCGTCATCCCCGCCGGCATCGGGCAGCCCACTGACTTGGCTCTCGAACATGGTCGCCTCGTAGCGTAGTCGCGTCTGGTGCACCATGTTGCGGATAAGGCGCGCATGGGTTCGAGAGCGGCGCACACTCTCGCTGAAGACCCTTATCTGGTTGGTGCGGTGCTCGGGGCTCATGAAGCGGTTCTCGTGCACCCGCTCGATGTCCTCGTCGATGGCCAGCAGTGCGCTGTGGGCCAGCTCTCGCTCCTGCTCGGATCTCATCAGCCGTGCGAGTGAGACGTACCCCCGCCGCAGCTCCATCAGGACATCCAGGACCATCAGCATCGAAGCGTCCTTTTCCGATGCACTCTCCCGAGCGCCCGTTCCGCGGCTGGTGCTGGGCCTCGACTCATCCTCCTGCTGTTCATTGGCGGCCATTGTACTTCCTGCAATCGAAAGGAAGTGCGGAAAATTTTGAATTTTGTATTGGGTTCCGGAACAGATATGTTTTTGGTATTTTGTATTGTTTGCAAGGACAGGCTCTGGTGATATGTATACACTGACAGACGGACTAGGTTAGGTTAGGTTGAGGCGGCTGCCGGGCTCGCTCGGAACCCGTCACACTTAGGCCGGTTTCGGCCCGTTGTGATACCGCATAGGATCATTTCCTTCCTGCGTTGTGAGACTTCCTGTCAGCAATTATCCCAGCCAGATGCTCTCACAAAGTTCGCTATCCTCCTGGGACATAGTTTGGACATCTCTGAGATGTCGTGTAGAAAGGCTGAGCCCAGGTGCTGTAGCCTTCTTCTGCTGAGAGCTGGGCAGGAGCAGAACAGATGTTCCACTGTCTCCTCCTCTTCCTCGTCTCTACAGCTGCGACAAAAATCGTTATGTGGGGCCCCCAGCCTGTTAGCGTGGGTGCCTATTAGCCAGTGTCCCGTGAGGGAACGTGTGACCACGCTGCACCTTTTCCTGCTTAACTTGAGGAGCTCGGAGGTGCGCTTCATGTCCATGGTCGGCCATGTTTGCCGAGTTGTGCGACATCGTGGCACTGTTTGCCACATATCGTTGTTTAGTCGCTTGTATTGCTCCCTTATAATGAGCTTACAGGTGGCCATTGGCATACAGATATCCTCCTTGTCTTGGAGAAGGGGGATTGTAGTGCCAGATCTGGCCAGCTCGTCCGCTATACAGTTGCCCTCGATGTTCCGGTGGCCCGGGACCCAAATCAGGCTAATAGCAAATTGCTGAGCCATCTCGTGCAGAGATTTGCGGCAGTCTGCCACGGTGGCCGAGTTCGAGGAAATCGCGCTCAGCGATTTGATCGCAGCCTGGCTGTCGCTATAAATGTTTAGCTTGGTTGCCGTGACGGCAGCCGCTTGTAGGCAGTCTAGAGCCTCCCTGATTGCTATGACTTCCGCTTGAAAGACACTGCAATGATCTGGGAGTCTGAAGGAATGCCTTATGCTTAGCTGTTCAGAGTAGATTCCCCCTCCGACTCTGTCGTCCAGCTTTGATCCATCTGTGAAGATGTTTATGGCCCCATCTGGGCCTGGGAGTCCCTCGAGCCATTCGTCTCTGTGAGGGATGATTGTGTCGAAGGGAGTGTCTGTGTACTCTCTTGGAACTTGGTAGTCTGTTTTTGAGGGGACGGTACTGCTATTATTTAATATGGCTGAGTGACCTATGCACTGTGTCACCCATTGATCTGAGTCTCTTAGACGTATTGCTGCTGCTTCTGCCCGTTCCTTTCCTGCGAGGTCAAGGCTCTGTAGGCATAGGATGGCATTTAGCGCATCATTTGGGGTGGTGCGAAGAGCTCCGCTGATGCATAGGGCGGCAGTCCGCTGGACTTTGCCCAGTTGCTTGGTGATCGCCCTTTTTGATAGGGCCGGCCACCACACCGTAACTCCGTAGAGTAGTATTGGTCTAACTATAGCTTGATATATCCATTGGACTATGCTTGGGATCATACCCCATCTTAGCCCAATAGCTTTTTTGCATGTGTAGAGTGCAGTCATTGCCTTCTTCACTCTGTCTTTGACATTCAGGTTCCAGCTAAGCTTCTTGTCAATTACCAACCCTAAGTAACTGGCACTGTCGCTAAAGGAGAGCCTGCATCCTTGTAGTATTGGAGGGTTGAGGGGCGGGACCTTGTATTTATTTGTGAATAGTACGAGTTCCGTTTTTGAGGGATTTACTCCCAGACCGCGCGATTCTGTCCAATCCGACAGTTGCGCTAGCTTTGTGGACATTAAGTCGCACAGTGTTTGGGGGTATTTCCCGAGAAGATAATCGCAACGTCGTCCGCATAGGCCACGACATTGCAGCCCCCCCCTTCTAGGTCACATAGAATCTTGTTGACTGCTATGTTCCACAGAAGAGGAGACAGGACACCACCTTGCGGGGTGCCTCTGTTGACATACCTTGACTGGGCGGACGATCCCATCGATGATGTCACCGTCCTGCATGTGAGCAATTGATCAATGAGCATCACCAAGTGACGGTCCACCCCCAGGTCAGTCAGGGCTTCTGTAATGGCGCCCGGTACAACGTTGTTGAAAGCTCCCTCAATATCGAGAAAGGCTATGAGTGAGTACTCTTTGTGATGCAGAGATTTCTCTACCGCTGAGATCACTTCATGAAGAGCCGTTTCCGTGGATTTTCCTTTCCGGTAGGCATGCTGTGCGCCTGACAGCAACTGAGGGTGTATAGTTGTCCTCAGTTGCAGCCCGACGAGTCTCTCAAAGGTTTTGAGAAGGAAGGACGATAGGCTGATTGGTCTAAAGTCTTTTGCAGCTGAGTGCGAGGCTTTCCCAGCTTTGGGAATGAAGACTATCTTTGCCTTAAGCCATGTTCGCGGGATTGTACCCACAGCCAGTATCTTCCTGAAGATACCTTGTAGCCAGTTGATGGCCGTATCCCCGGCCTTCTGAAGTTGGGCCGGGATTACCTGGTCTGGGCCTGGCGATTTGAACGGGTTGAAGCTGTTTATTGCCCAGCTTATGTTACCTTTTGTGAGGATGTGATCCATCGAGGTTACCGGTCCCTCTCCTGGAAGATGTGCCGTCTCGATGGTTGTGCACCCTGGAAAATGTGTGTCTAGTAGAATCTGCAGGGACTCCTCACTGGAGTTAGTCCACGTGCCGTCATTCCTTTTAAGATACCCTACCGAGGGGTTAGTTTTTGAGAGAATCTTGCGAAGCCTTGCGGCCTCTGACGTTTCCTCAATTTCCGAGCAAAATTTTTGCCAAGAGGCCCTTTTTGCTTTCCTTGTTTCCTTTTTATATAGTGACAGACTGATTTTGTAGTCTGCCCAGTGGCTCTCCTCGTTCGCGCTTTTGGCCCTATTGAAGAGGGTCCTGCAGCTTTTACGTAGGATGTCTATTTGTTTTGACCACCAGGGGGGTTTCTTTTTCCCCTAGGTTTTCTAGAGGGGCACGCTGCCGCGAAGGCTTTGTTGCATGCCTCTGTGAACCTGTTCACTAGGCGATCTAGGTCGTCTTTTGTGTCAGGGCATGATGGTGCTTTGGAGGGGAGTAAGTCCTCCAGGGCTGAGCTATATTTTTCCCAGTTGGCTTTCCTGGGATTAATATAGTCCTTAGGTTTCGGACACTCGAGGGATAGTGTGGTCTCGATGTATCTGTGGTCAGAGAAAGAGTGGTCATCAAGGACTTGCCAACTCTTGACTATGTCTAACAGGTTGGAAGACACTAGGGTGATGTCAATAACCTCCTGTCGATTTTTAATTATAAAAGTGGGGTCGTTGCCCCGATTACAAATAAGTAGATTTGAGTTGAGGATGAAGCTGAAAAGTGACTCACCCCTTACATTTGTGTTCGAGCTCCCCCATTGAGTGTGGTGAGCGTTGGCATCGCAACCTATTAATAGGTCTATGTCCGACCTCTCGCTGTCGCTGGCTAGTTTGCGAACCAGGTCGTTGGGAGGATCGTTTCCCTCATGGGCCATGTAGGACGACATCAGCCTTAGATGTGTCCCTTTCAGCTCTAGGCTTGCCGCCGTGTTGTCGCTATCGCTATAGTTATGGAGCAGAAAGATATTAAGGTGCTTTCTGGCGAGAATGCAGGTGCGGGTTTTACCTTCATGTTGAGCTACAATTATCTTGTACTCCTTCGACCCTAGTCCACAAACCTTGTCTCCCACTATCCAAGGTTCCTGGATCAGGGCTACGTCTGCTCCGCTCTCTTCGAGGCGGAGTATAAGAGCAGCGGATGCCGCTTTACAGTGGTGGAGATTGATCTGAAGGAGCCTCAAGGACATCCTTAGTGTTCTCCACCACTGTAATGTCGGCATCCGGATCGTCCTCGACTTCCTCGTGGCAACACATCGCCTCGAAGTCGCATCTCAGCGTGCCATCGGTGGAGTAGCCCTCTGGGTCTATCTCTGTGTGATCGTCGGGTGCTTCGATCTCCGAGGCAGCGTCCTGCTCAACTGGCTTGTCGACAGGACGTGCCTCGGCCGCCGCATCCGACTTGTAGACCTTTACGGTCACAGAGCTGAACCCAAAATTGAGCTCGCCTTTGGCAGCCTCAATCGGGGCCAGCGACTCTTTGTTGAGGACGACCACCGCCTGGTTTGTGGGGCCCTGTGTCGTCTCAACTTTGACCACCTTCCAATCCGCTGTTGGGAGGTGGGGGTTGCATCTTTGCAACATTTTTAGGATGCGCTCCGGCTCCTTCATGGAGGCGGGCACCCAGACTCTCGCCCTTGGTCTACTGGGCACTTCGCTCCAGTCTACAGCGACGAGCTTCGCCCCTGGGTAGACTTCCCCGACTTGCGCTACCGCTGCTTTGTACAGCTGTACGGAGCGCTCGTCTTCACAGGCTACGATTTTTATGCAGCCCTGGTACCAGCCCATGTCTTTGCAGACGGGGGGGGTCCAGGCTGCTTTTCCAGCAGCTCGAAGCAGCGGTCGGCCAGTGCCGCTTCCACCCACTTCCACTGGTTTCTAGGTATCCGGGAGTCCGCGCTGCCTTTGTCCAGGACGCCAATCAGCGTCCTTTCTCTGGCAATCTGCGCGAATGATGTGTTAGGCAGCACTCTGGAGCGCTTCGGTGTCGGCCCCGGAGTCTCTTGTGAGCGCTGCCTTTTTGGCTGAGGTGCTTCCTTCTTCGGTGCTTCCTTGCCAAAGTTCGGCAGCACCTTCGAGGCCCACTCAACCTTCTTTATCCATTTGTCCGTCGGGCTGGACATCTGGCTTGCGTTCTGCCGACGGAGTATATTGCCAGCACTCCTTCTATCGGCATATGTAAAAGATTTGGCTTGGACACTAGTAGATGGTGACTCATCACCCGCCACTTTACCAGCAGGCAGAGCAGCCGCAGGATTGCATAGCCACTCTGCCAAGGTATCGATTTTGGGAGCCAATTCACCACCCACCCCGACACCGGGATGGGACCCCTTTGGGCTCTCCCTAGCATCTTCCGCCGCGCAGGTTTTCCCTGCTGATTTGCGGGTCGGGCCAGGCCTTTGGGCCGCTGCCTTCCCCTGTTTGGGATTGCTCCCTGTTGGCATTTGGGGAGTGCCAGACTCATTTTTTTTGTTTTTAAATTCTTCCATTCTTTTCCCACGAGCTGCAGAGAAGGGGTACGGTCCGTCCGGGCAGAGATCCACGTTGCCCGGATAAGGCATACTTAGAACAGGGGGCTGCCAAGTCCCTGAGCTCTCCGTTAACGACTGGGCTAGTTTTATATACCGGGCCCCCAGCCAGGCTGACTCTCGGCACGGGTCGAATAACACTCTTAGTCCGGCCCGGTGTGAGCTGAATGTGGGGGGTTGGGATGTGGGTAGGTAGTGTGTAGGGATAGGGGAGTGTGTGAGCTACTTATACGAGGCGGCACCACAAGCGCATCGTCAGTGTTGCTACTTCGCGAACACCCGCTGGCTGTCCGGGGCTGCTTATTTTCGGTACTCTCCCTAGGGATGTCCGATTATTCGCAGCTGACCTACCTATATGACCTGTATATAGGTAGGTCGTTCGCTATCCGCAACCTGCGACCCGTCCGGTGGCCTCAGCTAGGCCCCCTTTGAGCCACCTCACGAGCTCATCAGACCAGAGACAGACGGACTAACTGTTAGATCATATACGACTACTTGGATGCTAATTGGATATATTATTTAAAGGTGCTTCAAACTAACGTTGGGCTTTCGAATAAGCCCCAAATCATCAATAGTTATCTCCCTTTGTTACGTTAAATACCACTTTAAAATGGTAGCTTTGCAGTGAATAGAAGGTACATCGATGCATGAATATGGTATTAAGTTGTATGTATAGGAAGCTGGTTTGATACGATACATAAGCCGTGCACAATTTTGTCGTCACAATTAGAAATTGAGCCAGTTGGACTGCGGGTAGGGTATCCTACGCTGTTCAAATTAGGGTCTAAAGACATGGTGAAAGCCTCTACTAATTGCGATGGAAGATGATACTAACATTATTCAAAAAAATCTCTATTTATAGAGATTACAAGAGGGAAAAAAAGTGCTGAGTCTGTAAGAATACGCTAAAATAGAATTGGAATAATATGGACTTAATATTATATTATTGTTTGGTGTGTGGTTGGGCAATAGTGATGATCAGCAATTGGACCAGTGTTTTTTTCCCTCTGAGGAACGATCGCATTGTCAGCAGAATTCTCTGCGGTGGCAATTAGGATTGACCCAGCTAGAGTTCTGCGTAGTGAGGTTTCCCGGTGAATGGGTAAACTTTGTTTATTCGATTAGTCTTAGAAAAAAAGTGCAATAAACCAGTCATTCACAAACCAACCCATACTGATCGAGGAATGTTTTCAACAGCTCAAACAGCTTGGTGCACACAAAACCGTAATAAATATATAAATAAATGGGGTGGGTACCAGGCGAGAGGCAAACGAAAAGGCTAATTTCCTCGCCAAGAAAAGAGAAAATAAACCATGAATCGACACCGCTTTGATCGGACTTAGATCGGAAATTATAGCTAAATAGGACGACAAAGAGAATGCCCTGCACTATATTGAAGGAGATCTCAACATTTTGTGGGAGCAACTGCGACCCCCTCACAGGATTTAGGAAATGATACCCAGCAAAGTGCTAAATTTGATTAAAATCCGAAATATATTCGGCACATAATCCTAGACCTAACCCTGCATAATCCTATTGTTCTACATATGCATGCACATATTTACATATATTTAAATATATGTATATGTATATATGTACATATACTGCAATACATCCTTTTAATAAAAAAAAAAAATTAAAATAATGGGCGAAAATTGTGGCCACCCCTACTTAAATTTTTGCAGACAGGAGATATATCTGACAATTGTCAAGTGTGTTTTTTTTTTACATACAAATTATTTTTGTTCAAATACTAAAGAGATCAAAATCTCTGCTTATTTCTGCGAAAATTTTTCAGATGTGTAAATTGTAAAGTTCTATAATTGGATGTGAATTATTAGAAGAGGTAAGTTCTATGAATATTTGGACAGTAAACTTATTATATTTTGTGATTCAATACCGATAGCCAACACAATGTACGTAACCTCCCTTTTTTCGGGAAGTTTTAAAATCACTTCCGAATTCGGGTGTGGCCACTCAATTTGGTCCGGGTGTGGCCATAACTTTTTTTTACAAATACATCAAAATAATGTAGCAGTGCTAACTTCTAGTGACACTATACTCGTACATATACTATTAGTTCTTAAGCACACTGTAATTGCTTCAAAGGTGACTATGTTGAAACCGTTGAGCTTTTATACTCAATGGCTACCAGCGAGAATGAAATGGACGAGGACGAGCGTCACCCAATCGTGGTATATCCAGATCCGACTTGGCCACGTCAAAGAAGCTCCAATGAAGTCACAGCCATCTACTTCTTCAGTTTCCTCTCTTCAGCTTCCATTTTAGATCAAATCAGTCCTCGCATAGTGGCACCCCAAATAAACCATTTACTCACGGACGTAAGCCAGTCAATGCAGAGCGCACTTCTCACTTCAAAAAACGTGCTAACTAAAAAATAAAGTGAAAAAAGAATCCAAGGCGGCAATAGGTATAGGTTTTATGTTATGGTCACAAGCTATGAGCTAAAAAAAAAGCGCTGACCACACCCGAACCACTTCCCCTAATAATAATAAATAAATAAATAGTCATTGTTGGGCTACGCAGCCCGATATAACCCAGTAATACATAGTCAGTGGTGCAGAAGTAGAGTAAATCCTATTATTGTTCGTTGTTTTTTTTCACTACCCGCTGTACCACATTGTAATCTACTGGTCAAAACAATAAGTTAATAGTTATGGTGATAATCTGCTATGAAATAGCTGAAATGTTTTCGACTGCATGGCTGCCAATAGTTTATATATTAAAAGGTAACAGTCTTGGCAAAAATTTAAATAAATGAAAGCGGAGAACCCTCTTTATTTTTTTTCAAAACTAAAATTTTTTTGGATGGGCATTTTTGATCTGGTAAAAATTCAATTAAATCAAATTAAGTCACTGGTGTCATTGAACGATTTTAATGGTTTGATCAGGATTTGGTAAAGATTACTTGGATTTTATTGACTTCTTGTATATTTAAGCACACGAGTGCTACAAAAAATTCTTTAGATGGGCTGAACTGCTGATTGCCATTAACCTTCAAAAAGAAGGGAAAAGTCTTCGCAAAAGTACGCTCGGTATGTGTTGTTCAGAATGCCTCTTAATCAAACGTGCTTACACAAAAAATGGGTACCCGCATCGACAGTCTTGAAGAAAAAAATTTGTTCATGTCTCCAAAGCCATTTCCGCTCAAATTGGCAACGCAATATTATCTCAGACGGTTCGTCGGAGTTACAGCCGGTACAAACAAATGGTTATGCACGGAGGCCGGTGTATAGTGGTTGGGGCTTTGTAGAATTTCGGTATTTATTAATTTGACCACACGATCACAAACTTTATATTCGAAGTAAAAAATGCCCTTGTTAAACATTTGCGTTATCTGCTCTTGGTAAGAAAACTAAAAGTGAATTGAATTTTTATACACGATACCCAAAATGCGTATATGGTATGAGTAGGGGTATGTTAGATTTGTGGTGAAAGTGGATGTGTTTTAGTTTATGAACTAACGTTCAGAAGGAAGCGTGTGAGTCCTGGCTCAATCGACTCCGCTATTGATGCTGATCAAGAATATATATAATTCATGGGGTCGGAAACGCTTTCTTGTGGGCGTTACACACATCAATTTTCCGCGAAAATCTAATATACCACTATACTTGTTTTGAATATCGGGTATAAAAATCATCGCCTCAGTAGCTAAATAGTACCTAATAAAATCGCTAAAATATTTATAGAACGTTAATATTAAAGTGTTTATTTTGTTTATCTTCACGCTGCAAAGATGATCTATTCATAAACTAACATTTGGAACTAGAAAATTAAACTTTAAATAAATGAATTAATATCCCTTAGCTGTAGGCTCAAACAACATACTGAGGGCCAGTACATTCTGCGAAATCTTCATCATGGCATATGCTATTATTTGAAGCATTTGTCATTGGTTTCTTGATGTTTTATAATTTTCTATTACTATGTAGTGATGCGTTATGCCTAGGAGAGCCCTTTTCCAAAAACACAAATCGACTGTTTTACATATCTATAATAATAATATCTATAATCTATTGAATCTATAATATCTATTGATGGCATGGCACATTTAAACGGACTTTAGTTTGTGCGGCTCCACATGAGCAAACCTAAAGTAGATACTTTTCAAGCCTACACGTAATTGGTTTGGACTTCCCATCGATTGTTCGTATACTTCTTCTCTAATTGCTTACTTTTTATGCAGAAATAAATTTTTGAGAGAAAAGCTCAAAAGAGCTTTCACCAGCTCTGGGCTTGGTGCCTTTTTAATTCAGAATACATTTGAAGATAAAGTACTGATGGTAGATATATATTATAAATCCATACTATGTTATATGACCAATTTGCTTTCTGCTTTTTCAGAATTTTCTTCATAGAAACAGTACAAATACCTCTTATAAAAAATAACCTCAATCGGTTTTTATAGCCTTATTTATACATTTATTTCTTATATCCAACAGTTGTGCGCTATTTTTTACTGGAGGCTGCCTGGCAACAGAGGGTCATAGCTGCTATGTATATCAAAGGGTTCGTCCCTTCGGCTGCTGCTGTTCGTCCTCCTCCTCTTCTTTTTCAGTCGATTTTTCGGAGACCGGCGGGAGTTGCTCTCTCTCTCTCTCTCTCTTTCATCAGGTGCAGGCAATTAAAAATGTATTGAAAATTGATTTTTATGCGACGGGCCATCCCTGATGCCCATCTGCAAACTGATGCAGTAGTCGGTGGCCGTTGGCATTCCCAGTGGTCATCACTGTCCCCGATTGTCAACGTTGTCTGCGTTGGCCAGACATCTACCTGCTCCTGCTCTTGCTTCTCCCACTGCTCTTGCTGCCGATTTAATTGCAACGTTTAAAAATTTCCTTAATTTTGCGCCGTGACTTTGTTCTGCACTGTTTGCCTGGCCGCACTCTCCTCCTGTTTCTCAGTTCCTGCCCCTGTTTCCTGTTCAGCGTCTACCCCGACGCGCCTCGACGGCGGCCTTCCTGAACCGATTGTGCGAGCCGGCGCCAAACTGTTTGCCAGCAGCCAGAAGGGCCGTGGAGCCGGCCACCTCGTCCTTCTCGGGCAGATGGGCTACATGAAGAATGTCGTAGAGCAGCTTGCCGCACTCCTGCGACTGCAGCATCTCGGACAGCTCCGTCTGGGTGCGCAGCAGCAGTTGGCGCAGGCTGCCGCCCTTCCGTAGCAGGCCGTGCACGTTGCGCGTGTGGACGCCGGGCAGACGGAGCAGGAAGTCGTGTATGCCGCTGTTATACTGCAGCTGCTCGCCGGCCACGGGTTCCTCGCTGCCCAGAGCCACGGCCTGGCAGGGGTCCGGCTCCGGCTTGCCCAGCTTCAGCTCCTCAAACAGCTGGGCCGTAGCGTACGGACTGGGCGACCAGATGAGACGCAGCCGGGGAAAGTGCAGTGTGAGCAGCTGCAGCTTTTGCACAATGTCCGCATTGGTGGCCGCCGTCTGCTGCGATAACATGAACTTGCCCTGCAGGTGGAAGGGCTTGTTCTGGTCGAATTCAATGAGCAGTATGGGCTTGGCATAGTGACGCTGCATCTGGACGCACTGATTGTACAGCCGCCCCGAGTTGAGGGACCCAATCAGATCTGAGATTGACTTGCGCTCCACGCACACCTCCGGCGTCAGTATATAGTCCCCGATGGAAATGGTCAGGGGCAGAACCTCTAGCCCCCGCTTGTGGATGAGGCATGGCAGGTCCGATCGGAACTCTCGCATGTCCACAATCACCTTGGGCGTCTCCTTCTGCCCCTGAGGCTGTTTCTGACCGCCGGCTTGCCGACTCTGGGCATTGTCCCCTGGCTCGTCATCGTAGCTCTTGTACAACACAAAAGCCTCGTCCGTCTTGCCGTCCTGATACTCTGGCACAACCATTTTCTGTAAAGAAATTTACACAGTTTAGTGGAAATTTAAAAAAATAAAAAAATAAAGGATCTACGAGGGCTGCTTTTTTGGCCTTATTGGGATCCAATATTCATGTGTATGAAACATTTTTGTATTTTCTGGGATAACTCTACTGTTTGGCCGTATCTCGAGTGCGTATCTCTTAACGCATGCTATCGCATGCTTACTTCTGATTTGCGCTCTTACTTTCTGCATCGCCCTATCTCGACTTTCGTCATCCGACGAGAGCTGTGAGGAAGGCCCATTGGCAAATCAGATGACCCATCTACACCGATATTCATCGCAAGCAGAAGTTCCGTCGTCTGCCACAGTGGCCCTGTCTTCATAGCATTACAAATCGAAATATTTTAGTTGTTATGATTATTTGAATCAATCTAGATACGCCTCTAAAGAAGTTCAGTGGCTCGACGCCTAAATACATGTTTTTCTTGTACGTTCGCGTTTAATATCGGTTAACAATAAACGAAAAGGTCATCTCAGTAAAAAACTGAGATTAACAAATGAAAATTTCCGTGTCTTGATTTTCGACCATATTCGATGTGGATTATTAAGTAAAAAATGCCCAGATCAGCTTAGTTGAACTTATACTGAAGAAGCACCATGAATTGCTAATGTGAAAAACCGGTTCATCGTTGCGAATTCCGTGAAGTTCGCCCAAAATCAGTTGTTGTGCCACAGAATATTGATACTGCGAAAGAAATAAGTAATTGAACAAGATCTTCATGTCACATACCGTGACATCTTTAGGCATCCTTAGGCATTAAAATGAAGTCCATCAATAAGATTTTTCATGATATATAAAACTATATAAAACATCTAAACAGGTTACGAATCATGGACATATGAATTTGAGCCCGAAGCAAAACAGTAATCGACAGTCTGCACATTTTAAGCCGAGCTAAATGGCACAAAAGTTTTCGCAACGAACCATTGAAGATCAACTGGTCGCCTGATTGTTCGGAAACTGATCAACAACAACTGGTATTGTTACAACTCTTTCGATAGAGAAAAGTAGGAGTTTTTGGAGAATTAAGAAAACTAACCTGCAAATACGGACTGTACTGTAATACCATATTCCGAGCTCTTACACATCAGCCCTCTCAAAAGATTTTGTAACCACTCAAATTATCGAATCATGCCGCCATCTGCCTTTCAGATATTTCATTACTTCTAATGGGATCTTTTTTTCCAGCTATTAAACAAAAACTGAGTGGTCAAAGTTTTTCTACACCTTCTGTGTGACTAAGTGTAAAATGGGTATCCATCTTCTTGGAGAATATTGCTTTAAGCCCGTTCGTTTTTTCATGGTCAGGCCAGAAACTTAAGAGCTAAGAGCCTCCCGCCCCCAAGCTCACTTGGACCTATAAAAGGTCCGTTGTGTTGCCGCATGGGCATGTGCCCCTTCTCGTTGCCTGAACCGTGAGAGCAGACTACTGCAGGTTAAGGGCAGTCCCATCCGGAGGCTTGGATGTATTTGGACAAGGTCCCTGGTTTGATTTCGGACAGGTCCGAAATGTCCGTGAGGAAAGCGGCCCCGAGAATACGAAGACGACGATTTCCAAGGGCTGGGCAGTGGCAGAAGAAGTGGGGGACCGATTCCTCCTCGTCGCGACAACTCCTGCAGAAGTCGTTATGAGGGATTGACAGTCTATATAACGAAGCTAACGGGAATACAAATTTGAAAACCCAATGCCATCAAAACTATCTAAAAGAAGCTACAACAAGGTTGAGTACAAGAATGTCAGCAAATATTAAAAATGGCCAAGCTTCGGTACAAAACAAGGCAACTGTAGACCCAGTGGACATTCATGAATTTAATGTACATTTTTAAATGCAAGACCCAAAAGAATTTCCCAGATAAAAATCAAAACCCAAGTTCGAACGCTAATAATTGTAATTGACACAGGTGCAGAATTTTGCATTATTAATGAAAACAATCGAAAGCAATTCGTAAGCAATCGAAAATGGAGAACAGAAATTGAAAATGAGTTCAGAGCGCAAGGAAATATAATAAACAAATTATTTACTACAATATACATGAATGTAGATTTCCATGTTTTGAAAAATTTAACTTATACAACACATTCCCAAAAAAATAAAAAGAGCCGTGCGCGGCTGACTAGTGTATCATATCCTTATGTATTTTGGGGCCCTGAACGGCAGGTTCTTTTTCCAAAACCTCAAAAAATCAATGTGGAAACTCATTTGAAAAATTCATAGGATTTGCTTGAAACTCGTTGACCGGGGGGTTTTTGAGGGTCGCTGATGAAGATTTCTCTGGGGATTAATTAGCTTCTTTACGAGCCAAGACGACGACTCAGAAACAATACATAGCGCAGAATCCGAAGATCGCAACTGTATTAAAATTACAGAAAAAAGCTCCAAATATTTTCAAAATACACATAATACTAAAAGCCGGAAACAACAAATCATGAATCACCCTAATTTTTACTAATACCCTAATTAAAAAAAAAAAAAATACAGCTGCAGTGCGTGTAATTAAGCTAAATTTGAGCACCAAATGTTATTATTTATTTCATTTTGTATCCGAAAAAATATAGTATGTTCAAAAATTTGTTCAAAAATTTGTTCAATAAATTTTTTGTCAATAAGAATAACACAATTTAATGGTTCGAAATACACTTTGTTATTCAGTAAGCCCATACAGTAAGCCTAAGTTTAAATGAGATGCCAATTTATGAATTCCATCCCTGTAAGAATCCGGAAGGGCCTCAAAATACGCTTCCACATCTGTTATGACCACATCAGTTGATGAAAACCGCTTTCCAAGCAGGAATTTTATTTGGGTTTGGAAACAGAGAGAAGTCGCTAGGGGCCAAGTCTGGTCAATACGAGGAATGCTCCAGCATTTCAAAGTTTAATTTATAGATTTTAGCCTTTGTCATAATGCTTTTGTGACACGGTGGATTGTCCCGATGAAAAATAATTTTTTCTTCTGCAAACCGGTTTTTATCCCACGAAATTCTTCCTTTAGCTGGTCTAAAAGGATACAGCCAAAATTTTTCTTACACTGCACAATGCTGCCAAGGGCTTCTACTAAATCTCTTTCAGTCACTCGATAATTTTTCAATACGATATCCTGTATTTTTTCTACAATTTCTGGTGTTGTTGCTGATTTTGTACGTACTTGACATGGGTAGTCTTCAAGGCTTGTACGACCACTTTTAAATTAATTAAATTAAATTAAGTTAAATTAAACGCTTCCATCTGGGCGTTACCCACATCCGCTTTCACCACAAATATAATATACCCCGATACTGGAAGAAAGATTTGCAAAATTATTTTTCCATTATAAGGAAGATCTTGCTTAGCCATATAACTGGAGCTAAGGTCGATTTTGGGCAACTACACGACAACACGGGACAAAAATAGGAGTTGTCTTTCGTGGCGATCAATTCAAACTCAGATTTCAGTGAAAGTTGAGGCAATATATTGATGCAAAGTCCTGGTAAATGTTGTGCATTGATACCCATAACTACCAGATTGCCGAACTTGGCTTAGATCGGATCATTATTATAGCCAGAAGGAACAAATGAAATTGCAGTGGCTACGCAACGCCTTCCCCGCTCTTACTCATTCACTCACTCACTCTTTAACGTGCAGAGTGCGTTCTCTGGCGGAGATGAGGCATACTCACTGAGAATAGAGTATAAATGTAGAGCCGCGGCCCTAGCCGCAGCTCAGAACGTTCCCGCTCGTTACCACTTGCAATGTGTACGCTTGTACGATTGGGTGGACTTTAATCTACGACCTTTAGATGACACCAATCCCTGGGAAAAGTGGGACATTTAAAAATCCAACATTACTGGAATTAATTCCTACAGCCTCTGGTATGAATACGCAAAAAAAAAATTAAGTATCCAAGCAAAAGTTGTAACATTTTTGGGCTAGTCCTTTAGGGATCTGTGGATTTTCTCTTTTAGTGTTTTACTCACGCTCTTGGTTTCGATGATTAGCTCGAACGCGGCCTTCTCTCGCCTTAGGCTCGTCAGATATGACTGCTCCTCGACTGTCCGTGCATGGATCAGAAAGTAGACCTTCATTCGTTCGGCGGGCGGCAGGCAGCGACGCGCCTCGAACACTTCTAACTGGCGTATGGCCGTCACATTGGTGTTGTACATAACCACATGGTGCGGCTGGAGCTTCTCCAGTATATGCTCCAGTGCCATGGAGCCCTCGCGCTCTGTCTTGAAGGTCTGTAGACAGACGTAGGGTTGTTTGCGGTGGGACGCCGCCTCGAGGGCAGCCGTCACATCGAATTGTTCGAGTTCAGGTATCGTTTCGAAAATTGATGTATTCGGATCCACCTTTGGTTGCTTTTCCTGCGACAGAGAGGGCTGGCTCATCGTCAGCATGTAGCTCTCCTCAAAATGCTGCGCTTCCGCATCCGTTTCGCTTAGCAGCTGCGCAAGCTCATCGATCCCAGCAGCAGCAGGCTGGGAGGCTTCTACCGCAGCGGCTCCCGAATTGGGGTGGTCTACTTTAGAGGTAGCTGCTGCTGTTCCGGCCGCAATGGACTGACTTTCGCGGGCATAGTTGTCGCTCAGATTGCCCACGGGCACCTCGTGGTGCAAGGCTTGCTGCAGCAGGAAACGAGGCCCGCCCTGTGTGAGGTATTGCTTCAGCTGGTAGCAGGTTCGCGCATCCTGGCAGAGTATCAGCACCTTGGGTTGCTCTTGTCGATGGCTTTTGTGAGATATGTCTTGCGTGAGCAGCTCGGTCAGTGCCTGCCACTTGGGGCAGGGCTCAGGCTCAAATTCTGTTGAATTAAAAGTAATTTTGGGGATGGCATTAAATGACTGGGCGACTCACCCTGCTGGCCATTGTAGACGCGCTGCTTGGAGAGCTTGAAGACCTGTTCGGCGGCATCGAGGAGGGTCCATCCCGAGTTGCTCAGAGCATACTCCGTGCTGCGGTAGCGCTTCATCAGGGCATAGGCGCTCACAGCGTCGTGATACATGGTGGATCTGCGAGTGTGATCGCAAATGAAAGCCACTTCCCGCCAGGATGTGCCCAAAAGTACTCACATCATCAGACTACGCAGGATCTTGAGGTCGGCGACAATCAGCTTCGTCTGTGAGTTAAGCTGATGCCAGATGCAGTCCAGCTGCGCCTGTAGGATTTTGTGGAACTTCTTGGTGACACAATTTTCAACGGTGACGGCCTCCATGTCTACGTTCCGATTAATCCGCTTGATCTCGCGCACCAGAAAGTTCATTATGTCCAGGATGTGCGTCTGGATGGAGGTCATATGCTGGCTGAGGGGGACATGCAGCTCGATAGTCTGCGCCTGCCACGGTTTAAGGGCGCCGCGTACTGTTGCATGGAAGCGGGGCCAGATGTACAGCTGCTTGACAAACAGATTGCGCATGGTGCGCTCGATGTGCGAGTAACCGATGGTGAAGGCCTCCGGGCTGTTGGAAAAGGCCTTCACGAAGCCCGTCTTGTTGCGCTGCCGGTAGAGGCGCAGGGCGAACGCCTCCTGGCAGCTCTCGATGATGGTGTGGGCTCGCAGCACCACTATTCCGGTGATCAGCTCGATGGGGATGCGCTGCTTGAGCAGATCAACCACCAGGATGCGGGTGCTGATGAACTGAAGGCCTCCCTCCAGATAAACACGCTCCCTGCGGAACAAACATGGATCTGAGTGAGAGGGAAATATGAAAGGACTGGTTATTTTTCACCTTTCCGTTGCCGTATTGGCCACCTCGTGCACGTACTTGGCCTCCATTTTCGATTTATAGTACTGCTCTTCCCAGTCGGAGCCATTGATGATCAGAATAAGGTTTCCAGCATCGCTGTACGCCTTTAAAATGTGAACCAAGGCGCGCTCATAGCTCAGGCCCCTTGTTTCGGGCGGATAATTCATGGTGTTACTTGAGTGTGGGCAACCCCAACTGATGGACACTTACTTGGCACACACCAGCAGGCCGTCTGCATGGACCAGATCGAGAAACATTTGCTTCTCATACTCCAGCAGAACTATATCTTTGCTCATCAAATACTCCTCAGCGGTCACAATGTTGGCCAGCTCGTCATCCTCTCGCACGGCCTCGTCTGTCTCCAGCAGTTTGCTTGTATTCGTCTCTTGAGACAGCTCTTTGCCAGCATCTGCATCCGCATCAGCGGTTTTTTCCGCGGCAGTCTCGGACATGGCTTCAAAAATGTTTCACAATTCGCACAAAAAATGCCGGGTTAATCAGCTGTTGTCAAGTCAAAGATAAAATCGAAAATTTATTATCGATGGCGGGAAAATTTCAGAGAATATCGACTATTGTTGGTGGTCCGGCAGCGCCTGACCAGGTACAAACAAATCAGGATTGTTTAATTTACTGAAAAAGCGAAAAACTTTTGAAGAAATTGCAATAATCAAATGAAAAACGTGGAACCCTAGAATACTAATTCAAAAGATTATGCACCATATATGGCTTTTTAATCAGCATTTTGAGGATGTACAATATCGATGGGGCTGCCAGACTGTTGGAATTGGTATATTTACAAAATATTTAAAAACGCAAGAATTAAATGATAATACATAACAAATTCATTATAAGCAGTCAATTATGTACAACATACGTTTGCTGCGGCAGCTGCGGTGGTTCGGCGGCCACCACCGCCTGATGGCCAGCCAGCACAAGCGACCCCAGCTGCTAGGCAGCGTGCCCTCCGACCAGCTGGAGCAGCTGAAGAGCAACTACTTCGCTCGGCGGCAGGAACTAAGCGGCGATGAGTGGCAGAGCGTGCGGCACTCGCTGATCGAGGGCTACAAGCACATCAATGACCACAACGTGGACGCCGTCATCCTGGGCGTGTGCAGCGGTCCCCAGCAGCTGTCGCTGGCCAAGAACTACGTGGATTACCTCAGGAGCACCGGAGCCGGACCAAATGCAGCAACCCTGGGCCGCCTACTGCGCGTCTACAATGCGGCCTACCACACACGGGCGCTTAGCGAGGCGGAGCAGCGGGAGATCCTCCAGATCTGCGACTCGCTGCAGGCAGCCCATGAGACACTAGACGCCACCAGCTGCGAACAGGTGATCCACGGGCTGGTGGCCACCACAGAGCACTGGCAGCGTGCCCTCCCACTGCTGGAGATGATGAAGGTGACCAGCACGCCCAGCGTATCCGCCTACAGTGCCCTGGCCGAAAAAGCGTTTGGCCAAAGCGACCAGGCGGAGGAGGCCTGGCGCCTACTCGAGGAAATGACTCTGGCCCGCAAGCAGCCCAGGTGCGAAGTGTACCTCGCCCTGCTCAACCGTCTCGCCCAGGAGCCAGCAGCAACCTCTAGCCTGAGAGTCGAACTGGAGCGCCTGCTGCAGTTCCTCGAGCGCCACAACATCCTCGTCAGCCAGAAGGTGGCCCAGCGGCTGCTCCAGCTCGGCCAGCAGCTGCCACAACAGCTGCGCGTGACCGCCAGCCGTCTGGGGCCGTTGGGCAAGTGCGAGGAGTGCCGGCAGCACCTGCAACCGGTAGCCATCAGCGACGAGGAGTTCCGGCAGCTGAGCGAGTGCTTCCTGGAGAAGGTTCTGATACGGGGGGACGTGTTCCAGAAGTCCACACCCGAGGAGGTACTGCGGTTCAAGCAGTACGTGGAGAAGACTGCCCCCTACGACTGTGTGATCGATGGCCTCAATGTGGCCTACTCCACCGGCGCGAAGAAGGCACCCCAGCAGCTGGCGAAGCTCCTGGCGACGGTAGTGCGGCACTTCAAAGAGCGAAATAAGCGTGTATTAGTCCTGGGCCGCGAGCACATGCGGAAATGGTCCAAGTCGGCCATGCACTATGTGCAGAACAATGCCAGCCTCTTTCTCACCAACAATCTGTAAGGGTCTCCCATCCGATCCGATCACTGAATAACTTGTTTCTCTCCTCCCATTGGCAGGTCGCACGACGATCCCTTTCTGCTGTACGCAACGATAAGGAGCGGACAGGAGACTGACTTCTTCTCAAGGGATCTGATGCGCACCCATGCCTTCCTTCTGGGAGCCGAACTGAAGCCCATCTTCCGACGCTGGCAGCAGGAGCACCAGTTCTCTCTGGTCACCCAAACACAGACGGGGAAGATCATTGTCAAAGAGCCCATCCGGCATCGCCTCTCCGTCCACCAGGCGGAGGGTGGGTCCTGGCATGTGCCGTACTGCGATGTGTACACCCCAAATCCCACCGACAGCTTTGACGTGCCAGAGCACTGGCTATGCCTCATCCTTAATACTTAATAGATTCTCACATGTGTGTCCCCGATTCATTGGACAATACAAAACCCATACATGGAGCGCATCCCTCGAACCCCCTCCTTACCCGCATTTGGGGGCACTGCACTTGTCGAAAGCGCTCTTTTTGAATGTCGGCTGCTGCCTGTTGCGACGGCGCTCGTATGAGATCTTCTTCTCAGCGGCGCACATGAGGCGACGCTTGATGTGATTGTCCATCTCCAGGTCCATGTCGACGGGCTTGGCCAGCTCGTTGGGATCACGGGTGGCTGCCGAGTCCAGGGCCTTGATCACAAGACTGAGGAGAGCGTGGGCCAGGCGGTGGCACACATCATACTCGATGGCGTCCTGGCTTGTGTAGTAGATGGCCGACTGTGAGGTCGGTTGCACACCAATGGCCAGCAGGATGTTGCAGAAGATGCCGCGCTGCATGCGGGCGTACGGATCGACCAGCTGCGGCGGTATGCGCATGGTGGTGGCCAAATGGGCTATGAACTTGGCAAACTTCTTGATGAGCACGTTCAGGTACTGTGTACGACACTGGCGCTCCAGTTTGGTCAACATGTTGTAGTACAGCTCCTGCTTGCGCTTTAAGAAGTCCTCCTTGCGTCGCTCTTTCATTTCGTTGCTCTTCAGGACCTCCCCAAGCTGTCTGCACCGAAAGGGCAAGAAAAAGAATTGCCTAATGTGGGTCTTCTATTGGCTTTTGTGCGCACTTACTCTGTGGTTATGGCATTGTATTTGCCCAACATTCTCTTGATCCGCTTGGCCCGCAGCTTAGGGTCGTAAACATCCTTGAACCGCGCGTAGCTTTCCATCAGGTCTTGCATCCTGGGCTGGGATCTGGTCACATCGCTTGGCCGTGCCTTGGGCGGCATGGATGGCTGGTAGGCCATACGGCGGACATACGACCGCAGCTTGTCCACGTTCTCCTCCTGCCTGCGCTGCCGATTGCTAGGACTGCAGTAATCCGGATCCTCCTCTTCGGCCTCCTCGAGCGATGATGTGGGCAACGGCTCATCCCAGTCGGACACGTTCGAGCTGGCCATAATGATTCGTAACTAATATACAAAAATATATATTCTCACAGAAATTTTGCAAAACGAAAACAAAAAATTTCCTTTTTTTTAGCGTATGCGAAAAAATTAAACCCGAAATACTTTGGAGTTCACTGACAATTTCAGTTGTTGCTTAGTCGAACGTTGAATATTGAATGAGCGAGGGACGGGATGCCCTCACAAATCTCTCGGCCTACCAAATTCAATATTCAATCCTTTATTACATAATGACATTAAAACTATGATAAAGCTATTTGTAGTTAAAATATACATTTAATCAGCTCTCTAGTTGCTATCCTTTTGCACGGACCGCTCCAGGGCGAAGGTGTATTCCTCGGCCAGACGATCGACGGACATCTGGCGCGTTAAGAGGGCCAAGGCGGCGTCCATCTGCTGCTCGGCACTGAGGCTGGCTTCCTTGGTGGTTAGATGGGGCGACAGCTGGAAGGGTATGTCGTCCAGATAGCTGTAGCTTGCGGGGCCGGACACTGGCGCCGTGAATGGCGTCGAGGGCGGGTATATTCCGCCAGGATTTGCGCTGGGCTTTCTCTCAATGAACACAAAGTCATCGCCACCACTGGGTCGGGGGGCATCCGCAGGACCTTGTATGGCCTCCTCAGTGGGAGTGGCGGTGGGCTTTCGCTTACCAAATACCGAAAACATTTTATAAAATGTCGAAAAATAAAAACTAAATAAATGACGATTTACGCATAAATAGAGATGGGGCGATGGGGCCACATTAATCGACTGCGCTCGATATACAAGCGCGCACAGTGTTGCCAGTCCGTCCCCTTGATGCGCAGGGCTGCATGCGTCTTGTTGTCGGTAAGAGTTTCAACTCTTCTCAAAAATTAGCGACAACAAATTTGTGTACAGATAATTGCTGAAGTGAAATAAAAAAGTGCGAAACATGTCGAAGGTGGACCAAGACGCCAGCGCCTCGACAAGCATCATGGAGGTAGGTGATTGCCGTTGCCCAATGCACAGTTTCCCTGCACACCAGTGCCCGAAGGTGCAGCAGCCTCCGCGTACACGCTGGCGGACGCCCCGTCTGCCCGCCCAATTGGGATATACGCAGATTTTAACTATGACTCTCTCCTTTTCTGCATGTTTTGTTTAGCAAATCAAGGTGCTTATTGAGCCGCCGCCCAATGAGGACGAGAAGGCCGTGAAGGGCACAAACACCAAGCATCCGTACTACAGGCGTCCGGGCCGTGGCCACAATCACGATTATTGCGATGCCTGCGAGGAGGGGGGCAATCTGTTATGCTGCGACCGTTGCCCGTCCAGCTTCCACCTGCAGTGCCAGTAAGTAGAGATGCGATTGAATCCCCTCCCCTTCCCCCCGTAGATAGCTCCACCAAGTGCACAGTGTTTTAGTGTTCGCTCCCTTCCCTTTTCACATTCAGTGATCCGCCGCTCAGCGAAGAGGATATACCCAGCGGCCAGTGGCTGTGCCACAGCTGCCGCATGGTGAAGGTGATCCAGCCCCGGTCCAAGGCCAATTCCGTAGAGCGCGTGCCCTCGGGCGGTAGTGGCGGCTCGCGCGGGCACACACCGTCGTCGGGGGACCTGGAATCGATACCGCAGAAGATCCGCAATCTGCGCAAGCGGAGCAACAGCGAGCGAAACAGCACCGAGAAGTTGCTGGCCAAGATGCCCCTGGCCATACAGCGGGCCCTCGACCCAAACAAACGTCCTACTCCGCTGGACGACATTATACGCGCTGCCAGCATGCTCAACCCGCAGCAGTTCTCGCTGCCCCCCGAACTCGAGCTACACACGCAGTTCCCCGGCAACGGCAAGGTGCAGCCCGTCCAGCAGACGCAGCCGCATGCGGGCAACGGGCGGAGCCGGGTCTCGGGGAATCAGCGTCGCAACTCGAAGCCGTTCGAGCTAGATGGCCAGGGACTAGTGCCGCTGCCGGCCAAGACATGCTTCTACTGCAGCAAATCGTGCAAGCGGGCGCCGCTCCTTTCCTGCGACTACTGTCCACTGTTCTACCATCAGGACTGCCTCGATCCGCCGATGACGGCGCTACCGGCGGGCCTCTGGATGTGCCCGAATCATGCCGAGAACTTCATCGTAAGTGCTCCTCCTTCTGCCACTCCTACCACCACAACCACCTCCTCCAGCTCCACCAATCCTGCAACAAAGCCTGCTCTCTCTCTCCAGGACGCCCACATGACCACCAGCATTTCGGCCACGGCGCGTGTGCGTCTATGGAATCGCTTCCATCAGCCGGTTGACCACGAGAGCGTCAAGATGGAGTTCTTCCGCCGCGTACACACGCGCCATCCCCCGTTTCGTACCAAAACCACGGTCCGTACACGCGCCCACATCGATGTCCCGGCCAGTGTCCGGCACCACTACGAGCATCCCCCGCCACTACTCCCCTCGATGCGCCAGACGCTGCGCTACGATGGGGTGAAGCGCCGCAAGAATCTCCCCAATTCCGTCGAGGAGATATCCAGGGAGACGGTCACTGAGTCACTGCTCAAGGATTTGGAGGCCCTGCGCTCGGCCCATGCCAAATTCCGTGAGATACAGCGGGAGTACGGCAGTGGCCAGGATTTGGAGGATCTGGGCATCGACAGCGATAGCGACAATAGTCCAGAGGCGGAGCCAGATGCGAGTACGGCAGCGGAAGGCGCAGCAGAAAAGCAGGAGAATGGCACGGCTACCATGGAGCAGGAAGCAGGAGAGCCAAAAGTTGAGCCGTCGGCAACGGCCATCAAAATCGAGGAGAAGGCGGAGAATCCATTGTTGGACATGAGCTTCGACGAGGAGGAGGAGTCGGACAGCAAGTTGGCGATCATCGACGCGGATCTGCGCCACCTGGACGTGGACATCATCAAAAAACTGGCCCACCAGCGCCTCCAGCAGCTCGTCCAGGAGCATCCGGAGATTGTAACACAGTACAAGAATCGCACGGCCGCCCGTCGTTTGCGTCAACTAACGGTTGAGCAACAGCCGACGACCCCTTGTGCCGCTTTGCAGGGCGACCTGGCCCCGGAGGACATGAATCGCTTCTCGCTGCTGTTCACCAGCGAAACGTCATCGATTCTGGCCCAGAAGAACGGTAATGCCGCCGACGAGGATCCCATGATGGCTCTCCACCCGGCCCTGGCCACCGCCGCGGCCATTGCGGCCGCCGATGCCGCCGCCGAGAGCTATGAGCCGCGCGTGCGCACCGATGCGGAGAAGGCCTACGAGCTGGCCTCTCGTCTCGAACTGAAACTGCTCCACTGCAAGGTGCGCGCCCGTGGTGTGCTCACGCCCCTGGGCGATATGCTCGAGGACAGCCGCTGGTTCAGCAACCTGGGGCTGGAGCAGTCGATCTTTATGCGCTACCGCACCCTCTATGTGGGCTATGGGGGTCATTTCACGCCCTCGACATCTATGTGCCACACCGAGACCGTTGATCTCTCCGCCATCGGCTACTGCAGCCGTATCTCGCCCCAGCACGCCATCATCTTCTACGACGAGTTCTCCAAGTCCTTCGAGCTGATCAATTACTCCGAGTTCGGAACAGAGGTCAATGGCCAGCTGTACACGTGCGATCTATCTGAGAATGGACGCACAAAGGCCGCCAAGCGCATGCGCCCAGACGATGCCGATCTGAAGCGCCGCGTTGACGAGATCCTGGACAAGCGTCGCCACATCGAGCGCCAGTACGAGCCAAAGAAGTCGGGCGAGGAAAGGTGAGATATTTTCGGCGGATAACCATTATATCTCAAACCCATTTTCTTTTCGTCCCTTTCTTGCAGACTGGTGGGCATTGTGAAGCCTGCCTGCCGCTGCCAGGCGACGGGGGAGCCAGTTCCCATGGTGCCGGGGGCCTGGGAGGGTGCCGCTGTGCTCGCCCACGGCACTCTGTTGCGCTTCGGCTGCCTCGCGTTTGTCTTCTCAGTGCCCTCGAAGGATCTGCTGCAGGCCCAGGCACGCGCCAATCGTCAGACGTAGGACAAAATGCATTGTAGCCAAGGACCCCAGGGACCCCAGAGATGCCCCCTTCCCTACCCAGAAAATCTCAGTGAGAGCAGCTAGCAGACTTTTCCCCATCCATCCATCATCCCTCATCCTAGAATTAACTGCCAAGTGCATTCAACAGTTTAACTTCACACAAAACTAATGGAGGTGCCACGGAGGATCACTGTCGTAATTTGTTTGTGTCATTGTAGTAGAAGAACCCCACATCCCCAGCCCCTCAAAGCCAACACTCAAACACACACAAATGTATAAATGAAGAATAAAGTCTAAGAAGAAATACGATGAAGAAAGCAAATAATGGAAAGCAAAGTTTTTAATGCTAAGCGTCATCCAAGATTCATTTTGAAGATGATGTTTGCTGGAGGAATGAATCACTTTCGACCTCTAAAGAACAACAAATTTGTATTCATGATGAGCAGTAGCAGGCCTCTTATTTTACTCCTAGATCCCTGAGATTCATATGACTATCTTAGTGTCGAGCCACGAGTGACTTTCACTGCTGTGCCGCTCCACGGGCTTCTGGCCATCAGCATCCGGAAGCGCTACCCGCCACCCGCCGAGGAGCTGATCCGTATTCCGTATTCCGACTGCCGTCGCCTTGTCGCTTCTCTGGATCTTTTCGGAACACGTTCAGGTTTCGACCTGTCTCCTGGCCTCCTCTGGCACCGACATAATGCCCGAAATCCAGCTTCAGATCGCGGCTCGCTGTCCTACTGATATTGATGGAGGTCAATGACCTTTTCACCTTCAGTTTAAGTGCGGGATAGACGCACTGCCACTGCCGCATAGATCGCATATTCCTTCGACTGATTCCATAAAGTACTTATGTATATATAACGCCTTATTGAACCCATAATCCATAGACCTGTAAAAAAAGAACATTACCTCCTGCAATGTCCATCCGATACGCAATCCACAAGTAATTTTCGGGGCCATTTTGGGGGACAGAAAAAAACGATTGAACATTTTATGGAAATAAAGGTTTTACTTTTGAAGGATAACTCCAGATGCAGATGCAGTCTGGCAGTCGCCAAGGCAAACGTTAGTAATTGAGAATACAGAGGGAAGAGTATACACAAACAGGAACCTCCTTTGAGGACGAAGGACAGACACGGAACAGAGAAATAAGTACATAAAATACATTATGGGCTAACATGCAATACAAAATATAGAATAGTACAGGAATAATACAAATATAAAAACTATGGGTGCCCTGCGTCCACATAAGCGGCAACGGATGTTGTGGCTGCTGCCTCCTGGACAGCACCGGCAGCACCTGTCTGTACCGTTTTGGCAGCGGCAGCGGTGCGCGTGGCCCGCGAACGCTCCCATTCGACTTTGTGCTTGCGCTTCGTGTGGTGGTACATATTCGATTTGGAGCGAAACTCTGTGGGGCAGAAGGAGCAGGTGTGTAGCTTGACGCCAGTGTGCGTGGCAAAGTGTTCCTGTCGCAACAGAGAGAGGGAGAAGCTTAAGTTTACGGCTTGCGGATTGGGCAGACACACACGCAGTACTTACCTCCAGGTAGCGCTTCATCTTGAAGCACTTGCCGCACACTTCGCAGGCATATTTGGGCTTTGTCAGGCAGCGATGATTCTGGCCAGGCAGCTCCCCGCAGTTGGGACAAATGATGGGCGTTCCAGTGGCAGGCAGAGGAGCGCTATCCTCCATTCTGTGCCGCCGCTTGTCCAGCATTCCAGCCACAGAG
This sequence comes from Drosophila miranda, assembly GCF_003369915.1. NCBI lineage: Eukaryota > Metazoa > Arthropoda > Insecta > Diptera > Drosophilidae > Drosophila > Drosophila miranda. Next base: position 29,927,391 of record NC_046674.1, read on the forward strand.
CTGTAGAAAGATTCGATATTGGGGCTAGAACCATTTCTTCTGTGACTCTGTGCCTCACCTGTATGGATGCGACAGCCCTCCGCCTGCTCCTGTCGTTATGGTGGTGGCTGCACTCGTACTCGCCGCCGCTGCCGTCATGGCCGTTAAGAGATCCTGCTGCTGCTGGAGGAGTAGGCTCGCACACAGACGCTGCTGCAGGCTGTCCGCCGGCCCGGTGGCAGTCCGGTCGCTGAACGAGGCCGCCGCCACCACAGCGGCGGCCACAGCATTGTAGTTGGCCAGCATCAGTTCGTTCTCCTTGAGGCGCTTGTTGTGGTGATGCTCGTGATGCACTGGTCTGCTGCTGCTGTTGTCCTTGACATCGCCATCCCCATCGCCATCGCTGGCACTGCATTCGGTGTTTTGGACCTTCTTGGGGGACTGGGTCTTGCGGCGGCTGGAGCGAGTCGTGCGTGAGCGGATCGTGGATGGAGACGTTTTGGCCATCGTTAAGTTGATGGCTTCGATGGAATCACTCTTGATGGCGGACAGTGGAAGTGGCGGCGGCGGCGGCGGCGGCGGCGGAGAAGGAAGCGAAACTGTAGGTGCTGGTGGCGGCTCTTCTTTGATCACAGCTAGTTCGCTGGATACCTCCGGCTGGGTCTGCACCTGATTCTGGGACTTGGCCGCATCGCGCTCTTCGCGCGCCTTCAGCCACTGGGTAGTGTGCTTGCTCTTCACGTGCGTGTACATGTTAGAGCGGCAGCGGAAGGCCATTTCGCAGTAGGGACAGGCAATTGGCCGGTCGCCCGTATGGGTGGCCACATGCTCTTCTAGATACCGGCGCATCTTGAAGGATTTTTCGCAAAACATGCACGGAAACTTGTTGACTGCCAACGCCGTCGCCGCTGCTGCGACAGTCTTCGATTCGGCGTACTCAGGCTCCTCCTTGAGGAGCTGGCAAGGGGACGCCTCATCGACGTCAACATCGACATCAACAACATCGCCCTCCTCCGACCAGTTCACATCGCAGTCAATCTCCAGAAACTGGCTGCACAGTGTCGTCTGCTTTAGCTCCACCAGCTTCCAGAAATTGTGGAAGCTCTCTAGCTGCCCGCTGCAGTCGGTGCAGATGCAGGTGGAAATGGCATCATCGCGTGACAGCTGCAAATGGCCAAATTGCGTACTGCAGGATACTGTGGGATGGGGTATTACTTACGCAGAGATACAAGTGGATCGAGATCAATTGGACCAAATAGCTTTCCGGCACTGGTTTGTTGTTGGCTGCTGCTGGCGCTCCTGCTCCTGTTCCTGCTGCCGCTGCATTGTCGCTGTCCGGCGGGGCGTCGGGGGGAACGGTGCCACCGAACAGTAGGACGGCATTCTGCTCGTCCAGCGTGTTCAGGCACAGACGACAAATCATTTTGCAGAATATTTTTATATTTTTACTGCAGCATTGAGTAGTTTATATGTTTTACAGTACGGTCACACCTTTACCTAGCGATGGGCGATATCGATTATAAATTATTGAAAATTATAACTATTTATGCATCGGTATGCGTTTACGCGTTAGGGAATTTTCAGAAGAAATATCGATATCATATCGATAATCAATATGATATGTTTTTGTATCTGTATTTCGGTGGCCAAATACTCAATTCGGGTCTTAAAACATTGCAGAACATCGCCATTGTAGCATTTCTGAAGGAGCAGCATTCCTGAACCATGAACGGCCTCCCACAAAGCAAGCACTACAATCTGACGCACTACCAGCAGAGGTACAACTGGGACTGCGGCCTGTCCTGCATCATCATGATATTGTCCACCCAACAGCGGGATGAGATGCTGACCAATTTCGAGGCCATCTGCAAGGAGGAGGGCTTCGGGTCGAGTACCTGGACCATTGATTTGTGCTACCTGCTGCTGCGCTACCAAGTGCGTCACGAGTACTACACCCAGACCTTGGGCATCGATCCAAACTACAGCCAACACACTTACTACTCGAAAATAATTGACAAGGACGAGAAGCGCGTAACGCGCAAGTTCAAGGATGCCAAGGCCCATGGGTTGCGCGTTGAGCAGCGCACTGTCGACATGGAGGTTATTCTCAGGCATCTAGCGCGACACGGTCCGGTAATCCTGCTGACCAACGCCTCGGTGCTCACCTGCGAGATATGCAAGCAGAATGTCCTGGAGAAGTTTGGGTAAGTGTGGCCAAACCCCCTCCGTTTGCTCATGCTCCCCTGCTCATGTCCGCTAAGCTGTTTCCATATTCGTTGTATTGCCCGAAATACACGCTTGCCCGCCGCCACCAACAAAAGGTATGCCGGACACTATGTGGTGCTCTGCGGCTACGACATGGCCACCGAAAAGGTTTTCTACCACAACCCGGAGGTGCACGATGGCCGTAAGTATCTTTCCATTTGTCCATCAATTAAGAGCTAAGGCTATATAATAATTATGTATGTAGATATTTGCCGCTGCCTGGCCGAGTCGATGGACACGGCCCGTCGTGCCTATGGCACGGACGAGGACATCATCTTGATATTCGACCAGATGGCCAGCAAGGAATAAAGAGACTCCGAGCTGAGCGTATGCTGCTCATCGTAATCGTAGTACCTGCCCAGCAGTTGCCGTGCTTGAATGGAGGATGGATCTGCGCTTTGTGATATTATTGGATAGGCTAGAAAATTACTAAACGAAGAAGGATTCGATTAGATTGGAAATGGAATATGGTTTGGCTAGGCTTGGCTGCTACGTTGTCGAAGCGAAGCATTTCTTTGGCACAACAGTGGACTTTATTTGAGTTTAGTTATATCATTGATACGCGCGCGGCATCTGACGCAGTTGGTCCCCACAAAAAAAACAACAACAATTACAAACGCAATTATGCAAACAGGACGCCGATCAGGCTGCTGTCCTGCCCACATTCCAATACGATTATCAATACCTTTGTGAATGTATAAATACTATGTATGTTGAGTGTCTCTGTAGAAAATACAAAAGATTATTGTTGAATGCGAGCTGCTGCCTTACTGTGGATCCTCATCCTCATCGTCGTGTCCCACTTTTTTGGTCAGCAGCTGGAGTTTAATGTGCGGCGCCTCTACGGGCAGGACGACCTGACCGCCTGCGTCCGTGTACTTGGCGTACAGCTGCTCGGAAAATAGCTCGAACCCGTGGGAGCGGAGGATCTTCTGCGAGAAGATTCCCGTGGCATCCGCCTTGAGCAGGCGGAAGCCGCGCTTGCGGGCCAGCGACTCGGCGTGCCTAACCAGCTCCTTGGCAATGCCCTGGCCGCGGTAGCTCGCATCCACCGAGAGGATGCGCACATCAAAAATACGATCGACCTTGAAACGCCCGAAGAGATCAACCTTCAGGTTGTGGCTGTAGAGCAGCTCGAAGATCTTCTTGAAGTTGAGGTCGCTACTCGCCTGGAGCTTCTGCAGGGCCTGCGCTGTGTCGCCCGGGCGCAGGATGCCGTTCAGTATTACTCCGGCTATCTTGCATTCCTCCTGTTCAGGTCCTTCGCTGCGATCCACGGCCATCAGGCTGAGCTTATCGTGCAGCGTCTCCAGGCTGTGGTGCTCCAACTCGCTGTTCCCGAATCCCTTCTGGCACAGTCCAGCAGCCTTGTTCAGTGGCTCGTCCGCAAAGAAGTTCCTCCTCAGGTGGTCGATCACCTGCTCGTAATGCTCTGGTCCAATCAGTTTGTACTCCATAACGGCAATGCTAGTGCAAGTGGAGGGTGGGTGCCTGGGTGCCTGGGTGCCTGGGGGATGGAATGCTCCTTTAATTTAATTGAAATTCTGTTATACATACATTTGCAAAATGTCTGTTATAACCACACAAAGGGCTCTTCTCTCTTCCGTATAACGCAATTAGCTGTTACCGTCGTCCCACCGTTCTTTCAGACACACGTATGTATAAAAAGTGCACTCACTGTTGGGCAAGGTACATACAGATTTATTTAAATGAGGTGAGATCTCGAACAATTAGGCAGCCATCGTATGAGTCATTTCTGGCAATGCTTCACCCCATATGAAGACACCTTGCAGGTAGTAGGCAGTGGAAGTGTGAGAGTGTGAGCCCCTCACCCTTTTGATGCCTTGTTGACACACCTCTGGCTTTGAGAGCTTAAATCTTTACTCTTATTTCCTCTCTGCTCTGTGCTCTCTCCACTTATCTTTTTCAATTAAGAAAAACCAAACTTTGCCCAAGGAGCGCACTTAACTTAAACAATTATTTAAGAATTTACACTTACTTTCAGTTACTTTCACTTGTTGTCGAGCCTGGGAAAAAATGTGTAACCTACTTGCGGGCGCTGCCAAATGCGAACTGCGACGACTAGAGCCTGGAGCTTGGAGCCAAAGCAGCAGCATCACGGCGCTGTGGTGCGTGCTCGGGTATCCCTCTCCTCTCACCCGAAGTATGGATAAAAAATGTCGGCAGAGCTAGGGGTAGAGGCAGAGGCAGAGGCGTGTAGCCTCAGGGTCACAGGGATACAGAAGTGCAAAGGTTATTCCGTCTCCCCTTCCAAGGCACTTCCATGATTACGCACACACGCAACTGCCTTTGTGTTTGATTGTGTGCGAGTGAGTGAGCGATTGCTGGCCGTGACTTATGGCCAAATGCCAATACAATTGCAGGAACGAACAGTAAAATTGAGAGCTGCTCTCCTCCACCTCACTCACACTCGCTCACACTTGCTCAAGCGCTCTTACTCCCTCGCGAATTTGACTTTGTTGTTGAGCGCAGCAACTAACTGTTGATTCTTCTCCTCTTCCCTCCTTTGTGCGTGACTTTCTGATGGAGAAGGAGAGGGAGTGGAGGAGGGAGGTAGGCTGTGTGTGCCGTCATCCAGACACAATGTAAATACGTACAGTATGTCCGAAAAGTCTCACTACAGTCGGAAAGAGTATATATTTTCTGAATAAATCTAATATTGATAGCCCTAGATCATACAAATTTGTGACTTGCAGGAAGCCTCACTCCACACCTTGTGGTAAAACAGTACCCTTCGGCGAGTACGATATCGCCGCCATCATCCACTGAAAGTGAATGGGAATAATTAATTAATTAAGAATATTATTTATAGCTTATGTTTTCTTTATAGTTTTAATTAAAAAATTTTCAATCTAAAAATATGGTTCATTAAACATCTATTTAAACGGGAGAAATTAAAAAAAAATTGTTATTACTTTTCCAAAAAACTTTAAGATTATATCAAATACTCGAATGTCAGCAAAGAAAGACCTAAAAGACCCTTTCTTTAAGAACTCTAAAGTATGATAAATAGTAATCCTATTCGAATGTTAGGCCCCTGCTATTGTAAAATGGTAGCCTACTTTCTCGATACACAGTTTTTTACAGTATTTGCACGCACACATAAGGAGCTTGACTTTGCCATAATGCTGTCAACGGCAACGACAATGGCCAAGACGTGCCACAATCAAACGGAGGCAGAGGAAGGAAGACAAATTGTGTTAATAGATGTATGCATACACGCACAGGCACAAATATGTACATTCATAAATACAGGGAGCGCCATCTCCTAATTCGGTATTTAAACATTGAATAGCTTTGAAAAAACGACTGATTTTCAAACATAGGGTATTTTTATTTGGTATTTAATTTGGTGCTTTAAAATTTATTCAGACTAATTTTTGAAATCAACATCAATCAAGTGGCCGCCTTTATAGGACACAATATAATGTGACATTTTTTCTGTGTTTTCCATCACATTTTCGAGCATCTCGGGCGTTATAGCGAAGATATCCAAATATCAGCCTTGAGCTCTTCAATGGTATAAGACTTGCTGGCGTAAACTTTGCTTTTTAAATAACCCCACAAAAAGAAGTCTGGGCAGCCAATAAATATTCCCATTTTTTAATACCAGTAACCGTTCAGACCTTTTTCACGCATTTCGACGAGATGCACGTGAGTTTATACAACTGAACGACTATTTGCAATGTACAGCATAACTATTTCAGCGCGTTGTTTCAGTATAATGGTTAAAATTTTACTGAATTTAGGTTTCCAAGAGTGGTCTACTCAAGTCAATCGGTTTACAAGTGTCCAACCTATTCAATGCTTAAATACCGACATAAGAGATGGCGCACCCAGTATGTGTGGGATACAGGATTTTTAGTACACACTTAAAGATAGGCAGGACTTCCCAAGGATATTTACTAAGTAAAAGCGTTTGTCAGCATTTTGATGAAGTGGATGAGACTTTAAATGATTCTCAAACCATTTCTGAACTCCCCTTTAGAATCATCGGATAGTGATTAAATCAATTGACTCTGTGAGAACTGATCATCAGAAGTATTAAACGTATATACTTATAGAGCGTTCGGTCTATGCTTTTTTAATTGGAGGAAAGAGTATGAAAAGAAAATAGTAAACGAAGACACTCACAAGCGTTCGTTCTCCTTTCTGTTAAGGAAGAAGATAATCAATGTATATGTACATATCTAAATGTATTTAAAATCCTGCCAAGACAAATTCAGTCTAAAAGCTAAAGCTTTCGCCATCTGCTTTCACGCGTTTACACACGCGCTGTATGTGTGTGTGTGGGTGTGAAAATAAAAGAAAAGAAAAGGAGATCATTCGATCACGCAGCGAGTGTGTGTGCAACAGAAAGAGCGTAGAATGGATGCAAGGAATTAATCCTACCAATCTGCACATGTGTGTATGAATACATACATATGGGCGTAGCTTCCTTAACAGCGATATCCGTATCTCATAACCATTTAATAGAGTCTACCGAATGGCGAAAGCTCCAAGTACATATATGTATACTGAATACTTTAATTAATAGTTGCCCGTCACTGGACTGTGGCCAAATGGGGCGGACGGGCACGTGTCCATTGACACATATAGAGTCATCACAGAGCCCTCCCATACAACAAATAATGGAATCACATGACGGCACAAGACGCATATTCAAATTGCGTGACGCTGCTGTAGATCCCATGCCATAAACCGAAGTCGTACCTAAACCAGAACCTGAACCAGAGCCATGGCTATTTTCGGGTCAAACGCACAAAGGTATTTCAAAGTCAATTTGGTCGGTTGTCGTTTGTGTCTGACTGTGCAGATGGCATTTCTTTTGTGTTGTGCGTGTGTTTCCGCGCCCCGAAATGGGCGTATGTACATTGCAGCGTACCCAAAAATATCGTTGTGCGTTATTGCTGCCAATCAGATTCAATTTAAATCAATCTTCCCCACTAACGGTAACTGCTGCACGGAACTGGTATCACTTCACGCCGTTCGTTCGAAAGAACGGTACGATACAAATCCATCAAGTTGACAGCCCAAACAAGCTATCGATTGATGAGGATCCACCATTTGTGCCTTAATTTGTGCAATACCTTATTTCAAAATTCGATGTTTGTCGAACGATCTTTCTGAAGATATTCCATTTAATATGTATATTATATAGGATTTATTTATCTATCTATGAAGAGACCTCATCTATGAAAGCACTCTCTCTTTCATCGCGGACAGCTGTTGCGGAACAGCTGACGCATCGCGTCTCTCGTTCTCCGTCCGGACCGAACCGGGTCGCTTCGGTGTCGCTCATTCGTCGGCCCATTCTCTAGACGTGCACTCGTTCCGTTGTGGCTGTCCCGTCCGTTTATTTTCGTATTGTCGCATATATTTTTTGTGTGAATATTTATAGTTTATAGTTGGCGTTGTGCGTGTGACTTTTGTGTTTTGATTCTCTGTACGACTCTAAACACTCTAAACATGGCATCCAGAGATCGCTTGCCCGTGTTCCCCTCCCGCGGGTGAGTACCCAACCACCTATCAGGTGTCCTGGGGTGTGGTAATTCTCATCCTCCCACAGGGCCCAAACGCTGATGAAATCGCGCCTGGCTGGCGCCACCAAGGGACATGGACTGCTCAAGAAGAAAGCCGATGCCCTGCAGATGCGCTTTCGTCTCATTCTGGGCAAAATCATTGAGGTATGTGGTATCTATGCCCTAGTCAATCCAAACTCAACTGAACGCTGCTTCCAGACCAAGACTCTGATGGGCCAACTGATGAAGGAGGCCGCATTTTCTTTGGCGGAGGCCAAATTCACAACAGGCGACATCAACCAAATTGTGCTTCAGAACGTGACCAAGGCCCAGATCAAGATACGCACCAAGAAGGACAATGTGGCGGGTGTCACGCTGCCGGTGTTCGAGCCCTACACCGATGGAGTCGACACTTACGAGCTGGCCGGCCTGGCCCGCGGCGGCCAGCAGCTGGCGAAGCTCAAGAAGAACTATCAGAGCGCCGTGCGCCTCCTGGTCGAGCTGGCCTCGCTACAGACATCATTTGTAACCCTGGATGATGTCATCAAAGTTACCAATCGTCGAGTCAACGCGATCGAACATGGTGAGTCGTGTGTTTTACCTACGTATATCCTCCAATTATCTTATACTTTCCTGTGCAGTGATCATACCGCGCATTAATCGCACCATTGAGTACATCATCAGCGAACTGGATGAGCTGGAGCGTGAAGAATTTTATCGCTTGAAGAAGATCCAGGACAAGAAGCGAGAGGCACGCAAGTCTGCCGACAAGCGACGTGAAGAGCTGCGTCGCCTGGGCGACCTCGCCGCCACTGAGGAGGTCCAGAACATACTCGACGAAGATGGCGATGAGGATTTGTTGTTCTAGATTCACACACCTCGTCACTTTCTGCTACCTCACCTGCTCCCCCACTAATTCTTGTTCCTGTTCCAAATTGTTCATTGGGATATCCACATAAATGTCTCCCGTTTATCGTTCTTGTTGGAAATATACTCGTATATTGATATTGTATGTATATCTGTTTCTACATAAGTGATGCAAAGCCATAATGTCGCTTTTGTCTCAATGTCTCGATTGTCAATTGGTTTCTATGTTGTTTCTGTGTGTAACGATACCCAAGGGCTTTCATCATTTTATGTACGTAACTATCAAAGCAAGTGTCTGTCCATATGTGTAGCTAAAGTACCCTATCAGTACGAAATGTTTTACATTTCTCATCAAGTAGTTAAGAGTATTTTGTATACTGTGTGAATCCTCCATTCTTTGCAGCTTTCCGATGTGGTAGATGATCGTTAAAGCATGACCTGATTAGAAGTACAATGTCAAGAAAAAGGTGACCAAAATTGTTATAGAATTTGTATGTTAAATGTACCCAATGTGTGTGTACCCACTCTTATAGAAGTATTAAGTATCAAAGTTCAATGGATGTAGGGAATGCTTAAAACATTCACAACATTAGTATCAAAGATGTAAAGATCATAATTCCGTATCGATTCTCTTAGGAAGTAAAGCATTGCATATTTTAGAAACCTGTGTTTCAAATATCTTACTAACGGAAATATCCAATCGCTTAGGAACCTAGGCATCAATTTTATTATGAATTTAAGTATTAAATTTAATGGGTCTTTAATTATCAAATATTTTGCAAGTGCATCTACTTCTTTGGTATTTTATATTTTATATGCATAATATACTATGTATATGATTATGCATATCATTTGTATTATAATATTGTAGTATGATGGGCCATAAAAATGTGTGATTAATCTGGTTATGGCTCTCAAATTGCCAATTATCGAATGCTATTTGCGGATTCACGGCCGGTACGTGCCGCGTACAGTCATTGTGTCATTGGGTTTGGAGATCAGTTTTCGACCACAGCTTTCGCACACCACTCAGAGATCAGAGATTTCCATTTAGCCAACCTGAAACCAAACCCACAAATGCCACAGAGCGCACGAAAACTCAATTGATTCTTTTGGTTGTTTAGTAGTAGAATGTATACATTCAAAATCATGTTTATTCATAGTTTTATATTCCATTTAGACTTATACACGTAATAGTATACCATTGACCACTGGGTGATCTGGTTTTTTGTAGTTTAAATTCGGCTTGAATTCATAGCATATAAATATTTGTTTTTTTGTTGAGAAATTTGCATTAGCATAGCCAAAAGCGAAACGAAAATCAATACGTGAAAAAGCAGCAGATTTTACACACATTCCATTAAAATGCAGAAAAAAAGCTTAGAGTTAATTAAATAATCAGTATTCAAGCGCACTGATATCCACTGAGCCGTTTGATGAGTGTTCTAAGCGTGTGAAATATTGTAAAGTGTTGAATATTGTTCCAAAGTCCTCTTAAACCTCCGTCTTGTGACCCATTTCATTCCACGTGCTTTGTACTTTCGTGTTGCATGTTGCATTTAAATTCAATATACGATCGATCTCCTGCCTCTCCAACACACTCTCTCTCTCTCTATCGACCGTTTAATGGCACTGAATGCCTCTCAGGTTTTTTAGGCTTGAATTTTCTTCTTGTATGTAGCGCAGTGTAAATATTATGTAAATATGTTTTCTCTGTTGTATACTATATATGTATATATAGATAATGTATATATGTAGATTTTCCAAAAAAATAATATTAACATCAATACGTATGTATGTATGTGCCTGACATCAATATTACATCAATTTATCCACACAACATCATATCTGTATGTTGGTTCTTCCATATGTTCATATTCACGATAAAAAAAAAAATTGTGATCCATCGGTTTCGGCATATGTATCTATGGGGTAAATATACCAAAATAAGTATGTACGTCTGTATATGTATATATAGACAAATTTAGTATATATATATATAATGTAAAGGTATAGGTATGCATTAATATCGAACGATATTCTTTTGATGCATGTGTTGCCTAAGCCTTTGCTTACAAAAAAAGTTTTAGTACAGTTTCTTCCGTACTTCAAGGCGAAGTACAGTTTCTCTCGAAACAGCAGAGTGACAAAATGAAACGGTCACTCTATTTCAGAGATTTTGTTGATTTGCATACAAAAAAGTTTAGTCAGCTTTTGGATAATGATAAGAACTGTTGATAAGAACAGTACTCTACCCAAAACCATTTGTTTTATATTTGCTCGCTCATACGCTAAGGTTCTTCAGTTGTGTGTTTTTGTACGCCCATGAATTCGGCATACGTAAAAACATTAAAAAGTACAGTTGTTCGCCTTTTCCGTAAGCTGGTACAGTTGTGGGTTCTTTTCAAAGCATGTGTGCCTTTTGCATACGAAAAAGAAATGCAAGAACAGTTGCTCACTTCAACGTTAAGCTGGGCTAACCGGACAGCTGCGTTTTGCCAAAACGAAACAGACCAAGAGGTCTGCTCGGGAGATAGCTTTACGCTGTGTTTGCATGAAGATGCCTTGGAGTTCTTTTTGTCCTTGCCTCCGATATTATAGACAGTTTGGTTGCTCGTGGTGTTCCAGGTGCGGTGTGTATTTGAGCTACCACTGGGGATGCGGATAGGGTATGGCATGCGGTTTTCGCGTCCGCGTTTGGAGCTGTCTCTGTTCCTGTTTCTTTTACTGTTGGAGAGGCGCTTACAGTGGCAATTGCGAGGGCCATCGCTGATGTAGGCAGCTGCGAGGTCATAAATATTTGCTGTGCTACATGGGGAGCGTTGGGGGGCATCACACGTTTGTCCTGAAATGTGAAAAAGGACACACGAGCAGAAAGAAAGGAGAGAAAGATATTTTTAGTTGAAGCTTTTGGCATATTAATCCTTTAGTGAATATTTTTTTGATTGCAAAGCGCAGCAAAATAAAGTCAAAAAGGTGAGCGTGATCCATCGTGAACGATAGAAAAAGCATACTCGTGACAGACAGTGTGACCAGATCTCTGACCAAAGTTTCACTTCTAACGCTATTTTCCAACAGAAGTTTCATCGATTCAGATCTTCGTTGATCAAAAGCCAGTTTGCAGTCCATCGAAAGTACTTCCACGTTACTAATCACAAAATTAGAAATTAGAAGAAACTGAAGAAAAACCTGTTTATATGTCTATAAATCCAAATCAACACACAGTCCAATAAAAGTCAAAAGTTTAATGCTCAATAAAATCATACAAATAAATATGTATTTTCAGAATATCAAACTGATTTATCAGTAAATAATGATACAAATAATGGTAGCGCGTAGATCAAATGTACATCAACATAAAAGCAACTAAATATAAAAAATATATTTTAATTTAATCTAAAAAAGAGCTGGAACGTTATGAGCTGCGGCAAAGGCCGCGACTCTACTTTATACCCGGTACTCACTTTATAAAAATCGGTCGAACCGTTTGGAAGATTTTTATATATTAGATTTGATCTGTTTCCATTTTTATCTGCATTTTTTCACATCTGTCTCTTTTTTTCTATTCCTTTACCAACACCACCCGTTTCATCTCGCTTCCTACTGCCAGATCACACACACTTTGCAGACGAGGTGCAGTGTGAGAGAGAGAGAGAATGAGTAAGCGCGTGGAAGACGTAGCGTAGCCACTGAACCACTGTCTATAATAATCGTCCGATCTAATCCAGATTCGGCAATCTGCTAGATATAGTGTCATTCTCAACAATTGTGATTATTCGGTTTATCCTATCTTTAAAATTGTGGATTCCACAGATTTACGTTCTTTGTGAGGGCAGAAGAAATTTTGAAATACACTTGTAACAATGTACTTATTCTGGGTCTGGGTTTGAGATTTTGTTGCTCTAGCTCTTAAAGTCTCTGAGAGCTAGGCGTCAAGCAATACGGATAGACGGATGGACGGACCATTGACGCTGATCAAGAATATATAAACTTTACGGGGCCAGAAACGCTTCCTTCTGGGTGTTACACACATCCATTTTCACCACAAATCTAATATTATAGCAGCCAATATAATTATCTTTAATACAACTTCTTAAAGCGATAGGAAATCGGGAATTTGGATCTGACTTTAACACTGTGTTTGTTGATCTTTGACCTTTGGTCACACTGCATGGTCACGGTCCAGTTGTGTTTTGTAGTAGTACTCGAATGCAATAAGTTATTATAAAATATTGTATATATTAGGTTTAAGATATTAGAGAAACATGCCGCTCAAGTTTTGCTGTAGAATTCACCAAGCGTTAACCCTGTGTGTGTGTGTGTGACTGTGCCCAAAAATAGAGTGTAGATCTAATAGAGATTCATTTTTATCAGATATTTGTAGATATCGTATAAATATACATAACTTTTAGCGATGGGGTTCAATGCTAGTGAAGGAAAGTTCTGTCCACGGTTGCCACATAAATCTAAATTCAGAATTAAATATTCAGATGTAATATGGATATATCTCCAGTTTATTAGGAACTATTGGTTGAGAACAACCTTTTTTTTTAATAAAAACCTCCAGTGATCCCTTGTTATTATACTTTTAACCATAAGGAACCACTTCGAGGGCTATTGGGACGTTGAAGAGCCCTGGCTGACCATTACTGGCCGCAGCTAAAATGCACGAACCCGAAGTTTATTACGCGCAGATCCCAGGCAGAAGCGCGGACAGACCGAGGGGCGCTGCTGCATAGCACGGGGAAATTAAGCTATAGTTTAATATAGGACTCTCTTTTATGGATATGCTCCTTAAGTTTTTTGTGGTACAACTGTGGAAACCGTGGCTCTATCCTATGAATATCCAATAATTTCTATCAATTTACATCTGAAGGTACACTATTCTCTAATTTTTGTAAAAAGCTAGCAATGGAAGGACCATGATTCGAGATGATTAGGACTTTTGGGAGATGGGAATTGGAATGAAGTGTTTGGCAAGGGATGCTGCTATTTTTGGAAGAGTGAATGAGAGTGGTTCTACGAGTGACTAAGTGACTAATTGGTTAGACTATGGCTACGGTAACGGTCTACGTTTAGTTTAGTGGCCTACTGCTCTGACAACTCAAATACAACTGACTCGGGTGGTACGGATGACGTTGACGGTACTCTAAGTACCTTTTGACCCCTGAAGCAGAGGCCGGAAATCATCCACTTGGTTCCAGCGTGTATGCGTGTCTCGCGCTTCCTACCCACCGCACCACCGACAGAGTCTTGCACTACAACGACTTCAGCCTCGACTCCGGCTCCAGCTGCAATTCCGATTCGGTCTTCATCATCAGTCCGTTCCCCCCTTTGGCGGCGTGGACTCTCCTGGTTGTTGTTGTTGTGGTTTCGCTGCACAAGACGCTGTCGGTGGTTGGGTTCGTGGATCATGACGATACTGGCACTAGTGTTCTGCCGCCTGTTGATCGGCGACGTTCTAAAGAAGGATTTATTAAAGGATTCATTATAGGGCAATGTGGCAAAGTGTGTAATCGCATGGATGGCTTACCGTAAACCTCCTGTAGCCGCCTGCGTCTCGGCCACCGGCTGTTGGCCGACAGCGTCCGTATCAGGGGCGGTGTTGTAGGCCCCCGAATACATTGAGGGCCGCTTTGGCGCCCATTCGGGATGACCGCGCAGCGATAACTGATTCGATAAACTCTTGAGCAAGCAAGCGCGTACCTATCGAAGGAAATAGGGGAAAAATATATAATTATCGGTGGAAATTACCTCTTTATGAGAGCTTTCTTTGAATATAAAGAAGATATATTTCAGGAATCTCTTTCACAAATATCGACTTATAGTCGAAATCGTTTGTAAAATATCGATATTTAACCGATCAAATCAATGGATAGACAGGACTCACCTCGCCATTAAGGAAACAGTAGATGAGAGCAATGAAGAAGCCTTGAAAAGAGGTAAGAAAATGTGTGCCGTACGACCACACTGCAAAATTGGTGGCCGACTTGAGTACAGGCCACTGGTGCAGGAGATTGGTGATGCCCAAAAGGGGCAGCAGGACGATGGCGGCCCTCACGGCCTTGCGTGTCTGCTCGATGTCGCTGGCCTGCGATTGTCGAAGCTTCATCACCAGCACCCGGATGATGTTCACCAGAAAACAGAAATTCAGCTGCGAACGAGGGGGGCATTGAGCAGTCAGTGGGGGAGTCCTAAGCGAAGGACCGGGTCAAACGACTCACCAAAATTACTGCAAGTCGGGGTCCCTCGAGTATCCAGTAATACGGCGTCAGATTGTAGTTCCACAGGCATTCACCCATCGAAGTGTCCATGTACATGACGGTGCATCGTGCCCAGACTGTGGTCATCAGGATGGGCACGCACCAGCCCAGACGCGAGAAGAACTTGAGCGGAAATTGGCCCTGGAACACGGCCACCGTTACCATATTGTGCAGATACAGTCCCTCAATGAACATCCACATGAACATGGCCGTTCGGGCGTACTCCAGCAGGACATAGGAGGCCTCGCATAGATATGGCTAGAACAAGGGGAATGTTTACGAATGGCTGGTCTATTGATGTATCCTACTCACCGTATTCTCGATCGCCGAGAGACTACTACTAGAGTTTGAGGAACTGCCACTGGATTTGCTGCCGCGCTGGAATTGGTCCAGATAGATCGTGAGTCGGATAAGCACCTGAAGGACCATGGCGACGAATAGATTCTTGTGGATCCTTGTACGGTTGTTTCGCAGCGATCGAAAGCTACAGAAGATTACCAGAGAGACGAGCAGGGCAAGCAGCGACAGGCATAGGCCCACGATCTCTAACGTTCGTGTATGCCTGGCAATTTCAATATAGAGCTAAAGACGTTACGAGAAGAGAGAGATTAGTAGCCATGCTTGAGAGTGTGTGATTCATTGATATCCCTTACATCAATATCCTTGCTGCCCATCTGCTGCATTAGGCGGATCACCTCAGGTCTGTAGCAGGGTCCATAGTCGGTCCAACCAGCGGCAATCGCTTCCGCTGTCATATTTGTGGTATCTGGTCTTGTGCCCCAGCGGCCATCCAGCTCGCACTTGCGGATAGCAAACTCTGTTTTTGATCATCAAACCAAACACCACGAAAATAGGGAAGAGAGAAGGAAGGAATATATGAACGGTATGCAGGACAGGCCTTAGATGTTATGGCGCCGGGGAGAACTTTTGATTTTTATACCCGATACTCAAAATGAGTATTGGGGTATATTAGATTTGTGGTAAAAGTGGATGTGTGTAACGTCCAGAAGGAATCGTTTCCGACCCCATAAAGTATATATATTCTTGATCAGCATCAATAGCCGAGTCGATTGAGCCCTGTCTGTCTGTCCGTCCGTCCGTCCATCCGTCCGTCCGTCCGTCCGTCCGTCCGTCTGTCCGTCCCCTTCAGCGCCTAGTGCTCAAAGACTATAAGAGCTAGAGCAACGATGTTTTGGATCCAGACTTCTGTGATATGTCACTGCTACAAAAATATTTCAAAACTTCGCCCCGCCCACTTCCGCCCCCACAAAAGACGAAAATCTGTGGCATCCACAATTTTAAAGATATGAGAAAACCAAAAACGTAGAATTGTAGAGAATAACCATATCTTTAAGACTGCAGAATCTGAATTGGATCGTATTATTATTATAGCCAGCATCAAGAAAACAATTTCATTTTTTCTCGCCCCGTCTCTCTCTAACACACACGTAGCATAGGCGGCTTTGCTTAGAGTAAAACATTAGCGCCTAGATCTCAGAGACTACAAAAGCTAGAGCAACCAAATTTGGTATCCCTACTCCTAATATATCGGACCGAGACGAGTTTGTTTTAAAATTTCGCCACACCCCCTTCCGCCCCCGCAATGGACGAAAATCTGGGAATATTCACAAATCTCAGTGACAATTAACGCTAGAGTAACCAAATTTGGTATCCGCACTCCTGTTAGATCTCACTATAAAACGTATATCTCAAAATTTCGCCCCACCCCCTTTCGCCCCCACAAAGAACGAAAATCTGTTGCATCCACAATATTGCACATTCGAGAAAACTAAAAACGCAGAATCATAGATAATGACCATATCTATCAGATTGCTGAATCTGGATCAGATCAGATCATTTTTATAGCCAATAGGAACAAATCAATTTGCACTGGCTACGCAGCCCCCGACGTCACGCTCAGACTGATTTTCTGTCTCTCTCGCACGCACTCTTTGTCGTGTCGTTCAATATTAGCGGCGTCTGCCAGAGGAGAGCCATACTGACTAAGTATCGGGTATAACTGTAGAGTTGCGGTGTCCGCAGCAACTCACAACGTTCCCCCTCGTTACTTTTAATATTTATCATTTCGTTTAGCTTCGTCACATCAATTGATTGATATATTTCAACAGTTTTTTGTTCAATTGTTATAGCTAATTGATGTTGGAAAAAATTAAAAAAATTGTTAAAAAGTCGATTTTTATTGTAAATACGAAGAAGAGACTCATTTTAGCACTTAAATTTCAATTAGGCGACAGAACTACAACAAAAGTGTCAAGTTTTCTTAACAAAAATTATGCGGAGAGAACAAAAGGGAGGCTTGCAAATGATATTCCTGGATTATTTAATTTTAGCACTCTTGTTATTTTTTATATGATTTATCCGAGTCTATAAGTTGTAATATATCATTCAAATATTTATAAAAAAATTAAAATTCAAGGCAACATTGGGCCTTCTTATGAAACACCACCTCTAAAGAGGCATATAATTTTGGGTAGATTAATTTGTACAACATATTAAGAAAACTCCGAAAAGTAAATAAAATTTTTGTTTATAGAAGTAGAGTATAAAGTTGTAAAGTTATATAAGTTGAAAGTTTCTATTCGTCTGAACGACGAAGATTATCTTCGCGGGTGATACTAACAATGCCCTTACAGAGCTAAGTTTCTTCAGATCGCTAAGACCGTTCGAGTGGTATTCTCGGATATATATTAATACACGAATATGCAAAAGTTGCGAGCTCTATCCGGGCCACACAACAATACGAGTCCCTGGCATTTGGCTTTTCAATCAATCCGTGACCCCTCCGCTGACAAGTGCAATGATGTCAATCGAATGAAACTTTGCGATCTGAATCGATGGGATTGTGTGCAAAACGAGGCCAGGACAATGCTACTGGTACGCACTTCCATCGACGGAACTCAATTTGTGGGTTACACCATAATTAACTAATCGATTGGAAGGACGCTCGTCTTGGACTACGTCTACCTGACCAGCCCAGCCAGTTCAGTCCTCTTCGTGCCAATTTCGGTATGACCTCGGCTGCAGTCCTTACCGATGTCCTGGATTGGGTTGGGTTGGTTGAGGCATGCAATGAATACGAAATCAAGTAATTGTTTGCCAAACTACTGACTAGGGATCCAAATAATTTAGGCCGTCATGTTTAATTTTAAAGGGAAATATATGTACATATGTACATATGGTTTTATTTATGGGTCACTTCTCATTAAATATTTAAGGCGGAAAGGCAGACAGGACTCCTTCCACAGGGGGGAAAAAATGACCTGGGCTTTCGTAGTATCACTTGAAATATATATTTTATAATCATGTCTTCGACGATATCTTATTGCCTCTCACTTGCAGTCACACGAGCACTCTGATTCAGTCTATTGCATTCTGAGTTCCGCATTCATACTGATAGTGAATCTAATGATTCAATATGCTTCGATTTGCTACACTTAATGGATGCTCTGCTCTGCTCTGCTCTACATTCTATAGTTCTGCTGTCTAGAAATACGAATACTTACTTCGCGGATCGACACCATGAAAGCCCGCTGGGCAATGCATACGTGCCATGACTCCGGCGGGAGTTGGCGGCCAACAGGTCAGAGTGTCCCAAGTGAAGTTGCAGTAGATGCCTAAAAATATTGCATAGAACGTGAAATAGAACGTAGCACAGGCGCAGATAACACAGTTGAACACCCACAAGAACTCCATCCCCACAGAGAATAGAAAGAGAGGTCTCAATAATTCATCAGTTCATTTAATCGATACAAAACTTCGCCCCCACAACGATAAGATACCCAGTAGCTCCTTCAACTTGTCGGCCTTTAGCTTGTAGTCCACGTGGCTCAATTCGAACTCATTTACCGACAATTGGATGCGTGTGCCCAGATCTATGTATGGCAATCTATAGGAAACCCCAATGGCGTAGCGCTCTTTGAGTGCGAACATGTCGTTTTCATCACATACTATTTGTTGCTCATTCGGTGGTGTCGATGTCGATCGCTTGCAGACTCGATGATCCTCGTTGGCTTTCTTCATATGTTTTTCGACCGTCGATTGTTTCGCGAGCATCGAATAGGGCTGGCTCCAGCGTTCGATGGGCATTAGATTGACGGCGCAATGGAAGTTGATGTTTACTTTCCGATTTCCCGTTTTTGGTATCCATATAGTAACCCATTTGGTCATTTACTCAGTACCAACTTATCCGTCTTTCGATAGCTGTTGTTAGATTCTTGTTTCCGATTTCTCCCATTTTGAATGCCTATCAAAAGCTTTTTGAATGTTTGAAGTGAACGATATCGTTTATCCGATTGGATATATGTATCTTCTACTTTTTCCGACTTCTTTTGATTTTTCAGTCACTTCAATTGTTTATGCTTGAAAAACTTTTTGCTATACATTATTTGTAACCTTCTTTTTCCTGTTTTCTCCAAACCCTAGCACCTACCGATGTGTGCAGTTATCCTTATCAGTTATCCGATTACTCCCATTACCTTCCTTTTTTCTAGTATCTATCCATCTTAGCGGTGGATAGCCCATCTAAGGCTTGGATCAAGAGATTAAAGGTCTCCCTCTACCGGGACTTAATACAAATTCCCCTTTCTAACATGTTTCCCTAGATATCTGGAGGTTCCCTGAAGACAACACTCACCTGCTTCTGGTTGCGTGTAGTTGGCAAAAATCGCCGAACAGTTCTCATAGTTCGCGGCAGCCGCAGCGGCCAACGTTAGATTTCCGTGAATAGTACCATTGGCGAAGCTGGTGTCAACCTCTGGCAGGGCCTCTGCCAGCACCTCCGATGCTGTTGTGGTGACCTCCAGGGCAATACGGGCCACCTGTGTGACCCGGTCGATGAGATAGGAAGGTGCCAGCTCCGCTGCGGCTGTGGTGGGCGATTCGGTTGTCATTAGCGAAGATGTGGTGGGCTCCGGCATGGAGTTGGATGCAGCAGCAGCAGCAGCCGATGATAATGACACGCCGGTGAGGCGCATCAAGCGGGCGAAAAAGTGAGTGGCGACACCGCCGCCGGTGTCGTCGGTACTTGGCTGATCTGTCATATCGCCGCAGACAGTATACCTGCCGCTGTGAAAGAAAAAGAATGATGGAAGTAAATTAGATTAAAGTCCAAATATAAAGTCTATAAGTATAACTGAGAAGAAGCCGCTCTCCTTTTGTGATGCATGTCCAAAGAAATTGCAATTTTCCCCCCCCCTCAGACGGAGGTGCACGACCCCCACAGTAGAGATTTAATTGAAAGCTTATCAAACAATGCAGGAGCCATAAGGTGGTACCAGACAGTGGATGGTACCGAGAAGAGACACCGTCACTGGCTTTTGATTAAGTCCAGCCCACGCTCACGCCCGGGCATTGCCATCGCCAGTCCGTGATGATTGCCTACAAATAAATACTACTCATGCCTGACTCGTATCATATGGGATGGATTGCAGTTTCTGTTTCCTCCAAGTCGAGTATTTATAGCTAGTGAAAACATCCTCCTGCACTCACACAGACACACAGCACACATCCCATTGCATAGGGAGGAGCTTGACGGGATTATGATTGGCAAATGGCCAGGCCAACGGCCTGGATTTCATTGAGCTCTGAAAGCTGTTCTGCATAATCGAAAGGAATCTGTGCTATCCATGTATAAATTTCTTCGCAGCACTAAAGCTTTGTATACATACAGTAACCTAAAGGAGTCGGAATATCGTTAACGAAATAGGGGTATATTAGTTGTGTGTGGATATGGATGTGTGTAACCCCCAAAAGGAAACGTTTCCGACTCCATAAGGTATATTTATTTTAGATCAGCATCAATAGCCGAGGCAATATAGCCATGTCTGTCTATCCGTCCGTCTTGACTATCGCCTAGATTTCAGGGACTATAAGAGCTAGAGCAACCAAATTTGGTATACAGAGTCCACTGATATCACACTGTTAGGGTGGGATGGCATTTATACACACTAAAACTGCTGCCCAACACAAAACAGTGACATTTCATTGGGTCAAAGGGAACAAAAAAACTTTGTGAAATTGAGCAGCGGTAAGTTAATAAAAATAAATCGTAGTTTCTACTCCAGTCGCGACACAGTTAGGCAATATTTTGTATTTCAATATCTTTAAGTACTAGAAAAAGTGTTAAAATTTGTGTGTAAGCAATCCTAAAGCTTTTTCAACAGTGACGGTGTAGAGGTCTCGTTTATCCTGCATTTCCGCACTTGCAGCTGAATATAAGATTTTTCCCGAAAGAGTCAATACTGTCTCGGGGCGCATTACTGGGTGCCATTCAAGTCTATCTGCGATATGCAATGGTGTGAGCGGAGCACGCTGTGGCATTTTGCTCAGATCTCCCGAAGTGCCTTTAAGTGCAAATTTCACATAATGTCTTAGGAATTCAACTTTGGATGTTGACAAATGCAGTTGCAGTCTAAAGTGACCCTTGCAAGCCAATCTTCTAATCATTAACATAATGGGTGTATGACATTTGGCTTTGCTTTGACACTACCAACAGTCAAACAGATTTTAATGGTAGCAACCTTACACGGAACGGTGCCAATGCATATATGTACATATGTACATACGCATGTATGAAGGAACGAAGGAACGTCTTAAAAATACTCTCCAAGAAGATGAGTGCAAGTCTTAAAACGTTTAAACATATCTCTGAAACATATTTATCTCTTTGCTATAGCTGGATACAAAAATATCCCATTAGATGAGAGGAAATGTCTGCAATGTAGACGATTCCTTGATTCGATATTTAGGGTGGCTGAAAAATCTCTTAAGTGGGCCAATTCGAGAGAGCTTAGATTGTGGTAGTAGAGTACAGTCTGAATTTGGAGGTTGGCTTTACAAAAATTCACAAAAAACTCCCAGCCAGAAAATGCGTTTTAACAACTCAGAATTTATCTTATTTCATTTCTTTTTTCCGAACCTTTCGATCAGTTGATTTGAAATGATCTGTTGGGAAAACTTTTGTGTCCTCTTCTCGTACAATTTTGTCAATTTAAGAGCCTGAAAAACTCTTAATTTCTTTATACATATACATTACATATTCTGGCAATCGTCAAGATTTATACAACAAAAATGGTTTATCTGGAATTTCAGCATTTTCAGCTGAAAGTATGTTTTTTCCCGAAAGAGTCGCATTTCTTGCCCCCTTACATGCACCATATTATCCCTCTGCCACGTGCCACATTGCAGGGGCGGGCGGAGTACCCTGTCGCCTTTTGCTAAGCTTTCCCGAAATGCCTTTGAGTGCATTTGATATAATTTCATAAGAATTTCAATTTTGAAGCGCATATATGAGTATGAGGTACTGGTACTCGCACAGTCCTCCCCTGCGTGGATGTTTCTCCCCTGCGTGTGTCTTGGGCACAGCCAAAGGTACCAGCAACATTCCATGTGCCCGAAATCCTTGGACAGATGTTGCATAAGGTTGCAAGGGCGATTTTCTATGGACATCGAATACATCGACAGCATTGAATGCGGAAGTGATTGCAATTAAGCTTAATAATTTCAAAAACCTCTCCCCCGAATCTCAAAAGTCTCAAAAGTAGAAAAAACCTCCGACTGTGGGCCCCCTTGTCATTGGCCGTGTCCTGAGACCACAGTCCTATGTTGCACGTTTCACCGTCCCCAGACGAGTCGGACCTGATTTGGGTCACTGTGCAGCCTCTGGTGCCGCGGCTTGAGTGGGTGGATGGAAAGGGAAGGCCTTTGAAGAGCTGTCAAGGCAAAACTCTATTAAATACTTTGATAGTTTAAGGCAGAAACCGCAAAAATCTGCAATGAAAAAATATACGAAAATGAGCAAACTAAAACTAAAGCGGAAGCTTATATATATAGCTTATAGAAAAGAGTCTTTATAGGACAGACTCGAGTCGCATGTGGTTAAGAAATCCTTTGGAATCTCATAGGAATCTCTTTTTTTCGAGTGCACAACCCTTCTTTTGGGGACTCTCCCACAAAAATTCCCACCAGCATTTGACTAAGGCGTTGGGGCATGGCGTGCTGTTCACGTCTTTGGTATAATTATAGTGCGCATAAAAAGAGAAAGAGAATCAAGGAAAAATAATCTCAAGAGCTCTATTCATAAAGGGCGAAATGCATAGAACGGGCCAATGCCCCTAGACAAGAGGGTGGGAATTGGGCTTGGTGTTCGGTGTCAGGAGGGGGTAGGAGAGTAGGCTGCTGCCGCTGCGGCATTTGGAAAGTTTTTCGCGCTATTTGACAATGCTGGTACCCTCCCTGGTGGCCCCCTTTTACTGCAGCTTTTTGGCCAACAGCACAGGGCAAACAGTTGAATGGCAGAGCAGCAGCCACATGTGTGGCCTGACAGTGCAGAACATTGGTATCAGGACATATGGGATCTTAATAACATTAAGAAAATATCGAATTATCAACCGGAGCACTATAGGAGCTCTTCCAGCGTGGCTCACTCTTCAGTATCTTTCTCGTTCCTAATGTGTCTTGGTCGGGAGGGTTTCATCAAAAGTTAAAGCATCATTTCATTTTCGTTTTAAACTCATAGATGGTGCTTTTGTATACGGCCTTATAGCTTCAAAACGCACTGTGTTAACGTTAGTTAGTCGCTAAACTAAAGGATATGCCAATTGAAAGTTTTTCCAAGTTTTACCAAACCAGGACTAGATTGCTGCTTTAAAGAAGGGCCCTGCCCGGGTTATATCAACCTTTTCGTTGCTCCCCGAAAAATCGTTAGGACAGAACCAAAGACAGAACATGTCCTTTTGGGTGGATGTGGGTGGAATTTTCCTTTTGTAGCCGCAGGACATTTGCCGCTTGGCTGCAGCAAGCAGCCACTGGAGCTGCAGCTGCTTATACAATTTGTGGCATTGAATTTGCCAGTGCCACTGGTTGCAGTCTAACAGTAGCCAGGAGCAAACGAGGATGCACCGAGCATTTTTCGACGGGTGGGTTCGCTCTGGTGTTTTGTTTTGCTTTGGGGGTCTCGTGAATGTCTTATAATTGAATAAATGAATAGCTCTGAGCTGCAGTGAAGATGGGGATGGATGAATGTAAGTATTCACCAAGTACGATTATTGTACGATTTTCAATGGAGGTCTCTCGTCGCACGCCTCACTGAATGCACTGTTGACCCATTCACCCATTCAAATCCATTCTGACAGGCCCAACAGATTTTGACAGCTACTCAAGCTGCGGTGTTTTGTATCCCTGTATTCTTTTGTCTCCCCCTCACAATATTTCATTTAAACACAGAGAGTGTCCTGCTGTCTGCCTGGTTTTGCTTCTGCTTCTGGCTCAGTATCCTGTCTGGCTGGTGTAAATGTTGCATTACTGATTACGCTGCTGTTGTGCAATTTGCCGGATTGCCCCATTTGAACCAATCAATGTCGATACATGGACAGACCAAAGGAGTTATCGTACTCCCACACATACACAGTATGTGCACAGAACGTGCAACGGCCTATAAGTATTTACTGTCAGTATAAATGCCATTGGCAGTGTAGCAGTGTCATCATCTGCGTGGCAATGACAGTGACAGTCTTTCCACTCTTCCAGTGTCAATGTCAATGTAATGCAAGATCCATTTCCACATCCTACCATTGAATTGGTCGTCCATGGGAAAATATTATGCCTCAATGGATCATGAGACCACTTTGTTGTTTCCTTCTTTTGGTTCAAGTCACTGAAAAGCAACAGATTTTACACTTGGTCTAAGAGATATTCAATATATTGTATCATCCTGCTCTTTTAACCATTAAATTTCAATTTGTTCTACCCGATACTCAAAATGAGTACAGGGGTGTATAAGATTTGTGGCGAAAATGGATGTGTGTAACGTCTGGGTCCGCATCAATAGCCGATTCGATTGAGCCATGTCTGTCTGTCCGTCTGTCTGTCCGTCTATCCGTCCCTATGAGTGCCTATTTCTCAGAGACTATTAGAGCTAGAGCCACGAAATTATGTATCCAGATTCTGTGATATTTTACTGTTACAAGTTTATTTCAAAATTTCGGCCCACCGCCTTTTGACGAAAATCTGTGGCGTCCACAATTTTAAAGATACGAGATTGGGAACAAATCAATTTGCAGTGGCTATATAGCGCCGTCCACGCGATTACTTATTTTCTTTCTCTCTCACACACTCTTCGTAGCGCAATGTGTGCGCCCCCTGGCGGAGGAGAACCATACTGACTGAGTATCGGTATAAATATAGCGGCCGTAGCCGCGACTTACAACGTTCTCCCTCGCTTTAAACTGATGAATACGACTCTATGAAAGATCTGTAGGCCTCTTCAAGCTTCTACATATTATAAGAAGAAAGTGCTACAGAGCTAGGCAAAATGAGAGAGAAAAATAAGAAAGAACGAGAGACACCTTTGCAATCCGGTCTTAGACGGTCCATTGTGTTTACCAAATTGAAAATTTTGAAATATATTTGAAGTACGGATTTGCTCTCGATAAGTTTTTTCAATTCGACTATGGCCTTGACACTTACCCACACTACATTTTTTGTCTTTTCGATCCTATACAACACTGAATGGTGACTTTGAATACACTTACAATTTTCATTGTGTGTCAAAGTCAAAAAAACGGATTGAGAACATGTACATTTCTCTAAAAGCGTGATTTCTTTGCCCACTCGCCACACATTGAGGCAATCTATTTTTTCAATATTTTTAAATACGAGATACCGCGGTCTTATTTGTGTGTTTACCAAACAAACGGGCAGAGGCCCGTTTATCCAGAATTTCTGTATTTGCAGCTACCATATTTGTATTTGTACCATATTAGCCCTCTGCGTCGTGCCAAATTACAGGGCCCCATCAAGTCTGTCTGCGATATGCAATGGGGCGTGCCGAGCATCCTGTGACCTTTTGCTGTAATTTGAATTTCATAATAATTTTAATTTTAATTTTGCAGCTTGCCACATATGAAGGTACCCGTGAAGGGCCCATCCAATTATTAACAGATATAAGTACCACAAATGGCGGCACAAATGACGTGCTTGCAGCTCCTCCTGTGACCTGTTTGTTTCTGCTTCTGTCTCCTGCATCAAATTAGATGGATGGGGCTTCTCCTTAATTCGATCTGCAAGTCGTAATTTAAGGACGACCGATAGCGATAGATACACAAGCACATCTGCAGAAACGCACTGCAGGTGGGACATGGCGGTGCATTCCGTTTTCCGGTTCAAGTCGCCATTTTCTGGGTGCTCTTCCACAAGGTGCTGCCGCTGCCACTCATTCAGGTGGCTGGCACATCATTGTCCCACATTGTCCCACTTTGCAACCCTCCTGGAAATTGGCTGCCACCTCACGAAGGAGATTCATTACTCGTTAGGACCTTGACAACGCGCCGGACGGAACGGGACTTCGGGGCAACAGGATCTGCGCCACGCTTCCGGCAGTGGCGTATTGCAAGAGGGTGTCTGTGTGTGTGCTCTCAGCACAAATGCAAATGGATACACTACTCGTCATCAGGTTAGCACACTCCCTCGCTTTTGTTGTTTTCGCTTAATTCTATCCAAACTAATAAATCGAAGATTTTAAAATGTTGTTTTTGTTTTTGTTAGCTCATTTATTTCTTAGTTTAATAAAATAAAAATGATTGTTTTAAATTTTTTGAAAATTTTTAATTAATTTAACTAATTTTAATGAATTTAGTAATAGGTCGATCCTCCCTTGTTTAGAATGACCTCCTAAAATCTTTCGGGAAGCGACTTTTTTAAGCTTGCAATATAATTCAAAGAATCGGCTGACCAAGCCCTCTTGATGTCTTCAATAAATTCTGACCAGACACGGGTGGGTTCCATCGGATTATTGCCATGTTGAAAACTCCATGGCAATTCTCTAAACTTACTTTTAAAATACGGAAAAGCAGTTTCAAGGATTTTTTTCACGTTTGTGCTTTCATATTTGTTGTCAAAAATTGAGTCTCGCATTGACCATTGCAGGAGATGGCACTCCACACCATCACACCTCCCACCCGACTGTGAAGACGATCCAGCCTGGTGTTCTTCCTGCCTTAGATCATGGAAAGATCCTTTTTCCTTATCTTCATCCATTATACCCATAATATAGATCACTTAAGGAGCAAACAATACGTGCTCCAACTCCTGGCGACGATAAAATACAGCACAATTTTCGAATGAAAAGCCCGATGACGAGCAGTGTATAGGTAGACCCCCCGTTTTGATGACCTTGCATATCGGCTTTCCTTATGGCAGCGGCTAAATACGAGTATTTTGTAGAGTCATGTGATGCTTAAAGTTCAAAAAACGAAAAGGTTTTGCATTGATAAAGTCATGGGTATCCGAAGCTTTCAATTCTTCATTCTTTCAGCCTCCTAGGACCCTTCTGCCTACGCCACTGGTTGTGGATGTTTTTGTGGCTGTTTCTATGCCAGTGCGGCTGTGCGTGTGTTTTCTTATACTTTTGGGCAGATTGCCAGAATAATTTTGGTAACTCTCGTTTTGGCCGGTTCGTTGCCTGATTGTTGTGGTCGCTTACTTCGGCTGTTGCCTCGGTCTCCCCTGGTCTCCTGTTCCTTTGCTGCTCCTCCACTGCTTCTCTCCCGCCCTGCTCCTGCTCTGATTTTTCAATGTTCTATCTGATGTATTTGTATCTCTTTTTGGTCATTTATTTGGTTCAGTGATTTGATGCGCGTTTCGAATGACATGAGAATAATGAAATGAATGCCGCACCAAATGTGTTTATTGTTCGGTCTACAATTATGCATAATTATCTTGTTATTGCTGGCTGAAACCCACACACCCACCGACACCCCCCATTTCACATTTCCATCCCCATCCATTACCTACAGCCTCTCTTTGGGTCCTTTAATCTGTCAGTGTCCTCCCTGTGTCGAAGGTACGAGTATTTATTGCATAATCCGCCGCCCTTATGCCCTCACGCACGCGGCAACAGGGCAGCAGATTGAAGTGTGTGGCAGGGGGGCAAGTGGTGTTCAGTTTGTTATACAACTCTATCACAGGTTTAAGGGAAACGCAGGCCAGATGTGGCATTGCAACAGTACCTCCAAGGCTCTGCGACATTTGACCTTTCGGCCATTAAGGACTGACGCGTATGTTTGACCCTTTGAAAACCTAAGTTTTTTATGGGGTTTTTATCGGAAATGTTGGTCTTATTTATAGCTGCCAAAGATCTGGAAATGTTGGAGGTTTTCCCTGCCCTGATAAGAGCTATAAAAATGTTGGCATCGAAACGGCACATACTTGTGGGATGGGGCAACACAATAAGGTCTCCCTGAGACTCTACACGTCAGATCATTTTCTGTATCATAAAGATGCCATAGAAACAACCAGTCAGCCAAGGATTGATGTATCAGAGTCTATGGTGAACTCCCACATAAACTACTACACAACACCAACAATCTACACAGTCTTTGGCCTGCATAAGCCTCAGTTCGCTCTTGCAACATACATATTTTTCGTTTGCTCTCTTAGGACAAACCCGTCGACTGTCGCCAAAGAATGAATGCAGTGAATGGAATATGTCCCACTGTGCACATCGAACTTACTTGTTTTATTTTTTATGTTTCAGAGTCCCCCAAGTAGCCCGTGCCCGTACAAGAACTCTCAAGCCAATATGAAACAAACACTAACAATGGCAAGTCCAAACTCACTCATTGACATACATTTATCATTCTTTTAATGCAGACCCCTCCGCCCGCAGGCCACGCCCCGTCGTGATGTGGGAAGCTCGAATAGATCAAATCGTGTCCAGCCGGCATTGTATCCGCCACCCGGACGCCTTGGCCTGTAGACTAATAAGATACATTTAAAAACCAAATACATTCTGGATCCGGTATTCAAACGTCGCTATGCCGTGGACTTCTTAAATCCCGTGGATACAGTAGATACGAACGCCACGATGTACCATATGTACATTGAAAAACCAATGGACCTAAATACTATCAGAAGATGCGTCAACAATGATTTTTATACCCGATACTCAAAATGAGTATTGGGGTATATTAGATTTGTGGTAAAAGTGGATGTGTGTAACGTCCAGAAGGAATCGTTTCCGACCCCATAAAGTATATATATTCTTGATCAGCATCAATAGCCGAGTCGATTGAGCCCTGTCTGTCTGTCCGTCTGTCCGTCCGTCCGTCTGTCCGTCTGTCCGTCCCCTTCAGCGCCTAGTGCTCAAAGACTATAAGATCTAGAGCAACGATGTTTTGGATCCAGACTTCTGTGATATGTCACTGCTACAAAAATATTTCAAAACTTCGCCCCGCCCACTTCCGCCCCCACAAAGAACGAAAATCTGTGGCATCCACAATTTTAAAGATATGAGAAAACCAAAAACGTAGAATTGTAGAGAATGACCATATCTTTAAGACTGCGGAATCTGAATTGGATCGTATTATTATTATAGCCAGCATCAAGAAAACAATTTCATTTTTTCTCGCCCTGTCTCTCTCTAACACACACGTAGCATAGGCGGCTTTGCTTAGAGTAAAACATTAGCGCCTAGATCTCAGAGACTACAAAAGCTAGAGCAACCAAATTTGGTATCCACACTCCAAATATATCGGACCGAGACGAGTTTGTTTCAAAATTTCGCCACACCCCCTTCCGCCCCCGCAAAGGACGAAAATCTGGGGATATTCAAAAATCTCAGAGACCAAGGCTAGAGTAACCAAATTTGGTATCCGCACTCCTGTTAGATCTCACTATAAAACGTGTATCTCAAAGTTTCGCCCCACCCCCTTTCGCCCACACAAAGGACGAAAATCTGTTGCATCCACAATATTGCACATTCGTGAAAACTAAAAACGCAGAATCATAGATAATGACCATATCTATCAGATTGCTGAATCTGGATCAGATCAGATAATTTTTATAGCCAGAAGGAACAAATCAATTTGCACTGGCTACGCAGCCCCCGACGTCACGCTCAGACTGATTTTCTGTCTCTCTCGCACGCACTCTTTGTCGTGTCGTTTAATATTAGCGGCGTCTGCCGGAGGAGAGCCATACTGACTTAGTATCGGGTATAACCGTAGAGTTGCGGTGTCCGCAGCAACTCACAACGTTCCCCCTCGTTACTACTCGGTCTATGAAGCACTGGCAGACTTCCAACTTATAATTGAGAATTGTTACAAGTTCAATCGGCAGGGGGATCTAGTGTACCATCGCGGCGAGTTGAGGAAAAAGTTTCTCAAGGGCAAGGTGAAGATCATGCCCACTGGCCCGGAGGTGCCGTCGAAAAACAAATCACAAACGGAGCTCCCCAGATTGGGCACCGCCCGTCAACCCATCCCCAGCTCGGCCGTGTCGCACAGCTGAGGTCCTGGATGTCGCAGTCAAAGGCCCAGTCCGTAGTCGTCGACGCATGCGTCCAACAACCAACAAGAATAAAGTTCCGGACCAGTTGCGACAATCTTATAAAGCTCGCCAACAAAAAGCTGGCCATCGTAAAGGAGAAGACGGTCCTCATCTATGCAGATCTAAGTCCAGTGGTCAAAGAGAAGGCCAAGAAGAAAGAAGCCGGCTCTTCAATAAAGCAACAAGAATTCTCAGGGAGCGATCCGTCCAAGATGCAATCTTACGGCAATGATACCCCACAGGTGCAGACCAACGTCTCGAGCCCATCCAAATTGCAGGTCACCTGCACCGGCCTCCTGTCCATAATGCAAGTCATCGGAACCCGCCCGCCCAGGATGCAGGCCACTGGTAACTGTTTTCCTAAGACGCAAGCCAACTGTTCACCCAAGCAGCGGGCCCCTCTGAACAGGCTCCCGAAAAAGCAGGACTCCAGGAAGGGTCCGCAAAAGCAAAAGCTTCCAACGAAACAGGAGCGCAATTCAGTGGCAAAGGTCTACAACCTTAGCGATAGCAGTACAGATTCGACCTGCGATTCGACTCGTAACTCAAAAAGAAGAGCCGCGTGTCCGGGGATCAGATTGACAAGCTGGTGGTACAGGTGGAAAGACTCTCAGATAGCAGTGAGTCCTCTTTCGGTTTGCCGAAACGCAAGCATCGCTGCAATACAGCTGTGCTAGCATCACAAAAGCGATTCGAAGGCAGCAGCAGGAGCAGGAGAAGGAGCAGGAACCCCAGGTGGCTCATGAAAATCCATTGTCGACAATCGAGCGGGTACAGGCCGCAAATAAGCAACTCCATGAGTCGATAGCCGAAGGTTTACGTAAAAAGCGAGCGGATGTTATGGAGCGGCTGCAGCCACAGCAGCAGCTGAAGCAGCAGCGGATGCAGTATCGTCTTATAGCCCCTCAAAATTTTTGGTCGAATGGCAAGAAGGGCCTTGAAAAAATCATAAAACGCAGGGAGCCGTAGAAAAAATGGTGTCCAAGTGTTTTGAGGAGTCCATAGCAAAGATGGAGCGACTTTCGTCGGAGATGCAGCTTCAGGAGAAGATGCTGAACAAAATGTTTCGTGATATCAATGCCAAAATCATCGAACAGAACGACCAGTTCAAGTTCGTCAACCATATGCTAATCGACAACCAAACTGTGCACTATCGAGCCCTCAACGAATCCAGACTCTGGCTAGTTCATTGCATTGGAATTAGCCTAAATGTACGTGTAGCTATTACATTATCATTCGAATTGTATTATGTACTATGGAATACATATTTATGTAATTTTCTTACATCTCAGTGTTCAAATTATGGAGAGCAAATGAACGGAAATCAAATTAAATATAAAATTCGAAATTTTTGAGAAATATTTATTTTGGATTAATTTTTCTAATAATTTTAAGCATAAAGTGATTTGTTTTTTTACTGGTACAAAATTGCAACTATGAGCAGGGGAAGGAGCCGCAGCAAAAACATCTGCGTATACAGGGGCAGAAAAAAATGCAGCAGGATCGGCAGCTGCAGCACCAACAGAAGTAGCGGCAATTGCAGCGGAAGCAGTCCATAGTTAGCGTATTCGAAAATAGACGAGGTCAAACTATTCAGCAGCAGCAGGAGCGTCAGCAGCGGCATGATCGTCAGCAGAAGTGGCAGCAGCAACAGCAGCAGTGGCAGAGTCAGCAGCAGTTTCAGAAGAAGAGTCTTTAACCTGGATCAGAAGTTGCAGCGGCAGCAGCTGTTGCAGCGAACGGAGCAGATGCGACGGGTGAAGTTTCGGCGGCAGCAACAGTCGCAGCAGCAGCATCAAGACCGTCAGCAGCAGTTGCCGAGGCAACAGCAGAAACGTCAGCAGCATAAGAAACGTCAGCAACAGCAGGAGCATCAGCAGCAGTTAGAGGGGCAGAAACTGTTTCAATGGCAGCAGCAGCAGCAGGAGGGTGTGGCTCCAAAAAATCCTTTACCGAATGACGGTACCCGCGAGCAACAGCAGGAGCATCATCAGCAGCTGTAGCGGCAGCAGCAGAAGGAGCGTCAGCAACAGCAGGAGCACCAGCCGCAGTTACAGCGGCAGAAGCTGTTTCAATGGCAGCAGCAGCAGGAAGGTCTGGCTCCTCAAAATCTCTTGTCGAAAGACGTTCTTCGCAGCCGCAGCAAGTCTAATTTCGGATCCGGGAGTAGTTCTGGGTCGAGCAGCAGCAGCTCTGATTCCAGCCTCAGTTCCGAAGTTACCAAGAATGAGGCCGTTTAAGCTGAATATTTGTTATAGTATGAAATCTCAATAATTGTAAATCTAAATAAATAAATACTTGCTTTTCACAATTGAAGTCCAGAAATGTTTCGGGCAGTACACATCTTTAGTGCCTGCTTATACTATACATTAGAACACCGGGTGGCTCAGTTTTTCTATACATTCGTATGTAATTTTAACGACAGCAAAATGATAACATTCTATGTACTATTTCTTTCATTTCAATCCATTTTCTATCTTCAGGTGTTTAATAGTTTTTGGATCGATGTGGAGCCTCTTGGTATAGCCATTAGTATCAGGTATTCTTGAATGAAATCTCGTTGTCCATGGCTGCTCTTTGCCCATTCAGATTTCCATCGGTCCTATCTTCCACTCATTCCACTATCTTACTCATTCCGACACAGTTTCACAGCAGGAGCATGGATTGTCTGTCTGCCATTAAGAAAATGCTGTCAAAATTGTGAGAAATGCAGACCGGGGGGAGACAGCAATGCTCGACTGCTATCAATGCTACTGAAATGCTAGCAAAAAACTATAACTTTCGACGAATGGCACCATCAGCTTTCCACCGACACCATCTTTAAAGCGCGTAAATTACCCATCCATCAAAGTGGTTTATTATTGGAAACAGTTCTAAGATGGTTACTGTTAAGGTTTTAAGCTTCGTAATATCTTTTTTGGTAAACGAAAGCGAAAGCACTAGTATGTATGTTGGTTTTGTGAACGTTAGTATTTATATTTTTCTCTGACGATCAGCTCACGACTTACTAAGGGAGACGGACCGAATTGCCCGTACCCCTGCCCAAATGCAAGCGAGAGAACGAAAGAGAGTGATAGAAGGGGTGTTCTAGAGCAGCTCGGGTAGAACGATAGATATAGCGTGAGAGAACTGAAGCAACGGGTAAGAAGGCGGATAGCATATGCGGCATAACAGTGACTTTGTTCAGTGGTCAGTGCAACAAACTGCACTACTAATTTAAGGCTATAATTCAAGGATTTGACGACTTAATATCGGACTGGGAAAACCGACGTTGTGAAAGTGTGAAATTGTATGGGCTTTCGTGTGTGCAGAAATGCAAAATGTGTCGGTAAAACATGTGTAAGTATGTAAAAACATGTAAAATGTGTTGGTGCAACAGCAGCTCAACGGCTTTCAAAAGAGTGGTACACGGAGATCCCGAGCAGACAGTGCAAAAAAAAGACTAAAAGAACAACAGCCAGAGAGCAGAAAGCTGAGAGCAGAGCGCAGAGAGAGGCCAATGTTTACCCGATACTTGCATTTTGTTTAACCTTTTTTTTTTGGTGGACTTAACACACTGACAGCTGCTGTCAGAATGCACAACGAAGGGCACCCAACCACACAGCATCAGCACTTTCCTCCGCCTTCAGAGAGGGAAGGCCCCAATGTGATATTGTAATGAAATCCGGATTACAGATCAAAAAAGGACCAGAGCGCACGCGGAAGGCCGCGGATGTCCTGCTGTTGACGGCGGGTTTGACCCGCCGACCCAGGCCGCTACCAGGGGGATTAACCCAATTGAATGGAGGTGGCCTCCCGGTGGCCCCCCGCTGGCCCGGGGATTGCCCTAATTGAGTGCCGGCCGATTGGGAGTTGCCTGGCAATCGCCTTAGTTCAAGTGTCAAGGTCGTGTCATTTGCCATCGCTTTGCATACTTAATCTATGCTCTTCTCCAGAGGTGTCTATCCCTTTCTATCATTGAAACGACGCATTAGGAAGAGTATCTAAAACATCCATCCACTATATTCTTCCATTCGCACGCCTCGTCTTGCTTTTCGCACATGTGTGGCTAACTAGCAGAGGCTCTCTTCTCCTCTCCTGTTGCATGTTCCCATTTGATCAGCTTACGGGAGATGCAGCACAGAGATGCAGCATACTTCAACTGGCTATCTTTCCCATTTTTTTTTGGGAGGACATAGGATTATCGCAACTTTTTGGCATTGCGCGTGGGACCAAACCGCAGAGGAAACAGACAGCTTAAAAGACAGCCAAAGCACAAGCCATAAATGCTCGTAAGAGCACGATACGGTACACACATGGGAATTAGATGTAGCTAAGCAAAAACGAGTAGACTGCAAACTAAAAGTTTCCCGCTCGTCACATTCAATTATCGTTTATGTGCACCTATATAACATGTGGCAATTAATTGCAGATTACAGCAGCATCTCGAAAATAAAAAGAGAATGAACTTACAACCCCATCAAGGAGAGAAAAGTGCAAGGGGAAGGAAGCATAGAACAGAGTGCATGTCCTAAGCAAAATGCACATCAGAAGCACACTTTAGTATGTTGAATGGAATTCTACTGAAAATATATTCTCAAATTTTGGAATATCATCAAGAAGTCATATGCTGGATTCGTGTTCGTTCGGCATAAACTTGAATGCTGCTACTGAAGTGAGTGCTTAAGTTCCATTTTAAATGTATTAATGGGGTAGCAAGAGCATTCCATTGAATTAAGTATAACAATCCCCATCGTCTGAAATCGATTCTTCTTGAACGTTCCTTGTGTGAAGTGGGTGAAAGTGTGGCTGCTGTGGCTTAATCTAAGGATAGCTCCGGTTTCTGTTTTTGGTTGCCTGCAAATGATTAGATAGAAGCGCGATTCCTAATTAGACGAAGGGTTGGACTGCTGCTGTTCAGATAATTCTCGCTTCGATTAGTTTCGAATGAATTGTAATTGAATCGGTTGCAAATGCAGCGGCTGCGACTCCGACTGCCACTGCCACTGTCACATGCAAGTGCAACCCGCAGCCAAGATGCCACATGGCGTATGATTAATTTTGGTCGTAAATCTCATTACGCATACGCAGCGGAGACCGCATGCGGACAGAGATGCGGGCCCTAATTCTGCAGAATGTAATGCAATAAAAACCAAATAATTTAAACTGGAATCAAGCGTAAAAATAAAACATTAATCAAATAATTGCATCATTTGCGATTGTGGCGACTCCGCGACTCTCGCTCTTTCGATATCGATTACAGCATTAATTATTTATTACGTTTCCATTTCATGTTTCGTTTCGGGCAACATTTAAATAGATTGGGCAAGTGGTTTCAATTGTACTTGTTGAAAAATTTATGGAAGTACCTGTCAGATGTTACATCAAAGAACTCTTTGGGAGTACTCCAGAGACAAGAGGACTCTGATAAGGAATCCTAAAGGGCTTTCTGCACTAAGCTTCTCTTATAACAAAACGTTCTTTCGAATTAGGTATTAGAGGTATTATCCTTCTTGCCTTTTGATCCAGTCGATCCACACTTTCTTTTCGCCTTAAATATTATAATTTTCACCAACTTAAAGTTTAATTTCTGTTTGCTAATCACCAAAAAATTGAGAAGGCCTCTGTCTGACTTGCTTGCCGCTTTCCGTTCGCCTGGGCGTGGCATTGCCACAAGTGGCAACCGAATCAGGGATGAGACGTAGAGGGAGAAGCGGGAGGCTGTTGCCACTGTTTTTTGCTGCGCTCTGCAGTTTCCTCGAAGACAAGACAAAGGCCCCGAAATATCAGACAACGCTAAGAGGCCAGGCCGCATGCCTACATTGTTCCATGCCCCACACAGCAGACACACAGAGGGCAGTATGGGGATAGAGGGAGCACACACACACACAGACACACACAAAGTGGAGAATGATGAAGTGATGGTGGGGTGTAGGGATGGTGGGCTTTTTTCCTTATTATATATTATGGGTATTATGATGGGCTGTTGTTACGAGTATTCTGGCCTCACTTTGTTCCCGCAGACCTGGCCCAAAACTGTTGCATTGCTCCGGCTAAAGAATCTCTACGAACCCACACACACAAACACATAAACCCCAATAAGAACGGACATGGGGTAGGCCAGGCTAGGGTTCGAGGCAAGTGGCAGTGGGGAGGCTGGCATGGCAGACACAATGCCACAAACTGAAATTCTATGCCATGAGACCACTGTAATGGGCATAGTGGCACGCACACTGGACTGAAATTATATTGTCTAGTTTAATGTGACAGCTGATTTTTTTTATTGCACTATAATTAATAGCTAAAAATTATGATAATTATATATGAAAATGTGTTTCCGTTGCCTCCTCCTTTATTACGATTATGTCCAATGTTCGATTCGTTTAGGACAGAAATATGTGCTAATGTGCTGCTTCCAGGTGTACTATTTTCCATGGGATAGAACTTCATTAATTTGAGGATAAACTTATCTACCTTTAAATTCTGACGCTCGTTCAGCAGCGTTGTGCCTCGTGCGTGTTGCTGTACGATGGCTAGTGGCATTTTTCATCAGTCTAAACAGTCAAGTATTGGCGTGCAAAAAACGTGATGTCTAGGCACCACTGTGCCTGTTGCAGCTGCATGTATTCGTTTCTTTGGGGTGCTGGTACTGCCAACTCTTTTGCAGACGCTTGGCCTGCCATTTATGTTAATCATTAAGGCAAAGAGAGGGGGCAGGGCAGTAGGTGGCAGGGCTGTAGTGTAGAGGAGAGGACGAACAGCCTCAAACTCACCATGTGTGTGACCATGTTTATGTATGTTTGCATATCCTTAAAGTGTGTTCTACTTGGCAGCACATACGAAAGAGAAAAACAAACAGACAGACAGAGAAAGAGAGAGATTTGAATATAAAGCAGAGCATGCACTGCTTGCATAACTTGTTCTACTTATAAATGAGCCGTTGAGTGGGTGCCGTTCAGTGTGTGTGTGGGAGACCTTGATCTTGATACGATTCAGCAAAGCAGTTCACACGATTGATGAATAGTAGAGAGAGCAAGCAGTGGAAATGGTGGGAGAGAAAGAGAATTCAGTGTGCTGATGTATGAAAGTGCGAAAGAGTGAAAGCAGTTTTAGGAACCGTGAGATTTCAGGCAGCTGAGACTATGAGAAAGGAGGCAGTTGACTAATAAGAGCAATGAATAAAGAACGAGAAAGAGCAAGCAGTCGTTTAGTAAATGCTTAAATCAAGAGAAACACAGCGACCCAAAGAGGCATCTGAAGTCGAGTGAAAGCGCTTAAAATGAAAAGGCAAGGCATAGCGCTCTTCCTGTTCGGGGTGAGAGAATATATCTCTTAATTTGCTAACCCCCTTAGCCAGCTTAGCTTAGCCAGTGATGATCAGCTGTCAACGGACTTGGGGTATCTTTGCCTAATGAGCACTTTGTGGGGGTATGGATTTCGGGTTATCTAAAAGTTTCGGGCTATTCTGTGGCATCTACAGTTTCTAGGATTTTGAACTGAACTTAAAGTTAAATATTTCTTTTTATGATTCGGACTATACGTAAATGCATACGGAATGCACCAATCAGCACTTTCGGATTAGCGGAAGCAAGATGAGCAAGACGGATAAACGAAACACTTGTTTGTGTTGCCTGGAATTTTTCTCTCTAAATGTCAATTACATACCGTTGCTTGTCTCCGTTCCAATTTTCAATGTTGATTTCGTTCCTCTAATGCATCTTGAGACTGAAAGTCACGCAATTGCAACATGCTCACACGCATATTTTCGTTTCTTCTGCTTTATAATTTTGTATATTTCTTGCTTTATTCGTTCGACGGCCCAATGAAACACAGACACAAAAACCAAAATTTCTATTCTTACTGATGAAAATCGGTTACAAACCTTTCGCTGAGACAAACCCCAGACAAATACACCAAAGGATACGTGATGATATTACATTTTGTATAGAATATTTGTGTACTATTGATACAAAAATACTAAAGTCCCGATTAAGAAGTAGTGGATGGTGGTCAGCAGGTGAAAAATGTAAGTTAAGAACCCATTTGAAGACCTACTAAATATACAAACAAAATTTCATAAAAATCGGTCTAGCTGTTTAGAAGGAACACCGCTGCACGAGATGTTTTAAATCTATTTTCTAAAGATCTGAACATAAATCAGTAAATTTGAAACGTGTTTCAGAATTGTTGTCGAGACAATTAATTCTCAATCCATCTCTAAGAACCTTCTGAATATTTCTGAACTACCTCAACCCTGGACCTACAAACAGAGAGATGCAAATATTTAAAAGAAATTAGCTCCTCAAATATTTAGATAGTGAAAGAGAAATGGGAGAAGAGAATATAATGGAATATAATAGACGAGAAAAGCCGAAAGTGGAAAAGCTGGGTTTGCTCAGCAAAGAGCGAAAGAGTTAATTAAATGCCAAAAGGTGCATCGTGGCACTGATTTAAGAATGGCTACTCGCCACGCCTATTGTCCCTCCGCCTCTCAGCCATTGCATAACGCGAAATGCGGTCAGCTGTGTTTCTCAGTAGGTGGAGGAGGGGGGATGTAGATGTAGATGTGTTGCAATCTGTGTCTGTGTCTGTTGGTGTACGTTTTCCTAGTTCCTTATTTTTATAGAGCAAGTGGCAAGGTCAGCCGTGAATTTTGATGGCAAGCCTAGGCCCAACATCGTGGTGTGGATGCCGCTTGCCTGGCGGCAAATGAGAAAGAGAGAACAACAGAAAGTGCCTTCATGTACACATAGATTTCGATTGTGGGATACCCACTAATTAAGTAAAAAACCGAACAAAATACTTGCTCTTCCCCAAACTGGAATGATTTTTGATAGACTGCTAGACAATATGTACGTAAAGAAATCTACGGGATGTCATCCGAAATCTAAAGCGTATTTTCATCTTTGGGATCCCATTCGCTTAACAAGAAATTCTATATACCCTATCATTACCATGTTAATAGGGTGTAAAATCCAACAACAAAATAACACGGATTGCAGTGAGAAATGCGTTGGGCAGTCGGCTTTTTAAGTGAAACAACGACGAGGAAAAAAACCTCGTTCCAGTTGCAGTTCGAAGCGTTCGCTGATGGTCATTCGATGGTGGGCCGGCCGATGGCTCTGTGTCCACGTTTCCATTTTTAGCAGAATACAAATAATAATTAGAAACTTTACCAAGAAAAGGCGGTACCTCTTCGGAAAGTACTCGCCCAGTTTGGAACTTTTTCACTCTTTGAAACTTTTTTGAATGGGGCGCCATCATTCAGACCATCATTCAAGTCCGTAGCCGCATCCTTCATCCACGAGGACGAGTCCACCTCAAAGATTTCGATTACCCATTGAGCTGAGTCAGAGTGTTGTGAAGTGGGACTGGAGACTACGAAATAAGGAATTCTTGAAGATAAATGGCAATCTAAGGGGAATGCAATAAAACGGATTCAATTTGCAGACACATTACAAACAGACAGAAGGATAAGGAATCGCGAGTTGCACCAGTCATAAGGAGCAATGGAAAGAAATTAAAGTCATTTGATACCGATGATGAAAGCATTCAACATTGAATACCTACAAAATTCGAGGAACAATTCAGTTTTTTAGGCTGATATTCTCCAGAGGCCCATTTAGAATCCAAGGCTCTCCCATATTTCAGAGAAGAGTTGTCATCAGTACGGATCAATTGCGATAGTTATCCTTCTGCCTTTGTCAAGAAGTGATACAAGCTGTATCAGAAAGCTTTAAAAGTTAAGCTTGGGGCGAAAGGATTAGACTCTTCTTCTAAGCCTCTCTCGGCATAGAGTGAAGATCTCATAATGGGGCTAATAATAATAGCAGACAGAATCACGTATAAATGCTATACGTTATGTTAATTTAATTGGCGAACGGTCTGGGTAGGGAATCGAGATCTTCATATGGAGTTTTAAAGCGCCTTCGAGGCACAAATTCAATGAATGCATATTAATATCACTCAGAACTTAAAGATCTTTCCCACCTCGAGCTGCAAGCTTTGAGGCCTTCAAAGATATTGGCCTATGGATATTATGTTGAAGAGTTGACGCTGGCCCCAAAAGGGAATGGGTTATGAGTCGCCTAAAGTGCTCCTGTGTGTGTTTGTGTGTGTGTGTGTGTGTGTGTGGTGAGAGTTTTGCATAGTGTGGTATACCTGTCGTATATGTCGTATGCAAATTTCTGCATCGGGTTAAGTGAAATTAGCGGCTGCCGGTGGAAAGCCAAGAGCTCTGCGGATGTGGGAGCTTCTGTTGGATACCAGATGGTGTTGCAACATTATACAAAAATTGGAGGCATGGCAATGTGTTCGTAATTGACTTCTAATCATCCACATTCCAGGGAAATGCTTTTGCTTCTGTTGGGGTGCAGCATATGATATTCATTCTATTTGACATTTGTCATTGTCGTTGTCATCTTTGAGGTCCTGGCACTTGCCATTGGCCAATTATATCATGTGCCATGTGAGTGCGGCATGTGTGCCCGCAAGGACAGCTGCATGGATCACAATGGGAGGCAGGAAGTGTGGCACTTCCACTTGCCCCCCCTCCCCTCAGTGGCGACGATTCAATTAGAGGGTCTAAGGAGGATAATTGGCATGCCACTCGAATGGAGAATGCAATAACAACCAATGGCTCAGTGGAGCAATGCAATGTGGCAACTACTTATTGGGGGGAGTGATCGGTCCTGCAGGATACATTCCTCAAAGTTAAGCTCCGCTAATGAGAACGGAAAATATACAAAATAACAAGGTCGAGGTCAACAGCATCCATTTATGTTATTCTTCAGCAGAATGTGTGCTTCATTCCATGGAAGTTGGTGTCTTTCGACTCTCATGGTATTTACAATTTTCAAGATACATATATGTATAGCAGAGCATAAGAGCTAAACAAGTGCCTTTACCATGAACTATTACAAGGGGATAGCTAAAAAGTAAAGCTCCATCTATGTTTTCGTCCATAACGTACTCATATTCAATGAATTTGCATGTCATCTGTTGTGTTTAAGCATTACAATTTGTGTTTGAATCAATAAATGTGTCAAAGAAAACCCCAAATCTGGGCTAAAGAAATAAACCAGAATTTTGTGCCGCTGTAAAAACACTTTCTCGGCAGGGCCTTGCCTGGAGACGCACACAAAAGCCAAGAGTCTAAAGTCAGAAGAGGATGTAGTTCTCTGCCTGTTCTTCATCGGCAATTTCTCTGCCTTTACTTTTTCTTAGCCCTCGGCGGCGGCTGCAGTTGCACAGGCACCTGTGTGCTGCCCCCCAAAATAAAAGTAAGCAAAAGTATGCCATAATCACATGTAACATGTCCTGTGGATGGGGCGTACGAGTGGGCGAGCGGACGAGTGGGTGAAATCTGGGTCTCTCTGTGTGCCATGTGCATAAAATCAATAATAAAATCTTCGAAAAGAAAGCGCAAAACATAACGAGCAATGCGACAGAGACTTCATCACGATGTTACGTCAAATCCACTGACAGAAAAATGTGCAGGAAAGTCCTGTAAATAATTCCAGAGAACTCCAAAGACCAGGGGCCGTAGGTAAGAAATTATCAACGGAAATTCGACAGATCTCGCTTGTTGGCTGGGTACATGTGTATATTATATATGTGTTAATATGTATCCGCCTCATTTATGTTCAGAGCAAGGAAGGCTATATTTTTGTATAATTCAGGCTCTGACTTGAAGAAACTATTAATATCTGATCATTAAAACATGGGGAAGCGATCTGTGGGGAAAGGAAATCTACAGCTTTGCTTCTCTGCATATATTTTTCAATCTTCGACCGAGTGGCGCTGTAGCATGACGCTTGTTTCTCTCAGTGCACACTGCAACTGCAGGGAACTGGAATAGTGGAAGCCAGTGATTCACATAGTGATTAGGCGACATCTGTGACGTGCTGTTGATGTATGTAGGTGCAAGGCACTCCAGCGGCTCTCTAAGTGCATTCACCCACGCATACACACACAAACACACACACACGGAGCACACACACACAGAGCACACACATGAACCGATGTATATGTGGGAGGGGCAACATTTTCGACTGAGCCGCACAATCGCCTTCGGCGTCTAGATTTCGTTCCAAATGCGCTCAAATGCGCAAATAAATTTAAGGCAGTGCCACGCCTGTATCTTTGGGCAACGTGCGGCAGAGTGTGCGTGGCATCGTATGTTGCACAGTGTGTTTGTGTTGCCACTAAGCCGATTTAGCTGACAATTCTGCCACAACAGGAGCAGCAACAATCACGAATAGAACATGTTTCGAGAGTCTGCCACCCGCACCCGCACCCACACCCACACGCATACACACACCCCGCCCCCATGTTGCATGCCACACACATTGCCAGATCGCGCAGAGCAGTGTTTGACATCCTTTTACATGACGGCCCCACACAGGAGGGTAAGGAAGGAGGAAGGATTCTGATGTGCAAAGTCGCGCTTTAATTTGTAATCCTTTCTGAATAAAATTTAATCCATTAGCCCCCGGATAGCACTGTGGCGCCCGCCCTATGCAGCGGGGTTAAGCTTCTCATAGAAATATGGCCTACGACCCCAGTGGACAAGTACTAGAAGCGACTATTATGATGTTGAACAAATTGTTTCCTTTTCACATTCATTCAACAGGAAAGTACAGTCATATCAGAAACCAATGAAGGGACAGAGAGAAACAGACAAGAGACATGGCTTTTCGACGAAGAAAAACCGTTTCTTGGACAAGATGCGGAAATCTATAGCCAGAAAGGGACGGCTACCCGAATGAACTTCACTTCTAAGCGGGTGTTCCTCTCTTCCTCACTTCCGCTCCCTACAAACTCCACAGAGCTGCATTTCGATTTAAGTCCAGCCAAACCAATTTTGATTGCGAGGAGTACAAACATCCCATTGGAATTCAATTGTTGATCGAGTTGATTTATTTGTGACCGCGAATCGAATCATGATTTATTCATCGCACTGCTTGCTGCCGAGATGCCAACTACCAGATCGATTTCTCCCACCCTACCCATTATTAAGTTTTCGGTTATTCTTGTGAATATTTCATGGCTGCTGGCTTCCGCCT
Source organism: Drosophila miranda (assembly GCF_003369915.1). Classification (NCBI taxonomy): domain Eukaryota; kingdom Metazoa; phylum Arthropoda; class Insecta; order Diptera; family Drosophilidae; genus Drosophila; species Drosophila miranda. Next base: position 29,970,699 of record NC_046674.1, read on the forward strand.
GGAAATGTGCATCCGGTGGCTCGGAATGTGCTCGACAGTTCCCCGTTTATCTCAGGAGATGGCTAGTATCTGCGAAAGAACGTTGGGTGTTTCATGGACATCTGCACATGCAAAACCATGGGGGAAGGGGGAAGTGGGAAGGGAAACGATTCAACGAAACCGACGTCAAACGGTTGCTACCCAGCGACCCGGGCCACCGTTCCATGCTTTTGATTGAAAATAAACTGTTTGCTCTGTTTTCACTTATTCTCCACCAAGTTTTATGTTCGCAAAAAATGCGAAAATTAAACTGTATAATTGAATTATTGTTCCAACAACATGCCTATCCCTTTTCGGACGGCTTTTATGGCGATTTTTGACCAATAAATGTGCCAGTCATGTGTCTCAAATTTGTGCGGTGGGATGCAGGCGGAAGGGCAACACCAATCACAGCACCAGGAGCATCAATAGCCATCGACGAAGGCAAGAATTATCATCATCATCATCCCCGATAGCCTCGTGGTAGGGTGTATTGAGACTCAGAAAATATAATATCCAAGCACTCGTAAATGTCTCATCTCTGTCTTCTTCTTAGGTCGTAGTTCAAATTCCACCCTGAAAAAGTCTTGTAACAAAAAAATGTATGGTCGTTGCTCTTCTAACTCTTTATATAGTCTTTCATACATTTTGTGATGAGCATCAAATGGTCGGGACACTCTCTGCCCACGTAATCGTCAACCTTTTTGTTGTTTTGGTGGGCGACAAAAAAGTGCGCTTTGATTCAGAATTAAAAGGCGCAGAGTCGCATACAAAAACACTTGTTATTTGCAAACGAACTTCAGTGGCGCAACAAAAAACTAAATCGAATTACAAGGACATGCATTTATTTATATGTATTTATACTTATTGTATATTGTATATTCACATCATACATCCATAACCAGATGCACATACATATGTACAAGGTATTTATTTTAAGATGTTATCATGAGATGCGGAAATGCAATGTTTGCTGACACAAAAATAGAACAAAGGGTAGATGCTAATTGGCTTCCGCTCCAAAGGTATCTCGGGATAAAAAGATGCAATCGCAAAATGAAGAATTTCCGTGCTTTCACTGGAACCTGAACCCCGGAGAAGGAGGCACACAGCTGTGGGGAGGTGGAGGTTTTAATTAGCTATGTGGCGTCCCTGGTAACGGAATGGTAAGCACAACCTTTTGCGCCACACTAATGCTCAGAAAATCAGTCTGTTAGTGAAGAGAACGAGTGCTGAGGCACAAAATACGGTCTCCCGCAGGCGGGCTCATAGTATGGTAGTTATTTCATTAGCAAAAGACCCACACCTAATACCTTACCTTTCATAAAAATCAGCCGCACTGTTTATGATTCTTATTCTTATTCTCGGAATTCCAGCGGTATGTGGCAATGTTGGGGAATCTCTATGCCAGCTCCTCAACTTTCATTACACATGGTTTACTTTTGTCTTGACTTCAACAGGTCATATTGAATACTTTGTCTCCATCTTTGATCATCATAAAATGTGGCATCACGCTTCAGGAAACCCTATTGAAGTCTGGCAGCGCTGTCTAAAAAAAATCCATTTTTTTTTAACAAAGAAAAGCTTTTAATCAGTATCAAAGTCCGTACAAAGCCTTCCTTCAAAACAATACAAAATATGTAAAATGAAAAAACGTATTAAAAATTTGCTGAATCTGTCGGGATTTGGTGTCAGTTGCAATTCTAACTTTATACTAACTTTATCTTAATTCCTTGCTTTGGCTTCAACCAATTAGAGTTTCCAAAAACTATTTCATCCATTCGGATATCTCCTCCCCTTTTTGCTGGGAAAGGGAGAGGAGAGGCCATCCACATGGCAGTTTATCATTAGTAGCAAAATGCACTAAAATCAGAAAATCCATTCCGAAATAAGTCTAATAAATAATTGATGTGCATAATTTATAGATATATAGGTACATTCGCTTAATATATCGCTTAGTACAGATTTCAGTATGCAGTTTTGAGTATATTGGAATTGTGGTAAAACAGTGAAAATGATGTATGAATGAATCATCGGCCCAAAGAAACTTTATCTTGTAAATTGTCTTCATTGTATTTCCAAACAAAACCTTTCAATCTTTCAAAATATGAAATACAAAATTCAAGAGTTCAATAAATTTGAGAAAAAATCTTAAGAACTTGAGAGCTAAATGCTAAATAAAGATCGATGATTGATGAGTGGGCATAAAAGTGTAATGATATTTTGGGATTTGTTCATTGGTTCATAGGCAGTAATAGTAGAACCGTCTCACTCTCTTACTATTCAGAGTGCTGTCCCACCAAATCAAGTGTTCACTGTATCCGCACCGAATCACGTTGTTCATTGCGATCGTATCCAGTGGGGCGGGGCGTACCCGTAGCATTTTGTTTATGCCTCCCCGCTCTTTGTTTAGACACTAGCTCCAGCAGGCGATAAACAAAATGTTCAGGGTATGGGAAATATTTGCACATTACGTATACGCCCGGTGTTCGACAGGGGGCCAAAAACGCATCCGCATCCCCAAGTCGCATTCAAACATGTAGTTGTGTCTCGCATACAGTCTTCCTCCTCATTCTGAGGTCTGAAGACGACGACAAGTTCACATTAACATTTCCTTGCCGGTCCCCTGGCCCCAAAAAACGGACCCAGAAAGTGCCACAAGTAGCACAATTTGATTCCGAGAACGTTTAAGAACCACCAGGGGCTCTCTTGGGGGTCTGTGTCTGTTCCAATAATGAGTGGAGAAGGTGCCGGAGCAGGTGATGAAAAATGTGCCCCGGCAGTCCGCGAGTCCGTAGGTCCGCCGCTGCAGTTCATTAGAAAGTCAGGGCCGCTTACAGGCGCTGCTGCACAGCAGCACAAAAACACTTCACGACAGCACTTTGGACACTGCTAACGAGCACAGACAGATACAAATATACACAGATGCTACCACACAGATGCACAGACACACACTCGAAATATAAATACAAAATGTCGTTTCCTTTCTTGGTCTTGGTCTTGGTCCTGGGTCTTGGGCATTCCGCATCCTGCCATACACACGATGCAGATGAAGGCAGCAGAAGGAACTTTGTGAACAAAAATGAATGCAAATTTTTTTTAAGGGGTGTGGGCGCCGGGTGGTTGGCAATATAAGGGAAAATGGAAATGGGAACGGTGATGGAGGCGTCGCTGGAGTGAGAGTATTTATCACACAATGGGAACAGACGGAACCCTAGATATTTGTACAGAGAGTAGCATGAGTAAATATTTGGCTCGCAAATGATTAGGATATAGATATGCTACTGCCACAAACACTGCCACTGCCACTGAAAAATGGATGAGCAAGAAAAGGAAAGGAAGATGTAAAGACCCTGGAATGCCTTCAGGTATTTGCCTAAATTAAAGATCTGATCCCAAAGTTTGCTTCATCGGAAACCATTTTCAAGAACTTTTCTAGATTCCCGTGAGCCCCCGAAGTAGAATACCCCTCTTCCGACCACGGTATTTTCCAAATAACAATTTGAGTTCCAACTAAATTCAGTTCATCCAAAACGTTGGGCATTGCGTTTATAAATATTGAGATCCGAGAGTGGCATCTACGGATGCATTTTCTGGTATGCCGCAATGCCCACAACAAGCTCTGACATGGACAGCGCAATAAATTTTCTGTTTGCGGAGCGCTTTTTGGGTGTATTCTTGGAGAAAAGAAAAACAAACCACAAGGAAATGTGGTGCCAACAGTGTCTGCCACCGAACTAAGGAATGTTAAATTAAAAAAAATATCAATTAGTTAACCACTATTTTCCATGTGCACTGTATGGATTATTAAGAGATACACATTTTAGAGTTGAAACCCAAAAATATGATTACATTTATTTATTCTGACAGCATTTTGCCACTTCTTTGCATCTTCAAGAGGTGTCTCTAATTATGTGTTATTATACAAAGGATTAAATCATTGAACTTTCACATCAATTGCATTAATATTTCCATTATATGTAACATTAAAATGTATTCAGTAATAGGAATTATGAGTTAAATCGGATAAAAGGTACAGCTAACACTATACAAAAAGGGACATTTTGCCAGTAAAGGACGGATCATTTGTAACGTTTTTCAAGAGAGAATAGACACTTGCATGTGGCAGCTTAACAAAATTGGAATATAAACCATAGAAAGTTTCTTGGGAAACAATGGTTAAAAATTCGACAAAGAAAACAAGCTGTTGAAGGCGTTCAATCTAACATAAACAGAAAATACTAAAATAGCAAGCGAATCTAAGTCACTTTAAATGGAAGAATTTTCAAAAATTTGAGACACTTATTGGACACTTAAAGAATAAGCGAACATTTTTCAATGCTTCTGCAGTGGCATTTTGGATATATGGCTTAAAAACTATTACGATTATTCCATTGCAACTACACCAAAGCTACCCTTATAATTTTCGTAATTAGTACCAAACAAGAACAGGCGGGGGGGACCATAAAGAATGGCCGGCATTTACCAAAGGCAAAAACCATAAATGTGAAAACACATTTGAATATTTTCGTGCAAGTTTGGGCAAACATTTCTGTTAATCCGCTGGTAAATAAGTGCGTGTTTTTTATCTCTGAAATTGTAATTGGCATTTAAACTGATTAAACAGTCCCTGGGCCATTGGGATAATGGAACACTCACCCAACTATGGCCTTTGGCGGATGGCTGTCCGGCCTTCGGCGTTCGGCTGTTGTCTTCTTTTGTTGCTCGATGGTTTTTAATATATTTAACTGTTCAAGTTTTTATGGTTTATTAGATTGGAACTATTTTGTTGCTTATTTATTTTTGCGATTTTAATATTTTTGAAACACTTGCAAACACAACAACAAAAATAATCAACAATTGACAATATTTCGCTGCACTTTGATAAACATTTACAAAACACACAATATTATTTTTTTAAATAACCACAAATAACGGCTATGTCTCACTGCACTGCTTGTGCACTGTTTTTACACTGCTTGACGCTGCTTCTGCCTTCGTAGCGTGCGCCACGAGTGCCGAAGCCGTTATGACAGAATCTTGCGAGCATCTGAGCAACTTATCCTTTCCCACGGCACCCGATGGCGGTACCGCACCCGAACGCGGCCTGGCCACCATCCGACGCAGTGCACGAACAAGTGCGAAATCATCTCCGTCTCTGTCTGCCGTTTTGGCCGTACTGTGGCGTGTTTCGTGTTCGTGCTCGTGCTCGTGTGCGGGTGCAACTGAAGGCATTTAACGGCCAAAGCGATAGCTTAGCTGCACGCTCTCTCCCGCTCTACCACTCTGCCATGCTCTCTTCCGCACTGTCCACTGTCTTTTTTGGACACCACTATGACCTCTCCCTTACACTGCTTGCGTTATTAGTTGTACCATTTGTTTGCCTTGTTGCTTACTGTTTACTGTTGTTCGGCGGGGTAGGCAGGCGGCCGAGGTATAAAAGTGAAAATAAATTCCCGTTACTACTAACACAGATCCATGCACATGCACGCACAAACACACTGTCGTGCGTGTTCGTCGAAATAGAAATGAGTGCCAAAATCCTAAAATACCCTTTAAGATCTATCGATATTATGGGAGCAAACCGAAGCTTGCCATGCGCGGATCCAAGACATACTGAGGTGCGCTGCCGCATTACTGCCGTATATAGATATAGGGAAGAATAACTCCGTGCTTATATGTGCATATATTTATACATATTTGAAGTACACATAAGGCGTCGTCAATTAGACAAGGAATGACCATCTGGGGCTAACAAATACAGGCTACCCATTGAAGTTTGGGGTGAAGAACCTTTTAAGGGGTATTTCAGAATCTAATTTTAAGTCAATATTTCAGTAAAAAATTCACTGGAGTGCTAAATACTCCTTGAAGAGTTATTTGTCTTATTTGATATTCTGATTTCGACATTTATCTACAGGTTCAACTCCATTTCAAAGGCCCTTAAATATAGGCAACATTCAGCGGCTAGGATGAAAGCACAGCATATACCCTTCGCTTACATTGCTCTATGCTACCTCTAATACACTCGCACAGCGTATTGCACTTTCTGCCGCACCACTTCCAATCCAATGAGTAGCATACACATATTCATGATCAGCATAAACAGCTGTCTATGTTTCAGACAGTTTGTTCTCTTTGTGCAGGAAGTATGTGTATTTGAAACCAGTGGGTTTTTTTAGGCCTTATATCGTAGTTTAAAAGATTTAAAGGTGAGCATTGGATTACCATATCAAGTGCGTGTTATCGTAAGAACTAGCGAATGGATTATTATTTCCCATACAGTGCCTAGCTAAGGCCTTAAGGCTTTGCCTGTTGTTTGGACATTCAGCTGGTAGACAATCCAAGTGTATTGGGGTGCCATCAATCTGTCTCGGGGCTTGGGACAAACATCCATCTACTGGGGGCCTGCTCCAGATTCTTCTGCCGTCCATTTTGCTGATGTCAATGCGCGCGCACGTTCGCTGAACTATATTCCCACTACTTGCAACGCAGACTCGGATCTGCTGCTTGCCGCAGCACGTGACTGACGCCGGCGCTGCATCCCCAAGCTCTCCGACCCAGACCCAGACAGTGGCTGCAATACTCTATATATAGGCCCACACTTCATTTCCTATGTGCGGCACACGAGCATACGAGCATACCCGAGCATACGAGTATTTTGGGCCGCTTCAATCTGCCTGTCAAAGGCACACGGGGATATGTGCCCACGTCAATGTGTGGCAATGTGGCAAGAACAGCGGCACAGTTGCAGCATCCACAAGAGTTACACCAGAGACCGACGTCAGTGCCCTTAACATTGGCCTAGTCACGTTTCCTCTCCTCGCATCTCGTGACGTGTGGCATGGCATGGCATGGCGAGGCGGGGCGTCTCCTATTCGTACTCATCGTTCGATTCATTTCATTTCGATTCGTCCCGTTGCACTCACATTCCCTAACATTTCGTTATTGCCTTTTGTTCATTTGGCTGCCCTGTGAACAGGAAATGCCTTACGGTATATCCGGACTTGGGGCTCCTATACTTATTAAGTCGTTTACAGAGTATCACTGTGGTCTGAAGCTGCGTCTACTCAAGCATTTGCCACTTGCTTTTCCATTTCAGCGCTGGCCTAATGAAAGGAAAAACAAGTAAAAGACGGTTGCAAATCGCGAAACCGAAGCACCAAATACCCTATATAGCAGTCGTCAGCAATTGGATGTTATTGTCCGATACCAATATACACTTTCCAGTCTACAACTCCTCCTCATACCCTATAGATTCTACAGATCTTCAGAAATATGAATACTTCGTAATTTTTTTTGGAAAAAAGTGGAAACCAATTCTGTTCCCACCACAACTAGTCGAAGGACACTACGCATATTACAGTTTTCCATCCCCGCCCCCCGTTGGAAGTGTATACAAATGGGAAGAAAAAAGTGTGCCACCATCGGCCTGCAGTGTTTAATTACGAGTATAGTCACTGACGGAACGACTGCCTGCGCCGTCGGGCGCACTGGAACCACTCTCTGAATGTAATGCGGTCAAATGTGGGGCTTCTGCACAACACGCTCATAAATCAAATGCTGAGCACCACCATAGATGCTCCCCTCCTGGATATTGCTGTTTGTTTTGGCAGAAATCAGAAAGCAGGAAGGAAAGTCAGAAGTCCAAGAGTTACGAGAGCTACGAGAGCTACGGAACACAGTGGGAACAATAGAAAGACAAGCTCCTCTCTGATTTCAAAATAGTTTCAGGAATGGATACAGTACTTTAGATAGCTGTTAACACTCACTAAGATACTCTTCAATACTCAATGAAGCCAAAGCCAAAGACTCTTCTCAGCGAATTTTAAACAATAAGTTGAATCAGTTGGTTGTCCGCTTAGGTGATCGTTCACTGTAGTGCCCGAGACTGACATAGAACCCGACCCTGAACCATGGCTTTCCTCTACTATCTATCACCGACTTATACCCGGCTTATCTGGGGCACTGATGCAAATATTATTTACAGATTTGTTTAATTATTTTCCCCGTTGGGTTTATTTACACGCCCGACGACTTCGGCGGGGGGACACGTCTGGGGACTTGGGGGCCTAGGGACCCGAGGCTATGCTGAGATCAGGCGTCACTGAGTGGCGGAATGGAACTGAAATTGAAATGAGAGACGACTGCAAGCGATGCCCATCCCAAAAGTAAAGGCCACGCCGGTGGAATGCCGCAATGAGAAGCATGAGAAGCAAGTGCACTGGGAGAATATGAGATACATTTTGAAGCAGAGAAATCATCCAATGGATCCATCCTTGAGGGTACGAATCTTGTTTCCCATTTTTCTCGGTGTATAAAATCAAAGTCAGCGCAAGACGAGAGATTTCTACACCCACAACAACTAAGAACATACAACAATAAACAAAGAGTGAATGAAAATAAAACGCAACAAGAGAAAAAAACCAAAAGATGCAACTGCAACAAGATGTTAGCATGGAGCAGGAGAGTATATGGGGAATACGTCAACAAAAATCTAGATACATTTGCATCTTGCAGGTACTTTTTGCGCACTTATATGTTAAGATACTTTTCCTTTGCTGTAGAAAATTACGTCATCTATATTTACCTGTTTGTCCGATGTTACCGATTACTGTATTAATCGCGAGTTCCTTATCGCATTATCATCTTTTTAATGGAATTGATGGATTAGAAGGAAAGATTAGAACAAGGGATCTTCTGAAATGATCATAAATAGTTGCAATCCATTCATGATTATGCACACCTTTCAGAAACCTTTTATTAAAAGACAGCTCGAGAACTAATCTTCATCTAACTGTTGCTTCTTCTAGTTGCAATAACAGATTTCTTCCTTTATTTTCAATGGACATTGTCTAGACTATCTTCAAACTGATTCAAAGCGCAGCAAAATGGTTCCGCACTGAAAGATACTCGCATAAGATATTTTTTTAAAGGAAAAACAAAGTTGAACGAAATTAACCTCAAAGTCGGTGGCAGGTGGCATTTGACTTTTGGCGATGGATTACCGTCATTCCGTTGTGAAATTCACTTACAGTGAATGTTCTCCCCAGATACCCAGGCATTTCCTGGGTGCGAGAGGCAGATGAAACAAAAGGCAGCGCATCTGGCGTCATCTCATACCCGCTCCTCGCTCCACCTGCTTCGCCGTCCGTTTAGTTGAATGGAAATATAAAGCAACTAAAGCGTTGAATAACCCTAGAGAGGGGTATGCTGCCTTTTAAGTCCGTAGCCTAACAGTGAAGGCGCAACAATATATCATAGAAGTTGCTTTTCGAAGTACTCACCCTTGGATCCGCTGAAACCACTCATCAAAGCACTTTTTCAACTCGTCTGAAACGAGTGTTTTGGGGGCTGTTGATGCAATGTTGAATGCATCTTGGTACCCTTATGGTACGTCATGGTATGTCATATGCCAATATTGCAATAGCCAATCCCGCACAGTATCCATTTTTTCCGGTACAAGATACCTTTTTGGACGGCACTCACGAGATTCGTTCTGCAGCGAAGGACGTACACTACTGAATTCGTTTAACCAGTTTTTCGCAGTAGCAAGGCATGGTGCGTCATCACAAAAATTTGAAGTAAGTTGATCTAATGTTTCATGTGCTAATTCTCTCTCCCAACGATGAACTTTTCGTTTATCGTTAAAGGATATACAACGGGACCGTAGAAGAAAAAGTTCTAAGAATGGAAGTGGAGGTGCCAATTTTGAGCTGGTCATACTGAAAATAGCCGAGACTATGGACGTAAAAAGCAGCCCACGTAAAATAGACTACATATCTATATATCCAAACTATTTTTACATATATGTATATATATGTATATCTTTGTAGCTTCTTTGCCAAAAAGTCTATTAAAGATATCATATCATGGCACTCAGAAAATTCCATCTGGGAAATACTTGGAGAAATAGTACGGAAAATACAACACAAAAAGTTTGATTTATGTTTAAATAATTTTTGTGGAAACCAAATCAATTTCGAGAGCATTCAACACCTACATACATATATCATACAATTTTCATAAGAAATTGAGTTTTTCTTCATGCATTTTCTAGGGTATTTGTTGTTTCGGCTTGTCATTTCGTTCCTGCTAGTGTTTTTGCTGCTGTTTTGAGTGGAGCGAAACGCTTGCGTGCATTTTAATAATCAGAATCTTTCGCCATTCTGTGTCGTCCTCAACATCATCGCCGTGAAAGGCGGCTGCAGCAACTGCCGCACAACCCCACCATGACACTCCTGCTCTACTTACCTCACTCCCTTCTGTATTCGAATTCACTCTGTCTCTTTCTCTCTCATTTTTGTAAGTACTTTCCATTTTAGTGAGCGCATAAGATTAGGCATTGCGATTTATTTCGATTCCGTGCACTGATTTCGATGCAGTTCTTAATTTTACAGTGCCCCTTTTTTTGTTGTGGCATCCTGTGAGTCCTGGGGATAACGTTTTGCTGCATTTCATTTTTGAATTCCGGTGCTGCAATTTCCGCTCTCCGTTCCATTCCAAATCAGTGAGAAGAATGGATAGGGGGGAACACTATAACGGTGAAGTAGAGGGAACCAATAAGCGAAATAGAGAGAAAAACTTCCTGTGCAAATGAACCGTTAAATTGACTGTCAGAGGAGAGGTCCTTGATCCACAGCTGCTGCAGCTCCGGAAAACTCCTTCGAGTGGCAAGGCAAGAGCACCTTTAAGATTGAAGTGATTTCTTTGGCTTGTGGAAAATTCTCGAAAACCAGGGAGAATTTTTCATGAAAATTCTGTTGTCGTCATCTTGATACGAGTAAAAGATACTCAGCGAAAAGATGCGTTTGCTGCGGATACATGCAGCGCTCCAATACGAACTTCGATGTTCGTTGGGAAGCGTTTCTGTGGGATTTATTAAGTAGACACTTGATCCAGTCGACAATTCCATGGTGAAATCTTTCTATATGCAGAGCTTATACACGACTTTGACTTGCATGGACCTATTTTCTGTAGAGGGTATGCATAGAGCCAGATAATGATGTTGGCTCCATTTGCAGAGCAGGGTATGCCCGGGAATGCCGGGCAACTCAATTCGCTTTCAGCTGCTTTCGGTATACACTTTTAACGGCTTTTGGCAGTGCCGCCGCTGCTGCCTTGCGTTTGGCAACAGAATTTGTTTGGATTAAAACAAAGCCGGAACGAACCCCGAAAAAATCGCATTTTTATGACCCTGTTGCTTCAGCTTCTGTTTCTTTAGGTCTTCATCTGCTTCTGTTTTGTTTAGATTTACAGCGAAACATTTATTAGCCCGACAGTAAGCAGAATATTTTTGTACCGCTCTCATACCTCCCATGGAAGGGTATACGAATGTTCCCAAGTGGTTTGCCCATCCATGGATGGACCCATATTCATATATTCATATTCAGTCATATTCTATATATTATTCCTTCAGATAACATCCAGCACATACTGGTAATACTCTCATCAATCGAAATGGAGCTTTTTAGATGAAGCTTGAAAGTCTTTAATGAAGCAAAAGTTCGAGACATATAAAATAACTTAAGATTCTAAACTGTTTTCTTAGGTGTTTTGTACGGACGATTTTGACATCCATCGAAATCGAAATTTTTTGGATGCAAATCTTACAGCTTTGAATAAAAATTGTACTGAAACATATGTTTAAAACAGGAGTACAGAGGTGTAGCATCATAAGCTGAGGCAGATTATAATATTCCATTTATTAACCATTCCAGATAATGAGATTCTCAGCACCTTCATTTAGAATTTGTCTGTGAAAGCTTTCTTGTCTGGTAATGGGATGGAGTGAGCTTTCACTGTTCGGCATAGATAGGGTATCCACAGTGCGACGCCCCAAAAGTGAGCTTTCGTGCTTTTATATCGTTCCTCGTTTGGCGCCCAAATGGTTGACAAGTACCGCAGCAAAAGTTAGAGCAGAAGTAAAAGCGAGAGAAAATAAGAGTCAATAATGGGACGAGTGAGAGAGAGCGAAACAGCGACAGAGAGAGAGACAACGAGAGACAACGAGAGACAACGAGAGACATCGGGCACAGGTGCCCCCAAGCTCGAGAATCTATTTGCCTTTTGATTGCCTTTTAATTACCTGAGCAGCAAATAAACATAAACACAACAAAATCTTGGGGAAAAAATTGAGGAAATCTCCATTTAGCCGGCCCAAAAAATACCGAGTACCATGCGAGCATTACGAGTATTTTTTGCATAAAACGAAATGGGAAACAGAACCACCTATGAATTGGTGAGAGCAACAGCTTTCCTTATGCTGCTGTCGTTGGGAGTTTGTGATACCCTATAAAAGATGGTCGTTTTTCTGTGACGGGTACTTTAAGTTCAGCGAAAAAAAAAGGCGAATCCAGGCCAGAGAGTGTCCCAAACAAAGAGATTCTATCTGCTTTGATCGATAGAAAATTGGAATCTCAGGGCCAGTGAGCGGAGAGCATAGCAACTCATTTCGAATTATGATATTGAATGTTGAATGAGATCTCTAACTTCTTGAAATTCCCGTCGCAGAGTATCGCATCTTCGTCATATACAAAAATAGCGCCGCGGCGCCTTGAAATCTATTTTCGGTTTTGCCATTAATGAAACATGGAAATTAGCTCCAGTCCGTTCGGCCTTTGATGATTAATAACCCACCGTCAGCTGTTGTCTTTGAATGTTTATTATGGGCTTGGATATTATAAAATAGCAAATGGCGAAACTGCAAAATTTGTGGGCCATGGGTCCGGAGCGGCGCTAAGTCATCAAAGCCATTTGAATTGAGTAGAACTGAGTGCATCGGATGGGTTTTAGAAGATTACCTTTAGATGAGCATAAAAAGTTAGAAACCTTTAAAAATTCTTCTACTAGTTACATAAAGTACCAATGGTGCCACCCAAGTCGAAGCTTGTTAGGCACGATTCACAGGGAGAGACGCACCAGCTAGGCAGACCAACCGACGGGCGATACCGCATTACGCGCGGTACTTTAATCTTCCCACCAGACACCAGAAAGACCCTCAGCAATCCCTGAAGAATCCTTTTCTTTCGGATATTAGAAATGATAGACAACGATGCTGCTGATTGTAGCGTGGGGCTTCATTGAAGTTGGAGCTGGAGCCTTCTTTCAACTGAAGGAGGGACGACAGTCGTCAAATGATTGAACTCTAGGTTTTGAAAGCAAAGAAAACTTTATTACATAATTATAAAAAGCAACATTCGCTATCATTATCGGTTTGAGCCATGTGGCAGCGCTCAACTCGTTTGATGGGCAGAAGAGGGCTGCTAACTTGACAAAGGACAGACATTGGTATGTCTATCTATCGGTTACAGGATGTACGCAACTGGTGTCATGCGGCAACGCCCCACGGTCGCGTGTTTCGCTGCGAGAAGTTCAGGCCCTTTTCCATAGTTGATCATGGAACTGAAAGCAGAGCATCACGGGCTGACGAAGGATTCAGTTACGTGAAAGTCTAACACACAGAAAACAGAAAATGCAGTGGCAGCCAAACAAGTGGCAGGTTAACAAGTTGCAACACAAGTTGCATGTTGCCAAACAGCAGCCAACAAAATCACCTTTGGCTTGGCCACACAAAAACTTTCCACCCAGCGATTGACAATCAATCCTCCATTCGACATGCCCCAAATTGTTGTGCAATTGTTGTCCAAAGTTATTTCTTGTCGCCCTTTGTCGTCTTTTGTCGCCTGTTTATTTGGGGGGAAAGGACTGACAGACAGAGGGACAGAAGGACAGACTCTATTCTTCGTTGCCAAAGTGTTTGCTAATTGTTTGGGAAGACCTTTTCGTCAGCTTTTAGCTTAATTAAAGCCAGAAACTTGCCTTGGCTTTGTGTCTGCATTTAGTCTACTCCTCTCCACTCCACTCTCCGCATTAATATGTCACATTTTGCAGGTACTTTTGAGGCATTTGAAATTTCATTACATTTCGTATTAATTAAATTAAAGGCCTTGATTAGGGGGCGGGGCACAGCAAAGTTGTCGCAATGGACAATTTCCACAAAGATTTGTAGGTAACCCACAAAATCTTATTAATTTTACAGATGCGGTGTTTTATTGAGGGTCAAAGAAATTCCCCTAAAAATAGGATTGGCTTTGTGGTTGAAAGCTTTTAATTCCTCTTTCAGATTGATTGAATGTGCCATATAATATTCTAAGGAATTTCCATGGTTATTGCATCGTTGATCGTTTCTTTAAATCTCACGCTCTTGTGCTTCACCTACTTTCGAAATAACAGCCAGAAAAGCTACCAGTTTGATGCTCGTTCTCCCGCAAGAGATGTCCGAGGTAGGTGTAACTTGCATTCAGCCATCGGCAGTGTCCATTTTCCATCGAATTCTGTCTCATCTCTCTGCTTCGTGGCTTGCGGCACTTTTTCTTGCCCCATATATTCACACTTTTCATTGCTCACTTGCTAGGGCTTCCGTTTCCGTTTGCGTTTCTGTGGTTTTTCTATGCTTAATATTTACATCAACATGCCACCTAAACCTCCACCGCCACCTCCACCTCCACCACGGCTTTCCTTCCAGTGAAGTGGTATACTCTACTTGCCACACGGTAAAAGCAAAATGCTTTTCCTGCAGCATATTGCGCTGCGCTCGCCTCTTTATTCGTAATTGGAAACTAATTGTGTTTTTGCATTATTCAAAACCCCTCACATAAATGTATACCCATTTATACCCGGCTAAAGCTCGTTCTATTTATGGACTGGACTGCACTGCAGCCTTGACACGGATTAAACGAATGAATACATGTGGCATGCAACAGGACAAATTAATCAGGAACTATAGACTTAGTAGGTTAGTAGGAGTTTTAAAACAACGGCAAAATATTATCTCATTGTTTTCGACTAAAACATTAACTTTAAGCGCAATTTATTCTGTTATTATACCCGATACTCGAAGAGAGTATAGGGGTGTATTCGATTTGTGCGGAAAATGGATGTGTGTAACGCCCAGAAGGAATCGTTTCCGATCCCATAAAGTATACATCTTGATCAGCATCAGTAGCCGAGTCGATTGAGCCATGTCTGTCTGTTAGTCCGTCTGTCCGTCCCTATGAGCGCCTAGTGCTCAGAGACTATAAGAGCTAGAGCAACGAAATTTTGTGTCCAGACTCCTGTGATAATCATACTGAATCAAGTTTGTTTCAAAATTGTTCCACAGGTACACCCTCTGGGGCATCCACAGCTTTGAAGATTCGGGAAAACAAAAAATACAATGCCATAGAGAATGACCATATCTTCTAGAGTCCAGAATCTAAATCCGATCGGATTTCAGTGGCTACGTAGCGTGGTCACGCCGCTTACTCACTTTCCATCTCTCTCTCACACACATTTTTCGGGCCATACTGACTGAGTATCGGGTATAAGTGTAGAGTCGCCGCCGTAGCAACGACTCACAATGTTGCCCCTCTTTTTTTTTTTGGTGCAGGACCGATGTGCGCAGCCGCATGAGGCGAATTTTAGTAAGACAATGGACGGAATGAAGTTTCAGTCCTGAATTAATAATGAGTCGATGCACAATTACATGACTGATATTGATCTAATTTTTCATTGAATCAATCACAGCTTCTTTCTCAGAAGGCTGCAGCTTGTTGCATAAGCAACCCAGAGGGACACTCTGGTTCCATATTTGGTTATGCATGGACTAAGCTTTTCGCATAACGACAATGGTATCAAATATCATATCACATCAGCCACTCAACAGCCCCATGATGCATTTCTTGACCGCCAAAAAGCTAAACGAAAAAAACTGTGCTTCCGTGTGCGCTGAGCTTTCGTTGACTTGGCTGAAAGCTTTCCTGTGCTGTGGTGTGGTGTGCGCTGGCTCTCAAACTGTGACAGCTTTCGGCCAGATGAAGCAAATGGCTTTTGGCGTCGGATGCTGTGGTGGATTTCTGTGCGACGGCTTTAACATTCCAACACCAATTGGAAGGCTGCACTGCTGTTTGAAATCTGTTGTCAGCGTTTCTCCTGGCCCATAGATAACCGATAACCTTTACCGAATGGGGAGTCGACACTCGATTTATTCCAGTATTTGTTCCAATTTTCTTGAATTCTTGCGATAAGGTAGAGGCCACCTCTTGACATCCCAAAAATATGTATTTGCCTCGGATGTGTGTGCATGCGTGTTCTTAAGGTTAATGTCCCAAATACGAACACTATATGATTCCGGTGGACTCAGCCATATACAGTATAGAGCCAAAGAGCCATAGAGCTACATAGAGCTAGTATAATGTCGATAGAGATAGCCGCACCCTGTCGCATCTTTCGGCAACCAAATACATAGTTGGTTGTTCGAGTATTTTTAGCCGCACAGTTTATCAACAACGGAAGCTGTGGCAATTCGCGAAAGGCGCAACTACTCTGGACTTATTCTGCAATCTCGATTCTGGAGTCTCGATTCTGGAATCTCGATTCTGGATTCAGTGGTGTTGGGGGCGACTCTGGCACACAAAATCACAACGTGTCCATTGGTCGACGGCCGTTTCCATACGAGACCCACATTGGGTGTTCGCCTCCAAGTCCGGCTGGCCCGCTCGACGCATGCGTCGTTTTTGGGATGTCAACGGGTCACCGGCGCCAATGAGAAGTCCGCAATGCTCTGGGTGTCTGGATGTGCTCTGTGGTGTGGTGGGGTGGGGAGGGGTGTCGCCTGTGGTGTTGTCAACTGATTTCACACCGGCCAAGGCCGACCACCTAATTTCCGATCAGCTTTCGGGCATTTCCCAAAACGATTTGTGACGAAAACTCATCAGATACGTCGTGCGGCAGTGTGGAATCTCAAAGAAAAGACTCCCGAAATAGGTATATCTACTCTGATAAAACCTTATCTTTTGATTTCGCCCGAAGATTATTTGAAATTTAATTCGAAAAAAGCCTAATCCGTATGAATTTCTATCCAACAAAGTCGCATTTTATACGAAAAATAACAGAAAAACGAGAGAAGAATGTTGTGCGGCAAAAACCGCGGCTCTATTTCATATCCGGTACTCAGTCAGTATGGCTCCCCTCCGCTAGAGGCGCACACTGCACGATGATAGTGTGTGTAAGAGAGAGAGAGAGAGAGAGAGGGAATCTAATAATATACCCCTGTACTCTTCGAGTACCGGGTCTAACAAGTGGACCCTCTACGAATTAGCTTATGGGAATTTTTGTTGGGATATGCGACCTATTTGAAAACAGTTTCATGCCATTAAAATCGTTCCAAATTGTATATATCCAAAACAGGAACGAATTCCTCTACTTCTAGAACTTTTCTTCTATCCCCAATGACCTATCTTTCTACATGCAACCTGCCCCACCATATTCCGGCGTCTTCCGTTCATCAGTCGTCTTGTTGTGCTTCAAATATGCTGTAGATAAAGCACACCAGATATTCTGGGAACGGTCAGAAAGTCGGAATATGTGAAAAGCCCCAACAGCTGCACACATTTCAGATGCACTCACTTTTGCATTTTCCTTCTGTTTAGAATATTAATACAGACCTTAGAGATTTCTATGATGGTCTAGTGAGCCGCATGGTCTCCTGAATATTGGACAGCTTGAAAAATTAGAATATTCCAGATTAAGAAAAAAATATTTGTAACCGGTCAATATTAAAATGAAATGCTCAAAAATCGTTCAAAATGATACAAAATCGGAATATTCTTAGACTTAATTTTTGATAGCAAATATAATTTGAGTTATAGATAATTTTTACAATTTTAAGGGTTAATTATTTAAAAATGATGCAAAATCAAAAAAAAGATTTTAGGCTCTCCGCAAAATTAGTGCTCGTAGGCGTCTCCAAACAAGCCCTCCGGCTATTAGCCGAAGAACTGAGGCAGTAT
Source organism: Drosophila miranda (assembly GCF_003369915.1). Classification (NCBI taxonomy): domain Eukaryota; kingdom Metazoa; phylum Arthropoda; class Insecta; order Diptera; family Drosophilidae; genus Drosophila; species Drosophila miranda. The sequence goes on from NC_046674.1 coordinate 29,988,548, forward strand.
TTGTGACAAAATTTTGTTTTCTGGCTGGTTAGCCAGGAACAAAATTGGATCTGAACGTGTAACAATTGATCGTCTCCGCTGCTGCCAGCTCAACTGGAAAGCCATGCTGACACTTCCTCACCGCATGGTTTTCCCATAAGGATGCCTCTGTTTTTGCAGTTAGTCAATTAGAAAAGTGTAGTGTCATAAGGCTATTATTAAATAAGTCTAGACTTAGAACATACTAGTGCCACCACTGTCTGGTTTTTTTCCTCTTGATGAGAGAAAGGTTATTTTTCGGGTTTTCCGTTTTTCAGTGTGAAATGCAAATCCAGCTTCTAACACCGCCATCATCCATTTTTTCTAGAGTCAAACTTTTGCCAGCTGCGAACTAAGGAGTAGTAAAAATAAATGGTGTGCCTTATACATAATTAATGACCTCTGTCAAACGTCTGCTAAGAATCAGCATTCCCTCCCTGGAAGGTATCACCTACATACATATAAATAGGTGAGAAATGAGTAGTGAGCAGTGGTGACTCGCGCGGAGCCTCGGCTTCTACTCTCTCTCTTGCTCTTTTTATCAGTTGACCTACAGAGTGTGTGTGGGGCGGAGAGAGGGTGGCGAGGGGCCGCACACGAAGCCAGCCGAACTGTGTATCCTGCTCTTGATAAAGAGCAAGCGCGATAAACTTTGCGTGCACTGTCACCCACGCAGACACAGAGCTAGAGTGAGCCAAACCAAAGGGAGAGGGAGAGAGGGAGTTGCACTCGACGCAACAGGCTTGTAAATGCATGAGTTGGCTGCGCTGTCGCTGTCGCCGTACTCACTTACAGCCGCTAGGCTTTCAGGAACAAAAACAATAACAAGAGCACGCAAAAGTTCGCTGCCAGCCGTCCTCTGCCTTGCCTTGCTCTGCAGCTGCTTCATTCCATGCTTCGGTTTCGGACCTGGTCTCGTGTCGGTCGTGTCTTGGCGGCGTCTTCGGCGGCAGAGGCGAAGCACAAGCAGAGCGACGTCGGCGTCGTGGGCTCTGGCGTTGGCAGCGGTGTCGTAGGCACAGGCCCCAAAGTTCTTACACATTCGGTTGCGCGCCATCGTACGAGGCGGTCGCACACTTTTCGGTGCGTTTTCTCTCTTCCCCCCTCTCTCTCACAAATACACACAGACTCTGGGACCCTATCTGCCACGGAGGTGCAACAACACACTATCGGACAGAATACTCACCAAGTTCTATATTTTTTTCGAGTGACCCCCCCCCCCCCCAAAGTGCTCCTCCAAAACCTCTCCAAAAGGATAAATCACGAAAGAAACAATCATATATATTTTCTGTTGTAGTCCGTTCTCTTGAGATTTCCTTGCTAGTTTTTTGTACTTTTTAATTTTTCAACCAAGAAACGCGTTCCAAAAAAATAAAAAAAACATATAGTGGAACCGGGTAACCGGATTTCGGGATCTCTTGTCGCGGATCGGGTGTAAAAATCAACGCGCGCGAAATGTAAAACAAAAATGAAAAAAGTGGCACATAAGAAAATAAGAATAAAAATAAAAATCTACACGAAAACCCCAACCAATACAGGGAAGCCTCCAATGGGGGCTCAGGTCCGGCTGCCGAGATCCGAGATCCGAGCTTTTTTCTGAGGAACTTCGTCTTCCTCTTGCTCTTACTCTACCCATCTCTGTCTCTGTCTTTTGGCTCTTTTTTGGGGCTTCCATTTCAATACATTTTTTCGCTGATTCGGGAATATATTCTCCCCTCCCCCCTCTACCATTTCCTCTTCTGCTGACCTACACGATTTTCCCCCTCTCTCTTAACGATCTTAACGCTCCACTCTTTCTGTCTCTCTCCATTTTTGCAGTGCCATAGCCGTAAACCACTGTGTTCCTACCGTTTACCGTTTCACCCCATCAAATATATCGAATATCGAACCGAAAACTGCCTTAAAACAACACACACACACACACAAAGTACCTATAACTATAAAAGCTGCCAAAAAACCAAAAAGAAAAAAATTTGAAAAATAAAAAACCAAAGTAAAATCTAAGCCCCAAAAAAATAAACGAAACCCCACACAAGCGATGGGATCATCCGGATCCCAGGCGTCCGCGTCCGCGTCCGTGTCCGTGTCCGGGATCGCGACAGGACGGATGTCGCTGCTGTTGCGCCTCCTAGCGGTGGCGCTAGTAATGAATGCCTGCCACATGCCGCTGACCAATGCCAAGGTGAGTAAGAGTGCTGCGGATTATACGGAGTGTAGAACCATATTTCATCCTTCGAATCCATTATGATACATGGAATGATCCCTTTCGAGAAAGAAATTCCCTTTTAAACGAAAGAAGTTCCCAGCAGAAAAAGGATATATCCGATGTGTATCAACAGATTCCGAATATCCCAATGACAGGTTTCTTGTGGAAAATATCGTGAAGGAGTTCATTTGGACCCAAAAATTCTTCAAAGTACATCTGCCCACACAAATAAGGACGTGTCCTTAGATATTTGGAGATTTGTTTTAAAATTTAATTTGTAAAATTCCATGAATTTCCGTATCCCTGAAGCATTCGAGTATATGTATCATTAAAGGCAGCCATGGGATGCTCCTTTTGGAGTGGAGTCTTTGTGTTCAAATGCAGGCAGTTTTTCACCCAAAAAGAAATACATATATCTGCGATAGCATTTTTTCGGAAGTTTATTTGAATTTAAAAGCCTTTTTCTCTTTGCTAAAAATGTACTTCTCTCGCGGAATACCTTAAAAACTCCTTGCTATGAAATTTCAAGGGATTTATAGGAAGGGACACATGAAAATATTAAGAACCTCTTATCTTAGTCCTTAAATCAGAAATCCCCTTCATTCGTAGTCTTCAAGTCCGTTCGTTCGTAGTTTTCTTTTTCAATGAAAATCCCGCCACAAACTCCACGAATGAAAATGTCTTTTGGTTATCAAGAGCCTAAAACATCTAAAGTCCCCCAGTCTTTTGAATGTGTGCCTGTGCCTCCACTCGGGTGATGATGACACAAGTTGGGCACTCTCTGTTTGAGTGTCGAATGACGTGCCATACACCAAAACGAATCGAATGAATCGAACGAACTTGAACTATTTTTCAGATGACACACATTTAAAAAAGATTAGCATAAGCAGCGTTTCTTGGATGCATCTTCCCAGCACTCAAAAGTGGATTTGAAAATAGTTTTCCCCCTCTTCGACCCTCATTTAAAACGCATTAAAATTGTCGGTGGAAATTAACATTTGACATTAACATTTATCTTGCTCTTAACAGAGGGGAGGGGGGGGGGGGGATGGATTTCCGTATATTATGGAGGGGACACTGCTAAAAGACCGGATTTGGTGGCGACAGAAAAAAAAAAAAACAAAATCTGAAATCTTGCCTTAGCTTTGGTGGCTCTCTGGTTGGGGGTCATCACGATGGGTTATCACTGTCCCCAAAATATTCCTCGTTTTGTTTTTTTTTTTTGCCAATTATGAAAACTTTGATTGTTCTAATTTCTATCTATCTATCTCTTGTGGGTCTAAGGAGGGGCCCAGTTCTTGGGAGAGGCTCTATGTCTTCGGAGGGGCTCTACGTCTATCGGCTAATGAGCCCTGTGCAATGACAGGCCACCAGCACCGGCACCAGCACCGCCACCGGCACCGGCTGCCTGCCTTATCACGGGGCATGTTAATGACATATTGCCCGCCCCATAGACCTATAGATGTAGCCTTGCTGTTCCGCTGCTGTCGTTGGTTGTCTTCCAAATGAAATAATTTCCAAAATTAACATTCGAAATCATTTCAACATATATTATATGGTCAATTTTTCGATTGGTTGCTCTTCCATTCACTTTCTGTCTATCGTTCTGTCTGTCTTGTGTTTTTGCTGTGGAGGTTTTCGTAGCCAGGAAATTGTAGGGTTCAAGGCTCAGATGATTGTAGAGCCTCTCTGGAGAATCATAAGCCAGAATATTCCGAGTGATAGGGCAGGCGAAAACCAGTTCGACAACTGAAGAAATCTTCGAAATCTTAGCCTGGAAAGTCTCTCCTTGGAAGTTTCCTGCCATGAAGTCCCAAGTTCCCCTGAGAATGAAGTTCTTGCAACATTTGCATTGGAATGGTTAGGAGATTGGAAGTCTTGAATATAGCCTTTCGCTTAGGGCAACATTTTGTGCAGCAAGTGCATTGCAGGTATGCCATCCACAACGCCGCGAGGGCTGTGCTCATCCTTTCCCACTCTTCGATTTGTTTGTGCTTTTATTTTTAAAGTTTTATCACATCGGAAGTTGCTTGTAAATTGGGGCCAAATTCTTATAAAGAGTTCTGTGATTCCATTTAATTCCATATAATTCCTTTTTATAAAAATGTAATATCGCATGCCACGAATGCCGCGAATGCACTGCCACTGCACCATTCATGGTCTTATCACAAACTCTGCTGCAAAAGGAAAGACAGAGGCAAAAGCAAAGGCAAATGCGGAGTGTACTGTAAATGGGGTCACTGACAACAGAAAGGGTGTCCAGCAGCAGGCAGGCAGCAGTGTGCCACAGATAAGTGCCGCTGCAGCTCCATCGTGGGGTGCCTTTCGCCAATGCCTATGCGAACTGTGGGTCCACGTCCATGTCCAGCCAGTGCGTATACGAACAGGTGGTCAAACGACCCAGACAGGATCATAGGCAGAACTTTTACCCGTGCAGATCGTAAGGAACTTCTGTCATGACAGACTGCTGCCCCTACAGATCAGATCTCTTGTGGGCCCCATCTGTTCTTGCAGACTGCGGACTGCTCTCTCTCTTTCCCGCATGCCACATTTCTGTCAAACAAGCTGTCACAATTTTTGCATCATCAACAGATCCCAAATAAAAAATCACCACCAAAAACGCCAAAAAAAAAATCAAAAGAAAAAGGCCAGAAAAGAGTATTACGAAATTTGACGAAGAGATGAGAAAGTGGAAACACAGATGTATCTTTATCTGTAAGCTTTAAAAATTGGAGAAAAACCAAGATCGGAGGGACCATAGTACGTACAGAAAAACACAGATGTGTCTCTTCCTCAACGCGAAACACGCTGCGTACATGCTGCTTTGCATCTTTTACGGCAGAGTATCTGAAGCTTTTGTATCTTTTCCTTTGCCTCGCCTTGTTTGTGGATTGTTTGTTTGTGCACCATATGGACACAAGATGTTCGGACCATCAACATCTCGATCGACACATGCTGCCTGGCTGTGTATCTGTATATGTAGATAATGTATCTGTATCTTTGTGTCTGTTGCCAACGGGTGCTTCACACATCAAATGCAATTTTGTTCAATGGAAAAAAGTCATGACAGTCATTTGTTTAAATATTATGACATTCCGCGAGGGCGACTCCGACCTCTCCCTGCGCACTCTCTGCCCCTGGCATAAGCTGCCTCTTCCTCTTCCACTTCCCCTGGCCTTGGCACTCCCTCTGAATTTTATTCTGCCACTTCAATCTCAAGTTCAGAGACTCTCTATCTGTGGAACATGTTTATATGGAATAGATAATTCAAGTGCCACAGCGAAGTGCCAGAGAGAGGTGTCACTAAAGTGTTTCTCTCGCTGCCTCTGTCTCTGTTTCTGTCTGTCTCCTCCCCTGATGAGTGTTTGACTGAATGATTGGCAAGAAGCTTCCGCCTTCCGCCTTCCGCCTTCTGCCAGCCTTCCAGCCACATGCGATCGAGCCAAGTTTCGGGGCCCATTAGTCATCCTTCTAGAAGGAGTCGCGTCGCTGGCCCTCGTCCAATAAGTGACGTAGACATTCACATTCCCCTCACCCCCCCATGCATTTCGTAATGCCCCCTTGCAACAGAGTGTTTGAGTGGCAGGGGAGAGGGGTGTGGCAGACTATGAAGTAAACGTTTAAAAATAGATATAGACACAAGAGTACGCGAGCCAGCAAATAGAAAGATACAAAACAACAGAAAAGAAAGAGCATTGGAATTTCATGTTGTTGCGAAGAGAAAGACAGCGACATAGAGGAGAAAAGAGAGATAGAGAGAGAGGGAAAGAGAGTGCCACGACTAGACCTAGAGGGACATTTTCTCTCTCGCTTCAGGTCATTAGGCTTACATTTTTCTATCCTTTTTGATGGACTGGACTTATAGGTGCGAAATGCACAGTTCATGCACTCGACTTCTATCACTGAGAGAAATCGTTGGAGAGATACCACCTTGGACTGGGAGAAAGGAAAGGGAAAGCAAACATGAACTTCACACTGAGAGAAATGAAAGGAAAGTGGCAAACAGCAGAGGAACAAACTCAATTTGTTTTTTAAGCTAAAGGGCCTATCGACTTGCAATATTTCACTGCCATTATAACTATCGATAACTATGACCGATAATAAATCGACTGATAAAATATTTAATAGCTATAATTATCGATAGGAATAATTATAAAAATCGATCGAATATAGGCCGTTGCCTACTTATCGATAACTAATCGATAACGGCAGTGTGTTTTGTGTATGTAAAACATGATCCTTCCGCTGTGTTTTTGTATCTGGTATCCATCACATAAAGGAGCTTTTAAATTTCTGCTAATTATCTCGTCTTGCTATCCAATCGATTACAGATCGATTATGACTATCGCTTCATTAAACGAGCTTGCAAGAATCTATGTACATTGTACACTCTTTGTTGCAAACATCTTCCCTGCTGTTGCGTCACTCTCTTCAGAGTTCATTTGGGCTACTTTGTCACTTCGATCCGTACTTAGCTTTGGGAAACACAATATGTAAATATATTTTCTAAAAGACAATATTTCTGTATGAAAACCAGCTCCAATATGTAGCCTTCCTTGCAATATTAAATTTGCATTCGAGAAAGATGTCTCTGCATCTATATATCTATAGATGGCGTATCTGTATCTATGAGCGTAAATACACCGTACATTCGTGTGTGTCTGTGTGTTTTTGCTGAGTCTCGTGGCGATGCGATGAACAATAATTATTGTTTAAATATTGCATTGCGCAAATGTTGAAAATAGAAAAAACTATCAGCCCGAAGGCAGCAGCAAACAGCACCCAGACGCCGCTCTACATCTCTGCCCCATGCTCCCCCAGTGGCACCCAGTTTCGCGGAGCAGGGGAGAAAACTGTCGCAATTTGCCTTCTGAGCTATTGCAAAATGCAAGAATGCCTCCATCCGTCCGTCCATCTTTTTGTGAGTGGGATCATCGCATATATATTCTATTGTGTCATTCACAACATACACATCAATGTGCATTTAAATATTGTATTTAGGCAAATGTTTCTTTTTACGAGCGAAATGTGTGAAAAATACAAGTATCTTCGGGCGGATTCTGTCGGGAGAGCTTATGTGCGCTTAATATTCCACTGCCGGATCGATGTATGGATCGGAGAAGGGTGCGGCATCGCAAGCTCATTCCACATTCAGATCAGGAGTCGTCAATCAATGGGGATCATCTCTGGAATCGGAAATAAGTCTATAATCTGAGATTCAATCCGCAAGAAACATTTTCCCCTAAGCAAACGGCCACAGTAGTTTCAAAAGACCCAATAAACTTCGATTTCATCAAAACGATAGAAGAATGCGATGCTTTTGCTAATATTCGATGAAAATACTATCTATATAGATACTAAGAAGATACTTTATTCTATATCCTTTCATTCATTGATGCTCCCAAGGATCATTCCCTCCCGAAAATCCTCATCGAAGAATCTGGCGAATCTTGGGCGATTTCACGGCAGGAAACTTTCAAAAGGAAAGACTCCCCGGACATGGATTTTTTGGTTTTCAATTTAGTTTCCGTCTGCCATATCTCCCGGCACGGATCGGGTAACGAATGGCCCACCATACAATACAGTGGTCGATCTATCGATAAATAAATGAAAACTGGTTGTCGCTGCTCTTTGAAGCGCTCTTTTGAAATTCATTTTGACTACAGCTAAATATACAGAAACAGAAACAGATACAGATACAGATACACTTATTAAGCGATAGATTGATCCGATGGGGAAACCATTTCAATTGATTACAAATTGAGATCCAATCAACTTTATTTTGATTGCCACTTAAGCCCAAACGAATGTAGATTTTCGGAGGGAGCGTCCTGATCCATGGAACGTTAATCATCATCAGCGATAGATCGATGATGGGGAATGGCGGAATGGATCCCGAGGGTGTGCCCCTTCTGGCGACACATTGATGATGCGGGTGACATCAGCCTCTGCCTCTTCGGGTCTGTCTTCTGTGTCTTTTCATAAATTATTATTTCGGTGGAAATTAAAAAATTCCTCGCCAACATCGATGGGGGAATGGGAGTTGCATCATCCATGGCAAGGGGGCGCAGGGGCCGCATGGGGCAGACAGCATCTGGAGCATGACAATCTCTGATGAAGGAGCAGATGGACCATAAAATTCCATGGAAATTCTCAATTGTTTTTCATCTCAATTTAAACGCCCGCGTTCATTTAAAAATAAGCGATTCAACAATCGAAACTCCCCAAAAAACGGCCAAGCGATGGCCAATTAATTAACAAACAAAGCATGAAAGCCCCACGAAACACCACCACAAAAAACAAAGCAGGACAAAGCAGAAGGCAGCAAACACGAATCAAAATGCGGTGCATAATTATGCAAATTTCATTAATTTGCCATCGAGTCAGCGGCTATCTGCCGCCGTGTCTACGGGTCTACGCGGTCTACGCGTCTAGCATATATTTATGCTGCTTTACGGAAAACTGGATACCATAACCAATCGCAAAATTCGATTTCATTTCGATTTGATCTTTGCTAATGGCTTCCCATTCAGAAAAGAGCCTTTCAAAATGACTATTTTTAAGACGATCAATCATATAGGGATAAGAGATCATCAATCGAAAGCGAAAACGAAAGTGTCATCGAAGGAGGGAAATGTTTCCATGGCTTTCTGGGTGGGTTGGAATTACCGAACTATGATCAGAGACATTTCCTTCAAATTATCCATCGAATCCAAGTGTCGTTTAAGGTATCGTTTAAAAAGCTAAAATTGATAATTTATCGATTGCTTAAAGAATTATAAATGCTATATTATGCTGTGGTCCTTTCGCTCGGTCATGATTGAAACGATCAATAAGAAAGAACAGTTCGATTTCGCATTCCTATTATACAACCCATCGATTTCTTGGCGAATTATCGATCGAACATTAAAAGCAAACCAAAAATGAGCAGAAGAAACGATTCCGATTTCGATTTCCCAACGTGCAAAGTTCGATTTCTGCTTCCATACTTGATAGATATCTGAACGAATAACCGATCGATTTTGCAATGCTATAAAATCGGCTATCGTTTATCGATCAAATCTATAGATTATCCGCAATGCTCCCCCTTAATGTAGTCATGCTCTTTCGAAGACGCTTCGAGCTGTTCTTGGACACACAATAATCGAATGAATGGAAGATATCTTGAGGTGTTCGTTTTCCACTTCCATCGAACTCTCTTTTGGCGCTTTCTTTCGATTTATTTGCATTGCCGCAAACAAATTAAACTAATTACCGGAACAGCAACAGAAACAGAAACAAGTGAAGGGAAGAAACAATTAATGAAAATGTGTGTGTGTGTTCCCAAAACGCATTTACGCATGAGATATCTTTGGGGAGGAATACTCTACACTGTACATAGAAGCAGAGTCAGGAGCCGATAAGATATAGGGACCATATATATAGTACATACAATACATACGATCGTAGATGGCATAGTTTCCCGCATTCCCGGTGTTGCCGGTGCTGTTCCCTCCGTGCAATGCTCCAATGTGTTGCCAAGTTGATAAGGTGGTCGACTGATAGCAGAAAAATATGGTCGGGAATGGGCCTTAAGAATGGGTCTACGAAACGGGTCTGCAACTATGGAGCGAGTCTGTTGCTGCCACTCACGGCTGTGATGAATCTTAATTTAATGCATATTTCTTTTGACATTTGAATGCCAAAAAATCGTGTGTCAGAGTCTTTTCCAGCTCTACCTCCCTTTTGAACCGGTTTTCCTGAAGCCAAGAAGCTGCCGCCAGTTGACACTGCTTATTATTATTTAAAACGCGCTTTAAAACCATTGAGTTCAAGGGTATGCTGTATTTGCAGAGACATATGTAATAGGCGTCTAGAAAAGGCGACTTTCGGAGCCATATAATTGGATGATTGGATAGAGAAAAAGCCACAGTTTCCGAGCTACAGTTGGGAAACTTACTAAATGTACTGAATATGCATATATTTTCTAGCTAATTAAAAAGTTTCAGTTCTTGAAAAACCAATTCTTTAAAGACATTACCTGCCTAGATGCCAAGTTTCGGTAAGATCTGAATTTATACCACCAGTTTCGGTCGATTCTAAGAGACTCCTCTCATCTCAGGGAGTAGTCGGAAGAGCGGTAGTCATTGCTTAGTCGAAAGTCTCTTCTTTTGTATGGTTTTTTTTTTTGGTCAGAACTTGTTGCCTTATCAGTGGAGAGCCATTAGTGAGAGAGAGAGAGAGAGAGAGAGCCCTGCCCGCTCTTCGTGGCAACAGTTGGAAACAGCTTGAAGCTCGAGGCGCTATCCAATAGTTGCTTGAACCCCCATTCCATCCCATTCCCCATTCGATTCCGTTGTTCTTCAGTCCATTCGTTTGACTAACTCCAAAAATATGCGGTGTCGCATGCAATGAGGTGCCCCTTCCCTTCCTCCGAGCCCTGTCATACGATTTTCGTTTGTGTTTCGTCTGGAAAACAGTGTCCAATGCAGAATTCGTATTCCGTATTCCATTTTTATGTGAAGATCAGCAAAAAAGGAGGAGAGCTCTGTGTGTGAAGAAGTTCATTAGCTTCGGGGATCGGATCGGGTTGTGCGATCAGCTGATGATCCCAGCAGACGACCACTCTAGTGAGTGATCATTATCGTCTTTCATGTGGCAACCGAGGAGGGGAAATAGCTCTCAATGAAATGGGAGTGCTCTAGAGAGAGAGAGAGAGAATGGTCTCAAAATTGCAAAACTTACAGATCTAGAGATGCAGCATAAAGAGGAAAAGCATTCGGTTTTGGATCAAAGGACCTAAATAAGTGATGAAAATGAAAGGTAGTTTTAATCAGCGATTTCGAAATAATTTCCTTGTTCGAACTCGAGGAAACTCTCTCCCAGTGTGGCTTAGGAGCTATGTGGCCCTTCGCACATGGGACATTTCTACAGCGAACTGAATGTCATTTCCTTTGGAGTGCAATCCTCATCTTTTAATGTACTCCGAACATTATTTGTGGCCAAAAATTTGTTCCCGACATCAATTTGATTCACGCTTTCAGCGGAAACTAGTTCTCCGATCATCATCATCATCATCATTAATGGCGGATCAACAGCTATGATCCCAAAAAAGCATTTGCCAGATATTGGTATTGATTAATGGATTAATAATTCAATTAACAAGCGCTTCTCTCTCTTTGTAGGTATGTCACTGTTTTGCGATTCGTTTCGCTTTGTTTCGGTATTCAGATTCCGAGATTCGATTGGGTAAGGTAAACAACAGACTGCTTGACGCTTGGACCCTGCACCCGTGTGCACCCCACCTTCAGTGGCGATCTCTAAATGAGCCCATTAGCTGTCAAAAGACAATATTTGTCGCTGTCTCACATTTAGAGAGCCCACGCAGAGCCCAACCCCCCACATACAGCGACAGCGACGACAAAAACCGACGACTTTTGACCAAAAGCCAAACTTGATTTATTTCCTGTATTTGTATTTGTATCTGTAGCTGTTGTATCTGTATCTGTATCTGTATCTGTATCTGCGAGTGTAGAAAATGAAACGTGCCGCCAAAAAAAGAGTGGAAGAAGAAGCAACGAGCGGGAACGTTGTGAGTCGCTGCTACGGCCGCTAATCTACACTTACACCCGATACTCAGTCAGTTCGGCTCCTCTCCGCTAGAGCGGCGCTCAGCGTTTCTTGATGCATTTTAAGATCTTTAAGCACAAAATATTACATAAGCTTGGCGCCTGAACCGCTAAGCCACATTGGGAGAGAGCTAGCGGTAGAGGGAGATTTCTAGTGGTAGCATGACAGAGAGAGAGTAAGCTCATGTTGGAAATGGAAACACTCCCTTCACTGCTAAGCCACACTGGTAAAGAGAGAGAAAATGGTGACTCCTTCTGTTCGAAGTTCGTGACCGATACGAAAATTCATCCATTGCTAAACCACAGTGGAAGAGAGAGAGAGAGAGAGAGAGTGCCTGGGGTAACTACTCAATCACACTGGGAAAGAGAGAGTAGGCCACAGTAGGCACTTACTTTGCTCTATCTTTCCAATACGAGTACGACTCGTATCACTCCCAAAACGTCTGTAGCCAGGCAAGAACTAAGGCTATAACTTATCTGCTTGGTAGATTCTACTGCTACATTCTTCCAACAATGTACTATATGGATGGTTTACCCACCTACAAGCTGGTCGTTGTGGGCGATACTAAAACGGGCAAGACCTCCTTGATAAAACGTCTCCTCACAGGCCTTTTTGATGAGAATACGGACTATTGGCCGACCAGAAAGCACACTGAACAGCATATCGTGCTCCACACCAAACGGGGACCCGTTCGATTCAATGTTTGGGACACCTCCGGTGAGCAGAAGAGTCCGGGTCTGCGCCACGTATGCCATCGGGGCAGCGACTGTGCCGTCATCATGTGCGATGTGACCAACCAGGAGACCTGTGACAACGTGTTCCTGTAGAACAGCGAACTGTGGGACGACTGCGGCCGCATCCCCACTGTCATTTGTGGCAACAAGGCGGACAACCCCAGTCGCACGGTCTTCAAATTAAATCCAACAATCTGCAAGTCCGATATGCAGTACTTTGACATCTCGGTGAAGAACAACTACTGCTGTTCGGAGCCCTTCATCCATCTCTTCTATCAGCTGATTGGCGAGCGTTTCCACTTTGTGACCTCAATGGCGCCAAACGGCCTTAAAACCATTCTGGAAGCGGAGGAGGAAATAGAGCAAGACGCTCACCAGGACGAGAAGCTAGGGAAATACAAAGATGATGTTAAGAAAGAGGAGGAACTCCTAAAGAAAATCAAGGACTACTTTAAGGAGAAGACCGTGGCTCTAAAGGCAGGCAACGACAATCGCGTGAACATAGCTCCAGGTAAAGACAACGACGGTCGTGAGGAGACGATCGCAAACAATCAATAAGTTTCAAATTGTTTGGTTTGGTTTTCCAAAATTGCTGCAGTTTCTGTTTAAAAAGTACAGGTTTATTGACTCGGAAAAAAAATGTAAAAAAAAGTTTCAAAGCAAACTAGATTCAGTGCGCTACTTTTAAGGGTATCTCTCTCTCTACCAGTGTGGCTCTACTCATGCAGTACTCTCTCTCTCTCTCCCAAGCGGGATTCGTAAGTTCTTGTAAGGGCACACGCGGCCTAACTCTCAGTATATTCCCAGAAATGTATAGAAGTAACAATTGCGACCTTTAAACCTCTCCGATCTCCGACATATGGTTGAACACTTTATGGCTTTTTTGGACTGCCTTTCACGGAAGTCGCCAAGAAATTTCGCGCTTCCCATCAGGTGGGAAACGTTAAACGTTTCTCGTGAAAAGGTTCTTAAAAAAGGTGTTTATTCTGCACAAAAATTACGCCATACTAATTTTGTGGGGCTACCCTTTGGCCTCAGAGGCTGGTAGTTATTATACATACATATGTACATGTGTTCTTGTCATACAGTGAAACCTCTATCGAGTGAAACACTGGAAAAGTCAAGAGCCTTGCAACTTGGACCCCTGTCCCATTCCGCCTCCATCCAAACGGTTTGACAGTCATTGATATATTGTCAGTCGCAGTCGCAGTCGCAGTCGCGCCGCAACACAGCTATGACGGATGGCTGCCGCTGCTGCTGCTGCTGCCGACGCTGACGTCGCAGCTTACGGTAATGCAGTTGAAGTGTTGGAAACATTCCGAAGAAGTGCCCGAACTTTTTTTTGTGTGTCTCTTTCGTTGTGCAGCAATGCGCGTCGCGACAACATCGTCTTTTAGCTCGCGCTCTCCCTCTCTCTCCTAAGAAGAGAAGAAATCAACGGCAAGCCGCAGTCAAGAGGGCTGTCGCTCTGCGTGCCCGCCCCAGCCCTCTCCTCGGTGTGTCTCTGTGACAATGACAAGGAGGTCTACATCTTTTTCTAAACAGATTTAAGAGCGCCAGACAGAGAGGAATAACAGCGACAGAGGCAGAGGCAGCGGAAGCGTCTGACTGCCGACAGCAAAGGTAAACAGCCGAGGCATATCATGAACACCGTGACAGGGAGGTAAGGTGGGAACTCATATGCGGGCGGCCCCTTGCCAAGGAGTTGCCTTACCTTCTATAATAATGTACCTTGGGGACAGCGAGGCTGGGCCTGAGATTTTTGATAGCAGCAGAGGCAAAGGCAGAGGCAAAGGCAATCGCAAAGGCAAAGGCAATCGCAAAGGCAAGACTATGACAGAAGCAGAGGCAGAAGCCAGGCCTAAGGCAGCGGCAAAGGCAGCGGCAGAGGCAGCGGCAGATATCAAGATTTTGATCTATGCTTAAGGGGAGGCTTTGCCGCTTCTTGGAGTTGCATATTTCCATGTTTGGCCACTTTCTGTCTCTCGCTCTGGAACAAAGTGTGCCACTATCAAGAGAGCGCTCTCTAGGAATGCCCCTCACCTGCGCTTGAATGCACTTGGGCAGAGACGAACGACCTGGTTCTGAGAGACAGCGGCCGAGGCTGAGGCAGAGGCTGAGCCCGAGCCCGGGCCCGAGCCTGAGGGCTGTGGCTGCAGCGCAGGGAGGCGCGGCTGTAATTACGTTTACTTGTTGTCTACTGGTTGCACCGTCTCACAGCGCTCTTTGCTGCCCCCTTGTGCCGCATTGTGTGTTGGTGTAATACCTTTAATAAGCAGGATGACGTTGCACTTGATGACAACTGCAGAGGGGGGAGCGAGGATGGAAGCGGAGGGAAGGGATGGGAAGGGGGGGGGGGGAGGGCAGCAGCAGGAGAGCGAGTGGGAGTGGGAGGAGGCATCGTGTTGCCTTTGTTCCATTCAGCGCTTTGTTTTTTCGTGCGCCCTGTGCCACACTTGAGGTCATCACCCGTCCGCAGCGGTACCCTCGTGCCCTCTCGCTTGCACACGCACATAATGGAGCTCATTCTCTGCCTCTGTTGCGCTCTCTGTGTTCGCTGCGAGGCATGCAACATCGTGGGTACGAAACAAAAGCCGCCACAGTCAAGGATGCTTAACGGCAGTTGGGTAGGGAGGGGGGCACACAGCTGAGCTCCAGCCGAAAGACGCTGACATGCGAATGGCAAGTGATAAGAATGGCAGTTGTAAAAGGGCATTATTCAACGTTTAAGTGTGAATGGAAAATGCAACAGCTGATTTTTGCCATTTCCCTCGAATACAAAGTCAGTGCAAAGAGCAGCAGCGATTGACTGGATAAAATCGACAAGACCTTCCATATCTGTCTATATTTTCTATTACTTTCTTCTATGGCAAAAAAAAAACGATGGCGATTTCAATGCCATTTGAAATCCAATCGGGCCCGGCCATCGCCTGCCGTTGGACATTGCGGAGCACTAAGTACGTATTTCAAAGGCCTGAACAACGTGCTTTGCATATGACGAAGCCGCTCCCCACTTGGTGCGCCAAACACGTCGCAAAGAAAGCCTCAAAAAGAGTGATGTGATGGACTGAGAGACGAAGCTGAGCTTCGTTGTTGAGTGTTGGGGACTCCCGCAAAGGGAATGGACATGGAACCACAAGGAATGAAGGCCCGCCATAATTTATAGCGCTTCTAAGACACTGTTCCTTTCTGACGATGCCTTCTGCATAAAAGCCATAAGCTGGTAGGCCAGAAATGTGTTTGGTATGTGCTGTGCGGTTCGGCTATTTGATTGATTCACCGAGCAGTGGATTTTATGAGCGCCTTTTTGCTGTCTGCGATTAGCAATGATGAGGTAATACATAGCGCAGGCTATCTTTCCATATCGTATCGTATCTGGAGAGGCCCGATCCGATAAGCCGCGTGCGCGATCCGAGGTCGTCGCTGTGCCGTCAGCCCCAACTGTTGTGGATGGATCCATCATCGTTCCGCTGGAGGGGCAGGCATCGGCGGGGGATGGGCAGATAAGTTAACCGCCGACTGCCGGCTACGTCAATATTTAATTTATAGATATTGTTGGTCTGTGGCCGCGTTTCCTCCTAAGCTCGAGGCAGACGTATGCCAATCTCTCTATCCTCTCGCCCTCTCTCTCTCTCTCTCTCTATTTGGGTCTTCCACATTTTTTGTTTTCAATCTCCTCCTCCTCCTCTCTTTTGGCATCCTAATCGTCCGACCAGAGGGGTACAACGAATTGGCGAAATGCACAGTTGATTGAGCGGAGAATTCTTTATGGACAGAAAGGATATCTTTGGATGTTTTTTTTGTAACTAAAAAGAGTCTGCTATGTTTCCTCCGAGAAAATGTAATCGCCGTTGATTCGCTGTGGAAATTTCCCATAGGTGAACAGCCGCGTTCATTATACTATAACGTTTAGGGTTAATGCTCAGTGCAACAGCTGATTTTCTGTTCTTCGTTTTCAACCCAGTAAACATACGCCATTGGTTCCTTGAACGAATTTCCCATAAGCGATAGGACACCTTCGCTTCCAAACGCCTCTTCAAAGCTGTTTAATAAAAAGAACTGCCTAATATTCTTATTTTTTTATAGAGCTAGTATAAGAGATTCGTTGATTCTAGGCTTCGTCTTCAAACGATTAGTCATTCGTTTTCTCAGAATTTATCGTTGGAAGCTTTACAATATGGGGCTCCACTTTTTATGAAGCAGCCTCCCATAAAGAAATCGCCTGCAGCCAAACAAAATACTCATTCAAAATGGAAATAAAATAAAACCAAATGTCGTTGTCGCTCGTCGTTGTCGAGGCTATTAAACAATATGTATGTGGGGAAATACTGTGCGTAGTTTTTGGGACGGCCCCTGCCTCTCGTTCCATATTTGTGTATCGTACACCTTCGTGTACACTCTTTCAGGTAATTAAGTTTAAAGTTGAGAGGCGGCACGACAGACGGGAACGGGCAACAACAGCAGCAGACGCAAAAAGCATTCGACGAAAAATGGAGAGCATAAAATAAAAACAAAAACCAGGGAATACTACTTCGAATACGCGGATATCCTCTAAGAATCTTCTGTACCGAATTCAAAAATAGGAAGTAATGAGCTCTACAGACACTAGACCGCGATAATGGATACTCTCACAGAATATTATTTTCGTATATTTAAACTTTTGGAAATTACACCTTAAAGTTTCTTTGTGGGTACTGCATCCTCTATTAAGACCCACCTGTTGATCTCCCGACTGAGCTTTATGGTTCAACAGGCTCTGTATGGGGGCACTATTACAGGGTATCCCACTGCAAAAAGCGAGTGAACTGTGAAGCACTCGCCAGTCTCAAAGACTCAAAGTCTCAAAGTCTCAGCTTCTTCTGGGAGTCGGAGTCGCAGCCGCCTCTGAAGCTGCTCGACAAGTCGAGGCGGGGTGGCGGCCCCGAGACAGTCGCATTTTGCAGTTGCTATTGCAGCGGTAATCCCAGAGACTGACTGACCTACAACGACGCCTCATCGTCATCGTTCAACGTTCAACGTTGTCTGTCGACTGTCGCCTGTCGTCTGTGCGTGCCTAATGAGTTGATGTAATGCAAAACCAAACGAACGAACGAACGAACGAACAAACGGAGGAAAGAACAGTTTCATTTACTCTTACTAAAGCGAGTGAGTGAGTGAGTGGCTGTAACATATAGCATACGCGTGTAACATGGCCCACATACATATGTACTCGTACGGACATCACAGATGCCCACTACAGTGGTATGTCCCATCGAAGACATTCCCCCACTCTATGCGAATATTTACAGATACTTTCAACCTCTTTCGTAGTTGGGATCCAGTGCTGCAAAACCCCATTTTCATTCATTCGTGCGGGACACGAAACTGTACGGGTGCCAACCACGTGCACGTGAGCGGCAGAGCAGCAGAAATGCACTTTCCTATTCGCATAAGACAGGTATTTGCTGAACCATGCTATGCAGCTTTTGATACGCACCTTAGAAGATTAGATGCATGCGTTTATCAAGTGTTGGAAAATCGCTCACTTCTACAATTTCTTCGAATTGCGATGGTTATTAAGAATAAGGACCACATTCAAGAAACAAATGCCAGCTCCAGTGTTAGCTAACGCTATTAAAACACATCCACATCCCATGAGATAATAAAAGCATTAAAAAAAGGGGTTTGGAAAGCGAATAAACGCATTTAGGGATTATACTCTCTTTGCTCCAGTCTTCACTGTACTTTGATGGTTGGCAGTGTCTAAAACAAATTGCACGCAATTAAACACGCTCCATGCTCCATGCCCCATGCCCCATACCCCATGTCCCATGCTCCATACGCCATGCGCCATGCACCACGCGGCCAGCAGCTCCAGAGGCGCTTATGCGATTTGCATCGCCCACCAAAAATAAAAAACAGAGAGGAGGCTCTGGGCTTGCGGTGGGTGAGTGGCTGTAATTGTAAGCGACTCAAATGCTAAGCCATGGCCCCACAGGGAGCGCAGAGGCAAGAAGTGGTAGAGGCACCACTTCTTTGGGCCTGCCGACTGCAGTTTTTCTTCTAGATTTTTATGACTGTGTAATTTTGCGATGTTAACATCTTTTCGATGGCTGAACTTTGATAAATGGCCCATGGGATATCATCGGGGGCTTTGCCCCATTCGAGAGATGATGATTATTATCATAGCCATAGGATCATTATGGTGCTGCAGTTAGCGCCAGTGGCTATTTGATTTATGTGGAAGCAGCAGCAGTGGCAGGGGAAGCAGTCGGATAGTGATATCACTACTCCAGCAGCAGCAACCTCCCACTCCACCAACTATGACATCATCTCTCGGAGTGGCGACTACGACTACGACTGCGTCCGCGACTCTGGACTCTGCCTGTACTCGTTTTTGCTCTTTGTTTGCTTTTCAATTTTTGGAATTGTCGAGAGCGTCAGCGAAGGGTACTATCACTTGGTCACGAAGTTGGTGACACGTTCTCTTCCCAAGGAACCATGTGAGAACATTTTCTTAGAACAATGACTCAACCAAGGGGCATTGCTGCATGACGCGCTCTTGGCTAAACGACCGATACTCAGTCAGAACATACATATGTCCATATCCCAGATGTCGAATTGGACCTAGCCCTAGCTCTTGTCTGCTAAGGGCGACTATGCGTTTGCGAGGTTTTTGCAAACAAATTTGCACGGTTGAAAAATAGAAGGGGTTTTCGCGGCGGGTTTTCAATTCAAACTAAGATTTCAGCGAAAGTTGGGGCAATAGCTTGATGCGATTTTCTTATACGCAAATATGATTTGTCGCACATCTCTTGGCTTAATAAAGGTTAAGTAATAAACCGTTAGCCGATATTGAGCAAATTTTCTTTGATTTTTTTAGATAGTTCAATATGTTAGAGAGATTTTGAGCAAAAACTTTCATTAAGAATCATCTTTTTTATAGCAGATAACTGTGCAGGAAAACACGACTATAAAAATACCAAAAATTACCGAACAAGTTTTTAGATCAAAGGTGATATTTTCAGATAATAAAATCGGGAGAAAAGTACATAAATGGAAATGGGTTTTCACTTACTTTTAATTTGTTGGCCGCAGTGGACTTTTCGCGGGAAATTCCCATCCAAATGTAGTATTATGATTTAGGTAGCCTATAAAATATATTTTATACATAATGGTAGGGATTGGTATCTCTCTTTCTCTGTCGTTTGGTATCGCTGTTGGCAAGTGAGGGTGAAGGGGATCTCACCGCGAGCTCTCTCAAATTTTCTGGCACTTGTCGTGAGAAATGGAGAAAACATACAGAGCAAGAAAGGATCCAAGGCCGTTAGTTATGTTATAATATTAGTTCTTGCACTTCGTTTGTGCCAATTCATTCTAATGACCCGTTTGATTAGGATTAGAGGACAAATTTAGAAGGAAGAATTTTAGATGGAAGAACAGATAGCCGGACAGACAGACTCGGCTGTTGATGCTGACTAAGAATATATGTCTATAACCCATATATACATATGTATATATATTTTTGGGGTCGTAAACGCTTCCTTCTGGGTGTGACATCGACTTCAATCTTTGAGTGACGGGTATACAAAAGGTGACGCATATTCGCTATCCAAAAATCTTATGGATACAGAGTATTCCTAACTGCGGCATTGCAATGGTCAGGCGGCACGCTACATCTTGTCAGATTTTGAATTGTTTGTGTGTGGTTTTTTATGCAAATGACACAGATTCCAAATGGGCGCCCAACTCGAGACTGGAGTCTATGCATCTCGCTGATGGATATGCCAGAGAGCTATTGCCCAGCTGTCAGACATGGCCAAAGCCCCCTCTCCGCCATTGGGGCCAAGTACAGTGATGATTGGAATTGCGGTCCCGTCCTTCTGGGGGGGGGGACTCTAAAGCGTATCTAATGGGACAGACAGACACCTACTCAGTTGTTTCCTTGGGCTGCATTCGTGATGAATACCTAATGTCCAATGACTGACAGAAGTTATTGAGAGAGCTCGGGACTCAGCACAACTGTACGCGAATGTTGTGGATGGAAGTTATTCAGATGAAAGTCATGGTGGATTCTGTCACTATTTTCCAACACTGGTGGCGGGTAAAGACAATTGAATCCTCGAATCATCGAATTGGATGTGTTTTTTCCACCATACCGCCTCGTTTACCAACACTGCAACTGTACATGCAAACTGTACCTTTTCGCGCTGTTTCGTGTGCAAGACACTTGTTGCTTTTCTTTCGGTTCCCCGGCTCTCCGGTTCTCCGATTCGATCTTTAACATATCGATGATTACATGCCTCCTCCCACCCGCGGATTGTGACATTTAAATGCCAGCCAAATGATGATTGATGGATGATGAATAAATGAGTGTACCAGTGGCTGAATGAATGTACTGGATGTACTGCAATCTCTCTTGCATCCTCCCCCATCCATAGCGTGGCTCCCCACCACTCTTCCCCCCATTTACTGCCGGGCTTCTGCTGCTGCTGTTGTTGCTGTGGTTACAAGGTCGCTTCCCAAACTTTGTGTCTGTGTCTCTCTCTCTCTCTCTCTCTCTCTCTCTCGCCCCCCCCCTGGTGTTCGAGGTCCGCAACAAAGGGTTAAAAGGTCAAATTGCAAATTGCGGCGCCGTCGGTGGCCAAGAGGTGGGGGTGACCAAAAAGGTTGAGGCATGCGGCAGAAGCAGCAGCAGCAGCCAAAAGTTTTAGATAAATTAAAACCGAACGAAACGAAACGAAACGGAACACACACGGTCGTCGGTGGTGGCCACAGAAATATTCCTGATGAGAAACTTTAACTTCTGCTGCCGCACAGAGCGAGATTCCTGGTCAGAAAATAAAATGTTGCTGCAAGAAGCTCCCCAGCAGAGGCAGCAGCAATAGCGGCAGCGGCAACAGGAAGCCAGAAATGTTGTGTGTGGCAGGTATGAAAGGAAGGCAGTGGCTGTGGTTGCTTCTTCTAATTGAGATCGGGTTACAAAACAGGAGAGTGGCAGCATCATCATCACCATGCGCCGAGCGGCAACAGCCACATCGCACACCCCACACCCAACATCCCATAGGCCTCATTAGGCGGCGACCCTCAACAAATATGAATGCCACCCCACACGCCTGCTCCTCCGGATGTCAGGGCTTCAATAAAAACTTAATCAATGAACGAAGAAAGGCGAAACAGAGAGAGAACAACAAATCGAAGACTTCTTATCGGCCGCATGGGTCTATAAATAACAGTAGAACCCGCGTTGCCCATAGCATATCATAAAAACGCACTGAAACAGAAGAACGACAGAAAGAACCAACAGCTGAAGCCCAAAAGAAACTGAAAAGAAGACGAAGCTGAAGAAACAGAACAACAAAATTGCGTAAATGCTTTTTATAGAAGTTCAAGTCATTGAAATTCGAATTCACTTCCTCAAACAACACACACGGAAAATGCGGCTACCGAATCCACCAATCCACATGCCACACACCACATCTATAGAAATGCTATAGGCATTATTTCGCTTGCGGTTCTTTCATAATCAACAAAACATACGAGTAAATACATACATATATCAGAAATTGAGGCCATTGGGACTCTAAACTAAAACTAACTATAGCCCACCAGCGCCGGAGGGTCAATCGCTGGCGATCCAAAGGGCAACATTGCGGAGAAGGAGAAGGAGAAACAGAATCGAATCGAATGGTGGGAACATTCTGTCTCTGGAGATTCGCATAGAATATGCATGGGATAGCATAAAGCAGGGATTATTCGGGGAATAAAGTTAGTACTCGAACGATAGATCTGAGCATCCATTAGCCTGCATTCCCACTTGGGTTGAGCAAGAAGAAGTGCTTATAGGATGGAATCAATGGATTCTAACGTTCTACAAAGACTTGTTGCTCTCACAATTCACTTTCTCTCTTCATTCAACGTGGTCCAGGCTCAAGATCGCTGCTCAAGTAAATTCCTTTGTTAGTAGCTGTTTATACTGAGTTTATCACTTTGACAAACTGCTCGGAAAATCCATAATGATTTCATTAGTGAGGGTATCGATTGATTGACAATTTGCACAGATTCCAAAATAAAGATTTATAACAGTTTCAATAGAATCAATAGAATTATGGAACGTTGTTCTTGGGAACGGAAGGCTGGCTGCTGCTGCACTCTTCTTGGGCTCTGAAATCATCTCTATAAATATGCCACCGAGCGATGCACCACTCAGGGGTGAGCAGGGGTTAGGACACACGACACGTGGTCATAAAACTGAAAACACGAGCATAAAAGCCTCAGGAAACCAAAAACCAAAACGATTACCACTACAAAATATGTACAAATGTGCGAAAAACCATAAAAGCAAGCAAATAAAAAGCGTAGAAGGAGGCAGATGCAGGAGCAGAGGCAGAAGCAGAAGTACTATACGGGAAAAGAGGAAAGCGGAAAAACCCAAAAATCATGGCTCATAAAATTCTCAAGCAACAATCATACGAGTAATGGCCATAATAATGTGGTCTGAATGTGATTCCCGCGAAGCGCGGAAAATCTCAAAACAGAAACTGGGAAATAAAAACGATCGTAGCATAACAGCCCGAATTTGGATTTGAATAATGCAAGTGCTGATAAACGATGATCGAATTTCAAGGTACCGACCCTTTTGCGCATGGAACTTTACTTTAAGGGGAAAGGATCAGGGACTACTAAGTCTAACGATCGAAATTCTCAAGGAATTCAAAAGAAACCCTTCGATCGAGATCGAAAACTAAAGGACAATTGAATAAATAATCATAGATTAGAAGGGGGCAACCCTCGTGCGCCAACCCCCATCTCGGGTCCACCCAATACCACAAAAAAACTGATAATTTTCTAAAAAAAAAACTAAATAAAATACCGATTTCATAGCGGAATATATTGCATGTAAAAATACCACAATAAATACTGGTTTCACAGATAAAAATACTAAAATAAAAGCTAAAACAAAATATGCTGCAAAAATACTGTATCAAATACTGAAAAATACAAAATACTAGTTTAATAGCTAAAATAATGATGGGGACTCCATGAAAAATTCAAACGGGAATCCCCAAAAAGTCTTCGGACATACCCCTAAACCTGTACACCCCGCAGCGTCCGCCATTAATACACTCATGGGGGATGGCATGGACCTGAAATTAGGCTCCTAACATCCGTCCCACTCGCCCTCCTACGCTTCCCCTCCACAACACTCCTCTCCACTCCACTCCTCTTGCATTATGCTCAAAATTTGTAATGACTCGAATTGTAGTAGGCAATTTTGATAAGGAAATTTGTAAGTTAATTAGAAACATTAAATAAGCGCAATAATTGTGCAACGAACGAGGGGGCGGGGGCAGTGCCAAATGGAGTGGGATGGGGGGGAATGGTGGGGGTCGAGGGGAGATCTCTCGTCCACTTTTTCAGGTGAAAGAATAATGCAAATTGATGGACTGCTCCCGCTGTCTCCACGTCTCCCTC
The DNA here is from genome assembly GCF_003369915.1 of Drosophila miranda. NCBI lineage: Eukaryota > Metazoa > Arthropoda > Insecta > Diptera > Drosophilidae > Drosophila > Drosophila miranda. The sequence continues at coordinate 30,012,569 of NC_046674.1, forward strand.
CTTGCCCCCTAACTAATGCAGACAAATGACAACAAAAGGCACCTGAAGACAGGCAGAGGCAGCTGTGGCAGTGGCAGTGTGGCAGTGTGGCAGTGTGGCTGTGCGGCAGTGCGGCAGGGAATGTGTGTGAGTGAGGCACCCTCATCATTGTCACGTAGCTTCTAAGTGCCACAAATTACGAACGCAAATTGGCTTTGTTGTGTCTCAAAAGAGGGGGGAAAGAGCGACAGGGAGCAGCAGCATCGATAGTTTCATGCACTCCTCTCCACTCCCTCTCCCACTCTCTCCACCGCTAAGGCAGGCACAAAATTTGGCCATTAAACGGGGCTTAGGGACCAAAGCAGCGACGCCACAGCAGAGCATCAAAAAACTGCACTTTTTCTGCTGCTGCTGCTTGAAGGAGGGGGAGCGTGGCAGTGGGTGGCGGGAGAGGCGGGAGAGGCGATGCGGGGAGAGTAGCTCAAGACGGCTGACAACTTAATATGAGACACGAACCACAGCCACTCCTCCTCCTCGCTCAAAGAGCGGGGGATGGACAGCAGAGGCTCAGAGCAGGACAAAACGCTGCCAGCGCCAACAGAGGCTCAACCGCAAAGGCAGGAGCAGGAGCAGCAGAACAGGCAGGCAGGGAAGCAAGAGAGAGTGATGACAGAAGGGGGGGGGGGGGGGGGAGAAGAAAATGACGGCAGAAGAGAGCTCCCCCGGAAAAAAAAACTCTGCCGACAACTTAAAGGCGTTAATGGTCGTTTGTTTTATGAGAAATTGCCAAAACGTGAGCCGCATCCCCAAGCGGGCCAGCGGCGGCGTAGGCAGCGGAGGGCTGAAGGAGCGGGAGCGACAGGCAGAGCAATGACAGCAGGACAGAGCGAGAAAGCAGGCAGCGGGAAGCCACGATAGAAGAAGAGTGCCAGTGCCAGTGAGACATCAAAGCGCCCAGGATCAACAGTCGCCAAGGCGTGCTGCTGGTGCTGCTGTAGCTGCTGGCATATCACGCTGATGCCCCGCCGACACTCCGAAGGACAGTGCCAGAAGGGTATGCCCGACCAGGGTCCAGATAGGCATATGTAAGTACATAACATATGTAAAAAAACGGAACTAGCGATGGATTCTAGAAACAGGTCTAGCATTCAGTGAAGTAATGGATGTTTAATGAGTATTGTCTATCAAAAGTCCCACCAATCGTATGCCTATTGCAATACCGAATGGCATTACGTAACGCCAGTAACGTACGTCAGATGCCTCCGCGGACTTTAAGACGACAAAACGACCGGGAAAGTTGTGAGACGTTGTGAGGGGCATAATTCTGTACTCTCTGAGTGTCGGGTATAAGAACAGAAGATGTTTTTGGATTGGATTCAATACACACACATACACGTACATGTACATGTACATTTGAAGCCTAGATCTCAGAGAGATCGCCAGTGTGTACCTCCAATATTCTTCTAAAATAAAAAGGAATACTTCTATTAAGTGCCATGTTCCCTACCTATCCAGGGTACATTCTGCGCTGAGAGCGCCGCAGAGGATACTCCACGCTTCAACTTGTTCCTTTTTTGACACGCTCTCCAGCAGCTCTCCCGCTGGGTGTTGGGCTGGTGATGGGGGCTGATGCCACGGACGTGTCCTAACCTTGCAGCAGGAAGGTTCAACATTTAAATGAGTCTGCAGCCAAAACAACCAGAGACTGCGATGCTCTGCCATAAACAACACATCAACAATACAGTGTCAAACCAGAATGCTGAATCCAGAATTCGAAATCCTGAATCCTGAGCTTTGACTTGGGGGCAGAGTGTTGCAGGTCTCAGGGCTCAAGCAGGTGGCAGTGTCCACTGCTGGAATTGCGGTCATTGTTTCGTGGAATTTAATTTCCTCGCCACTGCGAAAGGATTCATATGCGGATCGTTGTCTGGCAGGTCAAAGGCCAATTAACGCCACTCGAATGGGTATGGGTAGGGGAAAGGGAAGGGGGGGCGGTTGACTATTGAAAAGTTTCCCCGGGAAACTTTGCTTTGTCCATTGAATGAGTGTCGCAATGGAATGGCATAAACACTGCTTTGTTTCTTGCTCTTTAAACTAAGGGACTGAATATTTATTGTTTTTTGTTTGGGCTTGCATTTAAAATATATGTTTTTTGAAGCCTTTAAAACATTTGTGTAGAGGACAACTATCTGGAATACCTAGATACCTATCTGCTTCGCGGTGCAAATGTTCCCATTAATCAATAAAAGATTTTGTACGATTAAATAGCAAAAATATATCGATTTTGTGAGTGTCATCGCTAAAAACAGCTGATTTAATGGCCTGCATTATGTTTGCCTCGACAAAAGCGTTTCGACATGAATGAAAATAGATCGGAAGTAGTCAAAAGTTATGGTAATAATTATAACCAGGAGATTTCAGATGATTCTTTAAGATATTGGATGGTCATCTTCCAAGCCGTCAAAAAGTAATACAAAAATCAAACACAAAGATGGTGGATTTTCCCAATAATCTTTTTTAAGTTTTCCTGGACTTAAATGCTCTTCCATTTGGTGGATTGGGAAATGGGAAATCCAAATGAATGTCGTATGCAAATGCCAAATGACAGAGTCGCAGGCGTGGGAGGTAAAGAGAATGCGAATTCGCAATCGCATTCCATTTCCATTCGCTAATATGAGATCTTGTATATGCGAAAAACTAATTAAATCAAAGCAATTGCTGCAAAACGTACTGCAGTTTAATTAAGGCACAACAAATTGTGGCACAGTAGCCGAGCAGAAGCAGAAACAGAAACAAAAGCGAGCGGGACCGCTGTGGGTAGCGGCAAGGCCCGCCGCTCTACTCTATACCCGGTACTCAGTCGGTATATAGCTTCGGTTTGAGCTAATGATTTACGTAATTTACAGAAGGGACGGACAGAGTTTCTGGCAAGCAAAATTTCATAGAAATCAGGCTTGGAGAGATTGGGAGACTTTTTTTCTTACTTCTGTCTCTTTTTTTCTATTCGCTCCCCTCCGCCAGAGGGCACACACTGCACGGTGAAGAGAGCGAATGAGCAAGCGCGTGGAAGTCGTTGCGTTGCCCCTGCAGTTTCATTTGTTCCTTCTGGCTGATCCGACCTGATTCGGATTCTGTAGTCTGGTAGATATGGTCATTCTCTGTGATTCTGTGATTCTGCGTTTTTCGTTTTTCATTTTCTCGGGTCGAAAACGCTTCCTTCTTGGTGTGGCACACATCCACTTTCGTCACAAATCTAATATGTATACTCTCTGAGCGTATACCCCCATACTCTTTGAGTACCGGGTATAATAAAGCCTCGTCGAGCGCTAAATATTTCCTGCTGAGACTGAGACTGAGACGGGGACGGACAGCACCATCTGGGCATCTGTGGATCGGGGGAGTGCCCGCAGACGATTCAGAGATTCTCTGGATCTCGGATGCAACGTCCAGTGGTCCCATCAGCTGATGCCCCATGCAGCAGCAGCCACTGATGCCTTTGATGATGATTGACGGGCGTTGCAAGCGCTTTCGCTGCCGCTGCTGAGGCTGCTGCTGGGGATTAGGAATTTACTTGACTGGTGAGGGCGGCCTTTGCGTTTCCTCGGCTGCTCTGCCTCCACCTCTAATCGCATAATCTTCGAGGAGACGCAACGACGTGGCGGCGTCAATTGCTTTGCACTTGCTCCAGAGACCCAAATACTTGTACTTGATGTCATTTTCAGTGCTGTGTGTTTCTGCTGCACATTTAAGCTGCAGCTATCATGCTACCCCTCCATGTGGCAGGGTCTATGGGGTGAGAGAAAGCCCCGTCACGGCCGGAGAGCAGAGACAGGGGAATGTGAATGGGAATGCCTGCTGTCTGCCCTGCCCCTGCTGGGGCAATTACCTTGGAGCTAGTTTTTAATCAAATTTTCACATGTTTTTACCCTCAATTTCCTTTTTTCCTGCCTCCTTTTGCCTGCTTCTCTCCTGCCTCTTGGCTCCCGCCTCCCGCCTCCTGCCTCCTACTGCCAGTGATAATTGTGGGCAACAGCACAAAAGTTAGCTCCATGCCACACATGTCTGCTGTTCTGCCTAATTCTTGATACCCCTCTTTCATAGTTTGCCACTGCATAGAGTCCTCGCGTTTCTAAGGAAATCATCCAAAGGAAAAGGATATCCATCATTACATTGTATCACCAGTAGCGGAAAATGTGTGATGGCCAACCGACCGATGGGCACTGCTGCATGATATTTATCTGTCGCATAGATCTGTCTATATACTGATTCATTTATGGTCGTATCTGTAAATTGATTAAAGGATCTTTGGAGACTAAAGGGCGGCTAAGAACACACAAAATTCTATCCACAAAAATATTAAAAATTATTAAAAATAGAAAAGTATGACTGAAAACAAACCGAAAGACTTACTCTAATGTTCCCAAAACCAATGCATCTTTTCTTTCATCAGTTCTTATTTTCCGTGGAAAGATCTGTTAGGATTTCCCGTTGTGATTGATGTTATTATGACAAATACTCATCAAAAATAGATGCAGATATCGCCCTACAGATGCCACTCTTTTCGTAACAAGACGTGTCATGCAGCAGCACCTCTCGGTCTTTCTGTTTCCGTTCCCTTGATTCCCAGTTTGACTCCCTTTCCCCAAGGGTTCTTGGATTCCTTCTCTCTTTCGCTCGCTTACTCTCATTAAAGGGTATACCCTGCTTCGTCTCACGTATCCTATCCTCCATCCTCCATTCCCCATTTTGATTATTTGTTTTATTTTCCGTTCTGATTTGCTCTTCTTTTTGCACGTTTTTTGTGTGTGTGGTTTTGTGATAGTTTTAGGGCCTGCCACGTCCTGGGGCAAGTGCCTGTGCCGTGCCTGGTGGCCACAAATTGTGTGTGGCAGGCAGAGACGTGTCGCCTCCTCCTCCTCTGATGTGCGGCGATCGATTTAACGAGAATTTCTCGCTCGTCTGCGATTTTCGAACATTGATGAAAATAAATTGCTTGCAACAAGACCCGCCCCAAGACCCCACCAAAAAAGAAGCCACATGGGGCAGTCGAATTTATGAGTCGCGAAGGAGGCGTCTGGCCTCTGTAATTTGTGTCTTTACAGGAAATGGACTCCAGACTCAAAGAAAATAGGGTGAAAACATCACAAAAGGAAACTTCGATGATTTCTCGTCCAGCTTTCGGGGGTTCAATGGACGGATGCCACACTCGAAGAGGGATCGCGGGGTGTGACCTTGGTGAGCGCCTGCTTGCCACCTTTGCTTGCCACCGCTGACCCACTTCTAGACGCAACACCCCTTCCACTGTGCAACAAGTTTCGGGGCATGCATTTGTTTCGTCTTGCTTATAAATCTGGCAGATGCCTCATTCGTTGCATGGCAAAATTGGGTTCAAGGACACACGCAGTCGCGCTGGCAGTGGCTTGCGTGTTGTCATCTAATTGGATCGCCGCATCGCCTCATAAATACAAATAAAAATACAAATCTTTCACTCTGTGCACTGGCTGGCTGTCTGTCTCTCTGTCTGTCTGTCTGTCTGTCTGTCTGTCTGTCTGTCTGTTGCATGTACATATTTTCTGTTTCTGCTTATGTTTGTTTGTTCTGCGGTGCGTATGCGTAATAATTCATTACTGTCCGCCGTCTCCTCTTTAGAGCAGACTCTGAGGCAGATTCAGTTGCAGTTTCAGCATCATTTTGCCGCGTGGGCGGTACAGTTTGAGAGCCACAAACGGCCATGCGGTTCGTGTGCATTAGCGGATCCGTGTGGAGGGGGGGAGACCTCTCCTGTGCAATAGTCCCAATAAACGCTAGATTCCGTCCGGAATCTGTGTCAAGCGTTCCATTCCGCACTGCCACCAAATGGCACCTCATCTCAGCCTCATGCCCCCCGCTGTGGCACGGAATTTGACCGATTTTCCACCCGTACAGCAATGCAGATGGCGGACCGATTGTTGACTCGGAAAATCAGTTGCCATTTGGTGGCCAATGAATGGTGAGATCGGGGCTAATAAGAAAGCGAGATCTGCTTAAGTAGCAAACTCGTTGAAAAACATTTGAATTTTCTTTAGACTTCATTCCAAAATCAGACCTCAATCGAACTACAGTTAGAGTGAATTTTTCAATCCACAAAATCTACTCTGAATCGCTCTTTAAGTGGCCATCGAAGATGCCACAATAGTATTACTATTATTATTATTATTATCATTATTATTATGTGTGACACACACCCGAAAACAGAAAGAGAGAGGGCAAAAACAAAACCAAAACTCGACAAAAACTTCAAATTTGTGTTGTGGCACGTGACTTTGGTGCACACAAAAGGCCGATTCCCATTCCCTTTCCCCCGGCAAGCGAGTTGGCAGACACCCCGCCAGACAATGCCGCCTCAGCCCCCAAATGTGGCAGACAAAACAGCCACAGCAGAAATCAAAACCAAAACAACAATCTCCTTCACCCGAAGGGAAGTTTGTTCAACTTTGATTCTTTCGAAGAGTGAGAAATGGAACCGTAAAAGATATTCTGAAGTTTAAAGAAACGTTTGAGGGGTTTCCAGTCTTTGCAGTCACAGTTTTTGGCGACACTTTTACGGGAACATACTTTTTCTGGGGGGTCTTCATTTGGAGACGAGGCAAGAGGCATGTATGCACCATATGGTGCCCTTCTACACGATTTTGCGATGGGATCTACTCGGCTTCCAGTGCTTGAATGATCTTCTAAGGATACATTTGTGAATGAATGGACGGAATTCCGCTGCGTTACATCAAACGTTTACCTGTGACCGTCAATCAGATCATAGCGAACGGTATTTTCGCTTATGGGGAATTTATACAACGAAATCGATGCAGAAAGTCTTCTGGCCTTCTTGGTGCTAGTCAAGAAAATATGTTTTACAACGTGGCTGACTCTGTAACTTTCTTTTAGAGAGAGACATCGAGACTAGGCGTATTCGATGTGGCATACACAAGGCAGGAGGAATGCAATGCCATTCCCACTGGATGGCTTTTAAAAACAGACAGTACCTAAAATTCTCCTTACTTTTTAGTTAATTTTCGACTGTTTTTGAAGCCGATTCCATGTATGGAATGTCTAATAAACTGTTCAAAAATAAATGAAAATTGATATATGTATAATTACTTTCCTCTCTTGTTGTCCTCTCTCTATCACTCTCTTCTCTTGGTGCCGCTTTTGTCATGTCTCTTCCATTATCTTTCTAGTTTATGAAAGCATATTCGATAAGGGGATAAGTGGAAGGTGCTTGTCCCATGCACACTTGCCCCACATTCCAGTATTTCCCACCCGCCACACAGCCAGACTGGCAGAAGGGGGGGGAGAGAACTGCATCATGGGAGGGAGTGTGGAGCGAGGGGTGGGTGGAACAAAAGGGGAATGGGTAATAGGAAGACCATCGAACATCAATTTCGTGGATAGATATGATCGGGAAGCGGCGTTTCTTGTTGGGGCACACACTCACATGTTGCACATGTGGCAAGCGGTGCACTTATCAGCCACACCACGCGTCATACGTAAACCTCACAAAAAATACTCCAGAAATAGAGTAAACGATTAACAAAAAGAAAATAATAGACAAGAAAAGAATTGATTCTCAATTAGAACGGGCGGGAACGTGGTGAGTCGCAGCCAGAGTCGCGACTCAACATTTATACCCGATACTCAGTCAGTTTGGCTCCCCTCCGCCAGAGGGCGCACACTGCACGACGGAGAGTGTGTGTGAGAGAGAGGGAATGAGTAAGCGGCTGGAAGGCATTGCTTAGCCACTGCAGTTTCGTTTGCTCCTTCTGGCCTTAATAATAATCCGATCTGATCCGGATTGGCGATCAGCTAGATAGGGGCGTTCTCCATGGTTCAGCGTTCTCAGTTTAGATTTTCGTCCTTTGTGGGAGACTTCAGTGTGATATCACAGGTTGCTGTAGCTCCTATAGTCTCTGAGATCTAGGCGCTCATCGGGACGGACAGACGCACAGTGGGCGAAACAGCCCATCTGGCGGAATTAAAGTCATTGCTTCTGAAATTTTGTTGTTTAATGATAATTAAGTACGGAATGTGTTGTGAACATTTAAACAAAATTGGTTTTTTTTTGTTTTTTTTGTATTTTTAAGTCAAAAACTAAAAAAATATATATATTTTTTAAAGTCTGCTGTATTCATTGATGACAGCTAAAATATAATACAATTATTTGTGTTTAAAATATATATATTGCAGATAATGATTCCCGATTATTCGTTGTCTGAACCATTCCAACATCTTTAAAATTAAAACTAAAAATGTACAAGGACAATAAATCACATTAAAATATAAAAAAAGAATAATGTTGAACCCAGGTGAATTTCAAAAGTTTCCCTCCACGAAAGTCTAAAAGGAGGTGCTTGACTGAGCTACTTAAGATTGTAAGATTATAACACGATTTTGAAGTTTATAAACAGCAACAAATTATAAAGATTAATACATTTTTGGTCAAATTCAAGCCATTCACTGAAGCATAAAGAAAGGGAAATCTGAGAGAAAGATCCGTAAGGAAAGAGTGCAGGGGGCAGTTCGTATTTAAGGGAGGGGCGTATCGCAAGCAGCTTTTAAGCCCCTTGCAGGGGGAAATCACCTGTTTGGATGTCGGTAACAGACACACTCCATTCGGCAACAGTAACGGTCTAGTGACGGTCACTCTCAAACTGCCGAGGGAATGTCACTTGTAAAATGGTGGAGTGTCAGCTTAAAACTGTAGATGCTCTAAAACTGTTGAGCGCATGGTGGTGTGTACTTGCTTAGCGGAGACCACAACCAGACCGAGCGCTGTGCTTTCGTTGGGGAAAGCATAACAGGAATGCCGTAAACAAGCGAACGCTAAGTGGGGGAAATGGAACTGGAAATGTAAAATAATTGCCAGAGCTTTCCCTTAGCACTTGCTATCTCTGTAAAGCGGAAGAGAATTCTCTGCATTGCTCGAATCTCTGGGTTTCCGATCGATTGCCTGAAGATTAGTATGGAATGGGCTTGGTGGTAGGGATTTGATCAGCTTTTAGATTATTACGATACTCAGATCCAAAGATTCTAACACACGTTCTCTTAAGGGTTCTCCTTCAACCAGTTGCTTTCGACAACCGACTTCCATATGCGAGTATATGTCCGATGAATCCCCTTTAAATACATTTTCTTCAAGGTTATTTAAAATGGTTCCATCTTCTTCATTTTTCTTTACAGCAAGTCTCGAACTTTGACGATGACCTGGACTTTATCCTTGCCGACGAGGTATCCCTGCAGCCCAGCAGCAAGTTGGGCTCGGCGGCGACACTTCATGGAGGCGGTGGCGACTCCCTGCTGGACGACGACGATGAGGGCCTCCTCGAGGACGATGACCTGCCCCTCGCCGAGGTCCAGCAGGCGGCGGACGAGGATGAGGGCAACTGGTTCAGCCAGGGCGTGCACCGTGTGCGTCGCTCCCTCTCCCGCATCTTCGGCGGGGATGGTGCTGCTGCCGCCGAAAAGACCCGCAATCGTCGCGGGATCATTGAGCGGCAGCAGGAGCGTCGCCGTAGGGCCAGGGAGGAGCGGGAGCGGTCGAGGCTCGACCAGAAGCACCGGCTCCAGGAGCAGAAAGAGCGCCAGAAGGTGCTGATGAAGCAAGTCCAACAGCAGCTGCACAATCGTGCCACCGAACCCCGAAAGCGCGCTTCTGAGCTGTACGACGAAACGGAGGGCAGCTCCCCCGATGTCGACGAGGAGACGAGCTTCTGTAAGTCCAGAAGTAGTACTCTCATTGATCCTATTTTGATCCTTGACCCGGTGTTTAGATCGCACATATTTCACCATTGCCGAGCCCTACACGGACGAGTTTGCGGACAGGAACAGCGAGGCCTTCCTCAATCTGCAGAAGCTGCTCGAGGAGGAGATCCGCAAGTTCTTTGTGACCACCGTCGATGATGATGAGCTGGACATCCGCAGTACCCTGCTGCGAGTCGAGTGAGTCTCATCCATAAGCCCTCTAGTATGTCCATTAATCAGAGTCCTCTTTCCTTTCGCAGTCAAACGGATGATGGCTTCAAGGTGAACGTGATGCTCCAACTGGAGCTGCCCAATCGCATCACAGAGTTCGAGGACCAACTGCGTGAACAGTTGACGACCTACAGTCGACTGGGACGATTGGGTGCCTTTGCGGATGATGTCTTCTCCTTCGAGAAGGTTCATGGTAAGTGTCTGTGTGTGTTTGTCCTTCAATCTCCAGTCTTTTTCTGCTGCTACTGCTGCTGCTGCTGCTACTTCCTCCTGCTGTCAATCATCCACCCCGTTCAATCCTGAATTCTGTATGTAGAATCCATGTGGCAGGCAGCAGCCCCAACACCAGCGCCCCCATCATCAACGACACCGCCACCACCATCGCTTGAAACGCCAGCATCTCCGCCAGCTTTCAAGGCGGGGTGTGATGGTGCGGACTTTTACTGCGCCGATGGCCAGCGGATCCATTGCTACGACCTGTGCAACGGCAGGCAGGATTGTCAGGACAACTCGGACGAATGGGAGGACACCTGCAGCAGATACTACAACGGTGTGGAGAACTGCAGTCTACTCTGAGACTAACGTGCGAATAACCCCCTGCCTCATTCTCGTGTGTGTCTCCTCATTGTTTCTGTGCCTCCCTATGAGGAGGAGTATTTCCATTATTTCCACTTGCCTTGCCGCTTCTGCTTCCACTCTATTATAATTGTCTTTGTCTACGTTTTCGTCTTCTATGATGTGATCCACCTTGATGTGTCTATCGACTGCTAATTCCATTTGTGACTTCCGAACAAAAACAGAGCCCACCGATCCCAGCGATCCCAGCGATCCCAACGAGGATCCACTTCCCCATGAACCCACTGCCACGTCAGAGCCCGATGTCGAGGGTTCCGGCCACAACAGCTGGAACACTGGTCCCAGCGATGACTTGGGCTGTCGCGGCGATGCCACCTTCATCTGCCGCACTACCGGAACCACCATCTGCGACGAGATGAGATGCGACGGCGTCTTCAATTGTCAGAACGGCGAGGATGAGGAGGATTGTTATCCCCAGACCAACATCGGTACCAGTCCTGGCCTGGGTAAATGTCGAAGGATTTCTTCATTAGCTAGCGATCGTCATCGAATCGTATCGCAACGCATCTCTAATCCCGCATATACCGTTCTCATCGCATACTAAAACTCTAGATAGTCGTAGAATCGGCCGATCCTCCATCCCTCCCACCCCTCTATCATTAACCAGCGATTGACGATCGATAATCCGTTGAATGGCAAACATAATCGCCGATTGTTATCAATGAATCGATCAATAATGAAAGCTGACTTTTATCGATTATTACATTCGGATGCTTATGGATGAACTATCAATGATTACGTATCGACTATTGTAACGTATTTATCGGTTAGTTGACTGTAATTCTTGTTATCGATTAGTGATACATGCTTATTTATGTATCAAAAATTTGGTATTCATTCTTCTTTTGTTATAGTTATTTATGTACAACTATTTGCCTCTAAGTTTTGTCGATGAATTATCACTGATTATTAATTGCCAATTGTTATCTACATATGAATGATCACTTATCGATTAATGATCGTTAGTCGCTCGTTCCGATCAGTGATTTTCGATCCCCGATCGCTGATACCTTCTTTCATTCTTCATTCCAATAATTTTGTTGCTTTTGTGATTGCTTTGTTTTAATTTTGAACATTTTCACTTTTGATTTGCGCTTCTTTGGTGTGCGTTAGTTTGCACTGAAGATCAGTTCAGATGCGACTCCATCTGCCTGCCTCTCGCGTACCGCTGCAACGGGCAAGTCGAGTGCCTGGATGAGACCGACGAAGCTGGCTGCCCGCCGCCGCCGTACAGCAGCGGGGCGGACGCCAACCCTGGGTCCGGGGCACCCGCCGATCGCGAACCAGAAGAAGATTCAGATACCGAGAATCGAGAAACCGTATCCCAACCAGATCAAGAGCCAGAGCCAGAACCAGAGGCAACTCCAGACCCAGATACAGGTCGAAATGAAGTGTGGTCTTCGGGTGAGTGGATGTTTATTTTACTTTATTTTGTTTTATTCTATTTGATTTTATTGTGCCTTACATTTGCCAAAAGTATTTCATTTCAATTTTTTGCCATTAAGTGATCCGATCACCTTAAGTTTTTAAGTTTAATCCCCATCCCCGCGAATGGCGTGATCTCCGACGACTACTATGCTGGGACACCTACTCGCTGATCTCATCCCCGAATCGCGGAAAATCATTCGAGCGAATAGTCTATATACTACACAAAGCATTATTATGCTCTGGCAAAATGCAAAATGGAAAAAATCCATTTCAAATATTAAATATTAACTGGCCCAATAAACGGAATATTTCCATTGAGTGGAAATAGTGTATCCCTTCCGCTTCCCCTTCCTCTCCTTCCTCTCCTTTCCTCCTTTCCTCCACTTTTCCTTTTTCTTTCGACTTTAATTAAGTTTCGCCATCATCGAGAATTGGGTTGAATATTCGCATTTTTGGGTGATTTTCTAATGGATTTTCGATGGATGCAGCAGCACTGGCGGGGGAGGAGTGCTCTGCCGAATGCCACATTCCAGCGTCTGAGAATCCCCCATGAGTGTGTGTGTATACATAAATGTACATACATAAATATGTACATACATATTGTTTCTTTGTAAATTACCTTAAATTCTTGTGCTCTGTGCACTGGAGTGTTATATTTCAAGCAAAATTAGTGCATTTTTCATTAATTAATTCTGCATCTTTCATACCTATACCTAACGGGAAATTCCCTCAAATAAGTGCAGAGATGCGTATACCCAGTGCACACTCGGTATACACTCAATGCGTATCGGGGCAAGGGGAGGTATACTCACTGAGCATCGGGTATAAATGTAGAGTCGCGGCTCTAGCTCCTTCGTATCATTCCTTAAGCTTTACCCTTGCACTGTCTAAAGAGGTGAATTCATTCGAAACAACACAACAGTGAAATCATAAAGTTTAGGTTTAACTTTTCGCTGTCTAAAGACGAGAACCCTTTCTGCAGTGATGTTGTTGGGCTGATTCTTTCCATACTCCTGTCGAATTCCCTGTTTCCCTTTTAATTTGATGTGACCTTCCTTCGAGTTGATTCTGCTGCAAGGATTACGCTGTCTTGGATATCAATTAAGTTTTTTGGGTAGCGAGTATTTCATTCCATCGTTAAGCTGAATGTGGAAGCCCCCATCCCTCCGCTGCCACATGCCTCTCGCGATTTACTTGACCCTGAACAATTCGCATTCGGTAGCTCGCTGTGCGAGTTGCAACTGAAACAACTCAAAAATAGAAGCGCACAGGCAGGCAACAGCAGAAACAAGTCCTTTAACCGAAAAAAAGTGAAATTACAAACCAACTTTCGCCCGCCCCCAAAGAACCCCCGAAAGAACCCCCCAAGGAGCAACCGCAATTCCTAGTCCGCCCGCCTCACGGTCCCCCACTTTCTCCCTCTTCAGATTACAATATTGTATCTATGAAATATGCCACAAAAGTACAGAGAGAGCGCCACAAAAAAATCAGAATATGTTTTATAGATGGTGATTTGGTGTCCTGACAGCAGCAACAGCAGAGGGTTCTTATAGAGTGTGCTGGGTGTCTGTGTGTCTGTGTGTGTGTGTGTGTGTGTTTTTGTTTTTGTGTTCTTGCAACAGAGCAAAAACAATTTGCAACAGATTAAAATTACCCCTAAGCGTATTATAAACTTAAATAATCCGCTTGCAGCAGTGCCACACGCAACACACACAACACATCCTCCAAGAGCAGCAGCATCCTCTCCATCCTCCCCATCAGCATCCCCTTAGCAGACTAGCAGAGAGTAGAGTCCTTATTCCCTGTTCGGGGTCTCTCTCCAGCTTCAGTTTCAGCTTCCCTGCTTTTACTACTTGGGGGCGTGTTAAGTGCTGTCAACGAGATTAAATGCAATGTCAGAGGTCGCCCTCCCCCCCCCCCCCATCCCACACACACACACACACACACACACACACACACACACACACACACACACACACACATATAGAGAGAGAGAGTCTCTTGCCGAAAAAAAGGGAATCCGCCCAAAGTTGTGTCCTTGGGAATTTAATGAATTTTCAACACTTGCCCTCGCTCCACCTCTCCTTCAATGGTGAGAGTTTCTGGTGAAACGAAATTAGTTGGTTCTAGAACCCTCGAACCGCAGGAGATCCAGAGAAGATACGGATCCTTCCTCTAGGTTCCAGGGGATAGCGATTTGAGGGACCTGGAAGCATTGGCTATTTTATAGCCAGCCCAAAAACTGTTAAAAAAACTAGTTCCCACGGAGGGAACAGGGACATCTGCTATAATTGCTGCACAAATTCCCAACCAAAGTCAATCCCATTTCCTGCTGAAAAGGCTTCTGCAGAAAATGTTCTTTTCTCCATGAAATGTCATTCTTTCTTCAGCTTTCTGGGTCTAAACTTTAGTCCAAATGGTAGCTTCATGCGGCTTGAAGTTTAACAAACATCCTGCCACGCATCTCCCTTGAATGAACACAAGACTTGTCCCCGAAGAATGGATGAATGATTCATTCGCACTGTTGTGTGGCATTGGATTTTATTCGAACATACCGAATGGATAAGTCATCTGGGTTAATATATCTTTTATTTCAGACTCTGATTGGTCTCTCTTTCGGCTCGTCTCGTGTTTTAATGCTCTCTTCATTCTTGTGGGGCTCTGTGGTTGTGCGGTTCTGCAACGAGTACTCTTACGATATGTGTGGATGCAACACGAGAGCATTACGATATATAGGGAGCCCGCTCCGTTTGTTGTCGCTCTCTGATATTTGAAACTTTCGCAATGTTTTTATGATTGTCGGTTTGGTTGTTTTTCGGTTTGGTTTCTGATTCTGATTCTGGTTCTGGTTCTCGTTCTCGTTCTGTGTTTCTATTTCTGTTGAAAGTGCGTCAATGGATGCTGTGCACAGCTTGCACTTGAAGCCGCGTGTAAGTTGTGTGCTCTTTTTTTATGATTATGCAAACAACAAAACTCATGCTTGCCACCGAAATGCGGCAAGGCGGGTGGAGGGGGGAGGTGGGAGGGTAATGTAATTACATTTCGGAGTCGACTCTCCATCGCATATTTTGCCCATTTTGTAATTTGGTATTCAAAGTTATATTTATGGCGCTTTTTCCATCTATGTATGTACATATCTCTCGTTGTATGTTTTCTGTGTGTTTCTGTGTGTTTCTGTGCTTTCTGCGGTCGCATTGAATTGCTTGATTAAATTTTGGCCAAAAGACACTTGGACTTGGCGCAGCCAGCTCTGCAGCACCTCTGAAAGTCCATGCCACACCACCCACAGGTGGGTCGAGTCAATTAGCAACTCCATCGTCGCCGCGACGGGGCTGGCTCTTGTGTTAAATGGCTGCAGATTTCAATGCTCCGACAACGAAAGTGCCAAATGCTGGCCACATGGCGGAGTGCGAGTGCCTCGTATGCAAATTGAATTTGCCAGCCAACGCTTTTCGCTTTTCGCTTTTCCTTTTTCCTCTCTTCGTTTTTCAGTTTAGTTTAGTTTTCCTTTCGCCTGTTTTTCTCGACCCAACGCCACAAAGGGGCGAAAATTAAGCCAAAAACAAGAAGGGAAAACAAAAGGAGTCGTTGCAGCACACAAAATATAGAATAAAAATGCACTCGAAAGTGGGACAAATAGACCGCAAGGATACCATGGAATTGTAAGAAAAAATGGTAGTAGAAATGGCAGGAAGGAAAGGCAAAAACCCAAAAGTGGGATCAGATACAGATGCTGATGTAGCTATGGGAATCAAGAATGAAGACTCAAAATGGCTAAGCAGTGTAAAGCAGTGACGTTGCTACGCTGCACAAATTTCTCATAAGCGAATGACACGAGCACAAGGAATATTCGCCAGGAAAGATTCCGATAATTTTACATTGTTTATCGAACAGGTGTCTCAAAATAACTGAGATTTGGGATTTGTTTGGGTTTTCATGATAAATAAATCTATAAATATGTCGTCAATGTTAACGATTTTTTACGAAAACCTATTGGTTTTCCCAGTCCCACGGTAATATTGGCTGCTTTCCTGTTTACTGAACGACAAATCTAGCCCCCGTCGAGCACACCCTTGCTGCTTTGTTTTGGCGCGGATGATGATGAAATCATAAAAAATCATAAAAGCAAACAATGGGCACCACCACCCATGAGGCTGTGCATGTCTGATGAGTGCTTTCCATGTGAGTGTTTCTTTGTGTGAGTGGGTAAAAAAGTGAAAATCTGTGGCCGCGACTTCCGTTGACGCTGCTGCTGTTTCCTTCTAGACAAATGTGTGTGGGTGTGAGATTACTGCTTTACGAGTGAATGAATCAAGCCATAAGCAGTGCAAAGCAAAGCAGTGCAGTGCTGGGGTGGGAGGGGATAGGGCGGCTTAAGCCCTTCACGCAGACGTGGAGAACGAAAATCAGTAAAAGGCCCAGCAGCATGCTGCAAGCAACATTACATCGAAAGCCCGGCAACACTCTACGAAGCAGCACGAACCTTTGGCAACATGTGGCCTCAGACTGGGCCAAGAGCTCACCTGGTTGGCTGTGGTCCCTCGTGCGCTTCGTCCGAGGGCTTCGTGAGTCGTTCGTTCGGCTATATTGCCCTCGTCGTCATCGTCGTCGCATCGTCGTCGCATCGTCGTCGCATCGTCGTCGCTTCGTCGGCGTCGCGTTGGCGCCTGCTCAACGCTGCTCAAGCGTTTTGGGGCCGCGCGCTGCAGCGCTGCGGAGCTTGCGCCTGCTGGGGCTCGTCGCCGCAGCGTCAGTTCAACGTGAAGCGTTTGCGTGTGCGTTACGTTGGCGCGTGTTTCTGCTTCAGGCTGCCACCAGCTATCGGCATCCACACATACACACAGTCCACTGTCCACAGTCCTGTGACTGCAGTTTTTCAAATTTCCAATTCGATTTTTCGTAAGCAAAAACATACCGCAATAAAGTGCCGCGTACGCCTGTACTTTTTTTGTTTTTAATCTGTTTTTTTTAATTGTGTACAAAATTAAACTACAACTAAAAAACAGAAAATATACAACAAACAAATATATCTGTTCAGCTTTTGGAGTGCTGTTCTATGTGACTGGATCATTGCAAGCCCCGAAAGGATCCTGAAATCTTACATATTGTGCAATTTTTGAGAGACAAATTATTTGCCATTGGCGCTCGTTTTTTGGAGCTAAAGTTTTTTTATGGCTTTTCCGCTCAGATTAGCTATCCGTTGTGGGGAGAGTGTGCTCTTCTTCCTACAATCTCTGGGGAGAGATTTGCTTATCTTTCTTTTGCATATGCAGACTCTGCTGGAATTCCAGAGCAGGTGATGTTTGTTTTTTGAAAGCGATTTCGTGAATTCCCCCGGAAAACGATTCATGGCAATTCCAGAGAGCAAGAAGCTTAGATTCCTTTTCTCAAAACTGATTGAAAATTTAAAGGTTTGAATAAGGCATTCGTTTGGTTACAGAAAGTGGTCCTCCTAGCCGGATGCTTAGTCCAATTTTTTCTGATTTTTGTTAGTCAGTTTACAACAATGTAATGTTTATTACAACATTTTTGTACAATAAATACTCAATTCTTACATCAGTTTCCATCAACACCTACCAATTCCTTAATAAGTTTAAAAGTATTAAATATTTCCCCGAATTCCAATGAGAAAAAAACAAAGCTTCTTTTCTCATTTCAATAAAAATGGTTTAGAAACACAAAAATGTTAAATTTGTATCAGTTTAAACAAATAAACCTGTACCATATTTCAGCATACATATGTTTATGATCCAATTTTCTCTTGAAATTATTAAAGATTTGTCTCTAAGGGAAATTTGCGTTAGTTTTCTGAACGTCTAGCGCTGTCTTCAAACTTTTTCAAACTCTGTACCGCTTCTCGTGTTTCAAAAGACTGTGAGTTTCAGTTTCTTTTCTTTGAAATCATTTGTAGGCCAAAACGCTGATTCCGCTAAAAACTTGTAACCGATCTCATGCAGCAGCTTCATCCTAAGCAGACAAATCCGAGTGAATCTTCGGAAAATTCCGTAATTGCGTTCTCATCCCAGAAATGTGCTTATACTCTGAAAAAACGATATTTGAAATATGTAACTAAAGCCGAGAAAATATTGAATTTTTTGACCACAACAAATACGACGATATTCTGCGATATTTCGTAGAACTCCATAGACATGGGACAATAGAAAAACGATGCATGTTCCTCTAAAGCGGAGAGTGTAATCATTCCCTGATGAAAGGGCATCCAATTATTTGCCACTCGATTATTCGTTTTCCCACACCGATTAATGCTGGCTTACTTCTAGCCACATTTTGTGGTTCTTACGGCGCTTGTTCTTGCTGCGGTTGTTCTTGCTACTCGATGGTTCGATGTGGTGGCTGTTGGTTTTGTTGAGTCTCTTGCCTGTTGCCAGGCCATAAATCTCCATCCAAGAAGTCGATTTGGCTTTGGATCGGGTCAGATCGGTTGGGCTTTCTGTATACGTAAATATACATATGTTAGTAAGTGAGGGCTGCAGAGGAAACGTAAAGAGAGATTAAGCAAATAAATCTCGATCGCTCACGCAAGACAAACAAGCAGGGGCACAGATAGGGGAAACAGGGAAGCAGGGCACAGAGAAATGCTAAATATTCCTGACACTGATTGCACCTCTGATGTGTCGCCTCTCTCCCCATCTGCAGCTCCATCTCCATAGGTTGAATGTGCCCC
Organism: Drosophila miranda; assembly: GCF_003369915.1. Taxonomy (NCBI): domain Eukaryota; kingdom Metazoa; phylum Arthropoda; class Insecta; order Diptera; family Drosophilidae; genus Drosophila; species Drosophila miranda. The sequence continues at coordinate 30,031,299 of NC_046674.1, forward strand.
CCAAAATAGCCAACGGGGGAGTGGTTGGCCGTAAGGTGACTAGACCCTGTGTCTAAGTGATCGCTGACAAATTTTCCTGCCCTCTGCACGACAAAAATATCCATCCAAATATGGACGAATACGAATAAGAGACTATTTTCGTTGCCATCGCAAAGAACAAACAAAATGTGTGCTCTGCTGCTCTGAATTTTGTGGCCTGTGCATGGAATGCTTCTTCAGTGTTTTCGGGCTCTTGGATTCCTCAGAGCTTCTGTTCTATTGGATCTTTCGGCTCTTCATACAGCTGTCGAATGCAATTTGCTTGGGTCTGCAGAATGGTGTTCATTGAAATGTTTTCAGGATCGCTTCGTATCGCGGGAATCGTCTTGCGCATTGGTGGGAAACGTGCGCGACTTTAATGTCGACGTTTGCGCTTTTTCCGACAGTATTTGAATTTCGCTTGGGAGCGAAGTTGAATTCTGGTAACATAATGTTTCATGGCGAAGGTAAACCAATGATTTCAAGGTTAAGAAAAGATGGAAAGATCGAATAGAAAGAAAGGAAACTACAGATTCGTTTGCAGTCTTTCATGGGCTGCTGCTGTGTTGGAAGCAGTTGTTTTTTCAAGCAGTACAGAAGAGTCTGCTCATTTCCCGCTAGAGGTTTTTGATGCGCTGCTTTGAAGGTGGGAACTTGCGATATTCTCGTACACTGTACTCTTTGAACAGCAAATTAATGCAGCTGAAACTATTTGCCTACAGTTGGGGAAGCACTGAACATGTATATGAGTCTAATCTGAGTTTTCAAGCATACAGTTCTAAGCGGAGGAACAGAATACGGGAGAAACAAGCAGTTCGATAGGTGTTCTTATTAAAGCTGCTAAGACTTTTAGGCTTACGGTTACCAAAGCACTGGTAGGTGCTAGAGAGGTACTTTTAAAAGCACTGAATATAAGCAGATTCAACCGACTCCCAAGTGAAACTGCAGTCTGTCATGAACTTAAGTGAGAAGGAAGGACTCAAGCAGCTCGAAGTGCAGTTTGAGAGACAAGCCAGCAGACTGCTTGCAGTTTTTCATGATTTGTACTGTTTAAGATGGAAGAAAAAAGTCTCCATTGAGGAGCTTAGCAGGCATTTCTTTTCCATTTCCCGCACTTCTTTAGGAAAGAAGCCTATTTAGCACTTCAGAGTCTAAAAGAAAAATTGGAATCCTTCATTTGCTTTTGCAGCCCCTTTATTTCATGCCCCAAAAGTCGAATATGTTATGAGGCAGTGCCTTGCAGAGTCAAAGGAGTTGTTGCAACCGCTGCCGCTGCTGTTGGAGTTTCCCGGCAGCTGCTGCTGCGTTTTGAAATATGCATCATTAATTTTAATGACTGTTAATATGGTTTAGCAGGATACAGTGGACTTAATAGCAATTTATGTTCCTAATGACTCTGGGCAGGCGGCGACTGCGCCAAAAACTCATCATTAGACAACATGCGAAACCGGCCATGACGAGAACCTCATCGTCCTTCTGCTACTCCTGTCCCACTGTCATGTGGGTGGAAGTGGAGGTTTTTGAATGGAGATCGGTGAATAGCCGTGAAAGAAGCATCTCTTCTTCGCATCTCATTAGTGGAGGAATGAGATGCTCCTACTGCTTCGGTCTAGGCTTCGACCATTGTGCAGGCCTCTGCCACCTTCGTGCAACACTAAAAGCGGCGCTGGAATTCCCCCAATTATTATGCGTAACATGTTGGGTAACCCGAAACTTGGCCGGGTCTCAGTGACGCTCTGTCGACTGGCGCACTGTTGTACTGCCACACGGTTGCTTGAGGCAACCACCACTTACCGTTGTGGACAGCTAAAAGCATTCCTTTAATGTTTAGTTAATTGAAACATAGTCGTGCAACAGCAATAGCAGCAGCAGCAGCAGCAGCAGCAACAGCAAAACTACTTTTTGTTGTGCCTTTATATAAAATATGGAAAAATGCAGGCATCTTGCCAGAAAAGCCACATAAACAACAAAGCTCTTAGGCGCGTATCTCACAGATACCGATAAAGGAAGCACACCACCCGAACACCCCTTGCCCGACTTTTGGGTAAGACAACGAGGATACCTATACCCCCGTTTCACATCTTTCGCAGTTGCGGATGCCACATAGCAGAGGAATACCCAACAATTTGAGGCACATCTATCGTCACTCAGTATCCCCGGGTCACATACACCCTTGTGTGTTTTCTGGCCCAGGGTAGCAGCCAAAACCTTTCACATTCAACAATCGAGAGTCCGACAGTCGACACTCGACTTTGCACTCGACTCGCGCATATGTCCAGCGTTTGGTCTGCTGCTGCTACTGCTGCTGTTTCTGTGTCCCTTGTTGCACGTGTGTGTGCGCCACACCCAGAGAGTGTCTAAATGCATGGGAGAGAGAGAAAGAGAGAGAGAGACAGAGGGGGAGGAGGGAGAATGCAAAAAAGTATCTCAAGTTCAAGTTCATTAGGTCTCACGGCATGTCGCACAACAACAAAAAAAGTGTTGAATAAATAAATGCCAGCCGCAATTTGTTGTAATTTATGCGCGAAACACTTTTCATTCTTCGCTTTTTTTCTGGCAAAATTTTTGAAGCAGCGGGGGGGCGGGGCAGCAAATAGGGGCACCGGGATCCCTCACCAGGAAGCAAATTGCAACCATTAATTGGTCACGTTTTAACTGTGGCAGCGGCAGAAAGGCAGTGGCAGTGGCAGCGGCAGTGGCAATGGCAGCATTAGTAATCCACGATCCAGTGATTCAGTGGCAGATTGCTAATCAAAATCATAGTCGATCATGTGGCATGGGAATATGTTTGATTAATGCCACAATGCTTGCGTCATCGATTCAGATTTCGTTTCGATTCTGTTTCAAGGGCACTTGACTCGTGTTCGAGGGGCGTGTGCCACTTGAGCATTGGATTTGGAATCGGAATCGGTTATGAGTTCTTAGCATTCCATATGTTTTGTGCTCTATGGACGGAGTGGATGGATTCTGCCACTGCAAAGATCTCTCAGTAGATTCCAGAATCAGTTACTTGATTTGCAAAAATTTGTCGTTCGATACAAATGAACCTATTCTTCTGGTGCATTCATCTATGCATCACATTATTTATCGCTCCACTGAGAAGAATTCGATTGCTATTATATTCATGAAGCTATCATTGGATGGATCCACTAAATATCTATCGAGCTGTTATCGGTCCGAATACCAATTTCTCTACCTTACTCTCAGTCTCTGCTTATTTATTTACAAGTGCCATTTATTTTCAATCCGCTTTCAGGCTTCAATAAAATAAATAAAATGCCATCAAATTCAAAATCAAAAAATAGCTTAGCAATCTTTCAGATTGATATCTCCCTATCGACTTCCCCAAAGTTCCTCTCAAAGTATCTTCGTACTCCCCAGAGACAGTTCTAATGATAGATCCGCAGATAAACTTCTTTCAATCTCAGCCATATTTTTTTAACAAAAAAAAAACCATCTACGGTGCCATCTTCTTTCTTTTCTTTGGGAATCATATTTATAATGTTCGCATTGCAGTCGCCCCCGACCACAGCAAAAATTAAGGGATTTTTCCCATTCTATATGGAAATATATTTTTAAGAATTTTCTTTAGCCCAACAATTGAATGCTGATGAAGGCCTCCGCAGCGGGGGGCAGCCGGGGCAGCCAGGGGCAGGCACCCACTTGATGAGGCAGGAATGTGAACTTGAAGGTTACAGCAAATGGGTTGGGGGCTGAAGGTTGTGTTGTGTTGCGTTTATTTAAAATTAAGCCAACACTTAATGTGGCACAAACACAGAGAGAGAGTGAGTTGCTCTTTCCTGGTGCTCGTCCTTCTCCTTCTCGTTCTCGTTCTCCTGCTCCTGCTCCTGCTGCTCCATAGATAAAAACGGAAGTGTCCAATGCTATGGTCCGGACGGGATGGCTGCTGCCTGCCACTAAAATGGTTGTTGTGGGGGCATGAGCATGAGAGGCCCTCTTCATTGCTTTCATTTGTAGCGGAAATGTGTGTTAAAGTATCCTTCTCCTTTATTGTCGCTCTTGTCGCCTCCTGTTTGCGGAAGTGTCGCCTCTGTCCGGGGGAGACGGGGGTGAGAGGTCGTGTCGCCTGCTGTGATTTTTATGCGCCCCACAACAGAAAAGGAACAGAAAAGGAACAGAAAAGGAACAGAAGAGGAACAGAACAGAACAGAACAGAACAGAACAATTCTCCAAGCACTCCAAAAGCTGCTGATGTTTGTTTTTTCAGTGGTATCCTCTGAAAGAAACAGCTCTATCCTTTTACTCGTAGCTTGAGACCGGCTTACGCATCCGCAGCACCCGCATCGATATCCGCACCCACACATCCGCAATGGGTAGGCGGCTGTGGGCAGCAGCCCTGTGGCTGCTGTGCTCCCTCCTGGCCCTCGAGCGGCCCGAGAGCACTCAGGCACGTGGCACATGGATCGGCTTTGGTAAGTTCTTGTTCCTTCTCCACTCCTCCCACCGTGGGGGAGCCACCAATTATATATAGATAGTCGTAACTGAACGATCGATTAAATCGAATCAATCGAGTCCCCCCAATGGGAGAGATGCGTGTGGATGCGTGATGGCCACTCGATGGCAATTCATTTCAATCGTACGAATGGCATTCGCCATTCATCCCATTTTAATTGCTCCACAAGTGACAACAATTGCCACATGGGGAAGGAATGCAGCTGCAACAGATGACGATGGCGATGATGATGATGATGATGATGCAGAGATTGGAAGTGCAAGTGCCTCGACTCGACTCGACTTGTCTCTTCTCGTCTCTTCTCGACTCGACTCTCGAGTTGAGTCTTGCGCAAATCTAGGCTAATTGTTTGTCGCTGTTGTAATAATGATGCCAGCCACCAATTAATTTGCACAAACATCTTAATTTAAAAACAGCGTGAAGAGCCGCACTCTACAGACTTGCAACACCATAGACACACACACACACACACACACTCGCGGATAAGCTGCCACAATCTAAGAATAGAATGTGCCATCATTTTGATAAGAAAGCGACAAATAATGCTATACTGCCTCAACAGCACTCGATCCTCTGTAGGAGAGAGTTCCTACATATGTACATATGTATTGAGGAGAGTCCGAGCAGAGCAGTCTGTAGAACAGACAAATGGTGCCGCGAAGTAGTTCCTCCATTTTAGAGATTGTTAAAAGATCCACAAACAAAAGGTATCTGAAGTAACTAAATGCGCTTTTCGTTCTGTTTGGACTGGAATGAATTATAATTCTTAAAACTATGTCCTTTCCACAACCTTAGAGATAAGTGGAAGAGATATTTAGAAGAGTTATACACAAAAAATCATTTCAATCGCATAGTTATTTCATCTTAAACGAAGAAGGAATGTACAAACGAAAATCCTCCCATTTTAAAGATGTATATATTGCTCTGTCATTCCATAAAAAAGTATTTGAAACGCCGACTAGATCCTGTTCTGATCAAAAAAGTTGCACAAAAAAGGAACACCTATGAAGGTCCTAAGTAGTGCGTGATTCTTTATGAATTGAATGACATCCAAAGATATCTGTAACTTCATCAAATACTGAAAATACCATCTCGAAACGGGCCTAAGGTGCTTCCCGGAATCAAAGTCTTGCTTCCGCCATGCTGTGCTTTGCCATCGTGCTAACTGTTTTTTCTAGGCCTTTGGTCACGGTCAGTGGGAGAAAGATCAGAGAGAGACATCGGATACACCAGGAATAGAAACAGCGAAAAGCCAAACAATAGAGGGGAACCGCCACCGACTGGGAGGAGATGAATGTGCATCTCTGAAGAGAAATTAAAAACTGTTAGCTGTCGGGGCTGAAGTCAAGGGGAGGGTACTTACAATAATGTCATCCTTGACTTCATTAAACGTAACTTGATCTCAATTGAAGAAGCTGCAGCCTCAGCAGGCAGCAAGCAAACAAACAGAGCCACGAGATATGTAGATAGATACGCGTGCTTGTAGAAAAACAAACCATGAGTATTTTCTGCACTATCGTATAAGAAATAGCTCTAAGTCATCATCATTCATCATCACTCCCCTTAGATCTCGTTCAACACACATGCCACACACACACACACCATTCAGTGATGACAATAACTCTCTGAGTTTGATAGATAGTTGACAAGATTTGATAACTGATAACTTTCGATAACTGATTTTTAGCCTGATTTGACAGTCGTCAATCGAAGGATTCTTCATTTGTCATAATTTATTTTGAATTTTTATAGATTTATAACTAATCTGACCAGTGCAGCTGTGACAACTATCGATAAGATTCGATAGCAAATGCACTACGAAAGCATTCCTTGATTTTCCTTAATAGCGTGTAGAATTCCATCACGAGTCTCGCATTTCAATTGCTTGGGAATATATTGAACTTATTCGAATTTTCGATTACTGTCGATAACTATCGATAGGTTTAAAGTAGCGCTAATCAAAAGCAAAGACAATCCTTAGGCTTAGCGTAATGTGGAACTCATTGGAATGCACTTCTACTCCATTATAGGGTGTCCAATTGTCGTTGTGCTTGCACTGGGAACTTTTCAATCCGGGATTACTTATTTGGCTTTTGACTTTGGCTGTTTGTTGCTCAGAATTGCTGCTAGAGAAGAATGAATTGAGAAATGTTTATTTTTAGTACAATGTGCCACACACAGAAACCACACACAGAACACACACACACACGCACACACACACAGCATGCGCCTTGCTTCTTGCCCCCTTGCCTCTTGTGGAAGCAAGTTTTCTGGTTGCCTGCTCTAAGCGCTTCCTGAAAGCCAAAGCCAAAGCCAAACGCCAAGTGAAATGTAATGAAATGAAATGAGATCTGCTGAGACTCTTGAATAAATAAATGCTAAAGGCAACAGTTGTTGCAAAGAGAGCGAGTGAGGGGTGGAGAGTGCCAAAGGGGCAGAGTGTGTGGCAAGTTGCATGCTCATGCGCTGATGTAAGCGCTTGGCTTCGAGAACAATTAAAAAAAAAGCTTTCAAAGGCAATGCATCTGTGCCTTGAAGTGCATTTTCTATTTACAGTTGGGCAAGCACTGTGTGGCACTCACACACACACATGGCTCTCCAACTGCAAGCAGGTAGCAGGCAGCCAGCAGCCGCTCTCCTTTCAACGCTCTTTTCAGCTCTTTTTTCAGGGTTAACTCTAGACATTACACTTGTCGTTTGCTTGTTTACCGTTTGGATTGTTTGCCTTTGCCTGGCGTTTGCCCGTTCGCAGATTAAAGTTTTTCTGGCCGAGATTCTTTTGGCATACCGTGTAGCACCGCGTCTGAGAGGAAGGGTATGACTTATACTGCAGGCACGAGGGTATCAAACCGATCTGTTGTATCCCCAAGCCTGCAATATGCATCACATTCTGTTTTGAAATCTAGGAAAATGACCTAGGAAGTGTTACTATAGCAATTGGTCCTTAGCTGCACATAGATAGGAGTGTTGTCGAGTGCTCCGCTTGCACTCGTTTGACTCGCGCCTAGTCCTATCCATCTGATATAATTCATTCAAATGCGTACTCACTACAGCCAAAATGAGTAAACGGCTTTGATTTCTTTCTAATGCTTTCCCATTGCCCTAAAACGGTGGTTATTAGTGGGTAATCCTTAGTCGCATTGCCAAGGGTCTCTGCCCCACTCATTTGTTCTGGCTGTTCTGGCATTGTGCTGTTGTGTTGGGTGGTGTCTACACACATGTGTCGGCGTGTGCAGTGCACGGAGTATCTGGGAGAACCCTTCACTGGCCGACGGGCGAATAGATTCTGCCTTGTAGTAGTATGACTTGTATGTAATTTGATGCTTATGCCATTAACAAAAATGTCAAAACGTCTAAATGCCAGGGGGCACTCCGCATGCCCCGTTCTAGCATACACTCTCCCATCCCTTTACGACAACTCTCTGTTGCTGCCACCGCTCTTTGCGGGGCACGTAATTTGCTTGTTGCTTGAGAGCGGGCGGCGCGTGCGAAATGTCAAGAAAACTGCGTTCGGAAAACTTTTCGCATGTTGTTATTTTTTCTTTCTTTTTTCGCAATGAGATTTGATATTTATGGAGAGTGAAAACTGGAAAAAACTCCCCAGACGGAATAGGAATCGGAATCAGGAATAGGAATCAGCATCAGAGTCAGGACTCAGGGAAAGGAATAAGGATCACAAGGAAGTGGAAGTGGAAGTGGAAGTGGAAATGGGAAATGTGTGCGAAACATTGTCGCTGACAATGGGCACCCCAGAAAGAGAGGAGAGAAATTTCGTGTTTAGCTGATTAAATACGTGACTTAATTCTTTGGCTGACAGCAACAGTCTGCGCTGCCCCCGGCAGTGCTGCTATGAGTAGCTTAAAGATACACTTTGCATCAACCAGACCTCAGATACATGCAAATTTATGCAGCTTGCAAGTGCAATTTGAATTATTATTTGATTGGGCCCCTCGACTGCTATGATCTCTCGTATCTGTGTTCTGTTCTGTTCGATTGACAGGCTGACAAACACTTGGCCTTCGATCGAAGAAGTATCTGCTGGATACGCTGATTCCCAATGCATGCTGTTAATTGCAACAGTATCTGTAGCTGTAGCTGCACGACGTGCCCTGGCGCAATATGTATCTTATTTATTAATTTGTGCCTCAGTTTCCATCGCCTAGCTCTTGTCATTCTATATCTATCTATTTTTACTTATTTGCCGCTCTATGCAAATGCCAGACCAGACGCTGACAGACCTGCATGACAACGACAGCAACAGAAACAGCGACAGAAACAGCGACAACAGACAACCGACAACCGACATCCAGCAACGAGCAGACCAGCGACAACCGACACAGCCGACAAAACCGACTTTGAACAGCAAAAGTGAATTTACGAGCACAATGCAGATGCAGCCAACAGCAACAGCAACAGCAACAGCTTCAGATACAGTTCCAGAAACGGCCATAGATACAGTCATAGATACCGCATAATGTATCTAGCAGATACGAGCGGCCTGCTATCCAACTATTCATCCATCCATCGCGTCCATCGAAAAGGGAAACTGCGGCGGCATTTGAATTGCGAAAAAGGAAATCAATTTGCAAAAAGAAAAACAAAAGAAAAGCTTATGCGAAGAAAGAAGAAAGAAGGGTGAAGAGTGAAGATTGAAGGGGGACGGTAGTGGTAGAGAGTGGAGGAGTGGAAAAGGTATGGGGAATCGAATATGGTCATACAGGGAATTTATAGAGCGATAGGCGGAGAAAAATAAACACATTTAAATTTACAAATGGAGAGAAGGAGAGAGAATGGTTGAAACCAGGAAGCAGATCAAAAGATACCGTAAAACTAAGAGATATAGCAACGATAAAAGTACCTTGAATGATAGCTCTAAAAATAAAAATATATAGATAATAAAACAGCAATGATGTGCAAGCGGAGAAAAACACACAAATAATAAGCAAAGGATCAAAAAGCAGAAGAGAAAGTTACCTTTAATCTGTACCTTTTCAATAAACCGCCGAAAGATATGGCAGAAAAAAGTTATAAGAGCTCAAGATAGAAGATAAGCAGAATGATAAAAGATACAAAGATAAATGAACAGACAAAAGATATGCAGAGAAAGCTATATAGATCGAAAGAACAAGACAGAACGGGGATATCAACTGATAGATAGATCCATAGATACATTGTGTACAAAAACAAAGATACATACCTTAAGAGATAAAGGTAAAAATGCAATGGTGGCTTGGAAAATGGCATTGATTGGAGCGAAAATCATAATCATAAATAATAGTCTAAACAAAATTTGCACTCCTTTCCCCCCACTCTCCATTCTTACACTCTTACACTCTTACACTCTTACACTCACACTCCACCCACTCCCCACTCACACATCATTCACACTCGACTCCATCCTCGAATTATTCATTCACACACACACGAGGAATGCCTTCCATTTGCATTCAATTTCAAGATTTCTTGGCTGTCATCGCACCTGCTTAATGGGAGTAATTTCCCCCGACCAAATTACAGGGTATTAGTCGTGTCGACAATGCGCTCAAATTGCGGGCTGCACCCAACAGTCGACGGCGACGGCGACGGCGACGGCGACAGCGACGACGACGACGACGACGACGACATTACTGGGTTACTGGGGGGGGCAGGCAGCGTCAGCCAGCAGCACAAGCTCTATATTTATGTATGCACTCGCTTAGAGTCTTATAATTTTTGTATGAAATTTTATCAGCAATGCAAAAATCTGTAAAAGCCCACCCCGGTCCACCCGCCAGTGCCCCGTCTATGGTGGGGGTTCGTTATCTAAATGACGGAAAGAATTTTAATCGAGCATCCAAAACGATAAACGATGGCGTCGGCAAGCACCAGAAAAAAGATCAGTAAAAGGAGAAGTAGAAGGAGAAGGAGAAGGAGGGACTGTGTCCCGAGATACATACATATGTACATACTATGTATAAATGTATGTCTGAACAATTTGTAATTGCTATTACAGGCAGCTTGACATCATCGCCTGACAGCTGATGCCGTGATAATGATTATGATGATGATGATGATGATGATGATGCAGCTGCTGCCCGATGATGTCAATGCAAATACCAGAAGTCGAGCGCTAAGGAAAGATTGTGGAAAAGTGAGAGAGAGTGGGATAAAGATAAACATAGAGACAGAGATAGGGATACGGATAGGGATACAGATAGAGACAGCTACAGAGAGGGACAGAAGCATCAAAACCATACAAATTGTATGGTTGAATGTGCAATTCATTCAACAGCAAAAATGTCGAGCCATTCGAAAGAAGTGAACAGAAAACGGATCCTATCTCAGAAAATCGCCTGTTTTGGTGGTTTTGGCTTATCGGAAGCTCAATAAAAGCTGATAATCAAATCGAATCGAAAGTGCATTCCAATGGAATGAAACGAAAGCAAAATTTGAATACGACCCCACAGCAGCACATTTTTCATTTTTCATGCATCAATGCAATCATGCATTCAGAATTCTTGTTCTTACGCGATCGGAATGAATCATGTGTACGAGGAAGGGACTCAATTGCAAAATCGATTATATTTAAAACAAGCGATAGAACAATGCGAGTGGAGTCAGTCGCTGGTGGATGCCCCTTGATTCGCTCATTCATCAATTGATTGCTTTGTGCCTCATATGAATCATACAATGATATCTACGAGTAAGTATTAATTGATGTACGAGTATGCTTGGCCAGGGCTCAATTATTCAGAGGGCTCTACACTTCCAATGAGCACCTAATGTGCATACATATGTATGTCAAATGATCACTGAACGTAACTGATCAGTTAACGTATCCATCCTTAAAGCCCTTAAAGTTAAGAGCTCTCGAGGGATAATAAGGAATGTATGAAAGTATGATTCGCTATGTTCCCTACTCTTTTGCCATTGCGTTCTTCCCTACTGGTACTCGAGTTTAACTCTAATAGATTTTGTATGAATCGCCATTCGTTTAGGGCTACTTTATAGCTGGGCACAAATCTCCCCATCCCACCCTATCCCATCTCTCCCTCTTCATCGCTCCCTGGCTGCCTGGCTCTCTGGCACTCCCACTCCCCTCTCAGCTTTCCATTTCCATCGACATATGTATGTATAACTAAATATTTTCATTTGTTGGCCTCTATGGTCCATCCATCGATCAGCTGTGTTCTGATTCATGAATCATTTTGGAAAACGTTGCTCCGTTTGCATACGCACTCGTATGTATGTATATGTTGTGCCATGTTTTTGGCATTTGGCAATGAACTTCATCCACAGAGAGGGGTGTACATTCAAGAGGGTCGTGCAGAGAGAAGGCAGAGAGTGTCTGAAGGGGGCGGGCTGTGGGCAAAGGATGAAGCGTGTCCTGCCTCAATCATAGAAATTGTTCTGCGGTTTGCCTCCACACAAATATTTGGTCACACACAAATTGCTATTATGGTTATGTGGTACCCACCCACTTACCCCTATTCTCCTCTCTCCTCTTTCCCACTCCAACTCCCCTCCTCACTCTATCTCTCTCTGTCTGTCTGGCTGTCTGGCTGTCTGTCTCTTTCTGCCTGGCATTGCGTGCTCTGTTCGCGATGATTAATGACAATTTTTGGATTGAACCGTGTCTCTCCCGCCTCCTCTCCATACCCTTTCTCTTTCCCCTCGAAATATCCCTACTTATGGCTACTCCTTTCTCTATCGCATGTGTGTTTGTGTGCGTGTGCATTCCTGCATGTGTATCTGTGTGTTTTTGACGTCTCGCTGGCCGATAACATTTAATTGCTCAGCGATATATCATAAGATAGCGACCGTCGGACGACCACGACTCGACTGCTGAAATGGCAGCCACTTCAAGACTTGAAAGTTAAATATATAAATTGTATTAAATATTTGCGAGTACAGAGGCATTTTATGCATTTTCATTCGGCCATTCAGTCCCAACATCAACATCAACATCCCCCCCCACAGCCACTGCTCCCAATCCAATGGCACTCCCACTTTCCACATCCCACATCCCACTGCCACTGCCACTCCAAATGCAGTCAAAGTCAACAACTCATAAACCAACAGGAATCACGCATACGACATGTTGTATATGTAGAAATGCTGCGGAGAGAAAAGAATAATACACTGACAAAAAAGAATAGTATGCCTGTTAATGATGGAACAAAGTGTTGAATAATAAGAATGAATAAGCACAGAATGAATAAAGAACAAAACTGATTTATAAAAATATGAAAGAAACCAGCAGAAATCCTACGAAATGAGTTCGAATAAATGGGTGTTCAATGCGAAATGAATCATTTTGTAAAGCTAAACTTATCCGAGTCACTCGAACTCTCAACAAATGCTCATTATCTTCAGGTTCATTCGCTTCTCATTCGCTAATTAATACAAATATGAAAGAAACCAGCGGAAATCCTACGAAAGGAGCTCGAATAAATGATAAATGGGTGGAAAATGAATCATTTTGTAAAGCTAAACTTATCCGAGTCACTCGAACTCTCAACAAATGCTCATTATCTTCAGGTTCATGCGCTTCTCTTCGTTTAAACGTTGCTTTTTTGGGCCCAGAAATTCCCTCAAATGCATTCGTGTTCATGTCTTCATATCCATTCATTTGCAGATCTCAGATAATGATATTATCTTCTGATATTCAGGATTTTTTGCATGTAAGGATCATATGTATGTACGTCGATATCTCTCCCTAACTTTGTGGCTGTTAAGAACCGCCGCTGTTCATACAAATGTATGGCCAATTTTCCGGCCAAGCCTCATTAATTGTTCCCTTCTGCTGTTGGTTGCTGCGGAGGTTTCGTTCCCTCTCTTTGCGGCATGCAACACCGCCAAAGTATTTAAGAAACTTGCTACAGAGCACGGGGCAACAAAATGGAGTAGAACTTGCGATTCGTTTTTGGATCTAGGCTTTGCCTTTGCCTCTGCCTCCGCAATTTGGTTTTCGTCGGTGGCTTTGCTTTTCGGTTTTCAGTTTCCGTTTGCTGGTTTCCCTGTGACTTTTCCCTGGTCCCCAGGTCCTGTGTCCTCAGTCAGTCCTCTGGTGCCTGGCACGCGCTGACACTTTTACTTTGTCCAAAAGACGACTCGGGAGGACAAGGAGGAGGAGCCACTACCACGGGAGGCGGCAACGGCAGCCAGACTGGAAGACCGACAACCGGTAACCGACAACCGACAACCGACAACCTACAACCTACAACCTACAACCACCAACCGCCAACAACCTGCCAAAGGAATGAGCAAAGAGAGAGACGAAACAACTTAGTCCTGTTGGAGTTTTGTGCTCCGTTCGCTTGGGTTCATAAGAAGCGGGCTTGAACTGCCATATGGCATAAATTCCTTGGGTATAGATTGGGGATTCAAACAAGTGGGCAGCAAACATTTGACTGCATTGCATTTATAAATCTGTGATCTGTGATCTTCATTGAATATGGATTCCAACGGTATTGGATTCTCTCTGGAGATAGCAAAGCCAGGAGATACATATCTTTCCTGCTTTGGATTCTATTTCGAGCACTCGAACATTCGATTAGGATTTCCAGCTGTTCCTGGCTCCGACTTTGATCGCAAGCCTGTGAGAACCCTAAAATGAATAGATTTTTGTACATTTTTCGTGATCGCTGATAGGCTTTAAGTCCTCTAGTATCTTTTATATTAATCTTTAGCTATTTTTAGAAAACTCCTTACTTTCATAACATCCATCCTTCTACGATTTCTAAGATCAAAAATAAAGATATGTTCGTCCAAGGAGTCTTTCATAAAATATTGCATACTTTTGGGCTTCCCCGAAAAAGAGCATTTCCATAGTCCGTTCGTCTCTCTAGTTCTCTTCTCTCTCCCCTCTTGGGCTGAGGAAAACTTCTGCAAATTAAAAAAGAAAAACAGTTACCCCCTTTCCCTTCCCCTTTGCTTGCCCCTAAAGTCCAGCCCCTATTTGTGCGTCTCCTTCTCCGTGTACTCCGCCAGCGCAGTGTGCCTTCTTCCTTCGGCTGTGCTGTGGCAGCGGCGCTTCTGTGGCCACAAATGATAAATTTATTTAATTTGCCATAAATTGCCAGAGTAACTAAGACGACGCACGCAATGACAACGCAAATGTTGCACACCCCTCACCCCTCTCTACCCACCCTCTCTCTGTCTCTCTATCCCTCTGCCTCTCTGAAGTGTGTCTTACAGCAATAATAAAAAAAACCAAAAGAAGCAAAAGTTTATGCAAAACAAGCCACAAAAATTAACGTTTGTCACATTGCGCATGGAATGCGACAAATCAGTGGCAAACTTTAGCCCACAGACAGGTGCAGTGGCAGTGGCAGTGCCACAGCGGAGAGTTACGAGGGGCATGGCAGGGGCACACATGCCAACGTCAAACAATTTCATCGATTTAGCAGAAGAAAGACTACACGGGGAGGAGACACACGGAGCCTTTTCCCGCAAAGAGTTTTTTGGCCAACAAGTTGTCGCTGATATGGCCCATGTCTTTCTATTAGCCATGTCTCAGCCATTTATCCGATTTTCTGCTCCTGATTTTTTGGCACCCAGTATTCCTCAAGTAGTGTCCATGGGTTATATGGTATTTGTGCCACATATTTACATACATACATACGCATGTACACTACATAGGTATTTCTTAGTGGTTTTACTATCTTTAATCCAAAACGAAACCAATTCTACGTAAAGTCCAATAAAATACCACAATAATAAGCTAGGTCCATCAATTTGCGCAAAAATGTATTAAAATTATTTTGTTCTTTTTTTTTGGTATGCTTCTAGTATTTTTCTGGTATTTTCCTCAGAATTTTCCTAGTTTTTTTGCGAAATCATTCGAAGACCCATTCCGTTCTGCAGAAAGTTTTAACAAACGTAAAAGTTTCTTTTGAATAAACCAAAATCATGAATGCTCGTCCAAAGGTATCCAAGGGATATCATTCTGGTCAGAATTTTGAAACATGAGTAAAGGGTGTTTATTAGTCGGTCTGCTAAGTTTTTCACTCGTGGTTTTCTCTTATTTATGTGACATTTTCATTGTGTGTTTACGGCCTGAAATGAGTAAGTGAAATGTTGGCTAGATTGAAGAAGACCAAGAGCAAGAAGAACGCAAAGACGAAGGAGGAGGAGAGCAGGGGAATAAAGGGGTGGCAGGGCTGTGTTTCGACTGACGGTAAAGAGGTAAAAGGCTTGCCTGCCACTGCTTGAGCTACAGCAAACAGAGGCACATGCAAAGGCGCACTTAAAACTGCAGACGCCACATAATTGTCGCCCCCTACAGCAGCACCACCAGAAGCAGCACCAGAAGCACTGGCAGTGGCAGCAGCAGCATGTGCATCTGCCCATCCCCATTCTCCAATGCTCTGACAACTGTCACTGGTGTTTGACACGGTTTTGCTGCCCCCTCCCTCTGTGACTGTGTGACTGGTGCGCATCGCGAGCTAAGCAAACTGCAACCAAAACTAAACACTCGGGGCAACCTTTACGACCCCGCTGCGTTGTCCCTGCCACCAGTAGAAGCAGAAGCAGCAGAAGCACCACCAGTCCCCTATATGCCTAATGACTCATTAAATAACGCGCCACAGGGGGAACTGTGGATCGGCGGGGCAGAGAGCCAAAGTGGTAGATTGGCGGTGGAATGAGGTTTTGAGTGTGTGCATAATCATGAGCTTCGTGTTAAGCTGCCATTTTGACGTTGGCTGTTTGCATAGCCGAAACAGGCCGAACGCCAAACGCCGAACGCCGAGTGCATATGAATTTGAATATGAATATGAATAGGAATCAAGCTATCAATCAGCCCAGGCATCCATCTGAGTCGGGGAGTCTCAGTCATCCAGTGAGTATCTCCCCCGCCTGCCACTTGACATGCATCAAGCTGGGGAGGGTGGCCAGGGATGGCCAGGGCGAGAAGGCTAATAACGAAGTGAATATGATCATGAACGATGGCAGCAGCAGCAGCAGCAGACAGGATGCGAGTCAATCTCGAAAGAGACAGAACCATTCACAGATGAAGTACCCATTCCAAGAGGCCATCAGAATGAATAACAGAAAAGAACTGAAGGATGTCTTGTGTATAATACCTCATGAATTTACTATTCCCTTTAAATACCTTCAAAAGTGGCTATGGGCTTAAATGAACACTATGCAGATGCTATAATTCAGAAAATTGACAAACTTGTCCGCCTAATATCCGATTCATTCATATGGCTTCCTGCCCCACTCCTTCTGGGACAATTACTCATTACATGTGAGGCAGGAAAGATCCTCATCGGTAGGAGGATATGCCTCAGCCATTAGTCTCCCAGTCGAATCGTTGAACGGAAATCGATTAGTCATAGACATAAAACGAATGAAACGAATGGCTTATCGCTGATAGTTCTGAGCACTCGAAGCCTTAATTAAAGCCCCAGAATGGTGGTGGGTGGGGGTCATGGGGTTATGGAAATAACAGTTTTGCAGGGCAGCAGCAACGAGCGTTCACTGCGGGAGGGACTCCAAGGACTTTAAGGAGTGCTTTAAACTAGACAAAGAAAAGACTCATCTGCCCTCCAAAAAATGTCCTGCCTCCGAGTGGAGGGCGTCGCTGCGTTGTGCACTTTGCATGAAGCATAAAGCGAGTTAATGATTCGATGGCTACGATGATGAGACGCTAACGAGCAATAATCAAATCAAAGATACTTTCTATTATCAATCTGCTTGCCGCGAAAATTGCTCTTAAGCGACAAGAGGCAGTAGCGGCAGCCGCAGCAGCAACAGCAGCAGTGCCCCACTCCCCCTCCTGCCACAAACTGGGTTTTCCGACGATTTTTGTTTTTTGCTTGCTTGTTTGGTTTGTGGCACACTTGATGCCACCGCAAAGTGAAAATTTAGCTTAACCCCACATTACAGGAGGGTCAGAGGGAGGCGAAGCAGATGCTGTCTGACGGTACTCCAGCCATCCAGCCATCCAGCCTCATCTGCCCCCGATTCTTGTGCCACCTTTTAACTTGTTTGTTTGCGGCTTTTGGCTTGTTGGGCGCTTTTGCGTTTTCCATGTGCCCGCATATCAATTATCGACTCGAATTTACGCTCTGTCTTCTCCTTTCCTGGCGTTTTTTTCCGCGCTGGAATTTTCCTAAGGACTGTAAGGACGGGAGATGGGGGACGGGAGACGGGGGACGCCTCCAGACTCCGGCTACGGCTCCTGGCTTAAAGTTCAAGAGCAAGAGGATGCAGAGGATGCAGAGAATGCAGAGGAGGAAAAAATGGTCAGACGGAAGCCATGCAATGCCATGCTGATCCCATTTCAAGGGAAAAAGCGAATAGAGGAAATTCCATTTGACACCCATCGAAGAAAGACTAAAAAGAAGGTGCCACAATCCAGAGAGAAAGAGCCAGTGGCATGCAGCAGAGAAGAAAATTAAAGAATTCCCTGAAAGAATGGGGACTGGACTGTAAAAGAAACAGGCGGCTCGTAGTACGTAGTAATCAGACTAATAAACCAATCAGAGTATTTAACAAAAGAACTTTGGTAAGGAAAGTACCCGCAGTTACGCCATGAATCAAAGAGTAGTATTTTTTATGACTTGAGATGGATTTCGATTGAACGGAAACCGAGGGAACCTACCAGCGTAAACAGAAGTCCTTTTATTTACGCAGCTTGATCAGAATAAGGTAAAACATGGATCTTTATTCACTGGATATCCCATGGATCTCATGGGAATCGTATTCTTTAGTTTTGGTTATTCTTTGTCTTAAAATTCTTGACTCTCGATTTAGCCGTAGCATTCATGTTAGAATCCAATCTCTTCTAATTATTGACAGCACTATTCAAAGCCGTTTTGTATATGTATGTATATGTATATACCATGAAAAATGGCATCAATGAAGCATCAGGTGTGGGTCGAATGAGATGGATGCCGATGCCGATGCCCCCCAACTGCTGGAGCATCCAATTTTCAATCAAAGGAAAGCAAAAAGGGAACAAATAACCCTGCTCCCCCTGTGTCTTCGTCTTGCCGATTATAATTTGTTGTTTGGCCAAGGATTCGGCATCAAACGGATTAGGATCACACGTCTGGATACATAATTGGAGCCCCCTCTCGCGCCACCTGCCACACAGTTGGACCGTTTGGCAACCGAAATCCTTTTGCTGCAGACAGGACTGCCCTCTGCCCCCCTCCCAAACAAGCTATGGGCTGCCATTATTTGAATCTTTAATGTCAATAAGCCGGAACACTCAAAAAATAACAGAAATATTATTGCCCTTTCTTTGCCCTGTTGTTCGCTTTGTTTGCAAATTGACTTGAGGCGCCTTCAACTCCTCCCGTATGTCCGTCTGTCTGTCGGTCTGTCTTTCTGTCTGACTGTCTGTCTGTCTGTTTATCCGCTTGCCTGTCCGCAATGAAATTGTCAAATTGTAGCCACGGAAATTCCTCGCCTTCGTGTTGAAAATTGCTGAAAGAAAGAAAACTTTGGCGATTTGTGTGGAGGCCCCAAAAGTTTGCAGCACTGCAGCACACAGGCGTTTCGGTAGCTGCCACCCAAATATTGCCTGCCCATGGTCGGGCTACGGCCTTTGCTGATGACAAATTGTTGATTTAGATCAGGACAATGGCCCCAGCCACAGCCCCCTAGGAGTCATCCTCAACGCCCATCAAACCAAACTCATTTACACGAAAGCCAGAGACAATGTTACAGGCTCTATAGATGTATGTTTATTTGTATAAGATATGCTGTTTAATATATATTATTATATATTATGGGACGGATTCCCTTTTCTAATTTAGGGATCTTGCGATTTCAGAGAGTAACCGAATGGTTTCTCAAAGATTGCAGAAAGCTTCTGTAATTTAAAGGTTGTACATATGTATATTTTTATATAGTTTCGCATGGAATGCAGTGATACATTGGAAAACTATGTATCGGGAACAATGCAGCATTTCCGATTCACCGCCTAGAGCCAACGTGCATCTGTTCTTCTGATTTCAGAGACGATAATAAATATACCAACTTAATTTAAATGAAGAGACCATACTAAGTACTAACTGTGCTGAGACGAACATATTGAACATGTTTTTGTTACTTTTTAAATGTTTCCTCATCTCTGTATGGTTTTTTCATTATTTAACTCTGATTATTGTCACCGAAGAACATCCCTAGAACTTAAATTGAATTTTTATTAAGTAACATTTATTGATTGTTGTTCCTGGCTTCCTCATTTGACTTCCAAAATGTGCCTGCTCAATGTGCCCTCAAAAGCGTGATCATATTTATTCTTCTGAGAATTCATCCGAGATGATAAGCAATATACAGGTGATCTTCATATTTAATGCTCTCAACGGAACGCAATTTTTTGCTGTATGTGGCGGAGGTGATCTTAAGGGAAGGTATAGACTTAACATACTGTGAACAAGCCGCTGTATTTGCAGTTTGTTTAGACACTGTGCAAGGCCGGCCCCTTTCATGGTTTTTTGTATGCTTTCCGACTTTTTAGACATTTTTGTACGCTAGTCTTGCTTATTTCTGCACTATTGGATCATTCTCGAATGCATTTTAATAATAATCCATTCGCAGATTAAGGATAATATTTTGCGCAGTCTCCGACTACTTTACTACATTCCCCATTATTACTGGTTTTACGTGTCGCACTTTATTAAATGTCCCAGGAGTTTCCCAGGAGGTTCAAAAAAGCAGATCACTCACTCAATCTCTTTTAGAAAATGTAGTCCTTCAGAATTCCTGTGATCTATGGGAATGGCTCATGGGTATTAGGTCCTGATAGTCGTATCCCCCTCTTATCCAGAGGGAGTTTTGCCTCTTCATTTCTATTTTAATATATTGTACGTGTATAGCCCCTGCTAATTGTTTGCTCTTAAATTGGCTTTTGGCTTTAAGCTGTGCTCTGATTACCGCCTCCTCCTCCTTCCACCTCTAATGTTCGCTTAACTTTTCTTTGCTTTTAATTAGCCCTCTGCTCGCGGCTCTCTCTGCTCCCACGCTCTTTGTCATCCATTCTACTCCTCCCCCTTTGCTGTCTCCTTCGCACTTTCTGTAATCAAATCCGCGTTGCGTCACAAAGTATTTTCTCGCATACTTTCGACGGGCGAAAGGGCGACAAAAATTATCTAAAAATATTTGTAAAATTGCTTAAATTGTTGATTTTTTCATCCTGTTGTTGTTGCCGTATGAAATAATATGCGAGTGACAAAAGAGAGGCAAGAGAAAGCGGCAGCAGAAAGGGTCCAAAAGGGCAAAAAGGGGCTGCCTGGAAACATGCACAGGAAACTGCGGCTAACGATGCTGCTGCTGGGCCATGCCCATACCCCCACACCATTTCATTCTGACTGGAGTGTGGAAGGGGTTGTCTATCACACAACACCGAAAAAACACCTAACAAACTTTTGCTTTCAAGTTGAATGAAGTGTCAGCCGAGAGTCTGGTTGTGCTTCTGCTTCTGGTTTGGGTTTGAGATTTGGGGTTTGGGGTTTGGGGTTTGCAGGACTTTTTTCCTGGAAGGAAGTGCTTGTTAAACTGCATCCGGCTGTCATCTAATTGCAGACACAGATCAAACTCTTGTATTTTCGGATTTATTTATGGCTTCTTTTCGTATCTTCTGATTGCAGAATGCCAGCCGAATGAGTACCGTTGCCGCAGTGGCCATTGCATTGATGCTGGAAAGCGCTGCGACTACCGCGTGGACTGTCCCGATGGCGATGATGAGAACGAAGAGTGCCGTAAGTACTAAGCGCACAGAGAGACACCTGCTGGGGTCTGCCGCTGCCCCACAAGTGTAGATACTCTTATGATCTGTAGAAACACCTGTATCTAGTGCTAATATCCGATCAAAAATCGGTCAAACCTTAGGCTAAGACACCTTTTAGCTGTAAGCCGAGGGTGTCCTTCTTTTGTGGACAAACACGCAGAATACTAACCAAAATCATCTCTCTAACCTATCTCTCTTTTTCTCTCTCCGTGTTTGCTTGCCCCCTACCCCACCAATAACTGCAACAACCATATCGATATACTAACAACCTGCTTCACCAAAACCAAAACCAAAACCAACAACAACAACAACAACCAACAACTAACCATAGCCGCCGCCTGCAGTGGCATGGAGTACCAGTGCCGCGACGGCACGCGCTGCATCAGCGTCAGCCAACAGTGCGACGGCCATGCCGATTGCAGCGACGGCGACGACGAAGAGCACTGCGACGGAAGTGAGTAGCCAGTGATCGAATCATCCAATCATCCAAGCATCCAGTCATCATCTACCATCAACTCTGCCATTCACCTTTGTCCACCCCAATCTTTGTCTCCATGCTGCCCCGCCCCGCTTGGAGTAGTTGTGCCCAAGCTGCGGTATACCTGCCCCAAGGGAAAGTTCACCTGCCGGGATCTGAGCTGCATTTCGATTGTTCATCGATGCGATGGTCGCGCCGATTGCCCGCATGATCGTTCCGATGAGGAGGGCTGTCGTAGGTGTTCGCCCCCCAAATGCCACACACACTCCCCGCTCAAGTCCCCCACTCTTTCTCCTTCTCTCTCACTCTCCCCTTTTGGACGCAGCCTGTCTGTATGACAAATGGCAGTGCGATGATGGTACCTGCATTGCCAAGGAGCTGCTCTGCAATGGCAACATCGATTGTCCCGAGGACATATCCGATGAGCGCTACTGCGAGGGTGAGTATCTGTAGAAAAAACAAATGTGTTGCTCGGGGGCTCTTGCGGCGACTGAAAGGCGGTAAGTGTAAACGTCTCTATGCCCCTCTCCCCCTTGTTGCCCCTTCAATCATCCAATCACTCACCGCGCACACCTCACTTCACACTGACACAAATAAAAAAGAAAGAAAAAGAAAGAACACGAGTGCTTTTCGATCGTCGTGCAGGTGGCTTTGGAGTCGATGACGATGAGCAGTGTCGGTTCGATGAGTTCCGATGCGGCACTGGTGAATGCATACCGATGCGTCAGGTGTGCGATAACATATACGATTGCAACGATTACACAGACGAGATCGGCTGTGGTAAGTCCGAGGGAGTCCGATTCGATTCCCTCTCTGTTTGTTTCTGTGGCTCTGCGCCTTTATGTGTGTATTTATCGAGAAACGATAAGCGTTTATTTATCGAGCTCTCTCTGTCTATCTCTGTTTCGCTTTTGCTACTCCTTCTGCTCCCTCTGCTCCCTCTGCTCCTTCTTTTGGGTAACTAAAATCCTTGGTGATGGTGATTCGTTTCTCTGTTTTTCTTGTTTTTGTGTGCTCTTCTCCACTCACCACTCTTTTCCCACGTTTCATACTTCTACGCTTCCCAATGATAGCCAATCATTATCGGAAACTATCGCTTTCTTTACGTGCTGTATGAGATAAGTGATAAGTGTGTCTAAAGCGAGAGAAATCTCTCTATCGTGTCTCTCTTTGATTTTTGCAATTCTAACACAAAACATTTTATTTCTCTTCCCCCGGCCCCTTCCCCAACGAAACCCCTCTCGGTTATGGTTATCGAATGTATACAAAAATTCTACAAAATTAATCGATTAATCGCACGCCAACCCTGTATTGGACCAAAACCTCAAACTCGAATGCAACTGAAACAACTGCAACAACAAACAACGTCATCATTGGCTCGCAACAACAACTACAATAAAATATTCTTGCATGTCTCCCCTGAAAACACCCTGAAATACTCACGGTCTGCATGCGGTTGTCTCTCCCAACCCCTGTTCCCTCCCACATAACCCATAACGAATCCATCAATGCGGCCCATGCATGCGGCTGAACCCTGAAATGTGTGGACAGACCTCTCCAACGAGGACGTTGGCGGGATAGGCATCGCCTTCGACCACCATCGACCAACGCCCAAGGGTTGGGATAACGAAGTGGTTTTGCCTGAGCTCGAGTACCTCCCGGTGGGTAGGTACAACAAGCCTGATCCCCAGAACAAGTGCGCCTCCAATCAGTTCCACTGCGTCAATACGGACGTGTGCATACCGCTGCACCTTCGCTGCGATGGGTACTACCACTGCAACGACATGAGCGACGAGGCGGACTGTGAGCGTTACCAGCCGCCACCCAAGACGCGGAGGCCTCCAACGATCAGAGTCACCACACGGTCACCGTGGGACGTCCCCCCCGATTCGCTGGAGCGGCGCACAACTGAGGGAGGACCAAGAGGAGGAGTAACGATACGACCAACGTCACCCACTGCTACTGCCACTGCCACCACCACTAACCCAATAACAACTACCTTCTCAACAGCAACAACGATAGCGAGTAGGTGTCTTCCTATAGATGTAGTTTCTGTGGATGTAGCATACTTTCTGGGGCATCGGTGAAGGGTAGCGCGTAAACGTGTAGCGGGGAATACGGAAGACAGGGGTAAACGGTTAACCGATTAACCAAAGAAGTGCATGTCATGTTTGAAACATTGAAACCTACTTTAGCTTTTAATTTATATATTTTTTTATAATTGATATCCCTCATACATCGTTCTTTCTTTTTCCACTGCCACTGCCACTCACACTCGCTATCTTTATTTCAACCACCTCTCATTCTCTCTCTCTCTCGGTCTCGTTCTGGCTTATTAAATTACTATTGCCATGATTATATGCCTTGTTGTGTCACCCATACATCAACACCACCACCAAAACACCACAAAAAAAAACAACAACAATTACATTTAGCCTACTCATCATCATCATCGTCATCGCCATCATTAGGGGCAAGCAATTGCCTCGAAAACATCGAATTCGCGTGCCACAATCACGATTGCATACCGATTGAGAGCGTCTGCGACGGCATCGCGGACTGTGGCCATCACGAAGACGAGGATTACGTTCTGTGCAACTGCAGCAGCGACAAGGTGAGCCACAGCCACCTCAATCCGTAGAGCCATCTATCTCAATCCATCTATTCACACAAATTCCCCATACAGTGCGTTTTTTAGTCATCGAATCAATTATATTGCAGAAGACCAATTGCTATTCCAAGCGATAACGGACTGCCTTCGATTTTAATTGAAAACTAAATCGATTAGAAGTAACTGAACGTTTCCAGTCATTTATCCTGATTAAAGGTAGAATTACCTTACCTTATTTTACCTAACCCCATATGCAGGCGGTAATTTATTCCAATCAATGACTGACTTAAATCGATAAGTAATTACAATCTAAAAACTACTGAAATCGATAAATGACATCAATATATTCAAATTCATTCGAATTAATGATTGACTTCAATCGATAACTAAAAACAATCGAAAAATCACATCGATCACTCAGAATTTTGACTTCATATGAAGGCGTTGATTCACGCCAAGCGTTATTAACGATGAGTAATGCCAATCGATGGCTAAATTCAATTCCAATTGATAATTAATTTCAATCGATGGCTGAATTTTGAGTTTGAGTGCTTGCTCGTACCACTTGATACTCTACACCATCTTATAGTACTGACACGCACTGTACCACACACAAAAGCACAAGCACACAGACACATACACATTGCATACCATCATACACATACTCATTCATTTTTCCATGCAACACAGTACAAGTGTCAACGCGGCGGCGGTTGCATACCCAAGACGCAGGTCTGCGATGGCAAATCTCAGTGCCACGATGGCAGCGATGAGAGTGCATGCCGTAAGTACAATCTCTCATCATTTTTCAGTCTCTCTCTGTTTCTATCACACTTCTATGCCCCCACTATTTCACTCTCTCTTTACACGACATCCACAAAAGTCTAATTTTCATTCAAAAATGAAATTGTGAGAGACCCATTCTAATCCCACGATTCTTGTTGATTGAATATAAATATAATCTGGAAGTTTAAGTAGCCTTTAGCTAATTGGTTGATTTTACTAACACGCTAGACGCACTCACCCCTAGACCCATATACCCTACCCCTATCTATATACCTATATTCCTATTCCTATTTCTATTCCTGTCAAAACCTTTCACAAAGTATCGAACTTTGTTTTTCTAACTTTACTTTCTGTTTTTATCTCTTTTCACACATGACTTTTACTCTCGTTTTACGCTCCTGTACGCTCCTGTACGCGCTGTACACGCTCTCCTTACTATCCTGTGTCCTGTGTAAATATATATATACGTATATCTATCCTGTTCTCTGCAAAAAAAAACTCTGACAATCCTGATATTCCTGCTCCTGCTGATACTCTGCCACCCAACTCGATCTTGATACTGATATCTGATATCTACTGCAACACACCATCATCATCACAACCATCACAAAAAACCACAACAACGAACCCCCTTCGGACCACAGACTTCCAGGACAAGTTCAATAAGACCCGCCTGGGCGTCGAGTGCCTGAGCTTTCAGTACCAGTGCGGCGATGGTAGCTGCATATCGGGGTATAAGCGCTGCAACGGCATCACCGACTGTGCCGACGGTGCCGACGAGTACAACTGTCTGTTCAATTACGAGGACGTCGACTACGGTAGAACCCACTGATCCATTAGCTTATCCATACCCACTTACTCTGAGCCTATCCCGACGGCGTTGTGACACTCCAAACTTTGCATAACATATCTCTCTTTTTTATATTTTATCTTTTATCGAAACTCAAAACATACAAAACACGAAAAATCCTCGCACAAAAACAGACACAGACCCGGACAACAATCCATTGAATGAATGTGATATCCTTGAGTTTGAATGTGACTTGGGTCAGTGTCTGCCGTTAGAGAAGAAGTGCGATGGCTATACGGACTGTGGCGACGAGACGGATGAGCTCGATTGCCCGGCCTTCACAGGTAAAAGCAAACCTCCACAAAAAATCGAGAGAGAATCTCTCTCAGTATGGTGCTACAGGTCCAACACAAGCCTGAAAATTAAAGAAACTAAACAGCTAACACTCATGAAAACAAACAACATATCATCCACAGTATCAGTCATATACCATATACCATCATCATCCACAGAGCATTGTCTAGAGAACGAGTTCGAATGTGACGAGTATTGCATGCCACGCGATCAGCTGTGCAACGGCATTGCCAACTGCAACGATGCCAGCGATGAGCGCAACTGTACTTTTTGCCGCGACGATGCATATCTGTAAGACTTGTCCTCCCATCCCCAACCCTTGCACAGCCCCAATCCCCAACTCCTTCAGCGACGAAGGATAACATTTACTATTTCTTTACTCTTCCATGTAATGGGTCCCACAAACACACACGCACAAAACACAACACCCCATCACACTCACCATCATTCATCCGATAAACGATAATTATCAATACCCTGGCATCGATCAGCTGCAACACTGGCGAGTGCATTGCCGATAATCAGCGATGCAATGGCCACGCTGACTGCACCGATGCCAGTGATGAGCGCCACTGCGGTAAGACATGAACAACACATTCCATCCCCCTACCACTGCACATCCGGGCAGCACTTTCCACTGCACTTCCAAGTAATTGTACGAGTAGATAGATTCCGTAGATTCTGTAGATTCCGTTGGGGTTTCAAGTTTTGCCTTTGCCTCTGATTTGGTTCCGTGATCGTAATGTTATTTTTGTATTGCTGTGACTTCAAGCGAGGGTCGCCTGCCCATGGCATACGATGGCCTGCAATGGTACTTGCGTCAATCGGAGTATCCGCTGTGATGGAAAGCGGGATTGTAGCGATGGCCGTGACGAACGAGATTGTCCTACGGGTAACGAAATAAAAAGATGAAACTACTTTTCAAGTCCTTCTTCTCTCACTGTCCTCCACTCTCTTTCTCGTCTATCATTTTTCGCTTCTCTTTGAACTTTTCAAAGATAAAGAGCGGTACTAGATTCTACTCAAAGGCTTAACAAATATATCTAAAGCGAATTTTCAATTACTAAAAGGCTTTTGGCCTTTTTCAAGCCAATTTTCCTTGCTACTGCTGTAGGACCTTCACTTCGGACTTTTGCTTTCCACCCGCTAAAAAAACACATAAGTGGGAATAATTTCTCTGATACGTTTCGTTCATCGTTTGATATTCTTATCGTTCCATTATTCCGTTATCCAACACATCAACTACCATGATCAACCCACCACCAACAACAACACACATTCACCAACACTCACCAACCAACACACCAACTACCAACACTAAACAAAGATGTAAAAAGCGCTGCGGGCTTGCCCATATCCAAATCCTGCCTCCCTCTGCAATGGCAGTGTGCGAATTTCGAGTGCATTGATCGCAGGCAGTACTGCGACAATCGGAAGGATTGTCGGGATGGGTCGGACGAGTTTCCCGTCAATTGTATTGGAAATGGTAACCAAAGTCTCTAACACACACACACCTCCCAGACCCTTCATTATGCCATAGTTTGTATATATATCTTTATATAGCTTGTAAGATCTGCCACAATGGATCAGGTTTGTATATAATACATAGTGTAATGCTAGGATAATAAGAATAAGTATTAAAAAAAATTATTAATAGAAGAAACATCCTGCTCATTCTGCTTTCTTGTCTCTCTCTTTATTCTTAAATAATGTTCAACCAAAAACCACCTCAAAACACCACAAAATACAACATACACCACATTCCACAATACCATCAAAATGCATGGCCTGCCTCTGCCTTGCGCTTCATAGCCACCACACGACTAACCGCTGCCGATTGCAGTTCGGATCAGTTCTTCTGCGACGATTCGTGCTTCAATCACTCCATACGCTGCAACGGTGTGTCCGACTGCAGCGATGGCAGGGACGAGCATGGCTGCCACCATTCCATACCACCACCATCGAGCCACTTCCTGCCCTGTCCGCAGCATACATGCCCTAGCGGCAGGTGCTACTCGGAAAGTGAGCGCTGCGATCGTCGCCGTCATTGCGAGGATGGTTTCGACGAGGCCAACTGTAAGTTATCCTCTCTCCTCATGTGTCTGTCAAAGCGTCCAATGTCTCACCACATAGTATCTCATTTGGTTTGTGTGGTTTTCTATCGCATCTATTACATCTTTCAATCTTGGTTTAGTTTTAAGCAGGAAATGGATCAGATCATCTAGGGATGGGTATAAAGATGCATGCCTGTCTCCTGTCCATCACTGATGGATTATCGTATAATTTAACTTTTTGCAAAACGATTACTGATAATATATACAATCAAGCAAATATGATCATGAATACCAGAGCATGCTTCCCACAAAAAAAAATAATGCTTCAAATGAGTTCATTTGGAATATCAGAATTCAGTCAAATTCCTTGAGTAGTCTCGAATCATTATACAGCCCCACAAAAAAAAGAAGTGTCATGCAAGATTGACCAGAGTATCCTATCCTTAAGTATTTTAGGCCCCTGCACACGAGTCCAAGTTCAGATTTGCTCTGAAACCTGAAAAAACTAAAATGCTCGAAATATGGTGAAAAATTATTTTAAAAATTCCTCATATTCACTAGAAGGTTTTCGTGGTCAAAATTTACAAATTTGAAGTCATTTTAAAAACATTCAAAACGGCGGATCTAATATGGCTGGGTTAACTTAAAACTTATAACTCTCCGACCTTGCTACATCCATATCTTTCCCCTTTTGAAGAAAAAATAACTCGATACATCCCGAAACAGGAAAACTGACTTCAAATTTGTAATCAGCGACCCCCGGGCAACGAGTTTCAAGCAAATCCGATGAATTCTTCAAATAAGTTTCCAGAATATTTTGACCATATTGCTTTTTTGAAATTAGAAAAACCTGACGCGATGGAGCAAATCTGACCTTTGATTAGTGTTCAGGGCCCTAAAGTACATAGGGATGATACTCTGGTCAAAACGATCGCAAGCGATCCGTTTGCGAACTATCATAAATAATACTTTCACAGCCACAAGATAAACGACACGAAAATCATATTTCCATAATTTGCGGGTTCAAATGCAAGTGTTTTGTCGGGTTAAGTCTCGCACTTGACTCGTGTGCGATATCATTTTTGAGCATTTGGTTTGCTGGGAAGCTATCAATATTATAAAGAAAAATATTATTAAGTTAGGCGACGCGAAGGATTATTGGCCGGGAACCTGATCTCTGTATTAATTTTGATTTATTTGAGCACAGTATCTGTATCAGTATCTGTATCTGTAATCACATGTTCGGCTTCTGCACCAGGAGGTATCATGATATCCGATGTATAATCGTATTTTTCATTTGCTAATCTCTGCTGTGTGTTTTCTCTTTTCCGTCTCTCTACATTTTTCTCACGTTTACTCTCACTTTCATTTTTACTGTCACTCTCTTCTATATTCTCAATTATTATGCTTTGATCCTTGATTTCTCTCATTGTGTGTGTGTGATGCCATTTTGATTTTGCTGCACCATAAAACCACTCAACCACTCAACCACACGACCACAACCACGATGCACCACAAGCCACACACAGGTACTGAATGCAAGGATCATGAGTTCTTGTGTTTCGATCGACAGTTCTGCATAAACGCGACACAGCACTGCGATGGCTACTACGACTGCAAAGACTTTTCCGATGAACAGAATTGCATTGGTTAATAAAGAGCTTTCTATTGTTTTTGATTTTCTAAAAAAAAGTAGTTGTAGAGGTATATTCTACGTCCTTTAGATGTACTTTTAAGTCTCTTAGTTCTTATTTCTTATGTCTTATGATTTCCGTTTAAGTTCGCTTTAAGACCCCCGCTTTTGGCATGCTTCCAAACATGTGTATGCACTCTTGAGATACCTATTACTTTTTGGTTACTCCTCCAGATGTTAGCCAGACGTTTCAGCAGTTTACCCCCTGTCTAAACTTGTACCCACAACTAATTATCGTATATCTTTACCCCTGCCACCCAAAACAGGCTGTGCCTCTAATCAATTCCGTTGCCATAACGGCGACTGTGTGCCTTATTCGTCCACCTGCGATGGCATACCACAGTGCCGCGATGGTTCCGATGAGCTGGAGTGCGGCGGCTCCCTAGAGTGTCTGCCGAGCCAATTCCGTTGCAACAACGGCCAGTGCGTGAGCGCCACGGTGCGATGCAACGGCAAGACCGACTGCCAGGACAGCTCCGACGAGCAGAATTGCGGTAAGTATCTACCACCCATCTCCCAAATCCATCTGGGGCGTGAGACCTCCTCCCTCCAATCACCCCGATCACATCAATCAACATCATGTGCCTACTACCCTCGCATATTGCCATCATAAGGTCGTCATCATGAGGCCGATACAACAGCTGCCACAAGTGCCACTAGCGCCCCTAGCCCCAGCACCACAACAGTCAGTCCATCGACCACGAGCAGCCCCCCACTACGGATCATCTGTCCGGCGACCTTGTTTCGGTGCGAGAATGGGCCGTGCATTGCCTTGGGACTGCGATGTAATGGGCTGGTCGACTGTCCGTACGACAGCAGCGATGAGGCGGACTGTGGTCTGATCAACAACGAGATCGAGCGTAAGTCGCCAGCGACCCGAAAAGAACCAAAGAACCGTACCACTGAAACGCCCCGAAGGACATCAACTGTCGTCTCACACCTCCAAACGTAGATACTAACTGAGAAAAGCTAAAGGCTATGGCTATCGCATCTAATCATACTTATGAATCTTCTATCTATCATCTGTGTGATCATTGATCCTCGCTAACATCAACTAAAACTTGTGTCCAAATATGATTCTCTCAAAGAACTAACATTTGAATCTCTTGAATCCGCAGCCAACGAGCCAGGCCGCACCACCAGTCAATTGAATCTCAAGACCTATCCCGATAGCCAGATCATCAAGGAGCGTAAGTATCTACCGTTGCCGTCAATCAAACCATTGTTTTGCCGTTCTATGTTCTTTACGTTTCTTCGAATCTACATAATGTTCTACCATTACTATAACTTTTAAAATGCTTAACCCACAACCAAAAATGACCATAACCCATAATATGTAAAACAAAACCCGCAGGATATATTAGGGAGGGTAAGTCGGCCTAACTACTCGTACTCTCTCACTCTATATGCATCTATGTATACGTACAATATATGTAATAGACATCGATCCGCACACGGTACTGCAGCCCAACACCAACACAAACACCAGCACCACCCGGCACGAACCATTGGCTCGAGAAAAGGAGTTGTACATTGAGTCGAAATTGAACCACTGAACTATCCTAGCCTGAAACCTTTGTTAAATCCTTTTAACCCTTGCACGTATTTCCCCACTCCCTAGAGTCCAGATCATTCTAACTCTCTCTCTCTCTCTCTCTCTCTCTCTCTCTCTCTCTCTCTCTCTGCTGTGTATATCTCGTGTGTAGGTCGCGAGGTGATCTTCCGTTGCCGTGACGAAGGACCATTCCGCGCCAAGGTCCGTTGGACGCGACCCGGCGGCCAGCCACTGCCCCCAGGCTTCACCGACCGGAGCGGACGCCTGGAGATACCTAATATACGCGTAAGTCCCTAATCCTTACTCTCGAAGAGATCGTAAGCCTCATCTCCACTTTCTTTTTTACCAGCTGGAGGACTCTGGCACCTATGTGTGCGAGGCTGTCGGCTATCCCAGCTACCAGCAGGGACAGCAGGTCACCGTTCACCTCACCGTCGAACGCTGTAAGTATCTTTTAGTGGGGGGATATAACTCTTACGGGCGGGTCCTACAATCAATCAATCACGTTCAATTACGCATGCAGCGTGGGGCGAGCACAAGTACGAGGAGCTCAAGTCGAGTCGCATTCGGTATGGCACCGTGCCGCACATTGATCTCGAGTTCTTCGGTCTAGGTAGGCTTTTGTGCCCCTTGGGGGAATAAATGCTAACTAACTCTTCTCTCTCTCTCCCATCCAATCCCTATGCCGCATGGCTCTGGGCCTGGTAAGCCAGTAGGCCCACGTCCTTCCCCAAGCTCTAGCACTACTCACTATATCCCTGTTCTCATCCCGCCAGATAATGACTTGGGTGCCCGTCCGAGCACAGCCTGCAGCCAGTACCAGGCCACGTGCATGAACGGCGACTGCATCGACAAGAGTAACATCTGCGACGGCATTCCGCACTGCTCGGACGGATCGGATGAGCACAGCTGCAGCCACGGACGCAAGTGCCAGCCGAATCAGTTCCTCTGCAACAACTCCAAGTGCGTGGACCGCACCTGGCGCTGCGATGGCGAGAACGACTGTGGCGACAACTCCGATGAGGCCTCTTGCGATCCCGAGCCCAGCGGTGCCCCTTGCCGTTTTAGCGAGTTCCAGTGCCGTAGCGGCCACTGCATACCGAAGAGCTTCCAGTGCGACGAGGTTTCCGACTGTTCCGATGGCAGTGATGAGGTCGGCTGCAGTAAGTATCCCATAACCCCATTGAGAAACGATCTAATGACTGAAGACTGACATAGACTTATTCGTTTGATAATCCAATATGGATTCACCCATTGAATATACCTTTTCCAACATACCCACACGCATTTCGGTGTCTTATAGAACACTACTTAAAGACAAAGACTTGGTGCAACAAATTTACATGGATTTGCGTCTGAAAATGAAACTGATCAAAGACTCGCTTGTCCAACTGCCACAGGCTGTGTTTTCTGAGAAAACGCCTGAAAAAACAAGCTAAAATTCCGGCAAATCAAACATACCAAAATGGAGATGCAAGCTCCTTATCCCCAGTCTGCCTCCACCGACGGCGACAGAGTCTATGTGGACGTGGAAACGATGGCGGCGGGAGAAGCGACAACGGCGACAACGGCGACAACGGCAAAGGCGATGGCGATGTACTGCGCAAGAGGGCACCCTTCGAGCAATTCCTTCAGGTGAAGGATTGCCGGCGAAGAAGTATGTCTGCCACAAGTTGCTGTTGATGATCCGCAACTACTTCCTGCCCCTAGTGGGCACCGAGCAGCTAACGCAGCTGACGGTCAATGATCTGGAGACACGGCTGTGATCGACAACCTGTGCACCAACCAGGAGTTGGAGGCCTGCTCGGGCTCGTCCACTGGGTGACCCTATCGCCGGAGTAGCGTGAACAGCACTTCTTGCGCCTGATTTCGACACTCTTCACACACTGCGGGCTGCGCTGCATTGGCCCGGAATACGTTAAGTTTCTCGCTTGAAACTGGCCCATTGGTTGCTGGTGGCTGCTGTAGCAGCCTCTGTGGAAGGAAGGGGGGCGGCCATACTAAGGCGATGAACAGGGCGTGGATGCCCAGCTAAAGGCGCTTGGGCCTCTAGACCAAGCCAACTGAATGGCAGCCGTAGCCCCCCCATAATCCTACACTTATTGAAACTCTTTTGCACTTCTCTACACTTGTTCCTATTTTCATCTGACTTTAATGACGTGGGAGGACATCATTTTTACACTTACTCACACATTCCTTACAATATTTAATTAACATATGTAATGCTCCGAATAATAATTTAGCGGAAAGCCGATTCGGTGTGTGTGGCGGATAAAACAACAAATAACAAAAGAAGTAACAAAACAAGCATAAAAATAAATAACACAACAAACATGAATTATGTACATAATATATGTAAATGTTTAAATAGACACGAGCTATGATGATCTACTGAATATGAATACATGCAGTGCAGGACTTGAGTGCTAGCACAGAAATAGCTTTTCAGCTTACTGATTTTTTAAGAGCTTTTTCATAGCGGTTTTCAAAAGACAAATCATTTTATCCGATAAATAAATCTACATATTTTCTGCACGATCGGCTTATTTTAATAGACGTAATTTTAATTCAGTATTTTGTATAATTTTAAACGAAAAAAGGTTGCTAAATAATGCGAACCAAAATGTTGGCACAGGTAATAGAAGTAGGATCTGTGTCGATCATCCTTGGATCACTCTATGTATCCGAAGAATTCTCTACAATCCTTGCACTTTCTTGATGGAAAAGCTGACGGACAATCTATTGACTGAAGACCCTCGCAAAACTTCACAGACTCATTCGAATGATTGTATTCTAATAATTTATCTTCACACTCTCTCGCAGTGGAACCCGTGCCCATTCGTCCTCCGCCACCAGTGAAGGGTCTGCTCGAGGGCGAGTCCCTGGATCTGACATGCGTTGCCACCGGAACACCCATACCGACAATCGTGTGGCGCCTCAACTGGGGCCATGTGCCCGAGAAATGCGAATCAAAGAGCTTCGCTGGCACTGGCACCCTCCACTGCCCGGACATGCAGGTGCAGGACAGCGGTGCCTACTCCTGCGAGATTATCAACTCCCGCGGCACGCACTTTGTCACCCCGGACACAATTGTGACGGTCACACCGAATAGGAATCAGTTCTGCGAGGCCGGGTTCTTCAACATGCTCGCACGCTCCGAGGAGGAGTGCATCAAGTGCTTCTGCTTCGGGGTGGCCAGCACCTGCGAGAGCGCCAATCTCTTCTCTTACGCCATCCAGCCGCCGATCCTGTCGCATCGCGTGGTCAGCGTGGAGCTCAGTCCCTATCGCCAGATCGTGATCAATGAGGCAACCAGCGGCCAGGACCTGCTCACCCTCCACCATGGCGTCCAGTTCCGTGCCTCGAACGTCCACTATGGCGGTCGGGAGACCCCCTATCTGGCGCTGCCCAACGACTACATGGGGAGCCAGCTCAAGTCCTACGGCGGCAATCTGCGCTACGAGGTCAGCTACATGGGCAGCGGACGACCAGTGTCCGGCCCAGATGTGATCATCACCGGCAACCGATTCACCCTCACCCACCGCGTGCGCACCCTGCCGGGGCAGAACAACAAGGTGAGTGTGCCCCTGCTCCCAGGTGGCTGGCAAAAGCCTGACGGGCGCAAGGCCACCCGCGAGGAGATCATGATGATTCTAGCCAACGTCGACAACATCCTCATCCGCCTGGGCTACCTGGATAGCGTCGCCCGCGAGGTGGACCTGATCAACATCTCCCTCGACTCGGCCGGCACCGTCGACCAGGGCCTGGGCAGCGCCTCCCTCGTGGAGAAGTGCACATGCCCGCCCGGCTATGTGGGCGACTCCTGTGAGAGCTGTGCTCCCGGATATGTGCGCCAGCCAGGAGGCGCCTGGCTGGGCCACTGTGTGCCCTTCACCCCCGAACCCTGCCCCGCCGGCACATACGGTGACCCGCGGCGCGGAATCCCCTGCCGCGACTGCCCCTGTCCTCAGAGCGGTAGCAACAACTTTGCCAGCGGCTGCCAGCTCCGTCCCGACGGAGAAGTGCTCTGCAACTGCTTCGAGGGCTACGCGGGCAAACGATGCGAGAGCTGCGCCGCCGGTTACCAGGGCAACCCCCTGGCCCCGGGCGGCAGCTGCCACAAGACCCCAGAGTCGTCGTGCAACGTGGACGGCACCTACAGCATATATGCCGACGGCAGCTGCCACTGCAAGGATCGCGTCATCGGCGAGCACTGCGACAGCTGTGCCCCCAATAGCTTCCACTTGAACTCGTTCACGTACACTGGCTGCATCGAGTGCTTCTGCAGTGGCCACCAGGTGGGATGCGGCAGCACCACCTGGAACCGTGATCAGGTGACCAGCAGTTTCGGCCGCACCCGGGCCCCCCATGGCTTCGAGCTGGTGCGCGACTACACGCGTCCCACGGCCCAGAGCCTGGAGATTGCCACCTACGGATCAGAGCTAAGCTTCAATGCCGAAGGGGAGCACGGGGCGGACACGCTCTACTGGAGCCTACCGGCCGTCTTTCTGGGCAACAAACTGGTCTCGTACGGTGGCAAGCTGAGCTACACCCTCAGCTACAGCCCCCTGCCAGGCGGCCAGATGTCACGCAACAGTGCCCCCGATGTGGTAATCAAGAGCGGCGAGGATCTACTGCTCATCCACTACCGCAAATCCCCGGTTAGCCCTACGACGGCCAGCTCGTACTCGGTGGAGATCAAGGAAAGTGCCTGGCAGCGCGGCGACGGACAGTTCGCCAATCGCGAGCACACCCTGATGGCCCTCAGCAACATCACGGCCATCTACATTAAGGCCACTTACACGACCAGCACTAAGGAAGGGGCTCTTAAGCAGGTGTCCCTAGACACGGCCACCGCCACACCGCTGGGCACACAGCGTGCATACGAGGTTGAGGAGTGCCGCTGCCCCACCGGCTACATTGGACTCTCCTGCGAGACCTGTGCCCCTGGCTACAAGCGCGATGACGTCTCTGGCCTCTATCTGGGTCTGTGCGAGCCCTGTGAATGCAATGGGCACTCGACCCAATGCGATGCCGAGTCCGGCGATTGTATAGTAAGTGCATTCCTACGCTCCCTCAGATCCGTATCAATAATTAAACGCTTCTCTCGCATTCGTAGAACTGCTCGGACAATACGGAAGGACCTAACTGCGATCGTTGTGCTGCTGGATATGTGGGCGACGCCACTGGCGGCACCCCATACGACTGCCAGCCGGATGGAGGAGAGCCACAGCCACCGTACCGCCCATTGGAGCCGGGCAACCAGACGAGCGACTGCAGCCGCTGGTGCCAGGCGGAGGGAACGGTCAACTGCCAGGGCAACTACTGCTACTGCAAGCCGAATGTGAACGGGGATCGGTGCGACCAGTGCCGACCAGGAACCTACGGTCTGTCTGCGGCCAATCCGGATGGTTGCAAGGAGTGCTACTGCTCCGGACAGTCGACACAGTGCCGCTCGGCGCCGCTCTACCGACAGCTGATACCCGTGGACTTCTTCAAGAATCCCCCGCTGCTGACGGACGAGACCGGGGAGATCCAGGATGAGAATAACCTCGACTTTGATGTGGCCACCAATATGTACACGTACTCGCACCCCTCCTACCTGCCAAAGTATTGGAGCCTGCGCGGCAGTGTGCTGGGCAACCAGCTGCACTCCTACGGCGGCGAACTGCAGTACAAACTGCGAGTGGAGTCGTACGGCCGCTATGAGCCCGGCCAGGATGTTATTCTTATCGGCAACGGTCTGACGCTGATCTGGTCGCCCAATCAGGAGTCGCCGGACGGCCTCAACAGGGTCCGCCTGAACGAGGACGGTCAGTGGCAGCGCAAGGATCGCGGGCGCACTGTACCCGCCACCCGCAGTGACTTCATGACCGTCCTCTCCGACCTTGAGCACATCCTGATCCGTGCCACGCCTAAGGTGCCCACCACCCGCACCTCCATCGGCGACGTCATCCTCGAGTCCGCCGTCACCTACGCCTCCCCCGGCCATGGCCAAGCTGCCACCGACATTGAGCTTTGTCAGTGCCCTGCTGGGTATACTGGAAACTCATGCGAGTCCTGTGCCCCGCTCCACTATCGCGACGCCGACGGCGCCTGCCGGTTGTGCCCCTGCGATGCGGACAATAGCGATGGCTGCCGTCTGGGCAGCAATGGCTACCCTGAGTGCCAGTGCAAGCCCCGATTCAAGGGTGAACTCTGTCGGGAAATCGGTAAGTCAAATATCGGATGGGGATATCCACGGTGTAATCCACGAGCGATTGCTGACGGCCTCTACATTGCTGCATACGATCCATTATGATCCACCCGCACATTCTCCCTTTTCCCTCTGACTTGCCATCTTTCTGTCCCTCTCTTGAACTCTCATCCATCCAACACCCCCCGCCACCCCACCTATCAATCGTGATATTCCTTAATCGATCTTTCTTAAAAGATCTTCCTTATATCAATTAAAATATGCCCAATACTCGCAGTCTCTACTTATTTTTGTATCTGTCTGTTTGTCCATATCCTAAGAGATCCCAAGGTAACAAAATCTCTTCAATAAATATTCAATTTAACATTTTTTA
The DNA here is from genome assembly GCF_003369915.1 of Drosophila miranda. Taxonomy (NCBI): domain Eukaryota; kingdom Metazoa; phylum Arthropoda; class Insecta; order Diptera; family Drosophilidae; genus Drosophila; species Drosophila miranda. The sequence goes on from NC_046674.1 coordinate 30,069,413, forward strand.
TGCCCGGTACGCGAAGAGTATAGGGGTAAAGTATATTCTTGATCAGTATCAATAGCTAAGTCGATAAAGCCATGTCTGTCTGTTCGTCTGTCGTCTGTCCTGCTTGACGCTTATTTCTCAGAGACCATACAAGGTAGAGCTACCAAATGTTGTATCCAGACTTCTATAATATCACACTGTGACAAGTATAATTCAAAATTTTCCCCCTCTCCTTTCCGTCCGCACAAAAGATCAAAGTCTGTGGCATCCTCAATTTTGGAGATACGAAAGCTCTAGCTCTTACTTTCACCGCAAATCTAATATACCCCTTTAGTATATACTCTTCGAGTATCGGGTATAAAGTGTAAAGAAAAATGGGAACAGATAAAATTTTATGTATAAGAATTTCCTAAGCGGTTCGACCGATTTTTATGAAATCATTTTTTGGTACAAAATCAAATCGTTCATTTTGCGAACGGCGATACCAAACTACACATAAAATAGATTGTGTAAATTCTTAAACTGAATACAGTCTAAAAATAAAACATCTACCCAAATATATATTCTCTTAACGATTAAAGAATAAATAAAAATAAAAGAAAATCAATCTGAATAGTTTTGGGTATCTAAGAGTCGGACCATCGACTATCAAGAGCATTATATTTGTAAAATTCTTTTGGAAAACTCGAAATTCGTATAACAGAAATACTGAAAAATCACCACAACAAAAAAAAAACATCCCATCCATCCACATTCTAGACACATCGCCCATTATCGAAGAACCACCCAAGATATGTGATATAAGCAGGGGATTTTGTTGCAGCGGCTTTCGGTTCAATATTGCGCCTAACGAGACAATCTCGTTCAATGACACCCTCCAGATATATAAAGGCAACAGAATCATAGGAAATATAACCAAGCTGCGATACGGCTGTCACTTGAGAGGTTCGCTGCAGAGTCCATTCAACAGAACCAACCACTGAACCATCAGACAAGCAAAAACACACCAACCAAAAAACTCTATTGTTCTTTTGCCTAATATTCGTACTTGTCACATTGTACTGAAAATAATCCGAAATACTTGTTGTAGATGGCACATACTCTCCTCTAGTCTATATAGTGCATAGATATCTACATAATTTATGTTTTTTGTGTAGACATATAATATATATGTTTAGACCAAAGCTAACTACTTGTACTCGTTCTCGTACTATATCTATGACCTAAACACAAGCCCCGAAGTACTTTGCAATTATTGTACTTGTACTCGTCGTATTCTTGGGTTAGAACCAGCTTCCTCTCTCTCACTTTCACACTCTGACTGTCAACTTTGTATATGCCTAAGTATATGTTCTATCTCACTCGCTGTGTAGCTCTTGAACTCGCTCGCGCTCTCTCGTTCACGTAATGATGATGAGCGAGTATGTAATAATCTTGCTTTGATTTTGAGCGAGTAACTGATGATCTCGCTGTGATGATGTATAAGTATAAGTATTTAAAGCTGAAGATGAGCAAGTATCTAATGATCTTGCTCACAGTAATAGCGAATATCTGATGTTCTCACTCAGATGATGAGCGTGTTTCTAGTGCTCTCGCTCTGCTGATGTAGGAGTATCTAATACTCCCACTCTCGCTGTAATTACAAGCGAGTATCTGATCTTTCGGTGATCTAAAATCCACGTAGCACTAGATAGTCTATATGTCTTACTTTTTCTTACCTCCCCATGTAGTTTTTGTAACTCTCGTAACTCTCTCTCTGTTTGTGTGTGTGCCAGAGCATTCATGAAGCCACCATAGCAACGATCGGCCTAGAATCACGCTCAAGTAGTCGAATACTTTAGTCGCTATACTTTACTTTATATGCATATATGTATATATGTACTAACCTTCCATCCTACATACATATGTCGGTCCTAATATACGCACCAGAGTTTGGGTTCCGTTCACTACTCGCTATACTGTGCGTTTAAGATCCTATGTATAGTAAATACAAGTAATTTTGACGATTTTTCTGTCACCTAACCCCACCACCAAAACCCACCAACCGAGATGGCCATCTCTGTCATAGTTACACCTCTGTAGCGGGTGCTTACCTTTCCCCCAATAAAAACTAAATTATAGAATAGGTACTCCCCCCTGAATATCCAGCCACAAAATATGCGTGATTAAACCGCAACCAAATGTCACTAACATCCCTCGTAAAAGAACTAAGATTGTGGGAACTCGACTTTCAATAGCTTCGTATTCAAATATCTAATCTATTGGTGTGCCTATCCTGTGAAACCCAATTCCCAATCCCCATACAGACACAGGCAACGAGCCCGAACAGGAACCGGAAGAGCCGGAAGATAATGGACGCACCCAGATCATTGTGTCGATAGCCAGGCCCCAGATCACGATTGTGCCCGTAGGAGGATCTCTCACACTCAGCTGCAGCGGTCACATGCGATGGAACAATGTGAGTATTATCCACCAGGGAATACTATAAAATATAGATTTCTTATTCTGAATCCTATTCCTGTTAAAGGATCCCGTGGTCGTCAGCTGGTACAAACAGAACAGCCGTCTGCCCGAAGATTCCGAAGTGGAGGGAGGAGTTCTGCATTTGTACAACCTGCAGATTACCGACTCCGGCATCTATGTCTGCCATGCCGAAAACAACGAGACAATGCACGTGTACCAGGACACCGTCTCCGTCACCATATCACGTGAGTAAACCGCTTCCCAGTGTGGCGCTGCCCCCTCTTTGCTAATCATTGACACTTCTCTGACACTGCGGCTCTACCTAAAGGATATGCCAAGGAAATGTTGGCGCGCTACGGTATCTAAGAATCTCCTCAAGAATGCCCCAAAAATCCCCCACAAAATCATTCGATTGATTTCAGACGATAGTGACTTTCTGATTTCCCTTTTGCAGAGGAAGGCCAGCGCTCGCCGGCCCGAATTGTGGACCTGCCCAACCATGTTACCTTTGAGGAGTACCAGCCGAACGAGATCAACTGCGAGGTGGAGGGCAATCCCACGCCTTCTGTGACCTGGACACGCATCGACGGGCAGGCCGATGCCCAGACTCGCACCGATGGCACCCACTTGATCTTTGACTCGCCACGCAAGTCTGACGAAGGACGGTACCGCTGCCAGGCGGAGAACAGCCTCAATCGCGATGAGAAATACGTGCACGTCTACGTCCAGAGCAGTGCCCCGCCATCGCCGCCTCCGCGCGAACGTGTCTACATCCAGCCGGAGGAGTACAACGGAGTAGAGGGCGACACCTTCCGCTTGACCTGTCAGTCGACCAGCGGCGCCAATCTGCACTACGAGTGGTCCCTCAATGGCTATCCCTTGAGCGGTCAGCGCAACATCATGGTCAGCGGCAATGTGCTCGAGGTGCGCGACTCCAGTGTCCGTGACTCGGGTACCTATACCTGTGGCGCCTACGATCTGCGCACCCATCGAAACTACACCGAAGATGCTCGCGTCTACATCGAGCGTCACGATCTGCCACCCACCGATGATAGGTGAGTGATCCACATCCATCCTGATACCACATTCTGATCCACAATCTGTTTCTCAATGCAGTTCAAGTCCCGTGATTGTGCGACTTCAAGAGCTGATCACCATCGAGCAGGGCCGCGACTACAGCATCACCTGCGAGGCCAGCGGCACTCCGTATCCCTCGATCAAGTGGACCAAGGTGCACGACCATCTGGCCACCAATGTCCATGTCAGCGGTAATGTGCTGAGCATCTACGATGCCCGGCCCGAGAACCGGGGCCCTTACTCCTGCATAGCCGAGAACATACACGGCTCCGATCAGTCCAGCACAAATATCGACATTGAACGTAAGTTTAAACGGGTCCATGTCAGGTCATAGAACTGTTGGTGATACATTCTACAACTAGTGGGGGTCGGTGGGTCAAAGGTAGCCCCAGTGCATGAGAAAGAGATCAGAAATGCTTCTCATGAATCGTCTATAGTAGAGGTTTGCAAAGAACGCACTCAATCTGCAATGTTCTTGAATGAATTGATTGGCATTGTTACAAGAAAAGTTCGAATGAATGAGGAAGTAAGGTTTTGGTATAGCAGATTTAGTCGAACCACTCGAGTGGATCTGAATCATTACACTGTGCGACAGTGATTTTGTACTTTGCACCAGATTCTCTTCTTTAGAATTTGCCATATACAACCAAAGACTTTTTGAAAAATAAAAAAGCCGCGAATTGGTGACTTTGTGCACTATCATCAGTTTCACTCGGCTTTTTGACATTTGAGAACTATCTATCCTTGTTCTAAAAATGCGAATACAAGAATATGTACGAGTTTGTACCCTTGAAATTATTTATACAAATAAAAGATTAGTAGCTTATTTCGTTGAGAACTAATTCCACTATAGAATTGAAGTCTGAAATTGGAGAAACATACATATGTACAAAATGGTACAAATTGTAAGTTTGGCTCGATATAGCTTCAGGTAAAAAGATTCATACAAATGTTTATTATAAGTCAACCAATTTTTTTTGCTACTCATTAAACGTGCTGGATACCGATATAGCAAAGGCAGAGAGAAAATTATGAAAGGACGCAAAGTACACAATTGCGGTTTTTTAAATTTGATTAGAAATGCACACAAATTCATTCAAATTCATTCGCGTTCGAATGCTAATCCACTCTATAGGTAATTTAAGAAATAAGGCATACATGATTGCATTCAGAGCTCCATTATCCATTATCAGCACCGGGATACCCTTGATCTTTGACCCTTGAGCTGTTCTCCTGGAATATATAATATACTAAACCGCAGAGGTCTTAGCATTCTAGAGCTAACAATTTCCTTTGCTCTGTCTCATCCTATCTTTGTCTTCTGCCCCCCAAATATTCCCTTAACCTTATGATTATTATTATTTGAAACACAATTATAAACTAATGTGATTTCGACATGCAAGTGCACAAGAGTGGAGTTGGTAATAAGACAGGTCCACACAGTCTGATCCTAATACTAATCGGTGCAACCACCATCATTTACTTGTTTGCAGCCCGGGAGCGGCCGAGCGTTAAGATCGAGTCACCATCCCTGCAGACCCACTCGGTCGGCTCCCAGGCGTCGCTCTATTGTCGTGCCAATGGCATACCAGAGCCCCAAGTGCAGTGGGTCCGCGTCGATGGCACACCGCTCTCGCCGCGCCACAAGGAGATGGGACGCGGCTATGTTGTGTGAGTAGAGACACCTCCTCCTCCGCGAATAAGCCTTCATCATTAATATTTTATCTTCTTCCTTCGATCCAATCCAACAGCATTGATGACATTCAAATTGCCGATGCCGGGGCATACGAGTGCAGGGCCGACAATCAGGTCGGCAAGGCCTCTGGTACGGCCTCACTGCGCGTGGTGGAGGCCCCATTGGTTGTCATTAAGCCCGACCAACAGATCATACGTCTTACCGACGGCGACGAACTGAATTTGGAGTGCATAGCCAGTGGCTATCCCAATCCCAGTGTCCAGTGGAGCCCCAAGGGCCAAGAGCCCGAGACAGAGACCAGTCTAGGCGTGAATCGTGATCTTGTGAGCAATACGGCCTACCTGAAGATATATCGCGTCAGCCTCTCCGATGCTGGCATCTACACCTGCTCGGGCGTCAATGAGGCCGGCAATGATGAACGCAGCGTTCGAGTGGATATTCAGCCGAAACGCGGAGACATCAGTGATAGTAAGAGATTAAGAAATGAGACTTGGAAAGAAGATTCTTATCAGCAAACTCTCTTCCTCTTCCTTAGATGATGGCGATGTGGATCATGGACCCTACCAAACCGACTACCCGCCGCCACCAGCCTCCCGACCAGGGCAGCCCCAACGCTTACGCACCAACATCGGCGAGAATGTGACCCTCACATGCGACCTTGGCCCCTATGTCACACGTTGGGTGCGTGTCGATGGCCGCCCCCTGCCCTCGAATGCCTACACTGAGCGCAATAGCCTGGTGATCATATATGTGCATGAGCAGAACCTCGGCCAGTACCGATGCAATGCGTACGATAACAACGATGTGGTTACGTATGTGGTAAGGGAACTGGTGCTGCTGCCGCTGCCACAGATCACCTTCCAGCCAAAGATTCCACTGCGTGTCGATGCGGGCGAGAATGTGGAGATCTATTGCGAAGTGACCAATGCCCAGCCAGAAGATGTGCACTGGGCCACCGACAATAACCGACCACTGTCAGGGTAAGTGTCTCCCGAAAGAGCCATAGGGGAATATCAATATCCCTTATCTTTTTCATTAGATCTGTGCGCATCGATGGCCAAATGCTGCGCTTCATCTCGATCGCACCTGCCGATGCCGGCGGCTATCGCTGCACGGCTACCAATTACTATGGCAACACCACTAAGACCGCCCAGGTGGTGGTCAATCCACCGACCGAATATGAGCAGGTGCCACAATCCGAGGTGCATCAGCGTCGCGAGGGCGAGAACATCCAGTTGCGCTGCAGCGCCACCGTACACGGCGAAGAGCGCGGCAACCTTCAGGTAAGGGATCCACAGTGATACACCACATGGATCCACCCCACATTGATCCCACCCATTTCCGTTGCAGTTTGAATGGTATCGCCAGGATGGCCGCCCCTTACCGAATGGCGCCCGTCGTGACAGTCAGGTCCTCGTGCTGACCACGCTCCGGCCTCAGGATGCGGGTCGCTACATCTGCGACGTTTACGATCATGCGAGTGGGCAGCGTCTGCCTGCCACCGCCGTCGATTTGCAAGTACACCGTGAGTAATCGCCCCCTGGGGTGCCCACTGTTGGGTCGGATACGGGACTCGGGACTCCGAAGCTGGGCGGTGGGTCGGTCGGGTTTTGTTCCAGCTGAACCGTGACTCAGAGCCATGGGGATACGGAGCAGCCCACGCCATGCCACCCTCCCCTCGAGCCGGAGGCCCACTCACATACAGCCAGAGTCAGATGTCCTGTCCGACAAATGCGATTAGACAGCCAGCAAATATCTCTTATATCTCTCTCTGTCTCTCACCCACACACAAACAAACACACACTCTCACACCCACCCTACCATACAGCCCGCGCCTCCCCCCCCCCCCAAACACCCCTATAAACACTAGCCAGTGGGATTACTCCGATAAAACACTATATAAAATCTATCTATAGATTAGAGGTCTGTAACAATTGGAACCCAAATTGCAGTTGTATTCGCATTGTAATAGACTCATTCAGACTTTCAACATAAATCCAATCCGATATCGAAGAGAATAAGAAGAAAATCCGAAAAAAAAAAAACGAAAACGAAATTATTCATACAATGGAATCAAAAGATCAGATGATGAAGAAGAAGTTAATCTTAAGGATGTTAGGCTTTGTGGGCGTTTGAGCAGGTTTGATTTTCGTTCGCTGATTTTACTAATTCTCTCCCCCATTAAAATACTCTCTCGTAAATACTATATATATATTCTATAAAACCTACCCATCAATGTAATCGTATATGTTAAACGTAAACATTAAAAAACAATTGAAAGAGTACCCAAACCAAAGCGGTAAACGAACACACTCTGTAAATACCCGAAAATTGGGAGAGGTACCAAGGGCACACTCTGTATATAACAAATCAAACCAAATCAAATCAAAATCAGAACCACTCAATCAATCAGTCAGTCAATCATTGCAAATACAACACATATAAAATGATAGTCCCTCCCCCACACACTATCTCTCTCTTTCTCTGGTGATGGAGCCATACGGATATTGGCACTCACTGCATGCAAAGCCGATATTTAAATTCTGAAATATTCCAAATTGTTTTTGTTTGAAACACAACTAATATTAAGTTCTGCCAAAATCTGCCAATCTATGTACACACACACACTCTTACAACTTGATAAATCTTAAGCTTACCAGAATGGCTGCCAAGAAAACACAACTTCTAATACGATACCATTACTCTTAAGCCAACACAAACTCCCCACTAAATAATGCTAAATAAAAACATAATATTAACATACAAAAAAAAATATAACTACTTGCACAGCAGAAATTGTGTGAAGCAAACCAACAAAAAACAAAAACTTGTAACATATTATTTTTATTTCACCCATTCAACGCCCTTGCAGAGGCCCTTGCCAAAGGTTATACTATACATACATATATAAGTTCTCATATTGTCCGTCCATGATTATCTTTTGGATTATACATAGACATATAGATACATACATATATGTACATAACCTGTACGAACAGATTTCAATCAACAGCTCCTCCGCCCCTTAGTTGGTCTGCGTTTCTCCTTGGGGACCCAAACAATATAAACAGGGAATTTCACCCTTGCAGACAATCCACAAGGACAGGATAGAACTTCCATTCCATGAATTGACTCCACACAAAAGTAATTCCCATAAGCTTCGATCTCATTCGATCTTTCTTTGGCGAACACCCGTCTAGGGCAACTTATTTTCAATAGAAGAACATAAGACTCCAATTAACCATAGAAACTACTGGACAGGTCTGCATGGGCTCTTGAAGCCTCGGAGTACCGGGGCTAGACGTTTATTTCTGCTTTATTAATATTTGAATCTGTTATTTGGTGTCGGTTGTATCATCGGATGTTACTTTCACTTTGGATGTCCTGTGGCCCCCTTGGTGATGGTCTCTCTTTGTTTACCGTAATATACTATAATTTTCTAGTGGTTTATCGGTGGTCATTTGTTTGTTTGTGTTTTTTGTGTATTAATTTATGTATGTATGAATCAAGGAATAGGTACTGTAAATGATCAAAAATATAAGCACTGCACACACTATATATCTTTTTCTTTTTTGCCTTTATTTTTCCCAATCTTTATCGCCTTATCTTCATTTCTCTCAATCCATGTATAAACATCTCTCTCTCTCTCTCGCTATGTTCTATCAAAGGTTATTGATCATATAGATGATGTATCTCATAAAAGGAACAAATTTCTAGGACGGGTTCCAATATTGATAGGAATATACTGAATTCCTTGGCTGTCGGGCCATGACAACTATGTCATAGGAAGACGTTCGAGATGTGCCATGCGCACACGTATTCAGATGGCTCATGAACGGCTTACGCTCTCATTCTCTTCGTTAGACTTCATGGTGTTGCCATTCCTCATATCCAAATCGTTCGAATGAGTCGGAATCATATACGTCATCTATGCGTTCTTTAATCTTTGGTTCTATCTATCCATTAGACCTTCGCTCTCTCTTTATTTTCTAATCTCTTCCTATCCTCACAGAAGTTGCACCTGCACAACCAGAAGAAACAAAACAATATATAAAAAAGTTACGATAAAAATCGAAATCGAAAAAGCACAAAAAATCAATTGTAAATAATATCGACTAATATCACCAAAGTTTTATTGTTATGAGTTTAGATCAAATCAGTCAAACAACCAGAGAAAATAAGAAGTATTTTGAATGCAGGGCAAATATAAATACAAGTATTCATTAGCGTAGAATATCTCTTGAATGTCGTCGGGCAACAAATGGAACACTTTTTATTAATTTCATATTTATTTCTCTTTCTCTCTCTCTCACACACGCTTTTTCTCTCTCTCTCTCTTCCACTTTCCACATGTGCGCTTGCTAAAAAAAAAAAAATACTCTCACATTTACCTTTGACCTAAAATGATCTTTATGATATATGATATGTGCGCTTTTGCTGATCCTCTGAAACAAAACACACACAAACAAAACACAAACAAATCTTATGGTATGGCATGCAACTGCAACAATCAATCGTATCTATCAATCAACTGCTACAACTCTACAACCCATAGGAGCCCCATATCAATACAAGGTCGGGCAGAGTGTGAAAGACATGCCCTGCGTGGTTTTCTATATATGTGCTGCAGGTGTGTTACCGCTACTGCCGCCCAATCAAATCTAATCTATGAAAAAAGAACAGTCCTCCATTATTATTTTTGTATTTTTTATTTTTACTTGTTATATTTTGTTCGCCTCTTATTTTTTTTATTTTTCTGTTTGTTTTATTTTAATTTGTATTGTATTATTAATCCAAAATGATCTATCAATCTGTATTACATACTGCCTAACCTTAGAGCCATAGAAGTTTTATAAAAAAAAAGTAATACCAAAAAAACAATCGTTTGAAGATACTTCCCCAGCACTTACGAGTAGTTCGATAGCGATAGCGATCACACCCATCCCTGGTCGATGGCCGATAACAATTTAGAGCATGCATGGCTTACGATAAATGTAGTACCTACCTTCTAGTTCGTAGGCTAGTGGGCGTACTCCTAAATACATATATGATCGGTGCGAGTCGGTGCCTACTAACTTCCATGGGCTTCGAGGCGGCTGCATACATTTCTAATCGTCTATTTCCATGCATTTTAAATTGGAAAATACCACAAATAAAAACAAAATAAAATCGATAAATATCGATCAAAATCGAAAAATGCAAAAATACCGCGCCATCACAGACTTCAAGAGCAACAAGGGGTCATCCATCAAGCCGCTAGGTCCTGGCGGCACCATCCGTCCCCCCATCATCTCGTACGCGTGTCAGCCGAGCGACTTCAAATGCGTCTCGCATCCGCACACCTGCATCAAGACGGGCATGGTGTGCGATGGCATCTACGACTGCCTGGACCACTCGGACGAGTTCAACTGCATAGCAACTGCCGGCAAGCCAGGGAAGTCGTCATCGAACTCAGGATCTGGATCGGGGTCGGGCAGCCTTAAGCGCTGGAAGAAAAGCCAGAAGATGGACGGGGAACAGCAAGATCATCTAATCGGAAAACGACGGCTGCAGAAGCGTCATCTGATTTTGAGGAGAAGCTTCGGTTGGTCCAGTCTTCATTTTCTGCCAATCTTTATCTTTACCAATTCCCCATCCCCTTTTCCTCTACTACTACTGCTACTTTATCTATCAATCCCCGTCTGACTATCCCCTGACTTTCCTGTGGCTATCTAACAATTCTCTGTTCGTGGGTGCACAAAACTTGAACTCAACGTTTGGACATGGATTCGGATTCAGATTCTGATTGAACTCCGATCCCCAACAGCACCACAGCAACAATACGCAGCAAAAAGCAGAACTGGCACGCACTCGCAATGGGTTTCTGGAGGCTTAAGACATAACAATAACCTATCGATAACAAATCGATTTCAGAATACTTAAACGTTTGCAGCTTTTAAGAAGACCAAACATCTAAAAGGTTCCGAGTTCGCCCTAACAAGTGGTATACATCGGCTAAGGATTCAGATTCTGATTGAACTCCGATCCCCAACAGCACCACAGCAACAATACGCAGCAAAAAGCAGAACTGGCACGCACTCGCAATGGGTTTCTGGAGGCTTAAGACATAACAATAACCTATCGATAACAAATCGATTTCAGAATACTTAAACGTTTGCAGCTTTTAAGAAGACCAAACATCTAAAAGGTTCCGAGTTCGCCCTAACAAGTGGTATACATCGGCTAAGCATAATCGATTCTTATGTCTTGTTGTCATCGATTAATTTGCATGTGGCTGGCCGATAAGGGTTACTGTTACTAACAACACACACACTCCAAAAAATATACAAATAGAGCTTTCTGAATAACCCCGTGAACTACGAAATTATTGTAAATAGTACGTCATACACACACACAAACATGCACATTAGACACATTCGATAAACGATAGTTAAGCAATGGACATTTGTAAAATTAACGAAATATTTTATATATGTATGTATGTATCTGTACCTCGTATTTTTGTGATGAAACCACCAAAACAGAAAACGTTTTCAAAATTTTAGTGGTAACCCAAATCAAAATTATAGTATGAGTATTCGATCAAAATGTATTCCGATAATCAACAATCCGACCATTCAATTTACATATCTATCGATATCTAAACATCTGTAACCCCAGCCCTCCCACCCAACCACATATGTAATCGTATTCTGTGTGATTCAATCCGTAGCAGTATTCGAGTAATCGTAGCTCTCTCTATACACATAGTAGTATCCATGACCACACCACACTCCACCTAGTCCCTTCTCTGTTGCTCTCTCTCTCTCTATACATACTTACGTATATGCATATGCATATGCATATGTATATGTATATGTATATGTATATGTATATGTATATGTATATGTATATGTATATGTATATGTATATGTATACGTATATGTATATGTATATGTAAATATATGTATATGTATATGTATATGCATATGTATATACATATATATGTATATATATATGTATATGCATATGTATGTGTATATGTATATGTAAGCCATATCTCTGTATTGTCTAACTAGGAAGCCAAATTCCAAAAAAACAAAACGACTAAAACAAACCAAAGTACGATATGAATCGAACGATTAATCGAACAATCCATGCTCATTCATACCATGAGAATCGATGTGCATATGTCTGATCGTTTTTGAAAATGTGTTAAGAAATCGATTAAACGAATGACGAATGACATGATCATTCATACCATGAGTATTGATATACATATGTACTTATGCACATCTGATCGTCATTGAATATGAACCGTTTCATTTACATATTATCGATATTTATCAAAATTTGATCAAACAATGCCATCGATTGATATGTAAAGTGATTGATCACATGAAGGTTTGTGGTCATTATTCATTTTGTATGTATGTCTGGTGGCTATGCAACAGTTATCGTTTAATTTAAATATTATCGATAACTATCCATGTGTATGAAATTTAAGCAATGAAATCGATAATTAAATATACAAAATGCAAACTACTCAAACAAAAAATAATTCTCATGGACTATATTGATTTATTGATTGATTTATCGTTCGATAATTATCGTCTACTTTACTGTTTAAACTGCCATTTTCTTGACATGTAAATTTTGCTAACTTTTTTATCTCTCTCTCTCTCTCTGTGTATTTTTTACCCATTCTTATATCCATTTTCCACGATTACACACAAAAATACACCAATACACTCACACACACACACACCTGTATACACACACATACATGCACCATTGCACACCTTTTGTGAATTGTCGCTGAAATTGTGAACGTTACGCGCCGACCCGATCGATCGACCGATTCCGATCTGGTTGCTGTCTTTGTCCTTGTGCTGTCTCCGTATTGGTGTGTCTCCGTGGGCACGTTGCAGCGGGTCTTCCAGTGGTTCCAGTAACGCCTCCGCCGGCTTCGTACCGTCCCGCCTACCTGCCACCGGCCAAAACGCCGGGCCGTTCGCGGGACTACAGCCTAAAGCTGGACCAACAATCATCGAATCTGCGAGCGGGTGAGTCCACCGAAGTGGAGTGCTACTCTTCAGACAATAGCTACACGGATGTGGTTTGGGAGCGGGCCGACAGCCAGCCCCTCAGCCCCAACGTTCAGGTGAGCATCACATCAACGAATCTCTGATCTTTCTGTAGATTCTAATCCATAAATAACCCTTGCAGCAAGTCGGCAACCGCCTGGTGATGACTGATGTGACTGTCGCCGATGCTGGTCAATATGTATGCAAATGCCGGACGGATGAGGGCGATCTGTATACCACCAGCTACGAGCTGACCATCGAACAACAGCCCCATGAGCTCAAGCGCTCCAAGATAGTCCACTCGAAGGTGGGGGCCGATGCCAAGCTGCAGTGCGGAGCGGACACTAGCCGCCAGCCCAGCTACCGCTGGTCCCGACAGTACGGACAGCTCCAGCCAGGACGATCCCTGCTAGGCGTAAGTCCAGCCAGCACCCATCCCTCTCCATCTCGTTACACTTTCTTTCCCTCTCTCTCAGGAAAAACTCTCGCTAGAGGATCTGCAGGCCAACGATGCTGGCACCTACATCTGCACGGCATTGTACGGAGATGGAGAGTCCGTGGATTATCCCAGCATACTGGTGGTGACCGGAGCCATTCCACACTTCCATCAGGCCCCGCGCAGCTATATGAGCTTCCCCACGCTACCGGACTCCTCGTTCAAGCTCAACTTTGAGATCACCTTCCGACCGGAGGGCGACGACGGACTGCTGCTATTCAACGGACAGACTCGCGGCACTGGCGACTACATAGCCCTCTCGCTGAAGGACCGCTACGCGGAGTTCCGCTTCGATTTCGGTGGCAAGCCGATGCTCATTCGAGCCGAAGAGCCACTGCAGCTGAACGAGTGGCACACGGTGCGCGTGCACCGCTCCAGGCGGGATGGTTACATGCAGGTGGACGAACAGCACCCAGTGGCCTTCCCCACACTATCGCAAGTCCCACCGCTGGATCTCATCGAAGACCTGTACATCGGTGGCGTTCCCAGCTGGGAGCTGCTGCCCGCAGACGCGGTCACCCAGCAGACGGGCTTCGTTGGCTGCATCAGCCGCCTGACCCTGCAGAGCCGCACCGTCGAGCTAATGCGCGAGGCCAAGTTCAAGGAGGGCATCACTAGCTGCCAGCCCTGTGCCCAAAGCCCCTGCTCCAACGGCGGCATCTGTCTGGAGAGCCAGACGGAGGTGGCCTACTCCTGCGTCTGCCAGCAGGGCTGGACCGGCCGCAACTGTGCCGTTTCCGGCACCCAGTGTACCCCAGGCGTTTGCGGAGCCGGACGCTGCGAGAACACCGACCTGGACATGGAGTGCTTATGTCCCCTGAACCGCACCGGCGACAGATGCCAGTACATCGAGCACCTCAACGAGCAGAGCCTCAACTTTAAGCGGAACAGCTATGCAGCCTACGGGTGAGTAATCCGACAGCTATGGAATCTGAATCAATCTTTATGGCACACTCCATCCTGATTTATAGAACCCCCCGTGTCACACGTGTGAACATCACTTTGTCCGTGCGGCCCTCGAGCCTACGTGACTCCGTGCTCCTCTATGCGGCAGAGTCCAAGCTCCCCAGCGGCGACTATCTGGCGCTGGTGCTGCGCGAGGGCCATGTGGAACTGCTGATCAATACGGCGGCACGACTGCGTCCAGTCGTTGTGCGCTCTGCGGAGCCCCTGCCCCTGCACCGATGGACGCGCATTGAAGTGCTGCGGCGCCAGGGCGAAAGCATACTGCGAGTAGGCGAGGGACAAGAACAGCGAGCCAAGGCCTCGGGAACGGCGCGCACATTGTCGTTGAAGACGCCTCTGTATGTGGGCGGCTATGATCGGGCCTCGGTGAAGATCAACCGAGACGTGAACATCACGGATGGCTTCGATGGGTGCATTTCGAAGCTATACGACTCGCAGCGCTCCATTCAGCTATTGGCGGACATCAAGGATGCGGCCAATGTCCAGAATTGCGGCGAACTCAATGAGATCGGTGGCGGAGATGGCGGAGACGGCGAGGCTGAGGGCGATAGCGAGGTGCCAGTGGCTCCCGCTGTGGTCCCAACGGCTCCATTGCCAGATGCAACCAGCAATCAGGAGGAGCAACTGCAGCCCTACAACATGGCGCCGTGTGCCAGCGATCCCTGCGAGAACGGTGGCAGCTGCATCGAAGCGGAGAACCAGGCGCTCTGCTCCTGCCCCTTGGGCTACAGCGGCAAGCATTGCCAAGAACGTAAGTTGGAAGATCAGCCACCCATCATTCTGTACTCCATTTCTGATCTTTGATCTCTATTTCCCAATCAACAGACATCCAAGTGGGCTTCAATGCCTCGTTCCGAGGCCATGGTTACCTGGAGATCAATCGCAATCAATTTGATGCCGCCGTGGAGCAGGTGTTCACCTCCGCCGCCATGGTATTCTCCACGAGCAAACCGAATGGGCTGCTGCTCTGGTGGGGACAGGTGGCCGGCGAAGAGTATGTGGGTCAGGACTTTATCGCCTTGGCCGTTGTTGATGGCTATGTGGAGTACTCGCTGCGTTTGAACGGTGAGGAGACGGTGATCAAGAACAGTGACACCCGCGTGGACGATGGCCAGCGGCATATTGTGCTTGTGAAGCGAGTGGAAAACACGGCCATTCTTGAGGTCGATCGCATATCGCATTCGGGTGAGACGCGACCCACCGGCAAGAAGGAGATGAAACTGCCGGGCAATGTGTTCATAGGTAAGAAGCCGTAATCCGTAATCCTTAAAGGTCCACCAATTCTCCCCAATCCCATTCCAGGTGGCATTCCGGACATTTCACAATTCACGGGCGGACGTCACACGCACAACTTTGTCGGCTGCATCGTGGTGGTTGAGGGTGATGCCGTGGGTCAGATCAATCTGGGCCAAGCCGGCGTCAATGCCGTCAATGTGGACACCTGTCCAGTGTAAGTAGTTTTCTCCTGTCCCATAATAATATCCTGTAAAGATACTACAATTAACTTAACAATACAACTACAAATACAAATACCACTTACGCCAAACTCAGTGTTTGGAATCCCTCGAGCCTCGTCTATCACGAGTTCGATACCAGCGATCCGAGCTTCTTCGATGAGCTGGATCAGCCGCCGCCAGTGCACATCATCTATCCGCGGCCCAATCTAGGCCAGCTGCCATCGAATTCGGCGCATGTCTATCAATACTCATATGTGTTATCGTTATCGCTGGCAGCTATCATTTTGTGTCTGCTGCCGGCCCCAAGCTAAGCTTCGAACCACAAAAAGCTGTTTTAGTGTAGACCAAAAAGTAGAATCGAATCCGTAGTCGAAACAGTAATCGATATGGTGTATTGTTTATTGCTATAGGGAGTGCCACCCTTATATCTAAAAACTATCTGAAGAGTTTTACAATTGAAATTATCGTGCCATATCATTACAAAAATATCATGTTATATTATACAAAGTATATCAAAAATCAGCCACATATGTAAACTTTAATAACGGATAAGCTAGGACTAACGGACTAGGAAGAAGCCTAGAGGATACGATGGAACTTTTTTTTTTGATTTTTTTTAGACATGTAGTTAGCACCAAATGGAATATACATACATACATTCAGTACGAGTATTGTTGAAAAGCTAATCCTCCTATTTGGATTGTCCTCGACTTACAGCCAAGCTCAGGGCACACACACCAACCACACTCTACAATGCTACTAATCGTAAACTATATCTTAATATATACCGCTGAATTACGGAATATATATCATATAGACTATGCAACAGGTAGATAGATAGGAAGTCATAAATATAATAGGGCATACGCCATATATGTATATAGGAAATACAACACACCACGATTACGGATCCTACTACTATGAACTACTATCCAATCCGATAATTAGGACTTAGTATAGTCGAACTAGGAACTGCTTTGTGACCATAGCTATAAATAATATACAGAATACAAAGCATGCGCAATGAGTATTGCTACAAATACAATGCGTTTCAGCACTGTAAGACGCAATTCCAAATAACACCTACAGTGCTGAAACGCAATATACAAACCTACCTACAAGAGAAACATTAAGATAAAATATTGAATAAGTTTGAAATGACATGTTGATGAGGATTTTACCCTGCTCAAACGATCCTCAAATACCTCCCCTTTCGTCACAGGGTCTCTGAGTGTGCTGCTGGGTGTTTAGAACCCTAATTCGATAATAATCAATTATTTATCGTGCTACTTTCCAATTATTCTTTTTTTAATCATATATCATTTTTCGTTATCTCCCTCGATTAATTATCGTTCCTTTTTAGTTTTTTCGACAAAAGTTGAAAACGGATTTTTAACATTAAAACAGTCCCTTGTTCCTTTTTCATTCTATTATCAATTTATCGATTTTTTATAGTTTTTTTAAATTGATTATTACCTTAATATTCTTTTTGAATTACTTTATTTTTATATTATTTTTTCTTTTATTGTTTCGTCTTTTAGTAACGATGAATCCTTGGGAGGCACCGAACCGCCAGTTGTCTAGGCGATACGCCCACACAACACGCAAACCAGCAACCGAAATTAGCTTTTTAATTAATTAACAAACAAAAGGAACCCCAATTTTAATATTGTATATCGTACAAACGATACGCGGAAGAAAAAATAACAATTACGATATGCTCTGTGTGTGTCGAACTTCAAAACTACGATTGCTTCTTCGATCCCTAAGTCTAAGTTAAATATTTCAGAAAGGAAACGATAAGAATGAAATATCACAAAAAAAACAGCCATATGAAGAAGTGAGACGACACGATAACCGAAACGAAACAGAAACAATAATAACAACAATATATAAAGTTTAAGGCCTAACTAACTCTACAAAAAGAAAAAACCGCATACTAGCCAACAGAAAATCCAGAAAAACTACTGAAAAAATGCTGCAAAAGTAACGAAAGAACAGGCAATAAGCAACAAAAAGGATATGCTCAATAGCAGAAGCATTTTAATTATTATAATGATAGTTTATATATTATTATTATGATGAAGTATGTTTTTTTTTCCTATGTAAAACCCCAGTGTAAAATGTTTTTAAATTAACATTCGATGAAAAAATGGAATTGGAAATTCGTGAAATAAATATGCAGCCAGCCCCCATCATACATACATACATATATCATATACCGAATAATGATAGTGCCGCAACACCCACTGTGCAGATGCATGTAAAAACGAACGAAACACACAGTGGGAGTGGAAGAGCGCATAAGCAGGCAAAACAAAAAAATAAAAGAACATATATGTTTATTAAAAATCGAAATCCACAATAATTAGAAATGTGTTTTTCTTTTCGAGAGGTGTTTGGCGTGGTTGCCTGGAGTACTGGAGAGAGGGGCAAATAATAAATTTTTTTCAAACAGCTCCACTAAATCATTATACCACTGCAAAAGGGTATCAAAACAACAATAATTTGGCACGTGTTGGGTGGTGGAACGGTGTGGGGTGGGGAACAGGAAACAGGAATCCGACCAGTGGGAGGATCAGACCCGATCGATACTCCGCACACTGCAGGCAAGCGAGGGCAGCTTCCCAATCGTCGCTTCGGCTCTGCACTCGGACATGCTCAACCCGACCGACTGCTGGCCGTCTCGGTCGTCTCCGAGGCACACACTCAACTTCGTGCCGTCAAGCAGTTCAGACGTGTCGGGTGCGAGAGAAGAGTGGAGCAAACCTGCTTTTGCTTTGGCGCCTTCCCAAATCGTGTTTGCTTATCCCCTTTCGAAAGCCTACTGCTACCGTGAGTGTAAATTGGTTTTCCCATCAGAGCCGAGTTTTATTTTGTTATTACTTTTTTGTTTGTTTGTTGTTAATACAATTAACAGTAACGAATGCAAGTTCCGGCCAGAGAGAGATAGAGGGATCAAATATAGTGAAAAATCAAAGAAAATTCTCAAAATAAATCGTGGAGCGAGAAAAAGTGCGTGTGCCAAGAGATTGTTTATTTTTAAAACGGCCAAACACGTAGAACGGCAACCGGCAAAAAAAATCCAAAAACAAATCCAAACATATAATAACAATAAATTATATTCACATCATTCATTCGATAAACCAACGACAAACGGAGAGAGACGAGACACCGAAGAGCAGCGTGAATCTAATCGATCGGTCGCCTATAGATCATCGGATCCGTTCAGTTCCTAACATCAGATCAGCGGATGTGCCTATTGATCAAGAGAACCACATAAAATTCGAATTTACACCCAAAAACAAACAAAAAATTGCGGTTCAGTGTCTGTTTTTGTAAAGGCTTTAAAAATGCCATAAAATCTTTAATAGGTTTATTTTATTTACGAGTATTTGGGTTGCAGTCTTCGTCGTCTTTCGTCTTCTGTGGGAAAAAATGGCAAAAATGCCCTTAAAAGTGATCAAAATATTTACCGTTTGACTGCGGATTCTCGGATTCAATCGACGATTGCCCTTCGGAATCGGGCCGCCTCCGCCTCCCTTCTCCAATTGCACAGGTGAGTGTCGCGACTTTTTAACGGTATATTGACTGCCTGCTTCGCGTTGCAAGTAGCTTGAAAGTAGTTCATCTGGTCAGCGCTGTCCATAAATGTCAGAGCCATATCGATCGATTCCAGTTGACAACTATCCCCCATCCCCTCCTTCTCCTCCTCGCTGCATTGATAGTCATGTGGTTATGTCCTTTTTTGGGTGGGCGGCTCACCAGTTTGGCGAATGGCCACTGTCCCCACCAGTCGTCAATCGCCGTTACTTTCTGGGTCATCGAACAAGTGTTGCATGTTGCATGTTGCACATCGGACTTTAGCTGGGACACAAACCTCCTCCTGCAATGGGAAAGCTGCCTCCCAGCTGTTGTAGTTGTTGTTGGTGCGGTAACTAGGGTATGTGGGAAGCATGGGGTAGGGTTAGGTCCCATCATCCTTTATGTCCCCCACCCAACTTGTTGATGGCACTAATGAACTGTCTACAAGAATAGAAACTAGAAAGAGACAGAGAGAGAGAGAGAGCATAACTAGTTGTTTGGTGAGAGACACGCACATTCTTGTATGCAACAGGCAACAAGAATAAGATCTAGAAAGGTATGTCAGACAGAAGGTAAGCACATTCTAATTCGTGAATGATACGAATGGTTCTTCAATTAAGATGTTCATTCCGAACGTTCCCGTGTGGCTAGCCATTTTCGATTTAATTGAAAAAAAAACAACCAGATAATTTCTAAAATATTTCTTGTCAGTACATTCAAATATTCTCCCAATACCTCCAATCAATTTTACAAAAAAATAAAAAGTTTTGAAAGCTATTTGAACATAAGTTGATATCATTGATTGCAAAAATACTAGAATCGGTTGTGACGAATGGTCTGTGTTCGTTTTATTCGTAGTGAACTATGTTCCTTAGCTTATGATAAATTTGTACACCGAATAAACGTCATTTCCCAATATTCAACGAATTTCTTATGCAGAAAGAGAGAGAGTGACACCACGTACCTTACCTTTTCTTGAAATTTCACTTGAAAAAGCCGAACCCGACCCGAGATCGCACTCCCAGAGAGATCCCATGGAGCCAGAACATGGCTCGCTCTTTCCGGCTAACAATAAATCAAAAGGCAGAAAAATGTAAGGGGAAGGAAAAGCCCTGAGACCAGAGCCATAATAAAAATCAAGGCAAGTGTCGTCCGAGACGTCCGTCGTTCCTTCATTCTCATTCTGCTGCAAAACCGAAAAAGGAATTGGAAATAAGAATGGGAATGGGAGAATGGTGGGCACTAGCCAGAAGAGGGCTCTGTCCGTGTCCCCGGGCATCTCGCATCTCTTTTGTTGTTCCTGCTTCTCATTCTCTTTACTGCCTGTTGATGGGATTTCATTATTACTTTCGATTGTTGTGCCTCGACCCATGGATGCTGTTGTGCGCCCATTGAGACCAGATTCCCTTCGTGGTCGTCTTCGTTTTTTATTCATCGAAAATGCATACAAACAAAAAGGTCTCTGGGTCCAAACAATAATAAACACACAACGAGAGGAGAGCAAGAGCAGCATCATCATCATCATCATCGTGGCAGTCGCAGTCCCATCCTCAATCCTCATCGACAGTATCGTCATCTTATGGGAGAGCTCCTCCTTTAGACCTCACTAATCGCATAAGCAGATAGAACGCAGAACTAGAATCAGAATCAGGGCCCAAACCGGTGTCCAGGGCCACACACTGTCGGGTAAAAAGGTAGAAGAATAAATAAAGCGATAAATGGAAAATAAATTTCAACAAAAATTGCTTTTCAAGTGGTTCTCCTCCACAGAACAGATCTATCCTTCATTTCTTCTCGTAACTGGCATCACCGTTGTGCTGCTACCGACTTGAAATGAAATGACCTGTACTTAGAATGACCCATGACATCAGGGATAAAACTATAGAAATATCAAAATGTCTGATCTGTTAATTAAACAAGGAATACAGGTTGATTTTTCCCATATAAAACATGTTTAAAACTAATCTTGAATTTACTCCACATAAGAAATATGAAATTGGAAATCATATCTTTAGATCTTTCAATTTTCTTTGGTGGGGATTTCTCATGGCCAAAGCAATCGTATCGATTCTCTCGCACACCATTAATAATGATCCACTGATCCAGTTCTCCCCCAGATGATCCACTCTATAATTTTCATAATGAGGAAAACAGAAAATGCATCACAAAATTAGACATTGACACCTTTTTCTCATGCGGAAGATCCATTGAGTTTTTCCCCCCACAGATTCCAAATTCCGATTCCAATTCGAGTTTTTCTGCTCTTTGGAACCGTAAAAACGGCGCATAAAAATATTTCACGCTACGGCTACACGGAATAGAGGGCCCCAAAAAAACAAAAAAAAAAATATGATTAATGTTGAAAACATAAATTGGATTTGATTTCTGTTTGCTTGCTGCCCTGCTGCTGCCGTCTTGGGGCCTCCGTTAAGTCGCTTTTTTCGGTTTCTTCGGTGTTTGGTGTTTTTTTTTGCGCGCTAGGTAGCCGCTGCCGCCGCCTGTTCATTAGCACAGACTAATCATTGGAGCCACAAGAGAGTCAGAGTCTGTTGCTGCTGCCCCACGGCAGCGCGCGGCCGAGAGAGTGGAGAGGCTGATGGAGAGGCAGGGCTGCCCAAAGGTGGCAATCAACATGAATGAATGAATGAATAGGCCACGGAATGGGCTCTCGATCTGTGAATGAGCCTTAGATTCAAAGACAGAGACAGAGAGTCTGAATGGCGGGGAGCTCTGGAGATCTCAAGTTGGGTTCGAGTTTCGTTTCGTTGTCGGTTTTTTGTGTACGTCTTTCCTTGTATCTTTCTTGGGCGGAAGTGTAATTGCAGGCTGGGATTTGGATTGGCCTGAGTTCGGAATGAAGATTGGGACTGGTCCTCCCCGACATACCAAATCAATCTGAATGGAGGCGGTGGCGGCGGTGGCGGCGCCTTTGCGCAGCCTCACATTAGCACCGAAAGTAGGTGGGTGAGGGGAGGAGCGGACAGAAGAAAACGGAAGCGCATTACGACGTAATGTGATCGCACACCATGAGTGGTGGTGCCACGCCCCCCGGTAGCAGTCACAGTCCTGGAAAATCCATGATATATTAAGCAGGAGGTAAAGTATCGCTCTTTCGAGATTACCGTATGTGTTTGGCACCCCTGACTTTCTACTTAACATAACCTGTAGTAGATCACGGCCTCTTTTCCGCACTTTGATCCTCTCTAACTATCTTTCCTTCCAGTCCTGGAAAGAGAGTAGATTCCATGGTTATTAATCAGAAGGAAATGTGGCGCTCTTTATGCACTGCATAATTAGAACACTGCCTGACCTTGTCTTTAACATTCCCTGGATATATCAAACTCTCTTGTGTCTGACACTCTGCACTCTCTCTCTGTTCACTAAAGCCCTGCCTTACCTCCTGTTTAACATGCCCTGCGTATAAATCCAAATAAGAGTTGGAGTGGAAGCGGAAGAGCTGCATGTCGGTAGCACGTAGAGATCTCCCCTCTTATCCCCTCCCCCGCCTTATCGCACCACCGACATCAGTAACAGAAACAGCAGCGAAGGAGGGGGAGGAGCAGACAAAGAGGTTAAATGTTCCCCGCATACCGTACCGTTCCGAACAGTACGTTCCTTATCAGCCAGACATCGGCGGGCAGAGTGACAACAACAAGAAGAGATAGAGGAAGAGGAGGAGGAGGAGGAATCATAAGCAACGACGACAGCAATCAGAGCGCTTTTGCGTCTGCGCAAGAGACAGACAAGAGAAAAAGAAGGACAGGACAGCAGTAGGGGGACAGAGAGGCAGAGACAGAGAGCGAGAGCGAGACAGACAGGAAGTGAGCTATTTGCACTCCCAAATCTCAAAACAAGTCATAATTTTCGACAATGGGCCGCAACGCTCTGCTACGTGGAATTTCAGTTTCTCTTCTGTTCTTCTCGGCTTCTTTTGTCTCTTTGATAAAGTGGCTCGCTCGTCTCCGTCTGCGTCTCTGTCGCCCCGAAAGACATTTAATAAGCGACAATTTAGCGCTGAAGTTTGACATTGACACAGGTAGAGGAGGAACCGACAGACAGACCGACAGACGGAATGGCTTAGGTAGGATTCTGGGCAAGTGTTCACAGAACTGTAAAGAAACCAGCCAGATAGAGGGAAGGGAAGGTGAAAATGAAAAGGAAAATGGGAAATTTCCTTGTGCGTGCGGGTGCTATATGTATCTGAGAATCTGAGGATTGGTCAAGTCTTTGAAAGCAATTCGAAACGATTCATTCCGGATCAGCATTCTGAATGGGATTCCGGAAAGAGAATTACAGCTCATCTTGGAATATTGGATCATAATGTGCCCTAATTCAAATCTTGAAACTGGAAACTAGAATAAAGAACATACATACATATGTATGTATGCATGCACAAGGACACTTCAGAATTCGTTCGAGAATAATTGAATAATTATCTAAAGATCTTGCCGTAAAAAGTACTTCGGCTTATCAATAATTCTTTGATCTCTCTATAAACACACACAGACACCTGTATGAGGCAGCTTTAATTATAAATCTGAAGATGGGGGTACGTTATAGTACGCGGTACCCACTGGGTGCCTAAGGGGTGCCTGGGGGCCTGATGATGTATTAATTTCCCAGAAGCACTGTGAAAATATTGAATAATCGAAGAATCGAATGTCTTGATTTCCGACTAACTAACCAACTAGGCATTCAATTCCACCTACTGAATGGACAGGGGAGAGATGGGGATCAGGCCCAGGCCCAGGCCCAGCACGTAGCTGTCAGCGCGATGGAGAAATCGGTAGATGTGTTGTTGTTGGGGGGGCCGCCAGCTGTGAATGGGGCTCGGTTCAGAACATTTGTGAACTCAATTAAAATAGCAGACGATCGGTATGTCTGCCCGTCTGTCTTTCTGTCTGTCTGTCTGTCCCACTGTACCTCTCACTTCGCTCACGAGGGTCCGGTCGAGCTTCAGTCGGTCTCCATGCAAATGCTAAAACCGAGATTCCAATTCCGATTCGATCTGCGGATCCCCTCTCTCTTCCTTGGCTGCTCTGCTGCTCTCTTTGCGGAGTCTTCGAGTCTTCCGTGGTAATTAAACCTGCGTGGAAACAGGAAAAAAACGAAACGAAACGAGATCCCAACGAAACACACATACCAGTGTGGCTTACGGAGGAGAGAGAGGGGTGGTGGTGGGAGGGGGACGACTCCAGTGAGCCAGAGAACTGCGAATGAATAGACATTCCTCTGCTCGTGTACCATCGTATCCAACCATTCCACCATTCCACCGTGGGGCAATTAGAAAATGAGTTCGAACGAACGTTCCAAGCTCTCGCACCGAATGGAGCGTAGAGTGGGAGAGCGGATTGAAGGGGAGAGTCGCGCCAAGTCATAGATCAACGTTCATGATAAGCAGCATTTGCCAGATCTACGGAAAAACAGAAAGAGACAGAAATACAAAGAAATTCGCACATTGGATACTCTTCTGACATACGTAGCTTTATGTATGAGAAATAATTTGAATTTAAACGAATCCTATGATCATATATGGCTTAATCTCACTTTAATCACTGCTGTTAGAAGACGTGCCTTGAATAGTTTAGATAAATATTTATATATTTAAAAAAACAGAGTTAATCACTATTAAGACTATGATCGTCCTAGTCCTGAAATATACTGCAATATTTATACACTCTTGTTTTAGCTCTTTCTTCATTAAAAATTTGTGGTACTCTTTGGAAGCGTATCCATAGATCTGAGTGTGTGTGGAAAGGGTAGGGAAAGAAAGGCATCCATCTCCGTTGGGTTTTTTCTTCGCTTTCGTTTCTTTTTTTTTTTTGAAAGTCTTGCAGGGCTGCTGCTGATGCTTTCAAAGAAGTGATTAGCCGCAGACGAGGGAGCGATGCGAATATGTTGGCAAATATCCTAAATGTAACTGTAACTGCAACGTGGCACACACATTCGACGAAACGGTTAATATATGGGATTTTGTATCTCTTTTGCATGGGTATATGACAAATATTTGTACATAACGAAACCTAAACGCATATTGTTATTTTTGAGGGAAAACAATCCGTCGAATAGGATGTGTTGGACGTTAAAAGGGATAGCAGGGTATTCAAATCTTCGGATTGCTTCCTTGCTCCTAATTTGTTACTTCTTAACGATGGAATATGTATTCCCTTCCCCTTCCTCTGCTTCTATTTCTTCGCGCGGGTTAATGTATCGGATCTTCCTGCTTCTCGGTCTCTTTTTGCTGCTCAATTGGCGGCTCAATTTGCTCACTCAAGCAAAGCGCGGAAGGAGGGAGTGGGAGTGGGCGGCTCCATTAATTTGGCATCTGCCATGGCGCTGTGCAATGAACCGTTGAATGAGCGATAGTTTGGGTGCCGTAACTCCTTCTTCTTCTTCCATTCACTTACCACAAAAATTTTCCAGCCGTCGCTGCCGCGACAAAAACTGTATTGTGCCATCGCCGTGTTGCCGCCGCCGTGTTGCACGTTCATTCATCGACAGCAGCCCTGAGTTTCGGAGGTGGGGCAGGGGAGGGCAGGCCGCTAGCCGTTCAGGCTTAAACAGATTTCATTCATAAATAGACGCCGCACAAAGTTCAACCTAACAAAGAGACTGGTGGAGTGAGCAGGGACAAAAGAGACCGAACAGAGCAGAGAGCGGCGACGACACATTTTCTCTATTAAGCCCACACGAGCAGAGGTTACGGCACCATCAGAGATGAAGAAGCAGCAGACAGAGAAAGAAAGAGAAAGAGATATAGGTAAAATAAATTTATGCTCTGCAGCAAGAGCGATGCAGCAGCAGCAAAGAAGAGATCCAAAGAGCATCGCTACCTGCCGAAAATGAGAACGAGACGGGAAAAATGTTAACTTCTTTATTACGGAACAATGATCGAGAGGTGATCGGTAGAGAGAGAGGAGTGAAGTGAAGTGAAAGGCATCGCAGAGGAGTGGAGGTACTGAGCAGAATCGAAGTTGTATCCAAAAAGTGACTGAGCCGCTGCATCCGCATTTGCATGCCCACATAAAGAGAGTATGTGGTGAAGAGAGAGAGGCAGACGGTCACGTTTGGTTTTCGGCTTCTTCTTCGTTCCAGGTCAAGGTGTATTTTTAACAAGGTAAGTCACGGAGGTACCTGTTAAGTTAGTCACACTTTTCGCTCAATGCTGCTCTCTTTGGGTCAAATAAAATATGTAACTCTTTGGCGCTCTGTGGGTCGCATACCATATGCTGGTGACTACCTGGTGAGCGTTCTCTGGTTAGCGACACCCTATGTAGAATGCTCCTTGGGTTCATGATCCCGCTCTATCGCGCCCTCCTTCCCTCTTTTTTGTGTGTTCTCTGGAAATCCGAGAAATAGACCCCACTGCATTCCAAGGCATCGCTTACTGCGATCCACCCCACCCCCCACATATTCCCAATCACAGGGGGCCCTTCGATCTTACCTGCTGCTGCTGCTGCCGCCACTCTGTGTCTTCTCTCTTCCACTTCCATTTGACGGCATCTGCTAATTGTTTCCGACTTTTTACTGAGGCTCTCTTTCAAGTCTCACTCTCTGTCTCTCTCTCTCTTGGTTCAAGGCCAAGCAGAAGAGCAATTCAAATGTGGATTCCGGATATGATTTTGATTTCGATTCTGATTCCGATTCCGATTCCTTGCGGAATGCAAAACGAGCACCAAATTTTGGAATGTCGAATCTCCAACCAATTTAAAGCGTAATAATTTTGAGATTTTCTTATGTAAACCCCATTCCTCGTCATGTAGTTTTTGTTTGTACTTTAAATTTGTGTTCTCTTTTCGACTTTTGTTACGTGATAAAACCGCTGTAGCTCCATCGGTCCCTACCGTCCATTGATTCGGGTCCGCTGATAAGGAGTCCCTTGCCCGACGGTATGGGATGTATTGGCGGTGGTGGAGGTAGAGTGGCACGTACGTCCGGGGTAAGTAAATAAATGAAGCAAATAAAAACAGAAATTAAATTCGTGTTTATTGCATTTCATGAGAAAGGCAAACTAAGGAGAACAAATTATAGAACAGAGAGAGGAAAAGAAGAATAAGAGATGGAGGTGACGGTGGCGGTGGAAGAACAGTAAACGATCCCGCGTATTCACTGGAATGAATCACATGCGTCCACAATGCTTTGGGGGATCATTCAATCAAGCCAGCAATTTGGGGCATCCCATCATCCCCACGCATCACTGAGCAATGCCCCCTATTCTCTCTCTCTCTTTGTTTCAATTAAAAGCGAAAAAAAATAACAATTAATTAAAAGCCCATAACGGTTACCGCCCCTCCTCTCCCTCTCTCTCTATCTACCTCTGCCACCGACTCTGCTGCTTCCACTACCATCGCGTCGAGTTGATCTAAAATACAAATTTGTCGTACCAAAATAGATAATATGATCTAATAAAACCAAAAGAGCGCGCCGCACGACCATAAAAACAAAAAAAAAGAAAGACGAGCTTCGAAGCGATACCGAAGCTTTGGATACCCTCGGAATAACTATGGCGTATATGACAGATTACCGATAAATTCTCTTCACCATGCAAGCCATATGATATAAACATCCGATTGAAATGGAGATGTTTCATATTCAAAATGGAACATTCTGCATTATCAACAGTAGTATCTGTATCTGTATCATTCTGTTTACCTGGATACACCCTATCTGTCCAAGGGTATCAAAAGAGCTACATAAAGGCGGAACGCGTCTGTCGCCCCAGGTGAGTGGTAGAGAAGGGGATGAGGTGTGGGAGAGGGGCGTGCGAAAAGCACTCCAAAAGAGCAGAAAGCTCAAATAGGTCTCATGTGAATGATGGAAGTGCTGTCTCTTACTCTCACTCTCACTCCCACTCCCACTCCGTCTCCTCCTAATCTACCGTTGCCATTCCTTTCCGTTGATGTTTATTTATGTCTGCCACGCCCCATTGCGCCTACGTGTATGAATTTCTGCATCAGTTGCATTTTTCATGGGAAAACCAGCAGTGCGATGCGACTGCGAGGCAGGAAATCTTCATTTCATTCCATTTTACTATTTTATACTTCATTCAAGTGGCGTGGCACTCCACACTCCTTGCAACAGATTGATATTGCCACTTAATAGCAGACATTGTTGCCTGTGTAATTGTTTATGGGTTTTGGCAGTTGCTGGTGCCCCCAACAATCGGTCGACGCGTGCTTAATTGCATAATTAATTTGAACATATATTTCATATTTTTCGTTTTACGTGTAGGGTATATACCCTTTCCAGAGGCTAATACGATTTAAGCACTTGCTATATACCCTGTAGTGGTGTACATGTGGATTATACAAGCACCGATTCCATCAGCCATTCAGGCACATTTCTCGATTGACATTGATTAAATTAAAAAATTTTCCTTAAGCGAATGGCTCAAGGGTATCTAAAACTTCGGTTTCTTTAGAGCTTTAAAGCCTTTTTTCTTTCTTGTTGGCTCTGTCAGTCGCTCTCAATTGTGTTGTTATCCATCTCTCTCTCTCCCTCTCTTTCTTTTCCTCTCTGTCTCTTGCTTTCTCGCACTAATGCACTGATGACGAAGCTGTCGCCCAGAATTCAGCAAAAGCGAGCTTGGATTTCAGTCGCGCCAGAGCGTCGGTGTCTCCAGGGGTAGACGAAGGAGGAGCACAAAAAAATACTTAAACCTTGCAGAATTTATGCATTCAAAGGGTGGTGCAGAGCGGAGCGAGTGGGAGAGGCGAGTAGAAGAGTTGGAAGAGGGAAACGCGAGTGAGTGGGAGATTAGCCGAATGGAAGAGGAAGAGGCAACGTAGTGCAAAAAATGCACTCTGGTAACGAAAATGTAAGACGACACCGCTGCAAGTTGCACGTTCCACAAATCCACGCTATTTTTCCAAGCGATTTGAGTGGGTAGAGTGTTCGGTTCTTGCCTCCGGTTTCACATAAGCATACCCTATCCAGGAATATCCAGCTAAAATTCTATACATCGATCTTTTCGCTAATGATCTTACCCACTAGATCTATCGAAAACCCTTACAGTCGGATTATTTGTATTGAAAAAAAATAAAGAAAACTCACGTGTGTAGTAAAAGGCGTTCTCGCTTGGCCAAAGCTCTCTCTTTCTCTCTCGCGGTATAAGAGCATCCACCATTCGTTGCTCTTTCTAATTCTCATTCTATTCTCTTGTCCCGTGCTCCTACAGCGAATCCCAACGGTTTTCCCTAAAAGAATACAAAATAATAGCGTGTGTGTGCTTGGTGTGTGTCGGATATCAAATTTTATTCGTGATGTTCTTTTTTATTTCTCCAAACTTTACATTCATACGAATCTACATATTTCAAGTTCTTTTGACACCAACGAGTATTTATGCATAATTTAAATTAATGAACATATTAATGCGCGATTTTTGGGGAGTGGAGAGTCGATCAACCGCGGGGGAGGGATGGAGGTAGTGCCAGTCGGAGGCCAAGAGGCTGGTTTGACCATTGTCTGGGGGCCCGCAGGTAATCGAAGAACTTGGCTAGCGGTTTAAATTACCAACAAAAAATCACAATAAACGCGAAGAGAAAGAGGACGGAAGAGAACCGAAAATGTTGACGCAAATTGAGTAGTCAAACAAAACAAAAAGATAGGAATACGTTGAAAGGGTGGGCAGAGGAAGAGGAAAGAAGGTAAGTAGAAGTACAGAAGAAAAGAAATGCTCTTAGGTTCTTAGCTCCATAGACGAAAAGAAAGACGGGGACCACTGAAAGCTCTGATCATGTCCTGGAAACCTATAAAAGGGGGCGATGAAACGGGGGCTATCCACGGAAAATCCTGCCAAAAAAAGAAGAAAGAGAAGAAGCAGAAAGCGCTCAAAGAAAAGGAACATGAGAAAGCACACCACACTCAAGGCTCGAATCAAACCGACGTTCTAGAAAACTCCACTCAAAACAGTGATTTTTCTAGGCTTTTCTCCCCTTCCCCTCCCCCGCTCTAGTGTAGAAAAAAATAAGCGTAAAATTGATCAAAATTGAATGCAAGATCCAAATGTGGGCCAATTCAGTGAATGCCACCCGGCAAGCGGCAAGCAGAAGCACAGAACGAGGAGGAGTCGTCGCCAACGTCAACATTTTTTGGCCGACTGCCAAAACAGCAACAAATGTAACAAAAAAACCAACAGCAAAATACGATAAAAATGAACATGAGAGGGGCAGTGGAGGGGAGCTCCACCGGCACAAGGTGTGGGCTGCATCGCTGCTGTTGCTGTTCCGCGCTGCCTCTTGATCGTTTATTTCTCATGCGATAAAAACCTTTACAAAAAGAATGATAAAAGAAGAAGAGACTACTGCGAGGGCTTCGAGGCTTTTGAAAATGCATTCCGGGATTCGGAAGAAGAGAACATTTTTCTGGTTTATCTTTCTAAGATTTACACTATTCCATCGGAATAATACATATAGTCATCGGCGAAAGGGGGCGTGATATCACACAAAATTGTATTGCTCCAGCTATTATAGTCTCTGAGAACAAGGCGTGAAACAAGACGGACAGACAGGGCAATATCGACTCGGCTATTGCTGCTGATCAAGAATATATATACTTTACGGGGTCGGAAACGCTTCCTTCTGGGTGTTACACACATCCACTTTCGGCACAAATCTAATATACCCCTATACTCGTTTTGAGTATCGGTTATGAAAACACAAGAGCTCATAATTTTTTGATACGTTTGCCCCACATGCACCCGTCGTGTGTAATGGGGCGAGTGGGGGAGAGGTGTGTGATTGCGTTGGGTGTGACTGAGGGAGAGGCGGTGTGTGTGGGGCTTTTTGCATTTCCTGTTTGCCGCCAAATTAGTGGATATTTCGCTTGATAGATCCCATATTAATTTGCACAATTTGTCCACCAAGACTCTTCTGGTGGCATAGGAGGCGTTAGAAGGGGCAGGGGACATGGCCTGAGAGGCTCATTAGAGGGAATGGGAGAGGTAGTGTGGGATGAGGCTAGTCTCTTGGCCATTAAGGCGCCCACATAATTCCTAGCTCTGAAAGAAGGTAAAAAAGGGCCTTATTTAAAAAAATGAAAGATAGGATAAAGAGAGAGCAGATTAGCCAGGGGGAGAGAGGGAGAGGCCCCAGCATTGTAGAGACGCCGCAGGTGACATGAAAATAGAAAAGCCCCATCCGACACCACCCCACCCCAAAAAAAAAAACAAAAATAGTATCTTAATGATGGTGGAAGGAGACCCCAAGAAGCTGACGAATGTTTATGATAAATGGATGGATAGGTGGAAAACTGTACTTAAGAAATGTGGTAATGAAGGGGTGGCGGATGAGGAAGAGTGGTGGAAGATGCAAGTGGAGCAAATGGAAGGGAGAACATTGCGCAAAAAATATAAAAAGAATCGAAACGCAAATTGAAATTCCAATATCCGCAAGAGAGCATACAGAAAGGACAGAATGGACCCAGAGATGGACAAAGAGAGATGCACAAATTATGGCAAATGCATAAGGAAAACAATACCAAAGAGAGCTTGGAACAGCAGAAAGAGGGACAGAGAAACGATAATATGGAAACAATTTAATGCAATGAAAATCAAATAAATTGCAATGAAAAAAGGCAAAAAACCAAACAAAGACAATGAAAAAGACAAAGACAAAGAGACAGCGGATAGCGGATAGCAATCGCCAAACATGGTGCCCACCATGTTCCTCTAAAAGTGAGTCTCGATGGTCTAGATAGCCTAGAAGCAATAATTGTTCGTGCTACAAAGCTGTAGCAAATCTTCAACGGAGTGCAGATAAATGTACCCTATGGCATCTACAGGGTACTACGATCGGATCTCAGATCATAGATCGGATCTGTGTAGCAGTTTACATACGAAATACATCTTAAAAATCATGCGAATACGAGAACGGTAATGCTTTCCATAACCTCTAAAACAGGGTATCAAAAGAAGAAGTATTTGAAAAATGTATAAAAGGCATGCAAATGAAAGCACATCGAAAATGGATAGCGGGTATGTATGGATAGATGACGGGATAGAGCGCATAATGGATAATGAATACGGCGGTGCAGCACCAATTGCCAATGGAACGAAAGAGAGCGGGACAGAGCAGAGAGAACGATAGAGAGAAATAGACAGAGAAAGAGAGAGCGAGAAAGCGAGAGAGAGAGAGAGAGAGAGAGAGAGAGAGAGAGACAGAGAGAGAGCGAAAAGAGATGAGAGCAAATTCAACGATATTCAAAACTGGACTCGGCCTCGAGCCTCGGCCGCCTCCTCTCTCCTTGACATGAATCGGGCGACGCATACATTTTGGACCATGCTCCTACGCCTCTCGCCTTTCATTTATTTATTTCTTCGCTTTTGATATACGTTACGTGGTACCCCGTAGAGAGGACAAGAAGAAGGGCACATGTGGAACGTGGATAAATGTGACAGGACAAAGGAATGGATAAGGATTTCAATCTTGGCAACCTCAAAGGCTGGACCCACGAAAGTTATAGGGTTAAGATCGTAAAGCCAAAGAAATTCTTCTATGGGATCCAAAGTGGTCAAGCTACAAAGCTCACATTTTGAATACCAACGAAGGGAAACGTTATATACTTATACCCGGCACTTGGTCAGTATGGCTAGCCTCCGCTAGATGGCGCGAGAGAGATCATGTGCAAGGAGCTGTGTAGATGCTAAAAATTGATTGGTTCATTCTGGCTATAAAAGTAATCAGATCTAATCAGATCAATCTGGTAGATATGGTCGTTCTCCATAGTTCTGCGTTTTCCATAGTTTAGTTTTCTCGTATCTTCAAAATTGTGGATACCACAGATTTTCGTTTTTTATGGGGACTGAAGGGGGCGGATCGAAATTTTGAAATACTCTTGAAACAGTGCGATATAACAGGAGTCTGGATACAAAGTTTTTGTTTCTCTAGCTCGTATAGTCTCTGAGATCTATGCGCTCATCGGAATGGACAGACCGACAGACGGAGATGGCTATATCGACTCGGCTATTGATGCTGATCAAAACTATATATATATAAATATACATATATATATATGTATATATACTCGAAGGGTATAGGGGTATACTAGATTTATGGTCATCCAGTTCTTATACATACTATAGTCAGAAATGAGAGAAGTAGTTGCTATATACTTGTATTGCATGCACTGTTATACCCGATACTCAAAATGAGTATAGGGATATATTAGATTTGTGGTAAAAGTGGATGTGTGTAACGTCCAGAAGGAATCGTTTCCGACCCCATAAAGTATATATATTCTTGATCAGCATCAATAGCCGAGTCGATTGAGCCATGTCTGTCTGTCCGTCTGTCCGTCTGTCCGTCCGTCCGTCTGTCCGTCCCTATTAGCGCCTAGTGCTCAAAGACTTTAAGAGCTAGAGCAACGATGTTTTGGATCCAGACTTCTGTGATATGTCACTGCTACAAAAATATTTCAAAACTTCGCCCCGCCCACTTCCGCCCCCACAAAGGAAGAAAATCTGTGG
Source organism: Drosophila miranda (assembly GCF_003369915.1). Taxonomy (NCBI): domain Eukaryota; kingdom Metazoa; phylum Arthropoda; class Insecta; order Diptera; family Drosophilidae; genus Drosophila; species Drosophila miranda. The sequence continues at coordinate 30,103,662 of NC_046674.1, forward strand.
CATTCACAATTTTAAAGATACGAGAAAACCAAAAATCGCAGAATCGTAGAGAATGACCATATCTTTTAGACTGCAGAATTTGAATAAGATCGTATTATTATTATAGCCAGCATCAAGAAAACAATTTCATTTTTTCTCGCCCTGTCTCTCTCTAACACACACGTAGCATAGCCGGCTTTGCTTAGAATAAAACATTAGCGCCTAGATCTCAGAGACTATAAAAGCTAGAGCAACCAAATTTGGTATCCACACTCCTAATATATCGGACCGAGACGAGTTTGTTTCAAAATTTCGCCACACCCCATTCCGCCCCCGCAAAGGATACAAATCTGGGGATATTCACAAATCTCAGAGACTATTAAGGCTAGAGTAACCAAATTTGGTATCCGCACTCCTGTTAGATCTCACTTTAAAACGAATCATAGATAATGATCATATCTATCAGATTGCTGAATCTGGATCAGATCAGATAATTTTTATAGCCAAAAGGAACAAATCAATTTGCACTGGCTACGCAGCCCCCGACGTCACGCTCAGACTGATTTTCTGTCTCTCTCGCACGCACTCTTTGTCGTGTCGTTTAATATTAGCGGCGTCTGCCGAAGGAGAGCCATACTGACTTGGTATCGGGTATAACTGTAGAGTTGCGGTCTCCGCAGCAACTCACAACGTTCCCCCTCGTTTTGTATTGTTGTTTCCCTGTTTAGAAGTTCCTTCCCCTCTCATTGGGAGAATGCCTTTCAAAGGGAATGGTTCTCTAAAATTTCAATCGAAGTACTTAGCAGGGTATTCCATAGTCGTTTCTCACGAGTGCTTTTAGTGTTTGGTTGCATTTTGCATTTGGTCGATGTGGAGGCAGCAGATGCAGATGGCAGTGGATCTGTGGCTTTCACTCGTGGAATGCGAGCAGCAGGAAAATTAGCTCAGATTTCGTTTGCTGCAGGGCTGCTGCTAATAATAATACGAGTAACAGCAGCCACAGTAGCAGCAGAAGAAGTTGCATGCCACAAGCATTAATTATGACAAAAGTAAAAGGCGGCTTCGGCAGAGGCAGCACACGTTGCACATTGCACAGCTGTGAGAAAAAATGCGACTTGAGAACGAACGCCTTTCCCGGGCATCGGGGAGGCCCCATACACCCACAACCACACAAACGAGCGGCACGAATATATATGTACATATGTACGTCTGTATGCGGCGACTAGAAAAAGCTTTGCTGTCACTTTATGCTGCCACCGGGCAAGTGTGCCTGCCCCTGCCACAGAAACTGCCACTGCTGGTGTTGCCGCTGCTGTTGCTATTTCTAATTTGCTGACCGACAAAACGGCGACACAAAAAAACGCAGAAAAAGAAAACCCGCGTACGACTGCCGGATGAGTCATCCTCAAAAAGCGGATTTGGTCCCCAACTGGCTGCCTGCCACAACGCCATATCCAAGATCGTACCTGATGTTATGTGTGCAACATAGCACCTAATACGATATGCGGTATACGATATACGATAAACGATAGGCAGTGTGCCTATCCTCCACTTTTTTTATCGAGGCACACGGTTCCTTCGACTCTTTTTGTTGCGATGCAAGCTCACAGATATTTCTTCCAGCACAGCTTCCCAGTCGTGGCTGCGCTCTCTCTCCCGGCGTGGCTTAGCAGTACACGATCTTCCCCACTCCTCCGCTAGGTCTCTTCCAAAGAATCGAATACATATGTACATAAGTGGAATATATTTTTGTGTAGATCTCCATCTTAAGATTCCCCCGTCTCCTGATGATCATTATGGCGCCTGTCACTGCCCTAATATTCCCCAATAGATCGCTAAAATCATTCGACCTCCCATGGAAATGTTCTTTATATCTTTTTTCCTTTCGGTTTGCTTTGCTTTGTCGTTGTTTTCTCACTTGGCTTTGCGAGGTAAAATTGGAAAATATTTATGAAAAATGACAACTGTCACTCACACAAGCACGTGGACACATGGATGGGATGGACTTTTCCTTGTATTGGGCGGGAGGGTGGCGCTCGTTTTATTTTTATTGTTGTTTTGAGGCCCTGTTCGACTTGGCAACATTTCAAAGATTCTTGAAAAATTATGACCCAACAACTGCAAGGCGTTTTCCGGGGCGTTTGTTAACGGGAGGAGGTGTATGTGTGCGGGTGGGATAAGTGGAGAAAAGCTTCACAGCAAATTAGAAGTAAAGAAAATCTAAGAAAACTTTTGAAAAAGCCAGGGAACTCAGGAACCCACAGTAACACTTTCTTCAGTTTCGATCTATTGTGATTGGTTTCTTCTCATCTCTCTTTGGATTCTCTATTCCTCTTTTTGTCCTCTATACTCCTCTTGTTTTCTCTTTTCTCTTTATCAATTCAATATTATTTTTATATTCCCCACATATTTATGGCATTATCTGTCGTCGGAGCAAGGGGTTTTCCGATCCGGATCTGTTCCGTCTTAGTTTTATGTATTTTTAAATGGACAGCAAAACACTAAAAGGGAGATCTCGGCTCTCAGAGTTAGCCCGCGGGTATTACAGTGGGTATTAGGGGTATCCCTGGTAAGGCATTATGATTAATGTAACATACATAAGTCCCATAATAGTCTCTTTTAAGACACTTTTATGGTGTTTTATTTGAAAGAAATATGAATATGTTGGTTTTTTTATATTTGTTGGGTTTTTTTTTACTAAAATTAAATTAAAGTAATCCTCTGAAGGATGACAGCTTGAGGAAATCGATTTTGTGTGCATTGTCAATTTTTATGGAAATTTAGAGAAACCCCTAAACGATGTATTATAAAGAATTATTGTATCTGCTAGATACCCGATAATCATTATGATTGGGTCATTGGATCAGAATTAAGAAAAACATTTGTGCCTCGAAAAAACGTTACCTACTGCTGACTACCGAAGGTCTTCTTCTACTTCTTTTATTCCTTAATTACTTTTGCATTTTCTTTCGCAATTTGTATCCTCCTTTTATGCCTTGTCTATCATTTAATCGTGTGTCCATTCAGGAGTATAAGTTTTACTATTATAGAGTAATTTAAAAGTGGTTTCTGTGCATACTATATTACCCAATAAATTACGAAATACTCTTCCCTGAGTAACCTTACTCTTTGCTCTCTTCTCTGCCTCTCTTCCTCTCCCTTCTTTTTTTGTATTTTTGCTTTTATTTTTAGCCCTCCGTTTTTTTTGCGCCTGTCTTCTGGAGCTTTTTTTGGGCCTCAATTATTTTGAAATTCATTAAAAATGTCATCTATTTTCAATATTTACATAGGGGCATCTCTTGATTTTTGTTCAGATTTCTGAATATCTTTTCCTCGATTTCTTTCAGTAAACTGAATTTTTAAAGGGGAATCAAAGGAAAGAGACAGCCACCACAGGGAGAGAAAAAGAGAGAGAGAGTGACAAGGAGAGCAGCAGCACAAAAAAGGTGAGTAAGCTGTTAATCTTTAATCCTGGTATCCAGAGCTCCAGAGGGGCGCCCACGCAGCAGAAGTCCTCCTCCTCCTCCTCCTCCTACTCCATGAGAATTGTAGTGGGGACGTGGGCGTCTGGATCCATGGATCCCATGGAGTTGGACTCTGGATTCCCGCACCCATAAACATAACAATAAGCCATCTACTACACACTCTCCACACACTCCACACAAACAAATCGTTTTCTCGGGCCCACGCACTCTCCAGATCCGAGAGACGAAGACTCCTATACGATATCCATTCCATTCCCTTTTCCAGAACAGAACAGAATGAACTCCAAAACGCAGACAGCAACACAGAAAACAGAAACAGGTGGGGCATCATCATCATCAACATCATCATTATCATCATGATCATCGTAATTTTCAGAGGAGTCTTTAGAGGTTCCAGAAAATCCTGTTGGCTCTCCGTGGAATGCAGATTTCGAACTCGTTTACATGCGAGTGGTTTCTTCCACCTCATCTCTCTGTGTGCCACATCGCCCTGGCGCCTTTCTGTATCGGCCCCCCCACCCCACTCCCACTACGGGCTGGAAGAGGTTATTTCTGCGATGCGGACCAGCTTTTGGCCTCCTGTGCCCTTCCTGGGGGGTACTATTACTTTGAGGAAGTATCCTTCAGTTCTTCCACTATCCGAATAGAAGTCCAAATGGGTATATTTGTTTCCGAATGAATGTCCGAAGGGATGTCCATTTAAAAAAAAGGGTTTCCGAATTGACATCCAAGTGTTTCCGAATGGATGTCCAAAGGATAAATATATTTCCGAATATATCTGCAAGTGTTAAATATATTTCGGAACGATCTGCAAGTGTTAAAGATTTTTCAGAACGGAAGTCCAAGGGCTAAAGATGTTTCCTAAACGCAAAAGATGCTTCAAAATGGTTAAAGCGGTTTCCGAATGGATGTCCAAAGGTTCAATATTTATTTTCGAATGGATTTTCAAGGGCTAAAGATGTTTTGGAAAGGATGTACCTTTCATTTTAGAAGTAAAGAGACAGAGGTGGGCCCTTACTTGGGCGAATGTCTCTTCCCGGCTAGCGCTCCTGCTTACCTCTCTCTCTCTCTCTCTCTGTCTTTGTCTGTCTATCTATTTCTGTGTTCTAGTGTGTGTGTTTATGTATCTGTGTGTGTGTGTGTGCAAGAGCTTTGGCATCTTGTTTTGGGCTCCGGTTCCGGTCGCGGGGCTCAAAGAAGATTTCAGCTGCTGCTTCTGATGCTGCGGCAAAACAGGTTCCATTCCCAAAGAATTTTCGCCATATTCGTGTGTGTGCGTGTGTCTGTACAGTGAACATCCTCTATGGTAGAGAAGAAACAACTGGCAGATCGACACATCGTTTCCAATTGAAATGAACACTTCATCAAAAAAAAGTTGCTTAAAAAGAAATTCATTCGTTATGTAGGGATTGAAAATTGACTATAGCTCTCATCAGTGTGGCCATGGTTTGGCGTCTGACTATCACTCTATTTAGAACATTTTTGTATGCTATATTCATGTATACATATGTAGTTTTTTAGTTAGGGTCTGTTTTTAAATTTGACTTTTAGATGAGAATTTCCCCTATCTTAAATCAATATTAATATTTCTGGTATTTGTATAAGATACATAATGCATTTTCCATTGCTCTTTTGATATGGTTTTGTAAATAGTTTTGTTAACATTTGTTGTCTGAGATTCTTCGGTGATTTCTTTATGTTTTTATTATAAAAATTATTTATTTTATTTTCTAAATTTTTGCAATCTTATATACATATGTATGCACGTATGTATGTATACGTATAGATTATGGGGTGATATACATATGTACATATATATGTATATGCATATATGTATGCATATATGTACATATTTGTTATCTTTTGGGAAACTTTCACATCTTTCATTGAGAATGGAACTTGAGAACTTGGACTTTAAGAACTTCCCAGAATTCCAAAGAATTTACTAAAAAATCAAAGAGGAGAATGATTCTAGGTGATTATCTTATCCTCTATCTTAGCAAAGATCGAAATTCCATATTCATTTCATTTAAAAAATCACTTTCAGATTGTTGAGGACCTTGAGCCGTTTCTATTAGATTTGATGATTTGATTCATTGCATTTGATTTAACGATAACGACTTCTCTTTCCTCGGTTCCTTGTAGTTATCTTTCACTGTTTCCAACGCGACGTACAAGAACGATGGGTAAATTGGGTAGGATGAGGCGAGGAGAGGAGGAGGGCTTTGTGTACTATAGTTCGTGATTTTTCTATTGCTCCTTTTCTGCCAGCAAACTGTTGCTTCTGCTGAATCTGTAATGATCATAATAATGATCGAGTATGAGGTATAGGCATGGTTATGATGATGATGCTGATGAACCTTCTTTCTTTCTTCTGTTTCCCAGGTTTTATTGAACTCTCTTCTGCTCTTCTGCTGTCTGTGTTCTATGTGCTGTGTGCTGTGTGCTGTGTGCTGTGTGTGTACTCTGCTCGTTTCTCTGTGTAAGTACAACTTGTAGCAGGTGTTACGTGTTTTACAAGCTGTTAACTGCCGCTGCTAATAGCCAAAAAGCAGTCGCCGAGACAAAAGTGGCAGTGGAAATCCTGAGATAGGCGAGGGACAACATAACACACACTTCCCAATAGAGTGAGTAGATGGTAGATGGTATTCAACCACCATGTACGGACGGTCGTTACGCCTAGCATTTATTTAATGAACTTCAAAGATAGAGGCTTCTTTTGCCTTCATTCAAATTCAATTGTGGCGCCGCCTCTAACATTCTTCTACTTCTTTTTATGGTAATTCCTGACAAAAAAAAATACAAATGAACAAAAACAGTGGGGGAATGACGAACCGCTTGGAACATACAATACTCGTATATTTATTTTCCATCAAGTTCATGGTTTTTTAGTTTGATTAATAACTCGAATTGGTCACACATTCGAATGTATACGCCATAAATTAACATGAATACGTCACCAAATGAGTGAACAAAAAGAAGGGGTGAACAAATGTGTGTTCGTGCCTCTGTTTCTGTTTCTGTTTCTATTTCTGTTTCTCAGTTTTTTTGGTTAATCGAATTAACTTTTTAAGCCAACAAACAAAAAGAAACAAACAGCCAATTAACGTGTGCTTCTGCAGCACAATAGAGGCAACAGTCTGACAGAGGCATGAGGCAGATCTCCTCAAAGTAGCGGCCTCGGCCTCGCAAGATCATATTCCATTTTTGGCCTAACGGTGAATAACGTTGCAACATCTGCTTGCTGCCTGCTGTTTCTACTGGGAACATGCTGCCATGGGACAGTGGAAGAAACGTATAATGTTGTGCAGCAAAATTGTTGGCAGAGATTTAGTTTGAGCAACATTTGAATAGAAACAAGAATCCAAGAATCCAAGAATCTAAGCACGGAGAGAGTCGAGAGATAGTAGTCGGATCGTATATCGATTGTCTTGTAAAGGCAGCACAACAGTCGACAGCAATATGTCTTTTGTTATCGATTAACAGTTCTCCCATTTCCCATTCCCATTTGTGCAACATTCCTCAGATTGTGCCACAATTACCCTAACTGTTACTACTTTTCCTTCATCATGTGACGTAAACTGTATAAGGGCTGCCCCAATGTTGTTGCATGCAACAATCGACCTTTTAGACAAGCCAGCTCCTTGAATTCTGCCAGCGCTGTTCCTGTTTCCTCATCCCTGATTGACACCCCTTTTCAGGTTGGGTATTATGATTTTAAACAAATGTTTGCAACGCACAAGAAGACCGACCGACGAGGGAACAGAAGACAGAACACTGCTTCTGTAACACAAAAATGTGTATTAAATATGGTAGGCGAAGCTTGTGACGTGCGGACTCCGAGGCTTAAAATGCAGATACCGACCGAGGGCCGCTGCTGCTGCACGCGCGTTATCTGTTGAAACGTTGCTCATAATCATGTTTATCCTGTAGGAATCGGATCAATCGGAAAACATCATCGATCCTCTCAATACATAGGAATCATAGGATCAATCAAGGGGTATAGAAGCTTCGATGCTCCCCATTTTCTTTTGGTTTTTCTTCGATAAAGGAGTACCTCTAGCCACTCCACTGCTCCAGTGCTGCTGCTGCTGCTGCTGCCGCTGTTGTTGGGCCCAGGAATGCGCATTAATTTTGCAGCACACGCAACAGCAACGGGGCAGGGCAACAACAAGAGCAACATGGTAGTGCATGGGGCAGAAACCTGCGTCAATTTCGCGCTTTACTTTTGTTGTCAGATGTTTTAAATCAGCGCGTCCCCAGTCCGTCCGTCTCTCGAGCGGGCTCTGCGCTCTGGGGCGCGGGCTCTTGAAACTCGGGGATCGGTCCGGGGGTCTGGGCGCACTGTGTAGGCAGTCCGGTTTGCTCCTTGCGTTAACAAGTGGAGCCAGCCACAGTCACAGCCACAACTGAGGCAACTGAGGCAACTGAGGCACCAACCAATGTCTGTGTTGTCTGTAGTAACATCGAACGCGGCGGCAGCTGCACGCGCCTCGCGGACCCCAATAATGACTATCAAATGGGAGCCGCGTTGCGCGATTTATGTGCGTCAAGAGGCTGTTGGAGGATGGAGGACAGGACTGCGCGGAGCAGGCTGTCTGTCTGTCTGCCACAAGGGGGTATGGGGTGCGGGAGGGGGACAGGAATGAAGAGGATACTTTCGTACCTAACGACTGGGGCGGCCGTTTTCTTGGAATTCCGAGCGCGCTTTTGTGTTGTGGCATCGTTTAAATTTCAAATCGAGACCCAAACTGTCGCTCGGCTCCAACTTGTTCTTGCAACCTGGAACCCTGAATGCACTCCTCCTGCTCTGCTCTGTGTGGCAGGGGCAAGGCCAGGGAAAGGGGCAGAGGCAGCAGCTCATAATAATGACACGCCATTAACAATCTGCTGGTGGGTACGACAACGACGACGACGACGACGAGTCCTTGGCAGTCCAGTTTAAATGGCACATCGCTGGGCCAACCGACTGCTTCCGTTGCCGCGCCCCACTGTCCAGTCAGCAGTCACCGGCTGCTGGTGCTTCGGCTGCTGCTGTTGCAGGTACAGTAGGGCCCAAGATGTGGTATGTACCATACCATACCATCCGTCTGAGGGTACTTCTTAGGGCTGTGGCTTCGGCATTCCCCGCGTATGCCAAATATTTGCAGGGAGGCGAGAGTCAGTTGGTAATGGAGTCATCCATCAGACATATCACCGGGTGTTTCCGGCCATACAGATTCTGAAGAGATTCCTTTTATCAGAGAGGTTTTTCGATCTCCCAGAATATAAATGGAATATTACCGATAGATATACTAGATAATACTATGGATTCATCAGGGAAAAACTTGTTTCCTGTGGGAAATCAACGAAATCTAACGAAGAGAGGGAGAGAGCGTCAGCCCTTTCCAAGCTCTTATCTTTGATTGAGACCTAAATGAGGGGAAAATATATCTTCCACCGGTTACCTGGCTCGAAATCAATTCCATTTAATGAGGAGAATGAGATCGAATGTGCTGTTCAATTTAACTCTCAAAAAGGGCTTTAGAATTTCTCGAGTTTCCCCCGTTGAAAAGAAGTAACACGTAAATCAAACGAAGAGAATCGGAGCGTAAGCTATAATCCTTGATTCAGACTTGCAGGAGTCAAAGTATCAACTGATTTCAGTATGAAACTTTAAAGATACGAGTAGTATTTATTTTTCCATTCAGATAATAAAATATTCCTAGAGATCCAGACCCATAAACATAAAGCCATAAAACTAATCGTTCCTTTCATCTCCTTCCAGAGGCGACAAACAATTCCCGGGTGGAACCAGAGCCATGGCCCGACTGGTGACCCTGTGCCTGGCCCTGACCCTCATCCTCAGCCTGGCTCTTAGTAGCAGAACCTCCTCATCCTCCCCCTCAACCCTAGGGGTGTACATCGAGCGGGCGCCCGAATCGGCGGTGGCCCCCAAGGGCGATGAGGTCGTGTTCGAGTGCGAGATGAACCTGAAGCCCGATCGACTAGAGTGGCGCTTCCGGGAGAATGGATCCGTGGCGTACCGCTACCTGAGGCCCAGCGGCGGTTACAATGTGACGAACAGCAACGAGGAGCGCACCTGGAAGCTAAGGATCTACGTGAGTCCACAGACGGTGGGCGACTACCAGTGCGTTGCCTGGTACGGGCCCGGGGCGCTGGCCTCGACGCCCGCTCGGCTCACCCTCGTCTCCATTTCGATCGACAATCTCAGCGGCTACAGTCGCCCGCATGCGGTACGCTGGAGCGTGGCGCCCCGTAATTGTGTCCTCATTCGATGTGGCACGGTGACCTCCAGTCCGCCGGCCATCTGGAGCTTCTACCGGAACGGGGAGAAGCTGCCGCAGACAGAGATGCTGGTGTCGGGAGCGGGCGGGGCCCTGGTCCTAAGCTCAGTTGGCACCAAGGATGCGGGGAACTACACCTGCGCGGCGACCAATGCTATCACGGGGGTGGAAGTCCGCCTGCCCCAAGTCATCGACCTTAGGGTGGACTACACGGACCGAACGCAGCCCTACTTTCTCCAGCAGCCGGCGAGCCAGCTGCAGGCGCGCCCCGGCGAGACCATCATCCTGGAGTGCCCCGGCGTAGGCTCTCCCAGGCCAGAGGCCGTCTGGAGCAGCCCCACTCTCCCCAGCATCAATCACAATCGCAGTCGAGTGCTCGCGTACGGTCTGCAAATAACCGATGTACGGCCGGAGGATCAAGGCTCGTATGTGTGCCGCTTGGACAACGGTATAGCGCCCGTCCGTGTGCACATGATCAAGCTGCAGGTTCTGGAGCGCCCCAGCATACTGCGCGGACCAGCGGCCACACTCACCAATGAGGGCGACTCCTTGACCCTTGAATGCTCGGCCACAGGCAATCCCCAGCCGGAGATATACTGGCTACTCAACGGCGAGGATGCCAGCACTGACAACGAGACGCTTGCCGAGAACCGCAGCCTACTCATCCATCACGTGCAGAAGCGGCATGCGGGAGTAGTGCAATGCTTTGCGAGGAATACCCTGGGAGAGGTAAGCAGAGCAGATCTGCAATCCTTTGATGAATGTTCTTCTAATCCGTCATCTCATGTCTATCCACAGATCAGCGAAGGAAATATGCTGCGTGTGAATCCCCTTCAAATAAGCGGTGAGGATTACCAGCCTTTGGGCAATGTGCCGATGCGTTCGTCGCACGATTCGGGCAGTGGAGGGTCCTCCTCGGGCTCTGGCTTCTCCTCGTCCTCTGGTAGCGGCGGCGGATCCCGCAACAAGGGCAAGCGGAAGTACAACCGTTTGGGTGAGTCAATGATAGAATGATTGTGATTTAATGTGATTTTTGCATCGTGGATTGCGGATGGCCACGCCCATTCTGTATTTTTCTTGTGTGCGATAGATCATTGCGCTGTACATTCAAGTGATGGCTTCTTAATCAATAATTATCGATAGCGGCTGGCCAGGCTATCGATTGTTGCTGGCCAGCCCCCTCTCCCCCCCCCCCCCCCCTTTTTTTCTTAGCTGCTAGCGGGACATTTAGACGAACCAATAGTGAAAACTTATAGACTAGAAACCCCCGATAAAACGATCCATGTACTCCTCATCGTACTCTTCTTCCTCCTGCTCCTGCGGGTACTCCTCCTGTTGTTCCTGCTCTTCCTCTGTTCCGCCTACTGCTGATGCAGTGACATTCTCCAGGAGATCATCTCATGAGCTGCTGCTCTTGCGCAGCTGCTCCTCCTCCTTCTGCAGGATACGGATCTTCATCTTGAGCTCCTCGACGCGCAGCCGGTGCACCTCCCGCATATACTTGAGCTCATCCTGGGCCTTGTTCAGCTCGATGCGCTTCTTTTCTGTTGTTAGCTGCTGCTCCTTGCACCGCAGCTCTGCCTCCCGCACCTTGAAGTAGTTCATCCGCTCCTCATAGCCATCTCCAGCCGCCGATCCAACCGCCCCGCCGCCCCCACTCGATCCATTGCGGACGGGACTGCCTGCATTGGGTATCGTTGCCGTTGCCACGGGCACTGCCGTGGCTGCCGTCACTGTGGGCATGGCGCTGAATGTAAAGGTGGGCGTACCGCCAGTCAGCTGCATCTTCACCGCCGCCTGCTGCTGCTGCTGTTGCTGTTGTTGCGCCTGTTGTTGCTGCTGCTGCTGTACGACAACGGCTGCCGCCTGCTGCTGCTGGTGATGCACTGCAACCGCCAGCTGCTGCTGCTGGGCCGCCATCTGTTGAGCCTGTGCCAACTGCTGGGCCTGTGCCTGGGCCTGCGCCTGCGCCTGGGCCTGTTGCTGCTGCTGGGCCTGATACTGGGCGAGAGTGATCTGCTGGGGCTTGATTTCGCTGATGATTTGCTGGTTATAACCCCCAGCGGTGATGGTGGCCATGGTATGCTGTTGCGCCTGCGTGGGTATCGTGTGGATTTGTGTGGCTATATAAAAGAGGGGAATATATATAGTATAGTATAAGGAGGATTCTTATGGAAGTCTGTCCTACCTGTCGCATCCGAGGGATGCTTGATCTGCAGTATGATCTCCTCGCGTGGTCGCGCCGACTTAAAGTGCAGCAAATCGTTGAGGGTGAGCTTCTCGGCACTGATCTGATCCACATTGATCTGGTGGGTGTTGAGCATATTGGCATTTGCAGCCGCCACAGCCGCCGCTGCGGCACTCTGCATCTTTTGCATCTCTACGGCTGCCGTCTGTTGCTGTTGTGCCTGGGCTTGGGCCTGTGCCTCGGCCTCGGCCTGCGCGTGCGCTTGCTGCTGCTGCTGCTGTACCTCTATGGGATCTTCCTCGATGTCATCGCTGACATCGTTAGCATCCATTTCGATCTCATCGAATGTGTCGCCCTGGGGATTGGGCTCCGATTCATCGGGGCTGATGACGAAATCGGGTTCCACCTTGACGGAGACGGTGCGTTGCTGTTTGGCCCTGCCACCGCCGCCACCACCACCACCACCACCACCACCACCACCACCACCGCCGCCACCGGTATAGGCGGAGGAGCTCTCACGATACGGATACTGTTTGCGGAGCCTAAAAGACAGCGGGAGAGTAGACTCTTTAGATGGTGCCATAGAGAAGGCTTTAGAGGGTCTACCCACCTCGAGTTTAGCCAAAATTTCTGGATCTGCTTGATGTTGCGCAAGGCACTGACATGCGGATGAGAGTTGAAGTCGCGCACGATCTTGTCCCAGGTCTCTCGGACGGAGTACTTGTTGCGTTGCTTCTTCCGGTGCTTAATGTCGATAACATCCTCATGGAGATGAAAGAGCGTATACAGAACCTCCTTCTCCTCGGGTGTGAAACGCGGCGTGAGTGGCAAATGCGTTTTATTCGAGCCACCGTTACCACCAGATGCAGTGGTGCTACCATTTCCGCCATTGTCACCGCCAGCGCTGCCGCCATTCGCTGAACCCCCCCCTGCGGCACCCTCCAACCCCGACGACATTCACCTTCTTCTTCCCGCCGTTTGTTTTGAGTGGGTTGGCGTCGGTCTCGGACTCGGATTCCGAGTTCGACTCTTGCACGAAAATCAATTGCACTCGTTTTCCTTATACACACGAAAAATGCTCACACGAATATGCACACGCACACACACAGGTGGCAGCACTGTGTAGCTGAGTGTCTATTTGTGAGTCGTTTTTCTGTCGTCTTTCGTCTACTTTTGCACTGTTTCTATGTTACTATTGCACTTAATATAACTATCAACTACGTACGATGTACGCTAATTAGCTAAAAACAAAACACATTACACATTGAGGCGGCGCGCTTCGCTTTTATTTATGGCAAATGATTTTTCCCCCGAATTTCCGCGCAATTGTTGTCAATTGTCGAAACGGACAGCAGCGAAAATTTTAGCTCAATCTGAGTATAGAGGTGAAAAACTATCGATAGCACTATCGATGGTACAGAAGTTAGGTATGGGTTGAAACTACCGATGCCACTATCGATTTCTTGCGTGGCAGCGCTGAATGGGCGCAAAATATGTGACCATCACGTTTTAAGAGAGCTCCACAAATACATTGAATTTTTATGCATTGCATTTAAAATTAAAATAAAGTTAATAAGGATGATTGTCAATTGCAGACATGGTGCCACCGTCACGGCCCAATGTTACCCGTTTGGCCGACGATGCCGTCATGCTGCGCTGGAACGTGCCGCGCAACGACGGCCTCTCCATCAACTTTTTCAAGGTGCAGTATCGCATGCTCGGCGACAGCTTCCGTAAGATTCCACGCGAGAACTGGCAGACCACCAACGAGAACATACCCTACGGTTACTGGAAGGCAACGCGCGGACGTGATCGCCACGACCGGGACCAACAGCAGCAGCATGAAGTAACCGTCGGCCCCAAGAACTTCACGTCGTCGGTGACGGGACTGCGACCGGATCGGTATTACCGCTTCCGGATCGTGGCCGTCTACTCGAACAACGACAACAAGGAGGGTAACACCTCACTCAAGTTCTTCCTAGAGCGAGGCGTGGCCAAATCGAACCTCCCGGTGCCCGATCTGCGCGACGTGGAACCCTACTCCGAGTCTGCCGTTCTGCTGCACTGGACCCTGGCCTCTGCGGCTGTCCCGGCCACAGCCACGGGCTCCTCATCCGACAGCAGCATCGATGGCTACTATGCGTACTACAGGCCCACTGACTCGGCGGGCGAGTACCTCAAGGCGACTGTGGATGGCGGCCATACGCGCCGTTTTAAGATCGATATGCTACGAGCGGGTACCGCCTACGAGTTCAAGCTGCAGACCTTCAATGCCCATGCGGCCTCCGAATTCAGTGCCATTCGTCAGGCGCGGACAAAGAGTGAGTATTCCTCTCGTGACTTTTTTTTGGGAAGTCCTTTGAATTGATCCCCTTTTGCAGAGCTAAATGAGCCGACAGCATCGTCCACAACGCCCCTGATGGTCCCCGCCAACCAGGGGAAGCCATCGCAGAGCTCCATTTACCCGGTGATTGCCGGTGCCGCCGTTGTGGGCCTGCTACTGCTGATTGCAACAGTGGTAGCATGCCTGCGTCGTCGCAAAAATTCCCAGCCAGAGGGTGAGTCCTGCCATTGAACCCGGTTATTTATTCAGTATTTAATCTGATGCTTCCCCGCAGATGAGAACAAACCGCAATTGGAGCATATACAAGCGGACTTTGTTACCTCCGCCGTGCTGGGGGTTGGCGGGCATCACAAAAGCGGCGGCGATGTGCGACGCCTGAATGGCGTTATACCGCGCATGAATATCACGCCTAACCCGCTGGCCCAGGACACTGCCTCCGACAAGGTGAGTATCTCCAAAGGAGATATCTATTTTATCCTTTCACTTAGCTTCACATCCAGTGTTCGAAATACACACCCAAAAGTTTTCGCTGGTTGGTTGGTCAAAATTAAAAAAAAAACAACGAAAAACAAAACAAACAAAAAACATTTGGATTTGGAAGCGTGACCCCCTGTCTATCCCTGTCTCTGTCTGTCTCGCTTGTGCCTCTGTGCTCTCTGTGCTCTGTCTCTGTCTATTTCCTGGTCTCTTGGCTGCTTTTGGGCTTTGCTTTGTCGTCTTCTGTCTGTCATCTGTGTTCTGTGTTTCCCCATCGCCAAACTCTGCGTCCAATGTTCTAGAACCGCAACGTCATGGAGCTGCGCTTCATGCCGCCCTTGTCTAATGGCCATGGAAAAGGCAATGGGATCCACTGCAGACCGGGAGGAGGCCGTGAAGAGGCGGCAGAAGATGAGGATGCCCTCCAAGCAATGGCTTCGTCCTCCTGCGAGACATTGGAGGCCTGCGATGGCATCAGCCAGCAGCAGCAGGAGCCATCGCCATCGCCATCGATGGACGCCCCCAGCAAGCCACTGCCGCCGCTGCCCAAGAAATCCACATCCGCCACCAACGCCACTACAGCAACAGGTGCTGGTGCAGGTTCAAGCTCTGGCAAGCCAGTAAACGTAAATACCAACCCAACCATGATGAGATTGTTTTTTGTCCATGATGTCATCCATTCGCCCAGCATTCGATCAGCAAAGCACCACCCGGATCAACAGTCAAACCCTTACTCATCTATTGATTCTTTCTCTTATTCTCCCATTTAGGGCAACGCTGGCGTTGTGGCAGCCATGCACCAGAGCGGGCTGCACCATGCCCAGCCGTATCATCCGCCGGGGACACCAACTATGCTACACAAGCGCCTCGATTACCACCAGCAACAGCTGCAGCAGCAACCGCCGCCAGTGCCGCCACATGCCTCCTACTACCAGCAGCAGCAGGCGCCTATACATCTTCCTGGAGCCTGCGGGCCCTCCCCCATGTTGGAGCGCAGTGTGCGGGGTCTGCAGCAGCACCAGCAGCCGTCGTACGGGGCCGGCTTTCCTGAGGACGGTACTCCCACACCATCGCGCATACCCTCGCTGCGGCGACAGCGACGCGCCTCGGGCAGCCAGCATAACAGCCACAGCAATCTCAATCTGAACCACCATCAGCATCACAATAACAACAACAACCTGCCGCCACACCACCAACACTTGCACCACCATCAGGGGCACCAGGGTCTGGTAGGCATACCGATTGTACCTGGTAGTCCACGGGTGCAGCGTTCGCCGATGCCCAGCCGTGCGATGATCAAGCGAACGCGACTCGGCAGCCACACGGACAACATATCGTCCGGCAGTCTCAACAGTATTGAGGTGTAGGTCGAAGGAGAAGCATCCAATTAGACAAGAAAGAACAGCAGGAGCCTAAGCACACGAGACACGAGTTAAGACTAGCGACATATATAGAATATATATTATGTATTATTACAATTACTATTACGATACCCAGGCCTGCAAATGCAGTCGGAAACAGAAGATCTATACCCTCTTCATTTTTATACCCGATACTCAAAAAGAGTATAGGGATATATTAGATTTGTGGTGACAGTGGATGTGTGTAACACCCAGAAGGAAGCGTTTCCGACCCCATAAAGCATCAATATTCTTGATCAGCATCAATAGCCGAATCGATATAGCCATGTCTATCTGTCCGTCTGTCCGTCTTCATGAGCGCCTAGATTTGTATCCAGACTCCTGTGATATCACACTGTTACAAGTGTATTTCGAAATTTCGCACCGCCCCTTTCCGCCCCCACAAAAGACGAAAATCTGTGGCATGCACAATTTTGAAGATACGAGAAAATTAAAAGCGCATAATCATACAAAATTACCCTATCTGGAAGATTTCCAAATCTGGGTCAGATCAGATCATTATTACAGCCAAAAGAAAAAGATTCAATTGCAGTGGCTACGCAACACCTTCCACGCGCTTACCCATTCCCTCTCTTTCACACACTCTTCCTAATGCAGTGTGCGCCCTCTGGCGGAGGGGAGCCAAACTGACTGAGTATCGGGTATAAATTTAGAGTCGCGGCTTAAGCTGCGACTCACAACGTTCCTGCTCGTTTTTTTTTGTTAGTTCCCTGACCCCTGATAGTCAGTAGAAATATTATATTTAGTTTTAATTACAAAATTTTTTTTTTAGGTATCATTTCATTGATTTTTCAGACCCGTAGGATAGTGTAGAGATAGTGTTATTTATTTATTGCATCGTATGTGTAAAACACTCGGATTAATTGTCTAAGGCAAGCGACTATCCTAACGCTGGCTCGGAATAGTCGCACACGAAAATTGTAACTAATTTTTTGTACTCGTATGTACATATGTATGCATCATCGTACATCCGCATCCATCCGCCAGCACGCATCCTATTCTAGCTATAAGATTATCCAATAGACGATAGACAGACTAGACAGTTAAGAAAAATACTTAAAATACTTCATAAGTATAAACTGATTCAAATTTTGGATTCAATTACTTTTAAGTTAATGTTTAAATCGAATCTTGTGGAGATGAACGACTATGTTCATCTCTTCTGATCGAGTGCACAAGAAACTGAATTTACCAGAAAAATCAGACAAAAAAGGCTCCGGAATCGGTTACAGACCATCGGGACCTGAAGCAACAATTGCTTATAGGTGTTTAATGAGGGGGGTTAGAGCTGAACAGATTAACAATAAAACACAGAATGTTAACAATGTTATACACGGGGAATTTTGTTAGTGGTACTCATTTTTTCTATTCAGGTATCAGCTTCCTGCGAGTCCTTTTTTGACCCAGAGCGATGTGCGAAAGGTTCGAAACGGTAAGGATTAAATAATTTATACATAATAGTAGGACCCACTTGGGCACAAACTTGGCCTTTGAGCGAATAGCTCAATGGAGTAGTTTGTGCCAAGCAAAGCGCAGTCCAGGTTGCAGACATCGATGCAGTTGGGGCAGTAGACGGGGGCAAAGACGGCCCTCTGGAATTTCTTGAGCATCAATTCGAATCGGGCGTGGATCCGCTTGCAGAGCTTCTCGGCGCTAGCATCCACATCGTGATCATTTCCAACATGGGAACCTGACCGGGAGTTGAGGTCGGGGATCACTTCGAGGGTGCTGCGATAGTTTTCCGTGTCCAGGAAGATCAGGTTGAACTTGTCATGAATGTAGTCCTCGTTCACCATTGTGAAGAACTCGTTTCCGCACTTTTTTTTTTCATTGTTCGACATCTCACCTTATTCACAATTGCGAGAATGCCCTCCGAATGCCCGATAATTCAATAGAAAATGACAATTTTTGTTGTTAAAATGTCAGGAGTTGAGCACAGCTCTCGCAACTGAAGAAGCCCCGGCCGTGAATGGAACAGTTGAAAAAGTTACCTGCTCAAACCTGCTACCATAAAGCGGCCATTGAAAGTTGTGCAATGTATCGTCAAGAATCAAAGATGTTATAGATGTTTACCCAATGCTTAAGTTTTTTTTAGAACAATGTTGATATTTTTCAGTAACTGTTGCCAGCGGGGAGCGAAGTTTTTCAAAATTCAGACTTATCAAGACGTACATAAGATGCACTATTTTGCAAGAGAGATTGAACTCTTTTGCTGTATCGAAAAAGACAATCCTACTCATTTTGAATTATCGAAAAGTTCGTTTAGGCCAAAGCACGCAAAGTTAATTATATTTATATGTAATTAATATTTCAACAAATTTAATAAAAAAAAAAACAAATTATAGAAATTATTATTAAAGGGCGCCCCTCATGTTTGCCCTTGACAGCATATCATATAATATCATATAAGCCCGGCCCTTATGCGGTTATGATTGGGAGTGGCCACCGGAAACTGGTTGATAGATCAGATATTATTCAGAGGGATCAGAAGGAAACGTCATAGTTAAGTGAAAAGCTTTAAAAATTACTGCTGAAAATGATTCGACCAGGATTTTATTCATTCGCGTCTCGCTTAAGTCTCACTCGTCTCCTCGTGCGGCTTCTTTTTGTTTTTTTTTTTTATACCCGATACTCAAAGAGTATAGGAAATATTATTTTTGTGGTAATCATAGAAAATTACTTACCTAACAGATCGTCGAATCTGATTCATATCGGATCATTAGTATAGCCAGAATGAAAAAATCAACTCGCTGTGGCTACGCTGCCTCCTTCCATTCTCTCTCTCTTTGTTCGATCAATTTTTATTACATTTTTTTTGGCAAAAAATCAATTTGTCCATTTTGCGAACGGTGAAACCAAATCATATATAAAACCACGGATAGAATATGTTCTATAGGTTACATAAATCATAAGCTCACATTCATGTATACTGACGGAGTATCGGGCATACAAATTTGTATTCTCTGCTATTTGTGATCGGAAAAGTCTTCTTAGCATTCTGATTCCCCACGGTTGATGTTGATGTGCAAATCGAGCACATCTCCATGCTTGGACAAACTTTCGAGCTAACCGAAAGAATCTCCCTTGTTCTTTTACAAAAATGTACACGATAACAAGGATAACATGATATTTCTTCAAAAGAGCGGACCAGAGGGAAGCGTGATGATAATACAACCTTCGATTGTCTGGATTCCCGGCTGCGATGAACAGGCGTTTGTATTCCGAGATATGATAAATTACATAAATATCAAGAGAGAAAGAACTGCGAGACTCTGTCTGTTTGTTTTTTTTTTTTTTTTGTAATTTAATTTAATTTACATTAAAAAATATAATTTGTAAATAATGAAATATAATCCATAATTCATCTATCAATGTGTCCAGATGTTTTGTTGTTTGAATCCATTGATCGATCTGAATTATTTGATCTGTTTTGTTTTTTGGCTGTTTGGCAATTGAGTTTCGAGCTTGATTTTGATATTTTTATATTGACATTCAATTTGACTGTGATTTTTAGTTGGTTTTAATTGTTGCTGTTTTGGTTTATTGACTTCATTCTGTTCATATTCATATGGCACATATATATGGCGAGATATATACATGTATATATATTTTTAGATATATATTTAATAGAATTATATAAATTGTATTGCTTCAGAAAATTGTTGTATAATAATCTCAATTATTGTTTAGGGCGGGAGTCACGGGTCAGTGGACACTAGTGGAAGTGTGGACACTTAAGCTTCGGCCTCAACCTCCTCCTTCACCTTGGCATCGCCGGGTTTGCCCTTGGACCAGTCGGGTTTCTTCTGCTCGTCCGCCAAGGATGATGATTTTGATGATGGATATCATGATGAAAAAACGAGAAAATACAGTGGAATCAGTAAGCGAATCTCACGTGGTTTGCCAACAGGAAACAGGGGATGCTCGGGGGGACCAACAATTGTGCCGACACTAAACTACTTCGAGGTGTACAGTACATTCAAAAAGTGTTGTGTGAACGTGTGACTAAGCTACTGACTACAGACTGGCTACAATCGGAGCAATTCACAGATACATAGAAGACAGATATCGGAGATCGGTGTGTGCGACAATAGATTGAGATAGAGAGAGAGATACAATAACGACAGAGTGGGTTACAGTGCGGTACACTCAGGTGCTCAAGAAATACGAACAAAATATGAGTACAGGTAGGTACATATGTAGGATCGCACACACACACTCAGAGTTCTTACACTTTTTGGCTTTTGTAAGCACAGCGGCATCTTTTATCTTTTTCTAAACGCAGATGGCAATGTGTGACATTTTTCGTAGTTGGTGGTGGTCGTGAAGAGAGATCGTAGCATACAGAAAGATTATAGATATCAGATTTGCCCCAAACCCAAAGAGAGAGAAAGAGAGAGACTCACTCGAGCTATCCCACAGAACTTACCTCCTTCTCTTCCTCCTCCAGTGTGAACTCCTTCTTCTTCACGACCTTAAGTTGGTTGCGGAAGTTGAACTCAGCGGCCTTCTTCTGCAGCTTGGCGAATTTGTTTTCGTATTTGGAGACCTTCTTCAGGGCTGGCTTGACGCTAAAAGAATCGAATCGAATGATCGATTAGTAATCGCTCGATCTCGAGGTAGATTCTCCGGAATAAAATACTTACAACTTGCCGCGAAGATCGTTAACTTGGGCATTGAGATCGTTGATCTGTATTTACGCGATTGAGAGGGGGAGAGAAAATGACTTCGATTAGTACACTTGATACACTCGATAGACACTACTGTTTATCGACACATAATGCTATTGCTACTGGCGGGCAACTATCAAAATCAAAATGCTGAAAGAAGAAGTAGGTCGGGAGCAGGCATGCACAGGAAACGGGTAACGCTAGAAGAACACTGGATGCACATATAGACATATGGGATGCGTACATAGATCAGAATACTCTGCCAAATACTATAACTAATGATTAGACTAGTGCGTGCTTTTTTTGGGTGAGTGAGTGCGAGCAAGCGAGCGACAAAGCGAGCGAGCCAGCGATTCGAGCCAAGTTCTTTACGTTCTAAGCCGCCTACTACTTGGGGAAGATTTTTTTTTGGCATGGAAGAGTGGTTGTGGTACTTGTACTAGTACTGGTACTGGTACTGCTACTGATACTGGAACTGGTACTGGTTTGTGGTATCTGGTGGCGGTCGTTTTTAGGCATTGGCTTTTTTCTTTTGGTGGTGGTGGTGGGTGGACAAACATTTGCTTTTCTTATGATCGAATTTTCTTTCGTAGATTGAACAGCATAACATCCAAATGTCGGTTTCTTTTGCTTTAATGCTTTATTTGTAGTTTTATAGAGAGTATTGTTCGTTTATACATACATATATACACATATAGTACAACAATCGATAAACAGTGATAGAGAGAGAGAGAGAGAGACAGAGAGACACACAGAGAGAGATCGAGAATTGGAGAGAGGGAGAGATAGATACATGGCTATATTGAGTGTGGAAGTTCGTTCACCCTAAATAACTGCAAATATTACGAGTGGATACACTGAAAACGGAAACGGAACTGTCATCTTTTGCGGGGGTGGGGAGGTCTCTAACTGGGGGGCTGGGCTGAGGTACTGCTGATCATAATGCTATTTCCTAGGGCAGCAAATGTATTCTTTCCTTTTATAGTACTTTCTCTTTTATCATTGTCGCTTGTTTTGTGTTGCTTTGCTTTCTTTTCTCTTTTTTCTTCGATTTGTTTGTTTCAGCTGCGCACGCAGGTTCTTGCTTGGATTTCACTTTGGCTTTTATACTTTTGGCGGGTTTCGTGTAACTTTAAACGGTAATCGGCTATCGGTTATCGGTCACATTTAGTGGGCAATCGGCTCTAGCACTAAGTGGATCATTTCAAGAAGTAATCGACGCTTGGCTTTTATGCTCTTCAATTTTGATTTGATTTTCGTTATTTTTTTGTGTTCTTTCGCTTAGTTAATTCTTGGCTTACACAGAAAGAGAGTGATAAAGAGATAGATAGATAGATAGACACATAGAGAGAGAGAGAGAGAGAGAGAGAGAGAGAGAGGCAAAGTGTGAGTGGTAATGGGAGTAATTTACACAGAAATTCTATTTACAATGAAGTGCGGCTGGTTGGATGGTTCGGAAGTAGGTTCAGGGCTGGGGAACTGGATGGTTGGATGGCTGGAGGGCTGAGGTCTAAGGATGGGGGTAGTTTTTTGTGGCTCTTGGTATTTTGTTTGGTATTTTTGTTTGGTGTTCTTGTGTTTATGCTGCATGCAAAATGTCGCCTACTATGAGTGCGCGTGCGTACGCGTGCGTGTTTCCATTGTATGCGTGCGATTTACGTGTGAAGAGAGTGCGTTTTTTTTCTTTGTGTGTGTGTGTGTGTGTGGTTGTGGGTGTGGCCTGCCTCCAAGAGCGGCCCAGCGGACACACAACGGACTAAGGTGCAAGTAATGACAGTAATAACGAGCGCTTCGACAGCGACACAAACAAATTGTTATTTAAAAAAAAGAAAGAGAAAAAACACACAGAAAACAAATTTCACAAATTGTGCAACAAATTAGTTATCTTGCTATTGTTGTTTTTGTTGTAGTGCAATTTACTAATACTGATTGATTGATTGAGGTGTGGTGTGGCTGATGAGCGTACTAGGATTGCCAGAGTGACAAAGAGAGAGAAAGAGAGAGAGAGTACAGCAGGTGACTTTGACTACATATGATGTGTGTTGTGAGTATGTGCTAGGGATATGGCGGTTGAAACTGAGCCTCACTCTATGGTAGGATATGGCCACACGGGACTGAACTGCTACTGAGAATGGTCACACTGCTCACAAAAGGATAGACATAGGCACTAAACCTATAAAAACGTAACGATTGTAAAGATTCGGATGCACTGATGACATCGATACACGTATATAATTCTAATGGCAATCTCTTCGTTCTCAGCACTCATCTTTCGGCTGATTGTGTTACCGAATCGAACAAAGGAGTAGTACGAATAAATAGACACGAAAGCATGCACATATGCGAATACTATGCACACATTGGCACGCACAGAGAGAAAGAGAGAAAGTGTGTTTTTGGAACAGTCAAATATAACAGATACAAACTAAGAGATTGTTTTTGATGCGCATTCAACAAGTAAGAAAGAAACAACGGAACTGAACGGAACGGAAACGGAAACGAACATGATACTAGATAGAACTCAAGATTAGATTAGGTAATTGATATTGATTTTGATTTGATTTAATTGATTTTTGTTGCATGTTGCATTCTGTCTGGAGTGATTGAATTGTTTGTTTGTTGGTTGGTTGGTTCTTTTGTATTCAGAGTTTTGACATTGATTGATTGATTGAGAACAAATTGAAAATTGAAACTGTAATTGAAATTGAAATTGGTGCAGTACCTCCCAGTCTTTTTTCCTGACTTCGTATTCCAGATCCCATTTCTGGCCTTCACAAATATACATACGCTCGTAATACTCTTCGCAAATCTCTTGCAATTCGCCTGCAAAAACATTGTATTTTTTCGGAATTGGGTTTTGGTTTGGTTTGGTTTTTTTTGGTTTGTACTCAAATTTAAATTCATATTCTTATTCTTATCGTTGTCGTATCGACGCTTTCAAAGTTCAAGGTTTGGTACTTTACCAAATAAAATCTAAGTACATAATGCTAAAAGTAATTATGATTGCATTTATTGTTTATAGAGTTTTCTTTTGGTTTATCGCAATTTTTCGTTGCTTATCGATATTTAATCGTTTGTTGTTTTGCAGCTTCATTAGATGTTATGTGTTCGATGAGTTTTCTTTCTTCGATTGGGTTTGGTTTTGATCGGTTTTTCTGATTCTGATTTAAGATTGGAGATTCGAGATTGAGGATTGGAGAGTGTGGCAACTCTGGTGTGCAGTAGCAACGGATCGAGCGGAATGGAACTGAGCGGAGCGGAAAAGAGCGTTACGGTTTACTTGATTGGCTTGATTGGGTTCGCGTATGTTTTTTGGTATTTTGTTGGTTTTCGTTTGGGTTTAGTTCAAAATTGACAATTAATTGAAGATTTTCCATAGAATTTTTCCCTAATTCGCTTCACTTCGGCGGTGCCGAAGATCTGACTTTTGGGGTGGGGGTGGGCGGTAAAGGGAGACAGTTTCCAGAGCGCTGGCCTCACCTCGCTTTGGGAATTGAGCATTTGATGTACTATTTACACATTTGTACTTGGCGCAGGCGCCAAGGACTGGAAAGTGTCTCCCGTTCCGGACTGTTTGAAGCACGCGCCGATTCGAGAAGAGCTCTCTCTTAAAAGTGGTTCTGTAGTTTAGCGCAGTTAAAACAATATCAAAATTAAGTAAAAGAAAAGAAGTATCGCAGTAGAAAGAACTAAAAATATGATTAGGAAATATTTAGAAATGAAATCAAGTAATTAAATATCAAGGGCATAATCGTAAAGTAAAAAAATAATGATTAATAATCGATTTATATATAAATATATCTTATATTCTGGTTTTTGCTTGATAAGAAAAGTAAGAAAAAAACATTCGATTTTTTTTTTATTTTTTTTTTTTTTTTAAGTATTGGTTTGGTATATTTTTTTTATTTTTTGGTATTTTTATAGTTTGGGTGCATGGCAAAATTTTGTAAATCTTTGGGGAATTTACCTCTTGGGCCTTGACTTTCTGCACGTGTTCTAAATCAAACTTATCGCCCTCCAATGCGTAAAGGCGTTGCCAATATTGTTTGCATATTGTTTGCAGTTCGGCTGCGGTAAACGGTAACGGTTACGGTAACGGTAGTACGGTAACGGTAGTACGGTAACGGTAGCGGTTACGGGTAAGCGGTAACGTTTTCGGTAAACGATTGTATCGACGTTTACGTCAAGCGTCAAGCGTAACGCATTGAGAATTTACGTTACGACAAATGTTTGTGTACGTGTAAGTGCGCGTGAGTTTGTGCGTGTCGTTGTGGGCATGTGTGTGGGTGGTGTGTGCGTGTGTGAGGTACGAATCAAAGAAAGAGAGATAAAGATATAGATAGATATAAAGACAGAGTGAAAGATTCAATGAGAGAGAGAGAAAGAGATTGAGATAGGTAGTTTTTGGGTGTTTTTCGTGTCGGAGATAGAGAGATGTGGAGCGAGGGAGAAGGGAAGTGACGTCGAGATAGAAGTGAAGACAGAGACAGATATAAATAGAGATAAAGAGAGATAGAGATAGAGTTAGAGATAGCGAGCAGAATAAAAAAAAGATAGAGACGACGACGACGCATTTAATTGTTTTGGATTGTTCGTTCGTTTGTTTGTTCGTTTGATTGATCGATTGATTGATTGATTGATTGTCGCGATTCGAGAAAAAAAAGGATTAGATTAAGATTCGATTAATATAAAATTAAAGATTGAACTGGATCTTTATCATTTATGTAAATATGTTGTATATGGGAGAGACGGGGATTATACGATCGTATTGGTACTTTTTTGGTATTTTAGGTATTTTTCTTTCTTTGCTTTTGGTATTTTGTGCCACATGAAGTGTCTGGTACCTGTATCGGTGTTTGTGTATGTATCTGTGTCTGTTTCTGTGTCGTTGTAGGTGCTTGCGAATGCTGTGGTGCTTGGTGCGTGACTGTACTCATTGGATGACTGTACTTTGACCAAAGCCTGTGCTCTGGTCACACTAAAAATGACCTCTTAATTCTTCGTTTCGTTTCTCTTTATCCATTCTTCGTTACGTTGGTATGGGTTTCTTTTTTTTAGTTTTAGTAGAAGCTTTTGTACATTGAAAATCTCAAAAATTGCATAAAAATATCGAATGTATTGCTACGATAAAAAGCAAAAAAACTTGTAGCCACAAAAAAGCTATAGCTATAGGCTAGAAAAAAAAGCCGCAAAAAGCAAAAAATCGAAACAAATACAGTGACATCAAAAAATAGGTATCGTCAGCATTTGTTGCATTTCGGCATTACTCAGGGGTTAGTACTGTACTCTCTAGAGGCGGTGGAGTTAGTTTCGATCCACATGGTGCAGACCTGGTAGCCGTCTGGTTAGGGGTTAGGGGTTAGCCGCGTCGACTAGAGGGCTCTACTTTCTATATACTGGGGGTTTTAGAAGTGTGAGGGGTGTCCACTGAGGCAGACACTGGTGGGAGTGCGCAAACATGTCGAATGTGGGGGTCCTGTTTGCACAGCTCTCTCCAAAAAAAATAGCCACAAAAATGCGAGTACTTTGGGGTTAACTACGGTTTCTGGCCAATTTACTACATGTGCACGGTGCTGCAGATTTGTTGTCCGCCGGACAACAGTCACACACAAACACACTTAGGGTGATCAGGCGCCGCTACGGCCTTCTGGCCAGAAATATTTATGTATATCTTTTGGGCTGAATCGTTTTCGGTGCGGCTTTGGCCAAGAAACTATCAAAACAGTAAAGAGTTATCGACAAGTTCTACGATTTTCGAGAGAGCGCAACGCAACACTCGAAGCTGCTGTTGCTCGGATAAGTGATATTGGAACTGGAGCTGCTTGCCTCAAAATCCTTTCTGGCTACCTCGTACTCGAGATCGAATTTCTCTGATTCCAATTTCAGTATCTTAGTGTGATAGTCGTGACAGACTTTCTGAATGGTATCTGCGGAACGAAGTTGGGTTATATGTATGTCTCATTGTTCGCAGCTGCTGTTGTGTGTGTTTTTGTGTTCGAGAATATATATATAGTTTGGTGTGAGTGTATTTATGGGAGAGAGTGTATTCGGTTGTAGTTGTGTGTGATCTACTCTGTGTGGGAAGAACGTTTGATGGTATTCTGGCTAGAGGGAGATAACCCCTTGACTCAATAGAGGCTACTACGCGAAAGGATCAATCCGATAGAGAATCGATAGATCGCTTCACTAGATATGGGAAAGTGACAGACAGCGGCCCTAGATCTTCATTAATTGGGTGAGTAGTAGTGGTCTTTCTGTACAGTTTTTAGTGCGTTAGGAAGATAGATCTTAGGGCGGGCATTTTCCCCAAACATCAAGTGTATAATACAGAGTGTGAGAGAAAGAGAGATAAACAGAGGATAGAGAGATATTGTTTAGATGTATAGAAAGAGAGAGATAGCTAACAGAAGGTGTTTATTGTTGTTGTTGTTAAAAGTTTTAGACTTTTGATTTTGATGCTTTTTTTGGCTTCGTGTTGGATAGGATACAATTTTAGAGTTTAGGCATTTTGCATATATAGAGCATATATATAGAAGAGTTATATATAATATATGTATATAGCATATATAGCTGGTGGCGTGTGTGTACCTCAACATCCTTGCGCTTAACAACATACTCAAGATCATATTTCTGGTCCTCCAATTTATTAATCCTGTCATAGTGTTGCTTGATCAAAGTTTTCAGTGTGTCTGCGATCACAGATCACAGAATGGGAGTTGGTTGGTATATTTGTTGATTTTTGTGGGTTGTATGTTTTGGTGTGGGTGTTGGTGTTGGAGTTGGTGTGTGGGTGTATGGATACAGATAGATATTTCGGGGGGAAGGGCAAAAGAGAGATAAAGAGAGACATATTTAGATAGATATTTATAGGTAGATTCGATTCTTCATTCGCTGCTTCTTCCACTGGGGCTAGACGTTTTGTTCCTGCAGTGTATGCACAACCGTGTGTGTGTATGCAGTGTGTGTCTCTGTATGGCTGCGGGTGTGTGGGTGTTCATGTACATGTGTGAGTGTGCGTACGTGACAGATGACACTTTTTGTTCAACTTTCAATTATCGATTTATGTTTATGCCTCTGGGCACACAGACTTACGGGTACATATTCCGAAGTACTGTATTTCCCCCGAAAGTCTGTGGGCCCTGGTTATTATTTGATTCGCTTTATATTCGTCATTCATTAATACTTTTAGGGTATTTCGTTGGGAGAGCTGCAGGGAAACCCACTGTGAAATTTGCCGCAAGGTTTCCTTGCAACTTCCCCAGAACACAAGGGGCTTAGGACGCACTCTATGGTGGACCACCGCTGTGGACCGAGGAACTCACCTTCACTGGCATCACTGAGATTCCTGGGACTGCCGCAACGTTCTTCAATGATGCGTCTACGTTCAGCCGCTTTGCGTTCCTGTTCTTTCTTCAATTCCTCAGCGGCTTTCTTACGCAGCAGCAACTGCAGGACACAACAAATGTTAGGAATCACTGGTGTGATCATTGGCGATTGTGTCCAGCACTTACCCTGAGTTTCTTCTTCCTTTCTGGGGTCATGAAACCCTTTTTGGCCTTCTTGGCTTTGGAAGCTTCCTCCATGCGCTTGCGCACCTCAGCACGCTTGCGCTCGATCTCAGCCTGTTTAGCCTTCTTTGCCTGCAATCAAACACCAAAAACAATCGACCATCGTTAGTAAGCCTACCAAACACACACAGGGGACAGCGGGTTCAGCTTTAGTTCCAGCTCCAGCTCCTGCTCCAGCTTCGAGTGCAACGAATGGGAGCCGGAATGGGAACGGCTGAATCCCGTATCCGGACCAAACAAAACACAACACGGCACACAGCACTCATCATAGCGGGGACTCATCATGGACGTGGACATGGACGCGGGACGTTGAAGTAACGTGGACACACGTACACAAGTGTACCTCCTCGGCCTTCACTTTCGGATCGTTGGGATCCTTGGGCGGGCCGGCTGGCGCGGCCGCAGCTGCCGGCGCCTTTCCATTGGCGGCCGGCGCCTTTCCATTGGCAGCTGGCGCTGCCGGTTTGGCCGCAGCCGCTGCTGGCGCCGCCGGTTTGGCCGCAGCCGCAGCTGGTGCTGCGGCGGGAGCAGCTGCCTTTTTCTGCAACGAAAACGATGAATCGTTAGTTTATATGTCGAATGGCAATTTTGGCTCACGCGTGCGAAGATTGCAATATATTTCACAAGAAAGAATAAGGCTCACACGTGAGATGATCATATTTGTCGATATCATAAAGTGCTACAAACATCTTTCTAAATGTTCAATTAAAAATTGATTAGAATTTAATTGGAAATCAATACGTGATGTTTATGATCACATCAGACAAACATCTATCACCATGACCGTTTAATTCTCGTACACATCTCACTGTGTTATGTTCACATTCTCGAAAGGCATATTGCAGTTATTTCTCACGCACAAACGTTTTTCGCCAAAGTACAAGCAGGGACAAAGACAGAGACAGAGACAGAGACAGAGATAGGCACAAAGACACGAACACTAACGATAACATGAATTGTTTCGATTTTGATTCGATAGTTATCATTGTCAGTGCTGACTTCTGCTCCTCGATCAGAGGGGGACTTGACGGGGCTTAAGGCTGGAGAAGGCGCAGCAATCCTGTGGGGAAGCAAGAGAAAGTATTTTGTGATCTGCGGTTAGGGCGAGGCACTTCGCTAAGATTAGATGGCAATAGCGGGGGCGGGGATCTCAGGGCGGTTGGGTGGGTGGAAGTTAATGCTTACCACAGTTATCCTCAGATCCTGGCGTTTTCCCGTCCAAGCCAGTGCCAATCCACAGTCCAAGTCCCCACCCAGGGGTCAGCATAGCCATGAAGCCAGGATGTCATAATGCCCGTTGTGTTGTTCACATCAAGAGTTTACTGCAGAAGAAGGCCAAGTGTTAGTCACGGGTCACTGGATCAAAGCACGGTATTCACCGCACGCCCACGATACTCACCTCACCTCATCATCAGCCATTTTGATTTGTGTTTTTAGTTACTGCAAAATACAGAAAGAGAACGAGACGTGAGCTCAAAGAACTGGAACTGGAAATGAGAATGGAAAAGGAAATAGGTTCTGACATCATTTCGATTGTCCTATATATACAACGTTATACATAGATAATTTGTTAGATATCTATATATATATGTATACATGTCTATATGTATGTCTGGCATCTGTTCCATAAATCCGTTCAGTCGCCCACTCATACGCACACCTTCGCACGCTCGTGCGATCCTATCGGGGCCACATATGCGTATGCGCAATGCATATAGCGAGCGGCGTATTACGTATACGCAGCATTTGCCCATGCCGTATATGGGGGCACTGCCACTACGCTCTCTCGCTCTCTCTCTGTCTATGGTATTTACTTTGGCGTGGGCGCCTGCCAGAAAGAGATGAGCATTCCTGCCTCTCTCCGATATCCGATTTCATTCGAGAACTGCAGAGGCATCACAAAGGCGTCGAGAGAGAGGGGACTCCAAGGTTCACCCACTGATGAGATTCTTTATGTAGTTAACCCACACAGAGGGTGGGTAAGAAAAAAGAATTATAAAGAAAGCTGCAGATGATCTTGGGATGAATCAGTAGGAAGATCATGAAGTAGAAGGTAAAGAATATGTGATTGATTCTCAGATTATTTAGTAATCCGTTTTTTGCATGATCATTTGGATCAATGAGATCTCAAGAAAAGCTATAGAGATTCAATAGTTTTCAGCTCACAGATCAATTATTTAAATACATGGAGGAACACTATAGATCTCTACGTTGATTTAAATGTATCCCTTAGAGTTTGAAGATCGCTTTGTAAATATCTTTTAAGATCTCATAAAATAACATTTTTGTACAAATATAAATGAGAAAATCTCCACTTTACAGATCAGTTTATTAAAATAAATGCATAAAAGATGCATGACATACTAGCAGAGACTTAAACTTGAAAAAGGTATTCCGACGGAAAATTGATGGAGTTATGAAACCCCAAAAATGTCATGGGGAACACAGATAATATATGGTGTATATTGTCCAATTTCGCCATTATTGTGCCCAGACCAATTGCCAACCATATTGCCATATAGCGCAGGGGCAAAGGCCAAGAGCTGAGCATAAATTTAGCATGAAAACATTTCAATTTGTCTTTTGCGAAGACACCTTTTCGGCGAAGGTAAGGCGTGTGAACAATCTCTGACAATGTCGACCTTCGGGCACTCACACACAGACTCTGAAGGGGTGCGGTGGGATGTGGTGTTTGGTGAAAAGAATACGAAAATCTAAGCAGAGTTGAGATCTCCATTTGGCACTGAACGAGCGAGGGAGAGGGATGTATGAGTTCTACTGTATGTTGTATCTCTGGGGTTTAAAAATAAACCTGTTGATAGATTCAAGAATGGGGAACCGAGAAATATGGCAGCTATTTATGATCGCAATGCTAGTTTGTCTATGTGTTCGGAAAATTTCGGTGGAAATCGTTCCTTTGTTGAGCGGTAGGATACGGAAAAAATGGAACGAAAAAAATCAATTAAATATCCAGAAATCGTATTTATCCAGAGCTTTTTATGGCTATATCCACATATACATACATATATACAAATATATAGATATATTTGGGTGAGCTCTGCATTTTTTTATATGTGTGCGCGTGTGTGTGTTTCTGGGTGTGTATGTTTTTCTGTGTGTATCTCGCTTTCTCCCTCTGGCATTCAGGTACTCTCGCTTGGATCTATTCTATTTTGAGGCACTTTTGAGGCAGCATTTGGCTCTTTCGAAACGAAATGTATCTTGTATCTGTGGAATACATTTTTAGCACACACACACACATACACACTCACGCACAAATACGCATGCACAATTCACCTTCTTACATAATAAGAGAGCAAGAAAAATAAAAGGTGAACAAGAAACAATGATAAAAAGTGCCTAAATGTCAAAAATATAATGTTAACTTTCTTTCAATCGATTCAATCCATATAACCGGTAGCACACTTTCAAAACGACACTTGAAAAAATATTAAAAAAATAGTATGCCAGGAAGGGGGGTTGGGATGTGGATTATAGTCACACGCACGAATTGACTGTTGGATCGAATCGGTTTTCGGGAGAGGTTCCTTTTTGGCGCAGGAGTCGCACACAATGCTTTCGGTTCTTTCGGTTTTTTGGTTTTTTTTTTAAATTTTTATTGAATTAAGGTAGTTCTTAGATTGTAACTTTTCAATCTCGTTGGTATTATTGTTTTTTTTATTGTTTGCATGTGGCATGTTGCCCCTGCTTTTATTTTGTTGTTTTACAAATTTTTTTTAGTTTTTTACTGCTGCTGCTGTTGCTGTTGCTGCGGCACTCACCTTCAAGGAATTAGAAAAAAAAGAAAAAAAATTTGAGCTGTGCTGTCGATCACACGAATCGGATGATACTAAACGACACAAAAGACTGAACGGTCCGACGATCCACGGCAGACTATATTCTAGCGGCCAGCCGTTCAACGGATACAGATACTTTTCGGACCCGTTCCGAAAGCTTACTTTTCCACTCATACTCGTATCGGGAGAGAAAGAGAGAGAGAGCGATGTGTGCCGCCCACCTGCCCGTCCAAAGAAAACTCGCAAGCACATGGTAGGGTGGGGAGAGGATGAGAGCGGAAGAGAGGGCGGGGAAATGGTGTGGACGAGGCAATGTGGCCATGTATCTGGGCATGAGGCCTAAAAATAGACGCCTGTGGCAGCCCAAAAATCGAAATGGATACCGAAAACTGTTCACTGCTCATTCGGCTCTGATCCGATCTGTTCCGATCCGTTCCGAACCGATCCGAACCCGCACCCCTGCACCCCGACTGCAACCCCTGTACTCTCTTGGAGACTATCTGTATCTGTGTATGCTGCTGCTGCTGTTTCTGGTGTAAATGGAGCCGCTTGGAATTCAATGCAATGGATAAAAATAATTTGTGCTCCAGTTGAGAGCACCAGCACCCGAGTGTGGGCCATGCCATGCCATTTATCCCACGACAGTGCAGTCAGACTAGTCTCGGATCCTAATAAATGCCATATGTATGAGATTTAGATGCCATCCCACAGATGGAAATGGAGCCTGAAATTATTCCAGTTGCTGGGTTTTATAAAAACCTTTAACCCTGGGGAACATCTTACAGATGCAGATGCATTATAGATTTCAAAGATTGGATACAGCTAACTTATAGATTCGAAGAGTGGGAATAGTAGAGGTCAGCATTATCATGGAAAGCATTTATTTGGGCTACCCTGAAAAAAAGTTTAGGCAGACCCATGCCAAAGCTCCAAGCATGTGTAGGAGTTTCGGTCATTGCAATGACCCAAAAAAAAAAATCGAAGAAAAAACCCAAAGAAAGAACCCGTAGAAGAGAAGAGAAAGAAATCTCCAAGAGATTAGCCAAAGGTGGGATTAATTAAGAAGATTCATGGAAAATATATTTTTATCTAGTACTGGAAGCTTGAGATGAATCTCGGACAGTTGCCTATAAATGCAAGTGCTTTAGACTTCAATGAAGTCCCAAGAAAGTTGTTTTGGAAATAAATCAAAAGAAGGAATACGAATTTTTAAATAAGCAGGTTACGTCTAAAATTCGTAGGGGAGTTTTTTAAAATAGTTTACGGATTCTAAAACGTAGCTTTTGGAATTTCCAAGAACAAAACGTGTAGGAAAATAATTTCAAATGAAAGAGAATTTTTTGCGATAGCGTCTAATAGAGTATTGTTGTTATTGATGGTTAAGACTCAATGATAGTGTACCCTGCTTGATTAATAAATGTAAAGACGTAGCTAGAGAGCTCTTAGAAAACGAAAGTGCAGTACCTTAAGCAGATGCTATTTGAATGCCGTCTTAAAATGTTTGCTTTAAATGGAAGCCTGAAATTGTAAAAAGTATCTTAGCAAAGAACTTCTGGCATTTCCACCAGCTTGTATTTTATGCCCACTCTCAGTTGAATTTCTCACTGCCACTGCCAAAGGATATTCCCTTTCCTTCTACTACAAGGGGATGCCATGGATGCCTGATTAATTGAAATGGCCTTGATTGATACAATTTGTGGCTAAGCTTGTTTCAAGGGCAGCCGTTGCAGTGATTTTTGAGTGGCAGAATCGACCACCATTGCAACTGGCTGGCTCTCTTACAGGCTTACAGGCATACGGGCTCACTGAAGGTTTTACCACATAACATATTTAATGAAAGTGCATTTAGCTGCCAACTGTCAAATGCTGACCGCTGTAAAATCGCGACTTACCTTGATTAAAGCGGACGCAGTACCTACGGAGCCAAAGCATTAGCTAATGGGAAAAGGATGATGGAATTTCTTTTGACGCACGTCAAGGAAGCAAGAATCAAGAAATGCTTTTAATTGCACTCGCTTTCGTTTAACCTTGATCATCGAGTGCATTGAAGTATTTTTGGACGCTTGATCTTGGAAATTAAAATCAATATCCATTTGGGGTAGCTCTTAAAAAGCAGTTACTCATATTAATTTCAGAAAAAAGCAATAGTTGTTCAACTATGAGGGAAAGTTTTCCGAAAAAAACAACAGGAAAGGTATCTTTTGGTATACGATGTTGTAAAAATTGTTTCCTTTTAGGAATAGCCTTAAGTAAGAAATTTGGGGCTTGTATGAATTTAATGCATATAGGAGTTCATATAAGTGCATCCTACACTTGTAATACACTTGTAACAGTTTGATATCACAAGAATCTAAACACAAAAATTTGGTTGCTCTAGCTATTATAGTCTCTGAGATCTGGCGCTCATCGAGACGGACCAACAGACAGCCATGGCTATATCGACTCGGCTATTGATACTGATCAAGAATTTATATACTTTACGGGATCGGAAACGCTTTCATCTGGGTGTTACACATCCACTTTCACCACAAATCTAATGTACTTCTATACTTTTTGAGGATCGGGTATAAAAATGTAATGCAATTTTTCTTCATGAGCACCTGATAATTGAATGCACCCCCGTGTGTGTGACTTTTAGCATTTGAAACTATTTAAAGCAAAAAATGCCCTCCAAGGATACGTGTAGATATGGGGAAACAATGTATGCAATGGTACGAAGTTCTCTTTCAACAGCAACTAATCTCTCGAATTCTCAGCAGATTCCCATATTAATAAGATCCCACCAGTAAAACTACATATGCACATATGTATGTGCTTGTCTTTTTTATATCAATGTTTGGGCAGAATTACTTTTGGATATACTCGCATAATCTAAATATATTGCGTATATATGGAATATAGGCACATGTACACATATACATACATATGTATGTATGTATATGTATGTATGATCGCGTGCATATATTATTCTGTATATATATATATTAATGCCAAACTAAATACACATTTTCCGATGACGCTGCAGCATGCCAACTTGCAACATTTGTTGAAAGTAAATTTAAAAATTGTTGAAAGAAGAAAAATCTCTGCTCGAGCAAGGAACGAATAAAACGCTTCGATCACGAAGCTTTTTCTACACATCTATATATATATTTTTTTTTTTGTATGGGTGTTGGTGTGCATAGAACGTACAAGACATACATATGTCGAGATATTCTCGCTCACACGGAACTACATAGAAATATATGTATGACATATGTACATACATACATATGTTTATAAAAGTACATATATTCTGTTTCTATAAATTTTCTACGTCGGAAAGAGCAAAACAATCTATTGGTGAAGAAAGTGTACTGTGTAGATTTTTTTTGTGTAGTGGTTGTTGTTGGTGTATTATTTGTTTTTTAATCTATTGTTGGTGGAACTATTATTGGTGAAGCAGCTCTCGGTATAGTTTTTATTGGTGTGTATTGGTGAAGAAAGTGTACTGTGTAGATTTTTTTTGTGTAGTGGTTGTTGGTGGAACTATTGTTGGTGGAACTATTATTGGTGAAGCAGTTCTCGGTATAGTTTTTATTGGTGTAGCTTCTGTTGATGAAGTTTTTACTGCTTTAGCTTTTTGTTGGTGAAGATTTTGCCACTGTTGTTTTTGTTGAGCCAGTTTAAGTTTAAGTTATAATTTTGTTCAGTGTTTGTTGGTGAAATTTTAGTTGGTGTAGCTTCTGTGTAGATTTTGTTGGTATAGTTCCTATTGGTGTAATTGTTTTAGAATCTCCATTGTTGGCTTAGTTTTTACTTGTTTAGTTTTTTAACCTCATTAGTATAGCTGGTATTGACGTACTTTTTATAGTTCTAAATTTTTTGGTGTAGTTGATATTAGTGAAGCTTTCTGTAAAGTTTCTTTGGTGTAAGTTAGTTGTTATTGGTATATCCTTTTGTAGAGTTTTTTGGTATATTTTTCATTGGAATAGTTTTTGTTGACGTACTTTGTGTTGGGTTTCTTTCTGTTGTTGCTGCAATTATGGCTGAACGTTTTTCTTTTGTTGGTGTGTCTCTCATTTTTCTGTTGTTGTACTCTAGACATGAATTTGAAAATGTTTCTCGATGATTTCTCTTTGGCTTGCTTCTGTTCTTCTTTATTTAAATATAGGGCATGCCTTCCCATGGCTGTGGACGGGGCGACAGGGTGCCCAGCGTGGACTACAAAAGAGTGGGAAGGGGCCATAGGGAAGAACAGATGGACGGGGTTTGTGCGCCCCGAACAAATGCGAACAGACAATGCTTGTGTTTTGTAAGGAACTTGATCAGTTCGTCTATGTCTGGATGAAATCTATTTTCGCATTTATTTTCGTTCAAAATCATTTAAAACAGTTTTGCAGTAACACCCCTCACACCCACCACCTCCCACGCTCTCCCCTTCTCTCTCTCTTCATCCAATTTTGTTGAAATTTATGAATTTAGAAAATGTTTTTCTTTAAAACGAGAGATTTTTGAGTGTGTTTAACAACATAATTTGCTTTATTTTTGGCTTTTGCCAAATAGGAAACATTATCAGGCGAGGTAAGAAGGTTTTGATATGAGAAGCGAACAAACGGGGGAGGTCGGGGGGGTCCTTGAGCCATCTGAGGTGGGGGTTTAAAGGCAACCATCGACGAATGGATGGTCAGACACACACGATGTGAGTGCGTCAAAGCCAAACAAACGTCATAAGCTCCCTGACAACGCCCGCATTCGACCCACCCCCCATTCAACCCCTACCCTCTCGACACTTCCAAGTGAATCTTCTCCGTCCCTCCTTCCCCACCCTTCCGCTGCTTTGGCCTTGTACTACTCGCATTCGCTCTACCTGACAACTATTTGTCGCTGCTGTCGTCGTCGTTGTCGCCCGTCGTTTTCGTTGGTGTCGTTAGTGTGTTGGTTGACCCATTTAGGGTTTATATGTATGTACATATATACTTATATGCCCTTACATATGGTATGGTATGGTATGGGTACATGCATTATATATGCACTCGTACTCGTATACGTACAGTGGAAGTTGGCTGAATTTCAAAAGCGTTGAAGCGCCTGCAAATTATTTAGATATAGTTGAAGGGCTTCCGACGTTTGTGAAACAAATTTATTGATGGGCTTGGGATTCCCCCTTATGTTGTGTGGAACCAATCAGTAGTACTTTAAGAATCTATCTTGCTTTATCTGAATACATTTCTTACACAATTTATGGACACTCTTTATCCTGCATACATCTTAAGAAAAGTCCCTCTACCTACTGTTTCTACGAATAGTTTTCAGAGTTCAAAGGGACTATATTTATTTTTGTGTAAGTAGTTTTATCTGTTGTATGTATTATCCTTGTCCATATGTAAATAAGTAATCTTGTCGTTGCATAGTTCTTAAAGAACACCACGAAAACACCTATTTAAAAAAACTGTGGTTCGATCCAATACCACTATGTGGAACATAAGCGGATAAAAGAAGCCTGAGGGCACCAAGATGATGCCGGTGCTTCCCGTGCCTCAAGAATATGGGCATCTCTGTTTGGATATTATTAAGTTTTTACACCTTACATATATTTTTGTATCAACACCCAGAGAAAAAATACCCGAAATTTTAATATTTGCACTTAAATTTAAATATTTATGCCACTAGATTGCATTAAAATTTAAGTGCTTTCACTTTTATTTTGAAAGTAATATACACATAAGTTCACTGTATTTTTATTTGAAGTCCGAATATCTAATCTAAATATGGGTGTGTTTCTATATACTATGACACGTTTCATTAGTTGTATTTGTGTCTGTATTGTGTAGATTAATGTACCTCTGTAATAAACATATCTTCTCGCATTATCATATTTATCTATTGTTACTCATGAACTTTTGTATCTGGTATCTAGTATCTTTAAGATTGTTTCGACTTACATATATACTTTGCCCTATCCATCTTCTTCCTATATCGTTTCTCACAAAAAAAAATTTTATAAATCTTCCATCCTAGGAGTATCCTTCCCATTTTGATGACGGCTTGCCACACACCAATGCACCGACACAACCACATGCATCTGCATGCACAGACACAGATACAGACACAGTGTATTTGCACTAGTTTCACCAATGACGTCATCGTTTCCACAGTTTCCCACGTCATCAGCAGATGCTGCAGAAGAGTCACCAGCAGCTGCGGCGGCGAGGTCAGGCCATGCAACATGCAACATGATGCTGGAATCTATGTACATATGTACGCCCGTATAAGAATGGAATGGAAAAGGCGCCTAATTGATAGATGGTCCAATAAACTGAGGTCAATCAGGGCACAATCCCAGTCCTGCCTCCTCAGCCCCATCGTACTTCTATTCTGGGCCTGTACGTCATTGGTCTTCATTAGCCAGAACCCTTCTGCCCCCAGCATTCATATCTACCAGCAGCCGAAGGACATGCTCGAGAACGTTGCTTATGCTGATGATGGGGATGGTGACTGGGGCACAGCGTAGGGGTGGTAGAGGGTGGTGCAATGGGTCCATTCAGTGGTGCTGACGTTTGTCGCGGTCTCCGAGAGGCAAGACCCATCCCCCTTTCCAGCCGCCTTAGAACCGCCTTGAAATGCTGCAGTTTTGTGAATGAAATTCTTCAGCGTCATCAATGAGCCTGCCGCCGGGGATGAGTTGGACGGGATTTGATTTGATTGGAATCGAATGGGAAAGAGGGAGTGAAAATGGGAGCGGCAGTTGGAGGACTGCAGGTGCAAGCGCGTTTGGAATGACTGCTGTAAAAAACCCAAATAAATTGTAACTGTGGTGGCCATGTGCATTGTCCCCATCCGGCGGGATTTTGGATTATGGAAATTTTTGACTTTTGCCCTATAGCTCGTTCAGGAATTATTCACAAAAGTCAGAGGAGATTCTAACAACCGGAGCATGATTTGATTTGCGGGACTTATCACCACGGATACTATGGACGCAGGTCGTCTCAAAAAAAGCATCCAAGTAGTTAATGATAATTTTAGTGTTTAGAGTAACGAATTTAAGGAGGAATCAAAAGAGAAATCCGATTCCGATAGACGAAAGACGATATACGTACGTAGATACAAGTGATTTTGGCACCGACCTCGATTCCTGGAGCTTATTTATCGACTATAACTACTCTTTTTATGTTTAAAATATAATTCACAATAGATATAAACATGAATTTAATAAAAAGTCTTATTATATTATATAAAAAATTTATATTAAATCTTAATTTGAAAACATAAACAAATAAATATAATACAGCATATCAAATTTGTAGGAAATATTCTTAATTCTTAAAATATTAAATTTAAATATAAAATACTAGAGGAGGCTTGCCCCTGTACACTGCCTCGTTCGTTCGTACCGATATGAGTGAAATGTCGGATGACGACCCAAAGCTTGTTTGTATGATAGAGATATATTTATTTTAAACTAGCGCTGTGACGCACATTTTGGTTGCACGGATAAAAAATGAGGATAACTCAATTGATTGTTTTGTAGATGGAGAATAATGTCTGCAGTTTGGAACTGATCTCCAACTATGACCATTGCCTCATGGCCTACTACGGCTGAAATAGAAAAAAATCGATTATTTCGCGCTCGCAGGTGGGATTTCCTGACAAACACGAACAACTGAAAAAATTTGAGAAAAATCGGCCGCTCAATTGATTTTATTATTATTATCTTTTTTTTGTATAGTTTGTATGTGCGTGTCAGCAAGGTCAAAGAATTTTGAGGGGGATATTATTTGGTTCAATTATCTGTCCCGGTTTCTAGGGTAGCCGATATGCCGCTCAGCTCCGGAGATCCTGCGCTGAAATTTACTCTGGAACGTCATGATCCTCGGAATTTTAGTTTTGTACTTCCAGCCGTACTTCCGTACTTCCAGTTAGGGGCTAATATGGCCTTGTAGATCATGACTTTGATGAAATCCCATACAATTCTCACTGCACTTTTATATATATAGATGTAAAATATGTCTAAATCAAATATTTTTGTATATTAAAAGTAAGTGAAACTCTTTTTTGTACAACCTATAATTTTTGTGCAATTATAATTATTGGTATGAATTGTAAATCTAAGTTTAACTTTTCGATTCTCATGGCACTCGGTGTGAAGTGAATTGAAAACATTGAAAGCATACTTACCTGTAATTTGTAAAATTTATTTAGCAAAGGAACTTTTGTTAGATTTTAATTCTGAATGTCTTATTGCCCTCAATTTCCTACTATATACAATGTATTAAGTATATATTCTAAATATTAATTATATATTTAAACTTACAATAAGTAATGAAGTAAGTAAATTAAGTAATTTTTGAAACGTCTCTCCATTGAACTTACAAAATTTCTATATATGTATGTCCGTCTGCACAATACTCGTACCCGTAGCCATTCCTTTCCAGGAATTTATAATTTTACTCTTTTTCGCAGGCAACATCTTGGAGTTCAATTAGTCAGAAGAAAACTCGTGGCCTAATTTGATTACGGGACTTATCACCATGGATACAAGTACTAGTACGAGTACTCGAACTCACACTCGTACTCGTACTGTTTGCTGACTGGTTAATTGGCTGCAGGTTGTGTCTGGGCGTGGGCCTTGTCACAAGAATGTGTGAGGTTAGTTTCAAAGTTTATGAAACAACATTTACTATAAAGAAAAGAGGGAATGTGTTACCGACTATCGACATAAAGATTCCAAGTCTCTCACTCTCCAACCAAACATAAACCTCTCCAACCAAATTCAATTGTTTTCCACTAAAGTTTAACTCTCCTGTTGCATCTCCTTGGTTAATAACGAACAGCAAAGCAATGCAAAATATGTATTGTGTCTCGGCAGTGAAAATTCAAGTAATGTTTGGCAAAGAAAGCATCGCTACTGCCAATCCCTACAGCAATTTTCTCATTCCCTCCCAACGCGACTTCGAAGTGAAAGGAATCTGAGGAGCTCCTGCCTCTCTTGTGGCCTGTTTTCAATGCAGGACTTATCACCATGGATACTGCGGGACGCTGGCGAAGGCATAATTGGCTGCAGGTGGTGCTCCTGCAACGCGCTAAGCTTCTAGCTTTCGCAGGAAAAAAATAAGAGCTTATGGAAAATAATTTGATACGCAGCCAAACAGCAAGTAAAAAGGACAAACTATGTAATTTTTTTTTAAATTTAATGCAAACTACGCAGCGAATACTCGTAAAAAGTGAATTTACCTGCAGCAAATGACTTGACAAGTTCTTCATAAATGTATGGTCCATTGTTTAATTGATAGCTCTTAAAGATACCATATCATTTTAATCAATTTTCTATGAGATTGGATAATTTTTATAAGCGTAATTTTATTGCATCATTTCATACAATTCTTTTAAAGAAAAAATATTTATGTCTCGTAACAAGAGTTTTGTAGTTCGACTAATGCAGAGCCCTCCGGACCCTAATGGAACATCCTGGCATTCTTTATCGAGGATGTTTTTGGATCTCTTGATAATACGAATGGATTCAGGGATGGTTAAAGCGTAAGGTCGTCCTACGATCTTCGAGCTTTATGGTTTTGAAGATCTTTTGAGTAGGTGAACGAGCGCCGAATGGAAGTCGGTATCTCTATTTGCAATTTCCGCACATTTAGCTTTAGATTGCCCTTGATTGGGAAAACGCATAATGATTGTCCTCTGGGATTCTGTGGATTATTTTTTCTTACCTCTAATTTTTCTAATTTCTAGATTAAATATTGGACATTCCACATCACTAAAACTAAGCACGAATGCTTGTCCAAAAAAAAAGACCATATGGTAAAATTACAAGAACATGGCTCATTCAAAAGTGCTAAATGCTAAGACTGCCAATACTTTATCTAAAAAACTGTATGCAGTTTATGCAATAAAATTACCGTTAAAAAAATAATCCAATCTTATAGAAAATATATTAATTTATCGGATACAATTATTTTTCTTTTGAAAACCGCGATGAAGCTCTTAAAAAAACAGCAAACGCAGAAGGTATTGCTGTGCCAGCACTTAAGTCCTGCACTGTATATGTATATTTAGATCTTCATAATGTTTAAGCTTTGCACTATCTCTAAAAATAATAAATGTGAACCCTTATTGCTCTATAGATCCTTTAGATAAGTTATGAATTTTTGAGATCAGTTTGTATTGGAGAACTACATATATAAAATGATAAAGTCATTGTAAACATATGGAAATACATGTGATAGAGGTCTCTCAGAGAGATGATGCATCAGTGAGGTACTGCTGTGTGCTGTCTTCCCTGTGTCGGTGCCAAACGGCAGCCACCTGCATTCACTAGCAATCGACAATCGACGCATTCCAACAAAAATATTCGTGTACATTTGTATATGCAATACATACATACATATATCCACCGATCTGTATAATGAAGTTCCCATCTATACAGTCTTCCCATCGCACAATATTTGTAGACACATATACGCAAAAATCTAGAATGAAATCCATGCATCGCACAGAAGCACATAGGATCTCGGGCACATAGACTCGCATGTGTGTGGGATATGTCTTCAGATATGTATGTATATGGCAGATATATATACTACTCTAAAGTCTATATAGACGCCCATACAATGTATATTTGGCACAATCAAAAATACGCCTGTTTTTCACTTGTTTTTCCTCTGTGACTCTCACAGTTGTGGTTTCTCTCGGCTTTTGGCAACGACAACAGGCTGCTGGCTGCTTGTCTAAAGATATAGTCAACACATAGTCTCCACATCGCAAATCCTACTTCCAGCCCTCCCCCGTGGCAGACAGAGACCGCAACCAACCCCGCCGCCTGGCTGCCAGCCTTGGCCATGTTGTACGAGAGAAAGTATTTTGGATTTGGATTTTTGGATTGCCCTCCGGGTGGCAATCATCATCATTCCTGCGGTCCCCTGGATTCATTCCGCATCTTGCAACTGCATTCCACTTGTTTGGCTTAGGAACTCAACTTCAACTTTTGGTTTTTGGTTTTTGGGTTTTTGGCTTCTGGCTGACCCGGATTTATCTTTTGGGTATTCTTGACACCGAGTAGTGTACTAAAAATAAATACGAAGGTCGGCCCCTAATTGGCCAAGAGAGGGGTGTGGTGTGGGGTCTTATATTGGTGTCTCGGAGATACGGAACCAAAGGTCAAAGTGTCAACTGCAATAGCAGCAGCAGCGGCAGCGGCAGCGGCAGCGGCAGTAGCAGCGTTAGTGGCAAAGGTACCACCGACAGGTACTCGGAACGGATCGGCTTCCTTTGGCCTGCACTGTGCTGTGGCTCCGGCTCCGATTCCATTCATCCGTCCGCTAAAGTTGCAACTGCGCCGTACGAGAGGCAGAGAGTGCCCAGGCATGTGCCAGAGGGAGTGTCAAACAGGTGTGCAGCGGGAGTCGACGTCATTGCATCTGCATGGATTCCGGACCCAGACCTAGACCCGAACACAGACACGGATCAAAACCAAACCAACGTCCAAGCCAAACAACAGCAGCGCACATACATATGCAGCGCTGCTGTGGCATGCAGCCATGCGGCACACACATTTCGATTCAATGGAAAATGAAAACTACAATGGCTTTTTCTGTCGGAGAGATTTATTACTCAAATGCCACCATCTCATGTCAAATTTGAAGGAATATTGATTGATATTGAGAAAAATCGGATAGTAAGAAGAAAAATAAGAATTTTATATTCGGTAAAAACATAGTGAAATAATTTATAAAACTATATTTTAATGCATTAAAACGCCTTTTTAATACTTCCCATACTTAATACAAGTATGAAACTTTAAAGTAAATAGAATATAACACATTTTAGTTTACATTTATTGTATATACATTTAATCTAAATTTAAGTATATATATTTTAATTAAAACAAAAATATATATTTTTTTAAATATGCTATATATACATATCAATCAAATATTCAAATGAAGATTAATATAACATTTTTTTTTTATAATTTCCACTCTCGGAGCAAATCTATTGCAATTTCCTTTTTTCTCTGGGTGTTTGTTCACAGTTTACAGATGGATTCTGAACATATCTACATTCTCAATCTTATTTTAAACAATACTTTTCAATTGGATGTGAATCCATTTCGCACTAATCTTTATTAGCATTCAATACAAATTGCATGGAAATTCCGTTTATTTCGGGAACATTTTGGTTCCTTTTTTTCACCACT
Source organism: Drosophila miranda (assembly GCF_003369915.1). Taxonomy (NCBI): domain Eukaryota; kingdom Metazoa; phylum Arthropoda; class Insecta; order Diptera; family Drosophilidae; genus Drosophila; species Drosophila miranda. The sequence continues at coordinate 30,148,062 of NC_046674.1, forward strand.
GTGCAGCTATGGTGGTGGTGTCTGCGCCTCTTGCCGCACCTGTTTGGGTTGCCGCCGCCCATCGTTTTGGGGCTGCTGCGCGTGGAGCTTCTGCTAACACAGTGACCCACTGCCGAGGCCAGCAGCTGAACGGCAGCGAGGACGGGGACGGGGACGGGGACGGAGAGGGATGTAGTGGCGGCAGAAAGCGAAAGCGGGAGTGACGTCATAGCTGGCATTCATTCACAGGATATGAGGCAGCACAAATTTGGGGGAAGGCAACGTTAAAGCTTGCTTGGGGTGCGGCGCCTGTTGCAAGGTGAGGCAGAACAGAGCAGGGCGGGGCACGACACGGCCCAGCAGCCGAGGACAAGCAAAATGTTAAATTTCATTGAGAAAATGGCTGTGCCCCCCAGTCCCTGCCCCCACGCAGCCCCGACCCCCAGACATTATCTGCAAAGGACACTATGTGCGACATTAGCCTGCGATGCTGCCTTTGCCTCTTCTACTGCTACTGCCGTTGCTGCCACTGGCCATGCCTCTACTCTGCTATGGCACTCGGCTGCTGCTCTGCCACGACTGCTGCCTGCTGCCTGATGCCTGCGTCAGGCGCTTCAAGTTGAGCCTGGTTATGGTTTACATTCGAGGCAACAGCATATGGCAAAATCAGTCGCAAACTCGTCTCCAAGCCAAACAGTTCGGAGCGGCTCTGGCCCCAGCAGCAGCAGCAGCAGCAGATGGAAGCCACAAAAACAGATGGACCCAAACAGAAGTTCTCCATTCTCAAGTCACAAAGTCCAGGACAGAAAAATCCTCCAACCTTCAATTGTGATTTGAAGCAGAATTGACTTGGCGCCAAAATAAGTTTTTCCCCTATTTTTTTGTGTGTTAAAAGTGCTCAAACAAACAGAGTAAGTCCTGAATGAATTGAAAGTGAAATAAAAAGTGACATAGAAACTGAAATAGAAAGGGAAATTAAAATTCCTGGAAGCCATCTAGGAGCCTGTTCTACGTGCGAGTTCCACCATGCAAGTTTTGAGCGTATATGAATCCAAAAACTTGACACGTTGAGCTCGTGCGTGGTGCAGCCAAATCATCGCAGCGTATCCACCAGAACTACTCGTAGAGCCGGTATTGAAGATGATGATTTGATCACATAAGTAGCATTTTGGGATTAACCAAAAGCGTTCTCCCTTTGAAGAGTCACCGCAGACTCTTGGAAGTACGTTTTATTTCCAAGTATATAGGATTCAAATGTTGAGAAATGCTGAAGATGACTATACAAAACGGTCTAAAATAATTTCTCATAATATTTAGTTCCCGATATCCATAAACAATAGAAATTCAAGCACATATAATATCATATCTACATATATATCTGTGCGTTTAAAGTGACTAAACTTACAATATTATTATTATATTATTATTATTATTATTATTATTATTATTATTATTATTATTGTTATTATTATTATACGTATACTATATTATATTCACTTTTCTTTTTTCTACGTGTAGAAAATACTTCAAGCCAAGGACCTCTGAAAGCATCCCCTGCTCATAGTTGAGTTTTTAAGAGAATGCGAAAATTCGAACGTCCCTTAGAGTCCCAGCTCTATAGTCTTATCAGAGATTTCTCCAACGCTCTTTAGAGCCCAAGCTCTTCCACTTCAAAAAAGGATTCCTTCCCACAATTTGGTCTGTATTTTGGCACAATTTTTTTCCGGGGCCTTACTTTCTTGAACTATTATACAAACTTAACCAGAGAACAACCTATACACCATATACATACACGAGCTCTTATTACAGTATTTATTTAATAAGGGGACTTCCACGTCTTCCCCACCCACACCGATGTGATGCCTACTTTCAGGGGCAGCCTCAACATTGTTGATGTTGTTCTTCTTATTTTTTTTTGTTTGTTGTTGAAGTTCGAGACGATGTCATTAGAATACACGAATAAGAATAGGAATACCACCAAAGATGAAGATGCAGATGCAGGGATGGCTGTGGGTACGTCTCTAGGGATGTGGCACCCACTGTGTGGCGGAAGCCAGCAACATGTGACGCGTCTGCAGAGGCCATTTACCCGCCGCTTTTGCTGACGTCATAGTCCGCGTGAGGCCGGATGCTGGCGCTGCCACTGCTTCCGATTCTGCCTCTGGCTGCCATCGGGCTTGCAGACCCAGTAACCCAGTGCCGAGTTGACACGAACTCTGACCGAAGGCACAGGCGCGAGGCGGAGGACGGGGAGACGAGTATAGAGACCCAGCGAAAAGCACTGACAGAAAAACAGAGGAAAAGGCAAAACAAAAAGGAAGAAACAAAACGTCTGCACCGTCATTGCCTGGCAGGGGCTGTGTCTGTTTCATAAATTTTTGGGGCATCTATTTTTAAAACAGCCTCGCAACTGCCTCCCCGCCTGTAGCACTCTCTCTTGCACCCCTTTTCTGGTCTCCCTATACTTTCATTTTTTCGGTTTGCTGGCAGGATTTTTCGCAATCATTTTGTTGTATTTTTTTGCTCTCTTCAAAAGGAGAGTACAGCGACTTAGACCACATGTTTGTAACATACAAACGACAGTTTGTGTGTAGATTGTCTGTCAGATTTATCTAGTCTGTATAAGATTTTGAATCATCCTAAAACAAATAGCTTAAGGTAAGAAAAGGTCCCAAACTGCCATAGCAACTCGTAGGAAAACGGGAAAAAAGTGTATATTTTTTCCAACGACGTTTATTAATTATTATATCCCAAAACATAAGAATATATTCCTTGCAATTCAACAAGTTGTAGTTCGATATGTGTCTCTTTATATAACAACCAATTAAGACCTATATAACATTGAAACGCTGCAGGGTATTCAAAGCCTCGGCCTTTCCTCCCTTTCATTGAGTGTCTTCAAGTACTGTGACGTAGCAAAGAAGGTCGCTGCTCCCTGGACTCTCTCTATGGTCTTGTTGCCTCGTAGATATCTGGCTCTCGGTTTCTCTGCAAAGGACACGTGTGACGCGTTCGCAGGTATGTACAGGACACGAGTGTACCATGCACTATGGGTAAGTGTGTATTTGACTGGGAATAATTGAGAGGGCGGAGTGTGCACATTACCCCGTTATTGCATGAATATTGATTGAAATCAACTTGGACAAGTGCTCCCAGTACTCACTGTACTCCCAGGCTGACAGCAGGGCCTTGTGTGTGTGGGGCCTTGTGTGGAGCAGCGGTGGCAACTATATGAATTCTATGGCAGACAACAACAATCACAGCTCAATGTAAACTTTATATTATGTTCAAATTTCTTTCGGCTTAATTAAATATTCAATTCAATTCAATTACTCAAGCAAAGACGGCAAAAGCAACAAGCAACGATCTGTGTTCCGATTCGATCTTCTCTTTTCATTTGTTCTTCTGTTTTTCTTTTTTTAATTTTCCTTAGTCATTCCACTAAAACACATCTGCAATCTTGAATTTCCTCTTCGAATAATTTCTTTGCAACCACAATTTATAACCCATATCTTTTCAAATTCAAAGAGTAGTCTTCTTAATCTCCAATTACTCTATAACTTTCTCCACTAATAATTTCTTTTTACAATTATACACAAAGTTTAGTTTTTTTTATCATCCAGTTCATTGTAAATATGTACAATCTACAAGTTTCCACGAGTCCCTTTTCTCTCTTTTTTTCAAATACAATTTATAATGGTCTTTAAACAAATACAATATTTTGCACAAAAGACTATATCTTTTTATTATAATTTTTTTGTAAAGAATATAACCATAACCATAGCCATTATGTTTTTTTAAAGAATATAACCATAACCGATTGCCTTATAGATACATTCCTCAGCATACGACTAATTCCATCTCTTTTCAAATACAATCTACAGCCTTCCAAAACTATTAAACTCGATTTATATTTATTTAATTCTCGTTTTATTGACCAAATCTTATCTCTTTCCTAAGAACATCCATAGCCCTCATAAAATTCCATCTATATTTGTCTGCTTGGGGTTTTCCTCTGAATTTGCTTGCTTTTGAAGCATACCAACAGGGGCCGGCCGCATTGCAACATTGGAGATAGTGAGTGATTCTGGCCAAAATCAATTTTTCAAAAATTGTTCAAATTATATAGTTTTAACCGCCACATATATGAAAAACACATTGATATTAAATGTTAACAGCGGGAACCACTGTTCACTGGTCAGCTGATCTCTAGCTAGAAGCTTATTCTGTTAACACTGAAATTTGTTCTTGCAACTTTAAAGTACTATAAGGTTTAAAATTAAACAATTTAAGAAAAAATTGTACAATGCAGTTTCATCATAGGGTTTTTTAATAAGTTTTTTGGCTTCGCACAGTAGAAATTGGTCTCATATTTTTTGGAAATGTTTAATAGCTTAACGAGTATATTTTTGTAATGAAATTGAGTCCTTGAAGATGTGTACACAATGAGTCCAACCTATTCAAAGCATAAGATTTAATTTTTGTTAAAATTCATTATATATTAAAGGGCTCTTTTGCTCACTTTCTCTAATATTGAATAGTTTAGGCCAAATCAAAGGGTTTCAAATTCAGAGTTGATTACCATGTTGAACGCAGTGACGACATAAAATGAAAATGATCAAGCCACATTGCGAAAAGAAAGCATGCCGATTGGCTGAGCTCTTACACAATTTGACAAATTGCAAACAAAATAGGACCCGTTGGGCGGCTGGCATTGCCTGTCTAAAAGTGCTAAGCGCAAAGAAAAGGAGCTGCAGAGCGGTATATAAGCCGCGAAACGTAAAATTACTAATTCAAGCAGCGAGCGCAGCTGCGTAAAGCCACGGGCAACTCGACCTTGCATATGTTCTAAAAGTGTTGGCCATAAGTCCAGAAAAATCCAAATCCGCTCGAAAGACTTTGAGCCAGCCGCCAGACAGCTCCAAAATGCCTGGTAACTAGGCACTATCTCTCCTTTCGGACCAGGGTTTTGACAAAGCGACAATATTGTTCAATTATTAATTAAACAAAAAACAATATGTATCCACTACACAAGTACGTTGCTAATCAGAAAAAAATCTGTTATCAAGCGATAGCTTAAATAGTTCAGACAGAGTTAAAGAGGATCAGAGGGCCCAGCGGATTAGTTTCGATGAGCTTTCCGACGATCAATTTAAATTTTCGTGGGATTAACAAAAGGTGTGAAAGTAAACATATTATTAAAAATAATACTAATTTTTGTTTATTTCAAATTATTTGTAAGGCGTGCCACGCCCAATGTTACTAATTATAACCTTCTACACATGTTCCTAAACTTTAAGCTTGGAAGCAATATGAGCTGCAAATTGAAATGCAATTTCCAAATTTAAAACGAGGGGGAACGTTGTGAGTTGCTGCGGAGACCGCAACTCTACATTTATACCCGATACTAAGTCAGTATGGCTCTCCACCGGCAGACGCCGCTAATATTAAACGACACGACAAAGAGTGCGTGCGAGAGAGACAGAAAATCAGTCTGAGCGTGACGTCGGGCGCTGCGTAACAACTGCAAATTGATTTGTTCCTATTGGCTATAAAAATGATCCGATCTGATCCAGATTCAGGAATCTGATAGATATGGTCATTATCTATGATTCTGCGTTTTTAGTTTTCTCGAATGTGCAATATTGTGGATGCAACAGATTTTCGTCTTTTGTGTGGGCGGAAGGGGGTGGGGCGAAATTTTGAAACAAACTCGTCTCGGTCCGATATATTAGGAGTGTGGATACCAAATTTGGTTGCTCTAGCTTTTGTAGTCTCTGAGATCTAGGCGCTAATGTTTTACTCTAAGCAAAGCCGCCAATGCTACGTGTGTGTTAGAGAGAGACAGGGCGAGAAAAAATGAAATTGTTTTCTTGATGCTGGCTATAATAATAATACGATCCAATTCAGATTCCGCAGTCTTAAAGATATGGTCATTCTCTACAATTCTACGTTTTTGGTTTTTCTCATATCTTTAAAATTGTGGATGCCACAGATTTTCGTCCTTTGTGGGGGCGGAAGTGGGCGGGGCGAAGTTTTGAAATATTTTTGTAGCAGTGACATATGACAGAAGTCTGGATCCAAAACATCGTTGCTCTAGCTCTTATAGTCTTTGAGCACTAGGCGCTGAAGGGGACGGACAGACGGACGGACGGACAGACGGACAGACGGACGGACGGACAGACAGACAGGGCTCAATCGACTCGGCTATTGATGCTGATCAAGAATATATATACTTTATGGGGTCGGAAACGATTCCTTCTGGACGTTACACACATCCACTTTTACCACAAATCTAATATACCCCAATACTCATTTTGAGTATCGGGTATAAAAAGGAGCTGCCACGTCCATTTTTTTAAAGTGCCTTCTTCTTAATATTATAAACTCATATCAAAAAACTAAACCAAAAATATCTTTTAGTTTGGAAGAGTATTAATTATTGCCACTAAAGTTGGGAAAATTTCCCATAGTGCATTGGTTGGAAAGCAATGACTTATGTATATGTATGTATATGTATGTGGAAAATGCTTTAGAAATTATGGTTTCCCCAAGACGGCAATCGACTGATCGCCTCCGATGGCCTGCTTGCCGCAGACAATCTGTCACTTGATACGCGCTGCTTAAGCTCTAGGTTTGGTGTTACCTTTACCGTTACCTTTGTTGAGATTCCCCATACTCACACACCCACCCACTCCTACACACACACACACACGTACGAATCCACACGCACAGAAAGAAACACCCCACCCTCAACCCGTGGTAGAGCTCCCTTGTACGGGCGCTGGCCAACGAAGCATTCCAAGCCCCGGGACCGAACTGGACCGGACCTCCTGCGCCCCTGGGGATGCCATACAAGTGCGGGGGCAGAGCAGGTGGAAAAATGTTATTTAATTTTTGTAACGCCCTCGTGTAATGGTGAATGGGAGATGGGGGATGAACAGCATGGGGTTTCCTCAGTGATTGTGTGTGTTCCCCACGCTCGCTGCTAGCCATTCCAGTTGCAGGTGCATATCTCCATACGGATCATATTTCCAATTGGGCTTCGGCTTCAGCTTTGGCTCTGGATCTGGCTCTGGCTGGCTTTGCCTTTGGTCAAAGTGTCAAGCACCCCGTGGGGCGGCAGTGTCGGGGCACAAAACCTGCCTCAATGTCTGGCTGTCTGTAGCACTTTTGGAAATGTGCCGCGTTCTTTTTTTTTTACTTCGATTGACTTCTGCCGCTCAGCTGCTCCTGCCGGTGCTGCTGCTGCTACTTCTGCTTTTCCTTTGTAGGTTTTCAAAGAGGACGGCCCCTGAAAGTAGGCAGCAGTTTTTCCGTTCCGATTGGGACACACACAGACACCAAGAGGCCCTAACAATATTACACGCACACATGTAAGTCTTCGTCCGTCCGTGTTTTTTGTTGCAGTTGAAAAAACTTAAACAAGTCCGAGGGATGCGACGACGCAGTCGGCAACGGCAGCAGCAGCAGCGTCGACAGCGGCAGCGTGACAGTGGTTCCAACTGCAACTATAAAAGCCGTGCGACAGCCAGAACAATGTCTCAGTGAAACACCGTTAATTAAGCGACAACCATCCGGAAGAGCAGCACCCTCCAGCAGCAGCCACAGCCAGAGACATAGAGCCAATCCCTGGTCAATTCCTGACAGGACAGCTCCCAACAGAGCCTCTTACATTTTTTTTTAAGTTTTCTGTGTGTGTTTGAAGTGCTATAAGGATGTCCCGGAAGGCCGAAATATTATCAATTAACGTAGCGGCGATTAAATTGGACTTGCAAAAAGGAAAAAGGAAGCACACGTATATTCAAAAACGTATTTAAATTGATTGATTTAAATAAAAAAGAAGCGAGGAACAGCTGGCGGAGGCCCCATCCCAAACCGCAGCCGGCATTCTGGAAATCAAATATTCAAAACGTGCTCAGCCCCTGCCCTCAGAGACCAATTACCGATGGGAGAGCGAGTTGGGAACTTGATGGCGCTAACCCCATAACTAGCCTGGAACTTTGAACATATGTTGGGGTCATCATCATCATTTATTCATTCAACATTCGGCAAAATCCCCGTTTCCCAATTGCCAGTCCCCAAACCTGCTCCCAAGCCAACTCCCACTCGCAATCCCCAAACTTATTTCCATTTCAATTCCCAGTGATTCAGTGCATATGTAATTTAGCTCGATCGGTACTTATTGCAGCTGCTGGCCACTGCACAAGATTAGATTTAAGACTCTTGTGCGTGTGACAGCGGCTATTGTAAGAGGCCATATAAGCATCAAAACTAAACAAACAAAAAAGGAAATTGAACGCCTAATGCAATCGATGAGTGTTGGGTTGCTTCAGTTTCATTCCAAACGAGGTGCATAAAGTGCCCAATGGGAAGCCATACAAAGGCATTTGACAATTTTGCCTACTTTCCATCCCACAAATCCCAACAATTTTAAAAAAGTCTGGCGCATTGGCCTTGCAAATGCAATGAAACCGTAACGAACTAATCGAATTAACGCGACGACTCAAACATTTCGATAATTTTTCTATTAGATCGTGGTAGTTTGAAGATAACGCCTCTTTCGATAATTGTGCTTTTGCTGTCTTCAGGCTTATATTTCGTGATTCTTACCACCTTTCGGAATCTTTAAAAATATAGACTATATGAAATATAGAAAAGACGAAAGAAAACATGTTAAGCAAGCGCATCCACAGGCGAATTCGTTCGTCGAACAAATTTATTCGTTTCGATTTTTGAAAGACGAGACGCTTTAGTTGATTTACTCTCTACTCATGATTGCGTTGTGTGCAAACGGGGTATTACTCTTGTTATTTCGAAACGGTCACACTGTCTCTAATATTACAAATTACGCAGAAATAAAAAAAAAACACTATTAAAATAAAAAAAGGCAAAAAACTGTACAAGGCAGGCATAAAGATGCTTATTTGCATCAAGATGCAGCCTATTAAGTAAGGGGAAGGATGGAAAAAGTGTTCTGGTTGTGCGAGTAAGTTTGTTGTGCATCATACTATGATAGACAGACCCAACAAATTGCTATCGATAGACTACACATTTTCCACAACATTACAGACAAAAATCTATCAAAAAGTCCAGGAAAAAACATATTCAACAATAATGAATAACTCGAACGGGTCCGAACCACGACGGCAGGGGCCACCAGCAGCGGCTGTGTCGCCCCGAGTGACTCAGTCGTTGGCGCAGTTTGATGCGGAGATTGAGGAACAATTACGACGACAAGTGCGCGTCCAACAGCCACCGCTGCCAGTTGGACCGAGCGTGGTGCCCAATGGTGCCTTTCCTGGTAAGAAATCGAGCGATGATCGATTCAACTTGCAGCAGGTCCTAATCCTCCACCCCGACAGGCTCCCTCACACCTGGGTGGAACGACCCACCACTACTGAACCACGACTCGGTTCTGGGTAATGCCAACAGTCGGCGGCCACGCATAGATCCACGTCGTCGCGCGCCCTACCCCATCGAGGGCAATTCAGGACTCTTTTTCCCAAACCCGGAGGCAGGCGGTGCTGAGCCCTCTTCTCGCCCAACAGCCATGGTAATGCCGCGTCAGCTGCCACTGCCCCCTGACGCAACCAATGGCGCTGCACACCACGAGCCCGATGAGGGTACAGTACCAACCCGTGGACGGCCCGCATCAGGCAATGCCGCGTCCAGAGTGCCCACAGCCGTGGTGCCACCTCGCATGAAGAAACCCAATCATGCAAATTTACCACACTTTTAGATCGTAATCAATTGATGTATCATAGAAATTTCAAATTCTTGTGTGTAAGCATTCGCAAACTGCGGTAGAATGCATTTAGGGATTACACATACGTCGTTAAACTCCCGTTTCCGACACCTCCCCAGGACCTACGTCAGGATGACACATCAATACTCCCTTCTGTAATCCAGTAGAATGCACGTAAAAATATACAACTCTAATCATACACTAACGCTGTCTTCCCTTTACTTTATTTAACAGCTATTAACAACAACAATAAGGGTCAACAAGGGATATAACATGCAAAGGCACTATCACCGGTCATCACCAGGGCAGCTGAGAGCCATCGTAGTTCATGAAGCCACCGTTGTGCTGTTCGTTCAGTTTGCAGAGGGTCTGGATTATTTGGTTGGTGCTCGTGGGCACGTCCAAGGGGGCGCTGCTGCCGCCCATGTCGGTGCGCACCCAGCCGGGATGCAGGCTGATGCAGAGGATTTTCTGCGGATACAAGTCGATGCTCAGCGACTTGGTGGCCGCGTTCAAGGCGGACTTTGATGTACGGTAGCCATACATGCCGCCATCCGTGTTTGACCCAATAGAGCCCAGCACGGAGCTCATGTTGATGATAGCGGCCCGACTTACGCCCATGGGTTCGCTGCCGTTCGCCTCGGAAGCCTTCTTAAGCAGCGGCAGACAGGCCTTGGCCAGCATGATGGGCACCACGGTGTTGGTGTGCAGGGTATCTAGGATGTCCTGTGGCCTGGTGGCACCAATGCGCACAGACTTGGGGGCCACCCCAGCGTTGTTGAAGAGCACATTGAGGCCTGCACCCTTGGTTACGACCTCGATCTCGCCGATCAGTTTCTCATAAGCATCGAAGTTTTTCAAATCTGCAAGAATTGTTTTTGTATTGTTTGTGGAATGTTCCAGACTATGGCGACTGTCCTCTCACCGATCTCCAAGATGTGTATGTTCGAGTGCTTCTTGGCCAGATCCTCCAGTTCCTTTAAAGCGAAAACATTAGAAGAAGTTTATTATCTTGCTAAGGGCTGCTAATGGTAGATACCAGTTTACAGATGTAACGCTATCGAGATTTATATGGACATACATGAATAGGTCAAAGACATTTTAATCCGAGAAGAAATCATTGTTCAAATCCGCTTGAAAAACATAACTTTAACATAAATTGAAGGAAATATGGTATACAAATGTCCATAACCTAGATGAAGTCGGTTCACAAACGATGAGTGTTCAAGCTACATGCAAGTATGATAGGGATGTAAGGATATGGTGTTTTAACAAAATGGCCCAATAGTCTTGATATGATATGCCAGTTCAATGCAACCAAGAAATCTAAAGCAAACGATAATGAAAACATTCAAAGCGCTGCTGAAAATAAAGCAATTTCTAAAACTTCCAGGTCACCTACTCAATCAGTATGATGGTTTTCTCGTTCTTTTCCTTATCTTTTAGGACCACATCCTTTTTATGTGCAAGGGATTACGTTTACATCCTTGTCACTCATTCTCTTTCAAACAATTTCTCATTGTCGAGCACCAAGCGTATTCAGCCGATAGTATTGATAGCCGTTTCATCAGAACAATTTCCCTACAACAATGAGATTTCATACACATTTAATTTACGTTTTTTACCGTTGGAAACATCCAATTTGTATAGACAACATTCTGCATAAATCGTGCTGTCAAGCTTCACTAAATTCTCTTTCGAAAAATTCCACTTTGGGGCTTTCGATTTTTATCGCATGTATGTATATATATTTTACATGTAGCAAATGTGTCGAAGCTATTGTTGTTTGCAACATTGCCGAAGTTGATTTTGCAATAAATTTGCGAGGTGAATTTCTCACTGAAGAAGGTCTCCTTTGGGGTGTACCAGTCCAGTTGTAAGGTGTTCACCACAGATTGAGAAATGAGCATTCCACCCTTGGAAAAAAGTTTTTGTCATCCTTGGCTCCAATGAATGCAGAAAGAACGATATTCGAAACGACTTGGAAATTCTAATTTTTCTCTAACTTATCGATGGTCGAAAAAACCATAGATCTATCGCTCAAATTTTAAAACCATCGATATTATCGATAGTACCAGCGATGTTTTTGCAGCCCTAAACACTAGTACAAAAGCTATTGCAAAAAGGCTTGCGCCGCTTATTTCCCATTTGCGTTTCGCTGTCAAGAGTGATAGATAGATCTTAATAACTGCTATTTCTTCCGCAATCTTAAGGTATTATTTTGCGTGCACGTCTTTTGCTGATCCTGTCCCTTGGCCTGAATTATTTGGACAATCTAACGACGATACAAAAAATGGCGCCCGTGGAAGGTGAGTGTGAAAGTGTGGAGTAAACTGGAGAGAATGACCACGAATTAGTGGCCGTCATGTTTGTAGTTGTTGTCTGTCTGTCTAGTTATATTGTCATTTGTGTAGTTTCTTGGGATATGAGTCATGGAGGGGGCAACTATGACTTGACGAAATGAAAAATAAATCAAGCGAGTACTCACCACTGCCTGTGCCCGGCTGCGACATGTGGTGAAGAGATGCTGTGGCGGCTGAGGCAGGCTGTTGAGGGCCTTGACCAGGCCCAGGCCCAAGCCACGGTTGCAGCCGGTTATCAGAATGGAGTTCATCTTGCCCTTCTGCCCGTCGTCGTCGGTCTTCGGCTTTGATGATCAGCGTAAATCTAATCGTGCAGTGGCGGTCCACACTAGAGATTAGGGCTATGGGCCACAATAAAATGTGCGACACTGGCGGCAAACACAGGCTGAATGCTAGGGCTGGGCTCTAAGCGGCTTGGACGTCTGTCTGGCTCGATGGATTTTGCCAGAACAACGTTTCTGGTCGCTTATCTGCTTTCCACACTTGAGTTTATTATCGTAACAAAAAGTCATTTGACGGCCGCCGGAGGCAGCTGACAGTGTTGCCAACCATCCTGCCGAAGTTATCGATACCACGAAGTCCATTTTTCCCTTTTTTTTAGGTGGATGCAGTTCTTCTGAAAAGGAGACATACAATGCTAGCAACCCTAAAGCGGACAACTGTTGCGCTTCCAATTGGAATTAATGGAGATTTGTGCAAGTTCTTGCCGTGGCCCTCTTGCTGTCTCAGTTGCCGCTGCCGTCATCTCGAACGCTCTATCGACGTTTCTCTTTGCTCGTCGCATTCGCATCAGCGGTGCGCACTCTCGCCGCTCTCTCCTATGTCTCGCTGTTACGTAGCCCGCTATCGGCGCCTCCGCCTACCCACTAGATTCGTGGCATTCCAACAGCGACGTGTTTTCTGTGTTGTTCCACCGTCGCTCGACCAGAAGGCGTTCTACAGCTTTTGCAAAGTTCGCTAATTGTTTCTGGAGAGAGATAGATCCCTCCGTAAGACATGTCGCTCACCCTGTGGAACTCGAGATTCTCGGTGACGTTCGTGCGGCAGTATGCGACGATATTCACGTCTGGCTCTGTTGCCACTAGCATTCTACAAAACAAGTTCACAAATTCAAGTATCCTGAGTTTTCATAACAACGACAAGCCAAGGCAGCGAACATACACGATGCAGAGCAATCGTCAGGGGAATTCACAAATGACCGCCACCACAGATACTGCCAACATAGGCGGTATAGGAGCAGCTGCCGCTGCCCCCCAGCATCCACACTGCGACAGGCAGACGATGTACGATCATCAGCCCAATCGTCAGCAGTCCTCTAGAGGTAAGAAGAGGGGTACACAGAGATTGATTGTACACAGACCTCTCCTTGTTGTCAGGCAGTTGGCAGCGCGATAGACCGACCCTTTCAATGTATATGGCTTATGCAATAACAGTTAGTCCCAACCCCGTTACCCCTCATACAAATAAGCTTATCGCATTTCGTACTCCCGCACGTAGAGCGGCAAAAGGTTTATGCCGGCAATCGTTTCGACAATCTGCAAAGTCATTGTGGAGGGCACTAACAGCTTTCCAAAAATCTATGGAACTCATGTGCATATGTACATATGTACATGCATAGGTACGGGTACAGGTACACATTTACCCATACATTAATTTCACAAGACTCTCTTTAGTGTGACCCTTTGCTGAGCCAACGGAACTTTCGAGAATCTCTTGATCTCTCTCTCTCTGGGTGTGATTTCACCATCATTTGTGCATGCTATTCCTTATCGTCATAACAAATGAATAGTTGCATCATCATTGGACTTCGTCATCGTCACAAACATCAACAATTGATTGCAATGTGACGACAAATGTGGTTTTAAGATCGGGAAACAGATAAACCGGGAATACGGGGGAAAACTGATATCTGCTTGGGGGCTGTGGCTGTGCCCGGGCTGCCAACTGTTGTCTTGTGGTCTTGCCTCTGGCTTCAAAAGCGATTGCCATTACGATTACTGGGCTGTAACCATGGCAGTCCCCAAAGGGCCAAAGCAAATCGCAGGGGGCGGCGTTAGTACATGGCAAGGGCGTGCCACAGATGATTGCTTCAATTTGATTTGCCTGGCATGTGGGCCAGGCCGAGGACAGGGTCAAGGCGTGGCTATCTCTGAATTGCATCTAAGCAAAGACTGGGTAAAGACGTTTGTTCAGTAAGGACTCTGCCGCGGATCCTGTCTGGACATGCATCTTTTCGATTTTGTGCCCGCTTCCGTGGCCGCCGGAGAGCCACCTCATGAGCGGAGCGTCTACCGCTCGGCCTACATCGACATACGCCTGCGTCGGGATCTACCAATGGCCCAAGGAGGTGCTATCTTTAAATATCCTTCCGACCCGATTGAAAACACGATTCTCTTGGCATTCCTCCCATTGCAGGTACTTATGACTACGACCTGGTTGTGATTGGCGGCGGCTCAGCGGGTCTGGCCTGCGCCAAGGAGGCCGTCCAGAATGGGGCCCGTGTAGCCTGCCTGGACTATGTAAAACCCACGCCCATCGGGACCAAGTGGGGCGTTGGCGGCACCTGCGTCAATGTTGGCTGCATTCCCAAGAAGCTGATGCACCAGGCCTCCCTGCTGGGCGAGGCTGTCCACGAGGCAGCCGCCTATGGCTGGAATGTGGATGACAAAATTAAGCCCGACTGGAGCAAGCTGGTCTCCTCTGTGCAGAACCACATCAAGTCCGTCAATTGGGTGACTCGTGTGGATCTGCGCGACAAGTAAGTGGACCCTGCCTGCCTGTGCCCCACAATCTATCTAATCACTAATCTTTATTTTCCCAGAAAAGTGGAGTATATCAATGGTCTGGGCTCCTTTGTGGACAGGCATACCATGGTGGCCAAGCTGAAGAGCGGCGACCGCACAATCACCGCCCAGACATTCGTTATTGCCGTGGGCGGACGTCCCCGCTATCCGGACATTCCCGGAGCCGTCGAGTACGGCATCACCAGCGATGATCTGTTCAGTCTGGACCACGAGCCCGGCAAGACTCTGGTTGTGGGCGCTGGCTGTAAGTAGGATATTTGATGATTCCTTCCATCCGCTCTAATCCTTCTCTGTTTTCACACAGATATTGGCCTGGAGTGCGCTGGCTTCTTGAAGGGGCTCGGCTACGAGCCCACTGTAATGGTGCGCTCGATTGTGCTGCGTGGTTTTGACCAGCAGATGGCCGAGCTGGTGGCCTCCTCGATGGACGAGCGCGGCATTCCCTTCCTGCGCAAGACGGTGCCACTTTCGGTGAAGAAGCAGGACAACGGCAAGCTGCTGGTCAAGTACAAGAACACGGAGACCGGCGAGGAGGGTGAAGACACCTATGACACCGTACTCTGGGCCGTGGGCCGAAAGGGGCTGGTTGAGGATCTGAATCTGTCCAACGCTGGCGTTACCACATTCAAGGACAAGATCCAAGTGGACACAAAGGAGGCCACCAATGTGGCCAACATCTTCGCCGTTGGCGACATCATCTACGGCAAGCCCGAATTGACACCTGTGGCCGTTCTGGCCGGCCGTCTCCTGGCCCGTCGCCTTTACGGAGGCTCCAACCAGCGCATGGACTACTCGGACGTGGCTACCACCGTGTTCACGCCCCTCGAGTACGCCTGCGTGGGTCTCAGCGAGGAGGATGCCGTCAAGCAACACGGCGCTGACGGAGTGGAGGTCTTCCACGGCTACTACAAGCCCACGGAGTTCTTTATTCCCCAGAAAAGCGTGCGCTACTGCTACTTGAAGGCCGTGGCCGAGCGCACCGGCGACCAACGCGTCTATGGTCTCCACTATTTGGGACCCGTTGCCGGAGAGGTCATCCAGGGCTTTGCCGCCGCCCTCAAGTCCGGCCTGACCATCAACACCCTGATCAACACGGTGGGCATCCATCCGACCACAGCCGAGGAATTCACACGCCTCAGCATCACCAAGCGCTCCGGCCTGGACCCCACGCCGGCCAGCTGCTGCAGCTAAATCTGCTCTTGCCCCCGAAAGAGACCCCTGCAGCCGGAGGGAGACACCGCCTTAGCCGTCGCTGCCCGCAACCCGCAAATTGAATTGAATTGAGTTGTTGTTGCCGCGGCCCAGCGATACAAAGTTTACGTTTCGTTTAAGTTTCCACACAATTAATCCCCCAAACACACAATAGCCTCAACCTACGCCTTTGCCGATCCCCTTTCTCTGGGGCAAAGATACACAGGATACAGAGAGAGAGAGAGAGCGGGGAACGGGAACCGGGGCCCTGGAGATGGTGACCGGCGGAAGCCTGGAGGCCGCCGCAAGGGACCCCAACACCTTCTCCCTCCTGTTACCCGTTGACCTGTCCCATGCCCCACAGTTGCACTCAAAATTTTGAATTTATGTTAACAAATTATAGTACCCCATGAAAAACACTATCTGTATGGTAGGAAAATATAATTTTTCACCCACAATCAGAAGATGTCTTATTGTTTTGTTCAAGCATATATGTTCTAGCATATAAAAGGATCTAAAGATCCACATCTAGTATTGGGACTTGGTGGATTCCACTCCACGGAGCTGCAACTGTCTTTTAAAAATATGGAAAGAGGCAAAAAAAACACAGATCGGGATAGTATCTATCTAGAAATAACCCCAATATCCAATTACATTTGGATGGCTGCGACACAATCCATGCAATCAGCGGGTATCCTTTGGTATGCATCGGATAATTATTGCATGCATTTCTGCATGCCCCAATCCAATTTAACATACATATGTCGACATAGGCTCTAGAGCACACCTGAAAACCAAACAATAAAGGTGGATCCCTTGATCAATGACTCCTCAGACAGTAATTTTATAGGAGGTCACTCAGTTATTGGTGAGCCTTTCAGACCTTCTGGAATAAGTGAAGCCAGACCAAAAATGAATGGACATTTGGGGATTAAAGGTGGAATTACTTGTGGCAATCAAAAATAGGGGCCCATAATGGGTCATCCTCAACAGACAAGGATGATTGCTTGTAGAGAAAACTTGAAGCCCAAGTTAGTTCGAACTATTGCTATGATGTATCCTGCTTCGAAAGACGAATGGCTTAAAATGTTCTAAGACACTTTTCCCTTTGCCTATTATTATATCCTTATTGCTGGTTGGTTTTTAGAGTTTTAAATATTCCTAGATCGAAAATTGCATATTTGGTGAGTTCTCTCCAAGAAACCTCACAGCTTGAGGATTATTCAGCTTAAATTATAATCTGACATTCGAAAGCTGCTCAAAACGTTTGAAGAAATCTTATATTTATTTCGGTTGCTTCCGACTTCATACGCGTTTTAATACACGTATATGTACATACATAAATTAGGAAGTAATTAGTAGGTAATTGGTATGATGAACAGCTCTAATGCAAGGGAAAAGGCTCGACATCGACTCAATCATACTGAATATGTTTGGCACATTTGGTTAGTACTGTTCTTTTGAACAGCGTGAAAGAGCGGAGTGCTGCGGATGACGCCCGAGAGTTCCTTTGAGTTTTTGCTTTGGTGATAGTTCCTGCTTGGCATCGGCGACAGGGGCTCGCCCCAGAACTTGAGAAGCGCAAATATCTTGTAGTAGGCCACTCTGTAGTTGCGATTGCTAGCCGCGTAAATGATCGGATTGATGACGCTGGAGGACCAGGCCATGACTGAGGCTATTATGTGCAGCCAGGGATAGGAGGTTTTCCGCTCATCGTCCACCACATTGGCCAGCATCAGTGGCAGAAAGCAGATGAGAAAGCACAGGAAGATTGTCACCATCATTACAGTGAGTCGGTTGTCCTCGCGCACTTTTCTCGTGCACGTTGTCGTCACGTACGAGCCCCCAGACGCCCCCTTGCCCGCCGCTTTGGCGCCAATCTGAAAGTTGTCGTGGCTCCGGATTTTCCTCTTTTGGTGCAGCACAGTAATGAAAATGCAGGAGTAGGAGATTATGATGACCAGGCAGGGCAGCAGGAAACCAATAAGGAAGAGAACCAATATAGAGACTAAATTGTACAGGAAATGGCATTATATCTATCTGTATTTCAAGCTTAAGGACCAAAGAACCTCTGAACAATATTCCTCTTTAAGCGACACCCAATATATCGACTTCAACTTAAATGAATCGCTTTCTCCAAATGACTAAGAGCGGGATGGCCATAGCATCGTCAGAATGAGGGGTAACCTTCGTGGGTTCTTTTGAGAGGAAAGGGGTATCCGGAATCCCATCTGAAGGGAAAGCTCCGTCCGAAGATTATTTTGTATTTGTCTATTTGATGTTTATTTTGGTTTTTCCTTTTTTCACGTATTGTATAATTATTTATTTTGTGTTTCGTTTTGAACAACTTGAAAGACATTTCACAATGCCTAGAGCTCCGCCAAGGCTGTTCTATGCCGGCGATTACTCCTGCTGCGACTCCTCCTGCTGACTGTTCTGTTCTTATGGAGACGGGGGCGGAAGCAAAGTTAAAAAAAATATATAGAGCATTAATTAATAAGTAGTTATATCAGGGGTAGGAGGTCTAGATGGCCACGCTCTGCTTGGCCTGCTCGTCCTGCCGCTTTTGCTTGTTAACCGCCAATATGCACTTGGCCATGGTGAGGGAGGAGCGTGAAATGGCATCGGTCATGAAGTAGTCGCGCAGCTCCTTCTGCTTCACATCGATGGCTCCGCCGCCGATGGATTTGCTCTGCAAATGGAAAGGTCGTGCATGAGGCACAGGAAATAGATAAAGACCCAGGGTCTACTCACGATGGCAGCCTGGGCACCGGTGTCATTGAAGCCAGCTGACTCCAGCTCTCCGAGGCGCGTCAGATGTGGCGAAATATCTTCAAGGCGAGCGCGCAGCTCGTCGAGTGTGTCGTAGGGCAGCGGGGTGCCCACCACCTCAGAGATGGCACGCAGTATCTTCCAGTCCTCGCGGGCCATGCCCGGCGGCGACACGCCCGGCAATGTCTGCTGGGGTCTGCCCTCCGTGTTCACGTAGATAGCCTGCTTCTCCGTGTAGGCGGCACCAGGCAGCACAGCGTCGGCAATGGAGGCTCCATTGTCGCCATGCGATCCAATGTACACCACAAAGCAGTCCTTGGGTAGCTGCTCGCGGGTCACTTTGCCGGCATCGGCATTCAGCAGGAACAGCACCTTGGGCTGGGCCTTGACGGCGCGATCTGCTCCCGGCTGGTAGCCCACATCGTAGGCTCCCACCTGGGCGGCATTGTTCTGCAAGACGTTGAAGGGGTTCCACTCCTGCAATTGCGGCAAAGTAATAATCGTAATAATACAAGAGAGATGCATGAAGAGCGACTCACTGGCTTCTTGAGCTTCTGGCAATACTCTACGATGGTGGCATGGATGGCAGCACCATCTTCGCGCTCCAGGAGATCGGCACCAATGATAATGGCTGGCTTCTTGGCGCCCTCGAGCACCTTGGAGAAGGCGTGAGAGCCAGAGCAGACGTCCTTGATGAGGCCAGGATCGGAACCGAGGTTGTCGTGTTCGTACGACAGATCGATCTTGGGACCAATGGAGGCAATCTGCGACTCGTTATGGACATAGGCCTTGCGCAGCCGCGTGTTGACCAGGGGAGCCTCGTAGCGGGGATTAGTGCCGACCAGGAGAACGGCATCAGCCTCCTCCAGACCGGCAATGGTGCTGTTGAGCAAATAATTGGCTCGCACATCGGTACCGGAGCCCTTGATGAACCCCTGCTCGGTGACGAGCGTCTCGCCCTCCAGGCGATTGACCAGATCCTTGAGCGCCACCATGGCCTCAACGTCGGCCAGCTGTCCCGCAACGCCGGCCACTTGTCCATTGGCCTTCTTGAGGGCCTTGGCCACCGCAATGAGCGCTCCCTCCCACTCCACGGCCTGCAGCTCGCCGTTGGGCATGCGCACCATGGGGGCGACTAGGCGCTGGCGCTTGAGTCCGTCGCAAGCGAAGCGGGACTTGTCCGCTAACCACTCCTCGTTGACGTCTTCGTTCTCGCGGGGCAGGATGCGCAGCACCTCGTTGGTGCGGGTGCTAACGACGATGTTGCTGCCAACGGCGTCCAGGACATCGATGCTGCTCACCTTGCGGATCTCCCAGGGGCGGGCCACAAAGCTATAGGGCTTGTTGGTGAGGGCACCTACGGGGCACAAGTCGATCACGTTCCCGGAGAGCTCTGAGAGGAAGAGCTTCTCCACGTAGGTACCGATCTGCATGTCGTTGCCGCGTCCGGTGGTGCCCAAATCGTCCACGCCGGCAATTTCTGAGGCGAAGCGCACGCATCTGGTGCAGTGGATGCAGCGGGTCATGATGGTCTTCACCAGCGGCCCAATATCCTTGTCCTCCACGGCGCTGCACTCGACAGAAAATAAGGATGCAATCAGCAGGAGGATTTGAAAGGATCGCAGAACTCTTACCGCTTGCCGGTGTAGTTTATGTCCGTGAAGCGGGATCGATCGGAGCCAAAGGCCATAGCCTGATCCTGAAGATCGCACTCGCCCCCCTGGTCGCAAATGGGACAGTCCAAAGGATGGTTCATGAGCAGGAACTCCATGACGCCCTCGCGAGCCTTGCGCGTCAGATCCGAGTTGGTCTTGATGCGCCAGCCCTTCATCACGGGCATGGCGCAGGCGGCCACCGGCTTGGGGCTCTTCTCCACCTCCACCAAGCACATGCGGCAGTTTCCGGCCACGGCTAGGCGCTCATGATAGCAGAAGCGCGGAATCTCAACGCCGACCAGGGCTGCAGCCTGCCCAGACGGGGAATGGATGGAAATGATGGATGATCACTGTCGGATTACGATGCCAACACACTCACCTGCAGCACTGTGGTCCCAGGCAGCACCTGCACGGGAATATCATCCACAAAGACCTCGATTTTCTCGGGCGCCTTGGCCGGTGTCTGGGCCACGATGGCGCTGGTGCGCACCGCTCGGCTGGCGATCTGATGTGTGGGTGAGCCCAGTGCGCCCAGCGCCTTGACAAGCGGTGCACGTATCATATTTTCTGCAACGAGAAGCAACCACAAAAACTGCAATCCTCTTTCCTAACAATTACATAAGTTAGCTGCCTGGCAACATTGGTCAACTATCGATTTGTGCCCGCTGTAACTGTTTTTCCTCATAATTGTATGTACCGGAGGATGTAAAACTTCACGGGAATTCGAGGAGCTGCGTGGCTGAGGAACAGATCGAGCAAAACCTACCGAAATGCTGGAAAATATTTATTTGAATTCTCGATGCGGAGACAACTTTTTTATGGCTTTTGACAGTCACACTGTGACTGCCGCGTTGCCAACTGCACGTTTGACAGCTGACCTCTGCGGATAGCAAAAACTCAGCAAATCTGCTTTTAAAAGAAATGTTTTGACTAAATTATGTTTGAGTTGGCTAGATAATATTACATTTAGCCGCCCACCATTATTTCATTTTATTTAATCTGTTTTTCTTGCGGCCGAACTTTTTTCAATTATTTGGCAACGCGGTTCTTCACAGCTGTTCGAGTTTTGTTTACTTCGAATCACCATTCCCATGTAAACGTATTTGTGTTGAAATTCAAATAAGAATCAACTATGGCGCCACCTGTTTTATACACACACAAGAGCAATAAAGAAAACGAAGTTTGTAGTACAAAATGTGATATAAAGCCTTAATTAGTGTTTATAGTTTTTCCCGAGCTCGCGAATAAACAAAATGAACAGGTTCAACTAAAATATGGCTAATTTGGCAAACCTACCGGTGCCGCGGACACATGTGGCGCATCATTGATGCGACTACAACTTCGGGCCAGCCGCCTGCCGCCAACGCCGACGCCACAAGTAAGATCAAATCTTGACATGAGAGTCACGCGAAAAATTACAACAGCAATAACCACAATTGGCTGAATGTCGCTTGGAGCCTCCATCTACCATGTCTGGACAGACTGACGCACGATTCTGTGGGAGCCTTCCCTGGCGAACGGCGCCACTGTCTCGTCTTGGGCCACTCTGATAGAGGTGAGTGCGTGACACGAGCTGCCATCGTCAAAGGATCATGGTGGCTCTCTCTAGATGAATCCAGAAATCTGGAGAGCGGTAATCTATCTGGCGTGTCAACACACACGCGCTCACCTCTATCGCCAGGGTATCGCTGCCAGGTAATCAGATAAAAATATATTATGACGTACCAGACCGACTTTTCATTGTTAATTGAGCAACAGAGCCCCAGACCTGAGACCGTTTGGTCCCGATCCGATCCCATCCGACCCGCTTGATATCTTTTGGCATCGGGGCATTGGCGATGCGATGCTGCGTCTTCATCGTTGGCGTCGGCGTCGGCGTCGTCGCAGCGTCGGCCGTCTGGGCGCCTGTTGGCTGTCTCTTATCTTGTATCTCGGCTTTTGTCTCTCCCTCTTCTCTGACGCTGCCCCCGCCGCTCAGGTGTATGTGTGATATAGTTTTTTCTTCTTAGCATTATCGCTTTGTATCTTTTGTGTGTCTGTGTGTTGCTTCTGCTGCTGCCACGCTCCAGACGTGTCGCCACAATTTGCGGCCAAACGCCGGCAACAGCGGCTTGGCGCCTAAAATCAAAAGGGGCCGAACGAAAATTTTAAAAATAACGTGCAACAACAGGACGCACGATGGACAACACGACGGCGGCGGCACCGGCACCGGCGACGGCTAATAATGTGATTTGTCTCCTCCGTGATGGGGTACCCAGTGCAGACCTGCTCCCTGCGGCAGCTTTAGTATGTGATAATTTTAAGCAATTTACTCCTCTTTTTGTGGCAGTGGGCAGGGGCTAGCATTTAACGGTGTCCTTGATGGGAGCACTCGCCCTCTGCGCCGGCAAGGAGGGAAGATGAGGAGACAGGCGGCTGGCAGCCATTCCTGCGGATCGTCGTCAAAAGGCAGATATGCATGATATGATTATAATTATATGGAGTACATCCACAGAGTCCCCCAACACCGCAACTGGAGAACTCATGGCAGTACAGTGAACGATCACAATTGGCGGATTTGAATCCACGAACAGTGGGAGAGACAAAGGAGATAAGGAGGTGAGAGAAGGGTGAGACCATGATGCAATTATATAGCATATTTAGAATTGCATCATGGGTGAGACAGTGCCGAAAGAAGATGATTTTCCAAAGTGTATTTGTATAGGGTGACACATTTCCAGAGAGCTCTCTCACGATCGTCACACATTTGGTCAAAGACAATACAAATACATAGTAAGATGAGTAGCGCCATACAAATTTTTTGTACTTGATTTTTTCTGCCTGGCTGCAGAGCTGGCTCCAGGCTTTCTTAAAATTTTGTTCAAAGCCAGAGCGAGAGCGCTCAAGAGTCAGCCGCTCTCTCGTTTTATACATGACGTAAAGATTTCACTGTATGTGTGCACACGACTCTCAAACATTTTTGGTCTGCCTGCTTTTATTGGGTTTTTTTGATGGCGCTGTCGAAGCGTACACCATTACTTTAGAATTCATTTGAGATTATGACACGTTTTGAAGACTCTCGTCCACAATATAAAAAAAAGGTTTTATATGGTATATTCTCTATATTTTTGTTTTTTGTTTTGTTTAATAACGAAACGAATATAATGAGCGAATGCACTTACATATGTACAAACACATAATGCATTTCATACATGAATTCACATTAGAATAATTGCCTTTAGGGTATTCAGCGTGCGTCGCGTCAATAAGAAAATATTTTTGAAGTACGTATGCATTTATATTTGCACAGAAAACGATTTGCCTCAAATTTATTATGAAATTTAATTAGTACAAATTAATAAAAAATTAAATCCGAATTTAGAGAAAATAATCCGCAAAACGATTTTCAAAGAAGAAATTTCATAAGCATGCTTTCGGTTCTGAAATCGGCGGCTTTTGTGCATACTCCCATATGCAAGCCGTTTTTATACCCGATACTCAAAATGAGTATTGGGGTATATTAGATTTGTGGTAAAAGTGGATGTGTGTAACGTCCAGAAGGAATCGTTTCCGACCCCATAAAGTATATATATTCTTGATCAGCATCAGTAGCCGAGTCGATTGAGCCCTGTCTGTCTGTCCGTCTGTCCGTCCGTCCGTCCCCTTCAGCGCCTAGTGCTCAAAGACTATAAGATCTAGAGCAACGATGTTTTGGATCCAGACTTCTGTGATATGTCACTGCTACAAAAATATTTCAAAACTTCGCCCCGCCCACTTCCGCCCCCACAAAGGACGAAAATCTGTGGCATCCACATTTTTAAAGATACGATAAAACCAAAAACGCAGAATCGTAGAGGATGACTATATGTTCTAGAGTGTAAAATCTCAACCAGATCGTATAATTATTATAGCCAGAATCAAGAAAACAATTTCATTCTTTCTCGCTCTGTCTCTCTCTAACACACAGGTTTCATGGTCGGCTTTGCCAATTGCAAAATATGAGTTCAAGGATCTCAGAACCTATAAGAGCCAGAGCAACCAAATTTGGTATCCACACTCCTGTGATATCGGACCTTGACCGTTTCGTGTCCGAATTTCGCCACACCCCCTTCCGCCCCCGCAAAGGACGAAAATCTGGGGCATCCACAAATCTCAGAGACTATTAAGGCTAGAGTAACCAAATTTGTTATCCGCACTTCTGTTAGATCTCACTATAAAACGTATATCTCAGAATTTCGCCCCACCCTTTTCCGCCCCCACAAAGGACGAAAATCTGTTGCATCCACAATATTGCACATTCGAGAAAACTAAAAACGCAGAATCATAGATAATGACCATATCTATCAGATTGCTGAATCTGGATCAGATCAGATCATTTTTATAGCCAAAAGGAACAAATCAATTTGCAGTGGCTACGCAGCACCCGACGTCACGCTCAGACTGATTTTCTGTCTCTCTCGCACGCACTCCTTGTCGTGTCGTTTAATATTAGCGGCGTCTGCCGGAGGAGAGCCATACTGACTTAGTATCGGGTATAACTGTAGAGTTGCGGTCTCCGCAGCAACTCACAACGTTCCCCCTCGTTAATTTTAGATTCTGTATTCTCTCTCGAGCCTTTGCGAGCGAGACAGCGCGTATTTCGTCTTTTCCGAAAAACCTCGCTGCATATGACCATTGAAATGCATGGGCGTTACTCATCTTACTATTTATATTGTCTTTGGTTTTGGTTCTGTATCAAACCAGAGAGTCGCTGTCAAAAATTGGATCTTCGAATAGCAGAAATTCTTCACCTTACACAAAGACATTTTTTTCTTATCCTGAGCATGGAAGGAGGATGTGACCGCAGTCGATGTAGTGTCTTAGCAAGGAGCCGAATGCAAACGAGAGAAAGAATGTAAGACAAGTGGTTTTTCGCTCATTATTCTGTTTCTCTCTCCCTTCCTGCGGATTATCCTACATTAGGACCTAGAAAAATCTCTCTTTCTCACTGGCATCCCCACAGCAAAGGTATCAAATATTTGCTCAGCTCCACCATGATTGCTCTCTGCCTTTAGTACCTAATGTCTTGACTCTTTCATTTCCTTTTCCACCCATTTGACAGAGCCCGGTCAACTACACCACAGGGTCACTGTCGGCAGCGTCGAGGCAGCAGCAGCTGTGACAGCGCAGCATTTCCTTTGGCCCGCGTTGGGGGTCACACAGACAGTAGTTCGGTCGATCTGTGTGCTGACTGCGCTGCCGGCAGAACCGCGCTAGAGAAAAAACTGGTGTTAGGCTCTCGATTGCGATTGCTCGGCTCTGTCTGGGGGCTGCTCTCGTCGACACCGGGCTCCCCCCAGTATTGCGGTAGTATGCATGGTATAATTATCCTACAGGTAGGAGCGTCCTCTTTTTGTGCTGCCAAAAGTTAACAATTTTTAAAATTTTTGTGGGCTTACATTTGATTATGTCCTCTATTCATTAATTATTCAATACTTGAAGGAGTAAAGGCAAATATTCAGAGCTCGAATATTGGTCATTAGGTGGAAAGAGTTAGAAAAGTTACATTAGTCAAAATATTACATACCTATATACAACTGACTACCGGGTCTTATAGTGTAGCGTCATGCGCCTCCAAACGTCTATACTGTGTTTCTTTTTATACCCGGTACTCGAAGACTACGGGTGTATTAGATTTTTATGCTGGAAGTGGATGTGTGTAACACCCAGAAGGAAGCGTTTATATAACCCATAAGGTTTATATATATTGATTGATCGGCATCAATAGCCAAGTCGATATAGCCATGACTGTATGTCCGTGCGTACCGATGAGCACCTAGATCTCAGAGACTATAAGATCTAAAGCAACCAACTGTATCCAGAATCCTCTGATATTTCACTCTGATAAGTGTATTTCAAAATTTCGCCCGACCCCTTCCGCCCCCCCAAAGGACGGAAATCTGTGGCATCCGCAATTTTGATATTTACCTGATATTAAACTGAATCTGGTGTAGATCGTATCATTATTATAGCCAGAATGAACAAATAAACTTGCTGTGTCCACGGTGCCCCCTTCCACGTGTTTACCCATTTTCTCTCATTTCCTCCCGCTCATGAGAGAGCGACACTAAATTGGAACAAATAGAATACTCTAACGTTCTAATCAAATAGGTCATTAGGTGGAAAGGGGATAAACAAAGTGCAAGAAATATCATTAGAACATGACTAGCGGTAGTGGCTCGCCTATTTCTCTCTAGAGATCTGAATAATATAATCCTAAATAAACTAATAAATCAATTCGGCCCTCTTGCGAACAGCGATGCCAAAAGTCAGAGAGAGAGACAGAGCGTGTGGCAGTTATTGGCTCCGAGACCAATTCAGGCGCTTACGGCAGGGTTGACACGACTTGCGGTTCCCCTGCCCTTCTCCATGGATGAGCGATGGTTTGGAAAAAGTTTTTTGAGAAAGTGATTCGGATGATCATACAGAATTACGTTTAATTACGTATACAATTTATTGTATAGGTTACACATAAATCATAACTCCACATATATACTGGCTGAAAATCGGGTAAAAACGCAATGTTCCCGCTCGTTTTTGCTCTGCAATATGCCTCGAGGAAAAGAAGATGGCAAAGAACTTAGGCCACTTAAGCGCGGAATGGCCGCACCTTATTTAGTTGTACCTTGGTAGTATGCTTTCCTTCAAATAAAACCAGCGGCGCTTTGCAATTTTCACTTAGTCTGAGGTCTGAGTCCGATCGGCGGCTGAGGCTCTCTCAAAAAAACAAACGTTGCCCATTCTTTGCGCCGACTCTGTGTTCGGTACGTGCGCGAGATCGGATCCAATATCTATTGTCATCTGCCTAATCCGTGATCTGTGATCCGTGAGTCGCGTCGATTATGATTTTTGAAAATACATAGAACGTTTCCTTTTTTATAGTTTTGGTGTTGTTTTTTGTGTGTTTATCCGAGAAAAGTGGCGCCGAAATCTAATTTCCGTTTTTATTTGAATTGTGAAATAGCCTACGTAAAACCGCCTCTCTTTGTTTTGTTGTTGTTGTGTTGTGAAAGAGTAACAGAAGCTCGAGACCGAAACTGAAACCCCAAAAGCCGTCAACAGAGAGCATTCTGTATTCCTACCTGACATCATTATCATCGCCGTCGTCTCCATCGTCGTTGCTGTCTCTCTCTGCTTTGTCGCCGATTCGTCGTTGTCCGTTGTCGGCTTTGTTTGCGGTTAAAATATTTGCGGGCTTCATCTACAGCAGCGCCGCATTCAGAATTGGATTCGAAATCTTGGGGCTCGAATTCGGATTTGGATTTGTGGACTCGGTGAGTGGCAGCGCAGCAATAATTTACCTTCGGGCAGGCGGAGCGGATCGATAAGATCATGGATTTGACAGATCTCCCACGATATCTGATTTAAAAGATAGATGTAAAAATCATATAATGTCACGATCATCCTTCGATCCTAAAATCTGCTAGACATCAGAATCGAAAGATACATAGATCCCCAGAAGGACCACAGTGAAACCTCCTCTAAGAACAAGTGGCTATAATTCCAGCATCTTATGTACAATACAGACAAAAAATAAAGTATCCTCAAAATCAATCCTTGTTGATAAGATATTAAGATACATTCCTTTTGATGCATCACTTGCAAAGCTACATATATGCTTTAGCAAATACACGCGTCGACATGTGCTAAACCGCCTCTTCCCCCCCACATTTCATATCATGCCTTTAACGAAGTTCCCAACAGATCTCTCATATCTTATCACAGCGGTGTGCCTGCTCTTTTACGCTACTCTTTCAAGTGGGATTTTGTTTTTGTTTTTGTTTTTGACTGCTTCTTCCACATATACGCAGATACACAGAGATATACATATGTACATATGTATATATACTATACAGAATGCATTTATTAATGTATGCAGGTTCATTTGTATAAAGCTAATTTCCTGTGTGATCTCAGCGCAGAGAAAAAAGCAACTAAAAACCAAATTTATCTCTCTACCACGCCACAAGCAACTCCCGAAAACGTTTAAAAAAAGCAACAGGAAAAAACCACAGGTCATGAGTTTATGGTCACTCCAACAACAAAGACAACAACAATGTTGTGTGCTTGTGTCATAATAAATAAAATCACATTAAATGATGGTCCGATCCAATCCTATCGGATCCATCCACGAACATTCCCGAGAAATCCCGAGCGGTGGTCTATGGGAAACGGAGAAGCACTTCCTCCATCCGTGGGAGCCAGAGGTTCGTCACCCATTCCGTATATAAATATGTCTGTATGTTTTTATATACCTCTGATCGTATGTATATGTATATTACTCGGTATTAACACAAATGAAATAATAAATCGAACGACGACGCTGCCTGCCATAAAAATACATCTTCGGCCCACATGCCTATCGACGCTACGACCGAAGCTGAAGAAATTAAAATATGTGCCCCGCGAGACAGCAGCAGCAGGCAGGCAGCCCCCAAACACCAGATACACAGATACAGATGCAGATTCAGATAAGCCTGGGATGTTAAATGGGTTGCGGGGGCCGGAGTTGGAGATGGAGATGGAAATGGAGACGGAGCCAGAGCCAGACCCAGAGACAGGGACCCAACCCAACTCTCAATCGTGGCCAACGACAGAGCAGAGCGAAGCGTCGTCGTTTTACGTAAATATTTGTATTTCATTCATGAAAAAAATCGTGATAAAATAAAAACAAGGAAGAAAACACAACTTCCGTGGACCGATGATTTGGATACACCTTAAGATTAAAAAAAATATTATAGAGACATGTTAGTGAGTGAAATTTGAAAATTGTGAAATTTCTTAAGGCAAAATATATTAAATAGTGAACCCATTTGAATTCAAACTCTTTGAACTCATATTTCATTCTTATTCCTTGAATCACAAAACAGTTATCACCGAAAAACGATATTACTTTGCAACTGATTCAGCGCATTCACTGCATTACAGAGAGGGATGTGGGGAAATATTTTAGAGATATCGGATACATACATCTATAAGAAATCCACTGTAATATCTGTAATGGAACACTAGAGCACAATCGCCGATACTATGTACCGAATTTGCCTGAACGAACGGATGCATTCCTTTTGAATAGTGACCACTCGCCCCGAGCGATTTACTTGTATTTTGTTCAGGGAAATGTGTCCAAGCAAATGCGTGGAATATGAATATGAATATGATGAAGATCTAAAATATTCCATTAATAAACACAGCCCGTAGATGTTATACGAATGGTTTGGTTTGAATATTCTATTGCTTAAAAACAGAAAGATCAGACAGATGAGCTGTTTTCTTTTGCCAGTCTTTAAAGGGCAAAATAAGTTGTCAGAAGTGGTCGAAAGAGTGGGATCGCTGGAAGAAAGGGTATACAACACTCAAACAAACACTCGTTGTTCCACCTCCATGTGCCTATGGGTATTCATTCGTATGGGTGAGTGCCAGTGCCAGTGCCAGTCCGACTGCGACTGCGACTGCGACTGCAGGCGAGTGTGTGTTTTTGAATGAAACTACAGGCAACGCGTCGCAAAACATACTCATACTCGTATGACGTATGAATGGAGCAAGCTAGAGCTACCAGCTAAGGGGCCTGACTCTGCTCTGCTTTGCTTTACTTTGGCATGGTCTGGTCGAGTCGAGTCTGTGCCTAGTCTGGGCATGGATCATGGAGCATGGAGCATGCAGCATTGGGGCATAAGGTCTGGTGGGCGTACAAATTGCTTTTGGCTTTAGGCTAGAGACAAAGTGAAATCGGAAATTTGCCAGTTTGCAGCCAAAAGAGGGTTTTTTTGGTTCTTGGTTGTTTAGGATGATTCTCTACGGATATAGATATGTGGATGTGGAAGTGGAAGAAAAGGGGAGGAGGAAGAGCCATCTGTCTAGTAGATTGGGTCTTAATTTGGCCTTTGATTGGCAACAAATATTTATCACTGAAAAGCAATCCGATCATCGATGGATCCCATGAATGACCAAAAATAAAAAAGCAAAAAACCGCCCAAAAGAAAAATTAAACGAGCAGAAACATTGTGAGCCGCGGTAAGTGCCGCGACTCTACTTTATATCCGGTACTCAGTCAGTATTGATGTATGTGAGCTTATTATTTATATAATTTAAGCAATATATTTATATTTGTAGGTCGTCTGGTATCGCTGTTTGCTCTTACCGTTTGCGAAATTTCTATATATTAGATTTTATCTGTAAACATTTTTATGTACATATATTTTTTAAATCTGTCTCTTTTGTTATATTTTCACACTAACACCAAGCGTTTTATTCGCTCACTTCCACCAGATCATGCACATTGAACGAGATAGAGTTTGTGTGTGAAAGAGACAGACAGAGAGAGATTCTTTGATTCGTTCATTCTGGCTATCAGATCAGATCTAATCCAGCTTCGGCACTCTGGTAAAAATGGTCATTCTCTATTATTTTTAAATTTTGAAATATACTTGTTAGTGTGATATGAGAAGAGTTTTGATACAAAATCTAATTTTTTCTCTGAGCCTCTGAGATCTAGGCGTTCATGAATTCGGACGGACGGACAGGCCGACATGGCTATATCGAATCGGCTATAGATGCTGATCGAGAATATATATACTTTATGGGGAATACTTCCTTCTGGCTGTTGCACACATCCACTTCCACTACAAATCTAATGTAACCCCATACTCTTTGAGTGTCGGGTATAATAAGGACTAATCTGAACAAAAAGAGATAACGAATTGGATAAAGATAATGGAAAGATGGCTCGAAAAGTGAGTTTATGTTATGGTATCCCCATAGGGAAGCAACTCCCTCTCGTTTCTCTACCTTGATATTTTCTCAGTCAAATGCAGTGCCAGCGATGCACAACGAATGAATCGAACGATCGGACCATCCATTGATCATCGATCATCGGATGCAGACGAAGACGAAGGCAATGCAACTGGAAGGAGGAGACGAGCCAACGGAACGGAGAGATGCAGATGGAGGGGTAAATGGTAGAGGGAGACAGTTTGCAGGCGGCGCTGCAATCATTGGCTGACATTCATTTAATGGAGGGAGCCGTAAGGCGACGGCGGCGGCGGCGGCGGCTGTGATTGATTGATTGATTGATAATTAAAAGTGGCGCCTGGCCCCGCCATCCCAAGAAGAGGCACTGCAGCATAATGAGAAAGACAGACAGACATAGAGCGGTCTGACGATCATGTGGCGCTTGCTAATTTCTACCTCTGCCGGAAACTCTTTCAAGTTACGCCGCGAATTGAAATTCTATTCTGTTCGCAGAATAAATACTGAAACAGGAATGAGAATGGTAATGGGGAATGGGAATAGAAGAACGGTCACCAGATTGAATCGGGTTTCGGGTGCGAATGGGAATTTTTGAATGTCCACGATATTTTACGATCATCATTATTATGGCCATTTGGGGGGTTTGGGGAACGGCACCTGTGCCGCTGGCGCCATCGCCAAGGTCATTGGCGTTGACGGGTATGCTCTTTTCTCCCGTCTGTGGATGGAAAGTTCTCTTGAGTTTGGGATTGTGTTTGTCACTCGCTGAAGGAAGAAACTACAGAAGGAACCTTTGAAGTGTATCCCTCTATCTTTTTTTGCGTTATGCGGCAGCGCCCCTCGGTCGGCCGGTTTGGCTTCAATGCAAAATAAGCCTCTTTCTTATTTTTTTGCAGGGTATGCATAAACCTTCTTTTCCCTTTCTTTTGGTTTCTCTGAAAGATGTCTGCTTCTCTTTTTTTGCTTATTTTTTTCTCTGTTTGCAAAAGTCAGCGTTTGAAGCTAATGAGCTTTTGTTTAATTTTATTAATGGAATTGCCAACATTTATCATAAATTACAAACCGTGATCGTGATAACAGCCGATCTGCCGTTGACTGCGTCAATCTTTTGAATAACTAAGTTGTCTTCTTGTTGCTGCTTCGATTGTCGAACAGACAGACTAAGCGGCAGAGAGTGCTGCCGACTGTTGCTGTGTCTCTGCGGGAAATACCACCTGCAGAGGTGGGCGTTACGATTCTGGTGTACACGAGTAAACCTTGCCTTGAGCTAAGATTATAGAACATATAATTGTAAAGGATAAATTTGAGTTAAGATTTTCAGCTCTAAAGGCAACGTTATCTAACGAAGAGAGTCAGGGCGTAACCTTATGGCGATGCAGAAGCGTCTGCCTCTTTGCCACGACAGGACACGACAAGCTATAAATTGCCTTCGGCTCTGTAGCCGAGGTTAACCTAATTTCAAATCCACCCCTTTTGACATTTTCAATTTAATTTTTAAAATAAACTTGAATGTTCCGCCTCAGAGGAAGAACTATCGAAAAAGTACTACGGAAATGCTAACCAAATTTGTTACTAGGGGATGGAAGGAATATTACGCCTAAAGCTCTAAAATTTTAGTTGAGAATGATCCTTATACTTACATTCACATTCTTGTACAACAGTATGGTTCTCAAACAGGGTACAACCTATTACCAAAACGAGTAAACATGTCTAGCACGAAAAAAACCGGTAAGGTTCTTTTTGTTGTGACCCATAATATATACATAGGTAGACTCGTACCATTCGAGACTGTCATGTGATGCTGGAGGATGCAGTGCAGCAGTAGAGCAGCTGCTGGGTGCTGACATGCTTCTTGGTTTCTTGCATCGTGTGTGGAACTCCTTTTTGTGTGATTCCTCTAACGAATACACCAAACCTAACGGTTTTTAATCAAAAAGAATGAGCCTGTGCTCGCAGGGGCTACACCATATATTTGACGCTGTAGAGCAGGGCGCCAGCGATAGCATACGAAAGTATTATAACTCAACATCTTGTAAGTGCAAAAAAACAAAAAAAATATATAAAAAAACCCAACAAACCTATTTACCGAACATTTCCCTAAAATTATATTCATTGCTGACACCTCAGCCAAACTGGCCGGCAAATATCCTCTTATTTACACCCAAACCCCTTCAAAGCAAACCTCCAATTCAAAAATCCTGACCTCCACATAAAAAGACTACCTGGTTTCAACAAATGCTCAATCTCTCCCCCACAAACTCATACTTCAAACACAATAGCCTAAAAAGAAGGCAGCAAGGCATCTGATAAAAATGTATATAATTAATAGAACTGATATCGAACAACTTGGACTATTTTATCAGGAGATTTCTATTTACAAAAACTAACAGCCAGACTCCAGTTTTCCCTTTCACAAAAGTTTTCCGATTTACTTTTGAAATCACATAAATTGGTGCTCCCGGTTTCACATTCCGCAAGATTTTTTCGTTTTCAAAACGAGAACATTTTCCTCGACGAAATGAAAATTAAACGGCTTTTTAAACAACAAAATGAATCATAATTGAAAAAGGAAAAAATAGATGACTCATTGATGCATTAATATTAACTTGACACCATTACCAGGCCAATTTAGCTTGTGCCTTTATAAATAAAAACTCATATTTGGCTCGGATATAATTGGTCAGAGCAACAACACTTTTCGTTTTCGTGCAAACAGCTCACGCAACCAGATTTGGCTTTCAGAACGTTGCCAAAAAATACATTTGTGCACATAACAGCACATGCTAGCTTTCAAAGGACAGCACCTCGGTTTAATTTCGAGGAAATTGTGGTCAAAAATTAATTGAATTCGATTGGTCGGAAATTGTATTCAAAACTTCGGCCTTCGGACTTTAGTGTTCGTTTTATTGTTTTTGCTTTAGCTCTTTGTGCCTATCTTTCGTGTTTCTGTTACTATTGTTACTGCCTCTATCGCTGTCTTTCTTTTGTATATTCTTATACATATGTATATATACTTTATGGGATCGGAAACGCTTCCTTCTGGCATCTACACACATCCACTTCCACCACAAATCTAATACACCCCTATGCTTTTGACTATCGGGTATCAAAAGGCAGATGTACAAAAAAGTTTAAAGATAAGTGAAAACAGGTAGAATAATTCATACAAATCTCCAAAACGTTTCTACCGATTTTTCTGAACGTTTTGTTTGGCAAAAAATCGTTTCGTCCTTTTGCGAACAGCGATACCAAAAGACATTTAAATAAGCTTAAATATAGACTAACTGAATACCGGGTATAAAAGTAGAGCCCCGACCTATGCCGCGGCTCACAACGTTTCCGTTCGTTCCTGAGGCGGTCTTTGAAAGCACGCCGCCCCTTTCAACTCCTCCCACTTTAATATACCCTTAATATCTCGATTGGATTCGATATCTCAACCTTCTATATCTCTCCTTCACCTCCTCCTCCACAAGATCTGAAACGCTAGGAGCCATAGAAGGAGCTTATTTTTACTTCAGGCTCTACCTAAGTGTATCCTTTTCATTTTACAATAAATGATTGACATTAAACCAGAATTTCCATTGCAGATTGATCTCGAACCTAGCCAGGACTTTGGAACACCTGGACTCTGTAGACCCCGGATAACAGATTAGCCTGAATCTACGCGGGCGTATAATGCGATCGCTGCCATGCTGCTGAGACACCGCCTGGACAACGGCTAAGGGCTAAGAGGAGGAGACTTCAAATAGCGAAAGGAGCCTACCAAAAGGCGACACACAACATTCGACGCACAAGGATGCCGAGCCTTGGCCTGACCACGCTGCTCTTTCTGTGGCTGGTCCTGGAGGCAGAGGCAGATCCCAACGGATCATTCGTAGTTGAAGAAGCAACCACAAGCATCAGTCCCAGTACCAGTCTCTTTGGCATCCACACGGACGAGCTGATGACAGGGCAGGGGGAGCTGGTGGTGCCACGGCGCGTATACCCCGACGGCGCCTTCATGACGCACTCTCTGGAGTATGCTCACGATCGGGATCACCGCCGTCATCGACAGCGCCGTGGCCTGGAGGATCAGGAGCAGGATGAGGCGGATCTGCATCTGCAGCTGCCACTGCAAAATGAGACGCTGCACCTGGAGCTCACGTAAATATCAGCGATCAAAATGATCCGGATATCCACCCAATCTTCAAATATTCGATTGCAGACCCCACAACTACTTTCTGGCCCCCCATTTGGTGGTGGAGCGACACCGTCGGGACCTGCGCACGCGCTCGTCCCTGTCCGAGAATCATTTGAACTGCCACTTTCACGGCAAGGTGCGGGGCCAGCCGTCGTCCAATGTGGCCATCTCTACCTGCTCGGGGCTGGTGAGTAAACCAGAAACCTCTTGTGGTTTGTTTCAATATCGAAAGCGTCTGTTCCTCTCTTTAGGCAGGTCACATACGGACTGCCAGCAATGAGTACTTCATCGAGCCCTCCAAGCAGCATGAGCCGCATCCAGAGCACGGTCATCCGCATGTGATGTTTCAGCGATCCTCCGTAAAGCCCAAGCAACAGCCTGGAAGAAAAGAAAACAATCGACAAAGAGGAGGAGGAGGAGAAGGAGCTGTGGCAGGCTTAGCGATCAGCAATTGCGGCACTCGAGAGCCCAGACGGCGCATGGAGACCCGATTGGAGTGGCAGGCCAGGGGCAAGGTGAAGATCCAGGGGGGGCGTCAGATACGTCGCCATCACCACGCACACGGACATCGGGGGCGCCAGCAACAGCAGCTCCATCGCCGGCAGCATCGTCGCCATCGCCACCACCAGCCGCCGCACACGAAATTCAAGTACGAGACGCACTCCCAGGGTCAGGGACAGGGGCACAAGCAGAAGCGCTCCATAAGCAGCCCTAGACATGTGGAAACGCTTATTGTGGCCGATGCCACAATGACAGCCTTCCACAAGGACCTCAATGGCTATCTGCTGACGATCATGAACATGGTATCGGCGCTGTACAAAGATCCCAGTATCGGCAACTCCATTGAGATTGTTGTGGTGCGCATCATACGGCTGGACGAGGAAGAGTCCGAACAGCAGCTAAATCTCACACAGAATGCTCAGAAGAATCTCGATCGTTTTTGCAGGTAAACGTTTGTTTTAGACTCATTTGGGGAATACTTTAATTCTGTATCCTTTTTCGCTCTACAGCTGGCAGCACAAGCTGAACAAAGGAAGCGAAAAGGATCCGCACCATCACGATGTCGCCATTCTGATTACGAGGAAGAACATTTGCGCCAACAACTGCATGTAAGTGCTGCACACAGATACACAGATCCACATCCAGGGAGTGATCCATGCGTTTCATTCTCCTCGTAGGACCCTAGGCCTGGCTAACGTTGGAGGGATGTGCAAGCCAAAGCAGTCGTGCAGCGTCAATGAGGACAATGGCATCATGCTGGCCCACACGATCACCCACGAACTAGGGCACAAGTAAGTCCCCCGTGACGACCGACCCCTCACGACAGCAGACAGACCAGATCGGTAGTCGTCGGCATGACCGGTGCCACCTGCGGCGCCAGACATTGGCCAATGGCGCAACAGATCCAGCGGCCAACGCATCGACCCCCAGGCCTTCAGCCTTATGGCCAGCCCATTTCGTTTAAAGAATGAATTGAAGCCAGGCAGCAGCAACAGCCCCGCACCCAAAACGGAAACGCAGCCAAAAAGAACGGCCAATGCGATGCAGTCGAAACTGCCGATACCCTTTCAAGAGCTCAAGATTTAGCATTGGATTATTATTATAAAATAGATTTTGATTCGAATTTTGAGCTAAAAACATATCGCTTAGAGAATTCTATATGATACAGAAATCATATTCTTTCTGGTTTTCACTCAAATATGTTCAGGAAAAGCTTACTCTCAGACAGATATAGGGCTCATCCCGTCTTCCGGTTATTCTGATGAAGTAAGTGTCAGCTATCTTTCATACCCTTTGAAAAGGTATCGAATGCCAGCAGCAAAAACTAAGTGAACACGGCGGATGCTTTGACACCTGCGTGCGTGTTGTGACAATGATCGCCTGCGTTGCTCACGCCCACAGTTTACCAGTGCCAGTCAGCAGCACTGTCCCCCCTGTTTCTTTCCCAATTTAAACTTAATTAGTCTCGAGGCGCAACGCCAGCGACAGAGACACAAATCAGGGGGCAATCATCGGAGTAGCTTAGAGAGCCAGGGATGAGTGGTACCAATCACTGTTTTCCCCTCAGTCACTGCTTAGAGCGGCTTTGAATTGAGGTTTTAATACCATTTTTTATTCTTAAAATAGACAGTGACTCCTTAAAGCCCCTCGCTTTTAAAAAGATCTGAAATATCAATGACAGCAAGATGGAAACTCATCCACAGATATATTAGAGAACCAAGACTTTGATATCTTTTGTTTCTATCTCTATTTTCGGTTAGTCCGTTATAAAAACTTAGGCGTTCAGAAGGACACCTATCCATTTTCCGTAATCAGTTGAACTTTGAATATGGAATTGTTGTACCCAAAGTGATTCACAGTGATTCCCCACAGACTACTGTCGCACCGCTATCGCGTCGCTTAGCTTCTCGTTATGTGTTGGTGGAGCAGTGTCTCTGTCCGGTTTCGTTTGGGGCTTATCTGGTTTGAGCACACACATTCGCATTCACATTCATTCAGATTCAGATTCAGATTCGGTGTGTGCACGGTGTTCGTGCCAAGTGGATTTGTTGTAAAACGCCTTTTAAGCGCAGCCAAGTGCCCGTCAGTCAGTCTAGCGTGATCACCGTCCGCGATTGACTCAACCCGAACACAAGTCGGAACAGTCGCATAACCCGCCGCCCGCGGCTCAATCGTCATCCAGTTCCAGAGGCGGTACCCTCTCTGCTACCGTCTGGTTTCTGGATTGATATGATCTGTATCTCTTATAATATGTATATTCTAGATATGTATGAATCTATCTGTAAAAATGTGAACACCAGGTCATAGCTGCTTTAGGAAGAATTTGACGCATCCATTTCTAGTCCTTCAAAGAAAAAAAACTGAAACGAGCGGCAACGTTGTGAGCCGTAGCAAAGGCCGCGGCTCTACTTCATACGCGGTACTCAGTCAAAGTGGCTCCCCTCCGCTTCACCAAGAATATATACTATACTTTATGGGCTCGGAAACGATTTGTTCTATGTGTTGCATAAATCCACTTACCCCCATACTCTTTGAGTATGTCAGAAAAGTACCAACTACATTTTCTAAGTACATATATCCGTATCTAATCACCAAAAAGGGTATTTGGATATCTGTTTGCTTTACCTCTGGATTGGATCGATAGTTGTGTAAGTGTTGGCCCGCCTGGAATCCCCCGTCAATGAGGTGGAACAATAGGCGGTACGTCGCCACGGGCCGGTGTTTTGCTTTTCACGGTTTGTTTTGGTTTTCATTGTTGCTGCCACTTCGCTCGGATACACGTATATCTGTAGTATCCGTATGTCTCCCTTGATTGGATAAATTTATTTTTCTAATAATCAGGTTTTTGACTACTGATTGGAGCAGGGGCTGGTTGTAGGAGAAGTAAGAGGAGGTGCTTACAACTTTGTATTAGCCATTAGCTTCACGCGATCAAACCGAATTTGATTTTGTTTCCCTACGAGCATTTCTCTACATATGTGTACACTATGTGACCTTTGTATTTCCTTAGATTATAGATCTTTTAGATCTTATACATCTCTTCAATTCCGTTCTTTGGATTCTTGAATCCTACTGCTGCTATCAGATGTTGATTCACTTTTAACTACTTCTTCCTTTATTCTTTTTCCATTCTCAGCTTTGGCATGTTCCATGACACGGCCAAGATCGGCTGCCATCCCCGGGTGGGGCCCATTGTCCATATCATGACGCCTACCTTTGGAGCGGACACGCTGCAGGTTTGCTGGTCAAACTGCAGCCGCAAGTACATAACGCATTTCCTCGAGTAAGTAGAAGCTAGTAGATACCGGCGATCCTGATCCTGATTCTGAATGTGCATATATTTTGACTATTTTTTTAGCCAGGGCCTAGGCGAGTGCCTCGACGATCCGCCAACGCCGCTGGACGAGTACAACTATACGGGCGAACTGCCCGGGGCGAGATACAATGCACGCGGCCAGTGTCGGATGCAGTTCAACCTGACCACCGACAGCGAGGTGGGCGCCTGCTCCGCCCCGCATGAGTTCTGCTCGACGCTGTGGTGCCGCGTGAACGGCGAGTGCGTGACCAATATGCGGCCCACGGCGCCTGGTACCAGCTGCGGACGGAACAAGTGGTGCCAGAACGGCAAGTGTGTGCGCCGCGAGGAGCTGGCGGCCGTCAACGGAGGCTGGGGCAACTGGAGCGAGTGGAGCGAGTGCTCGCGCAGCTGCGGGGGTGGCGTTTCCACGCAGCAACGGGAATGCGACTCCCCGGTGCCGGCCAACGGTGGCGTATTCTGTATTGGGGAGCGTAAACGGTACAAGATCTGCCGCAAGCGGCTCTGTCCAGAGCAGGAGCCGAGCTTCCGGGCCCAGCAGTGCGCGCGCTACGACAACGTTAGCTACCAGGGGGCGACCTACAAGTGGCTGCCCTTCTTCGACAAAAGTAAGATAGGAATGGAAGTGGGAATCCCCACCAAGATCGATTGATAATCGCTTGATCTCTTTGCAGAAAACCCCTGTCGACTGTTCTGCAGCGATGTGGACGACACGATCATCGCCAACTGGGGTGAGACGGTGCTGGACGGAACGCCCTGCACACTGGGGACCAACAACATGTGCATCGACGGCATCTGCAAGGTAAGGTAGGCGACGATCGATCCCCGAGCGGGATCGAGCGGTCCTTATTCGTATGTCGCGCTACTTCGCAAACCCTGCTTCAAACCCCGATCAATTAAACGAGCATTTCATCCAGAAAGTTGGTTGCGATTGGATCGTTGACTCGGACATGCAGGACGATCGTTGCGGTGTCTGTGGCGGTGGTGGCGATCAGTGCAAACCAGTGAGGGACACCTACGAGGAGCCGTTTAGCGCCAAAGATGGTGCCTACGTAGAGATTGTCAGCATACCGTCACGCGCCCGCCACATTCTCATCAGGGAGCAGGCCAACTCGCCCCACTTCCTTGCCATCGGCATGTCCCAGAGTCCAGAGAAGTTCTACCTGAATGGCGACAGCCTGATCTCCATGCCCGGCGAATTCGAGATCGCCGGCGCCGAGAGCCTCTACGATCGCATAGACGAGCAGGAGACCATCAAAATACCTCAGCCCATACAGCATTCCATATCGGTTTACGTAAGTGAAATCATTCCAAAGAGACGGAAGGATTTTGATCCTCCCCCATCCACAGGCGATCGTTCGCGGCAACGAAAGCAATGCAGGCATCTACTATGAGTTCACGCTGCCCCCGTTTAATGCTAGCGCTGGACGACAATATCTTTGGCGCCTGAGCAACTGGACCGTATGCTCG
The DNA here is from genome assembly GCF_003369915.1 of Drosophila miranda. Classification (NCBI taxonomy): domain Eukaryota; kingdom Metazoa; phylum Arthropoda; class Insecta; order Diptera; family Drosophilidae; genus Drosophila; species Drosophila miranda. The sequence goes on from NC_046674.1 coordinate 30,188,808, forward strand.
GCCAGCTGCGGTGGAGGTGTCCAGCATCGGGAACCAATTTGCCTCGATAATGGCAAGGGTAAGCCCACTTCCTCCTCCTGCACTTTTTAAAAGCGTTTCTTGATTCCATTCTTCATGAATTTCAGTGCTTATCGACAAGTTGCCGTGCTGGACGCATGCGAAGAACAAGCGGCCGCTCCGCCAGACACGCTCCTGTTCAGAGCAGCAGTGTCCGGCCCACTGGTGGCCGGGTCCCTGGCAGTTCTGTCCGCTCACCTGCCAACAGCCGGGTGCCCCAATGCCACAGCGGCGGCGCTCGATCGTGTGCCTGGACCAGCATGATGTGGTCGTGGCCGATAACCAGTGCGGCCTCCTGATACGTCCCCCGGAAACGGAGCCCTGCGGGGCATCGCTGCCCGAGTGCCGCCCCAATCCCCGGGAGTGATCGAAGGATTGAAGGATATTTATTGCTATCTAATAGACCGAAACGGGAACATTACGAGTACGATTACGAGTAAAAATACAACATATTTATTTAGCGAGTAAGCATTTCGATGGTCGGTAAAAATCGACTATTATATATGTTCTTTCTCTACGCGCAAGCGTCTATCAAGGGAGTGTCTCGATCAACGAAACAAATATCGATAGAGTGGCGATCGACTGCTTCCTTGGGTATCGCGAACGTCGGACATATAAAGATGTACTTAACTTATGATACACGCACACACAAAAAAAACAAATAAAATATAATTTAGTAGTAATTCTTAATGATCTATAGACCTATAATAAGTTATCGATATAGACGATAGACATATGCGGGAATTGCCAGAGCTCTCTCGGTTCATATCACATGGAAAAGGGATTACTAAACGGCCCGCTAAAAGCGCGTGTTGTCAGGCATCTTGCGGAAGTAGGCGATCTTGTCCTTGGGCACGCGATAGCCGTGCATCCAGCGGCTGCCCTTTCGCAGCGATCCATCGATGCCATCCTTCCACACGCCCTGCGGCAGGTACACTAAAGAAAAAATACGAGAATGAAATAGGGTTAATAAGGGCGGTATCTGGGATGATGACTGACTCACCCTCGCGCTCCTCACGTCCCGCGTCTAGGATGGGGGCCACAATCAGCTCCTCGCCGACAGAGAACTCATCGCTCACAATGAGGCAGGCGGGATCGTGGGGATCCATCATCCAGAGGGGCCGCACCAGTGGTAGGCCCTCGTTCATCGACGGACTGAGGTACTTTTTGAGCAGCGCAATCACCACCGTTTGGCGCACCTCCTTCATCTCCTGGGCGACGCGTGTGACAAGGTCGCTGCGGTACTCACTGGGCAAATGGCTGAACTGCAGGGCCGGCAAAAAGGTAGCTAGCTGCAGCCAGCGAATAAAGAGTTCGGGGTCCGGGAGCGGCGGCTGGCCGAGCGAATAGAACGTAACCATTTTGGTCAGCGATCGCTCCAGCAGGTAGTCCCCGCCAATAGCTCCCGGCAGGACGAACGGATAACCAATGACGCCGTAGTTGAGGACGGCGGCCAGGGTCTCTCTGAGTCCCTCCCAGGTGGCATTGGCCGGCGGAGTGCTGAGGAAGATGGGCGGCTTGGGCACCACGCTGGCCGTAGAGACGGCCATCAGGCCCTCGCCCTCCAGGCTGGCGGTCAGCATGCGGGCGTACATGTCCGGGTTGTCGAGCGGTTGGCGACACTGGTAGTAGTGGGGCAGGTTGTAGCCAGTGCCCAGGTCCAGGTAGAAGCTCTTCACGCCATACTCCTCCTTGAGGCGCTGCAGCTTCTCGAGCAGCCAAGGCACGGAGGCGTTGTTGGTGATGTCCAGAACGCCGGCGCTGGAGCAGCTCTTGTAGCGGGTGAGGGCCGGTATGCTGCGCTCCGAGTGGCGCTCGTAGATGAGCAGCTTGCGGCGCACCGCGTCCTTGAAGTTTACGCTGTCCGTGCTGATAAACGGCTGAATGGTGAAGACCACCTTAAAGCCACGCCGATGGAGCACATCGATGGTGTCCTTCAGAGTCGGGAAGCGCGCTCGGTCCACGCTAAAGTCTCCGATATTCTCCTGCCAAAACTCGTTGATAACGATATGGCCCAAGCCCATCGCAATGGCACTTTCCGAGTAGTCGCAGATGACTGTTTCGTTGAGGGAGTCGGGCAGGTCCTGGTTGGGTATGCGCCAGACGGGCTCCTCCAGCAGCGAGTGCAGCACCTGGATGTCCTGCTCCTTCAGCCCGTCCCACAGGCTCTGTTGCGTCATCAGCATGTGCAGGCTGCGCATATCCTCTGTTGTGCAGATCTTGTAGTCCAGCTGCGGCAGCGCCGTCAGCCGATTGACGAACGTAAAGTCATCGTTGGCCGCCCGCAGGCAGAACTGGTTCTCCGTCCGGTTGATGCCCAGCTGTAGCGGCGTCCGTTCGCTCACCTGCATGGCCACACCGATGGAGTTAATGAAGTAGCGCTTCACCCCGTTCCCGAACTGGTGCACCTTGCTGTCCCCGCTGGCGTAGGGCATGAAATCAAAGTTGGCGTAGCTCAGGGACCACTCCTGGCCCTTAGTGATGCCTCCGCCAAACCACAGGCCGTTGTCCCGCTTCAGTTCGTAGCAGTCGGTGGGCAGAAGGCCGGGCGTCAGCGCCTGCCACTGCAGCGTGTAGCACCGAAAGACGCCTTTGTCCTCAAAGTTCATGTGGAGCCGCGCCACGCCGTTCCACTCGATGCAGACGCTACCGTCTGAGCGCCGCTGCTCCTCCAGGCAGTGAAACGGTGCCGAATCGCTGCTCAGGGTTACACCCAGCTGCCCCGATATCACCTCCTTATCGTCGTGGTTCAGTATACGGAAGATGCGGTCCACGGAATTGAACTTGATCTTCTGGAAGTAGCTCTTCGTCAGCACCTGCTGGTGGTACGCAATGTAGGCATAGCCAATCTGAAAGAGAGAGACATCAGAGGGAGTTTTAGACTGCAGTTATGAATGGAATGCTTAGATAGCTATCTAATTTGAAAATTTCCTATGAATTGTGGATCCCAGATGATACGAATGATGAACAAATTAACTTCAGTAGATTTTCTATGGACCCCTATGCATTATCTTGAAATTCCTCGGCAATAATTATTAAGTTAAGGCGTCCGTTAAATATGAGATATTGGATCCACTATCAGGCCGATATGTAATCATACGCGTAAGAATTTTGAGCTTAGTGATATTAATGATATTATGGTAATCTTAAAGCGCCTACATAAAGTTTTATATAATTCATGGCGATTTATGTAATACACAGATAAAGCTAATGACCAAAAAATTAAATTATGTACAATTAATATGTTTCGATTCAAGATTTTCGAGTGACAAGATCGAAAGTATGATTTTCTTAAGCAACTACTGTGTGCTTACTAGCAGCTCTTTTGAAACATACACTGTTTTCGTGAATGGTATTTTTTTAAAAGCATTTATTGGAATCATGGAATGTGACTTTAGACTCTAGAGAATAGACGTCAGCTTTGATTAGTCATCTTTAGTTAGCGTTGCTTAGTCATGTGCATTGTTTATGTTCTGAAGCATTCTAAGAGCAATGATTGTTGCTGATTGTTTTGAGTGATTTTACGTATAGATAAATATATCAGTACGAGTATATTTAATTTGTTCATTTGTTAATTTGTCCATTTATTTTTCAGACTGTTCATTGGACTGTTTAGACCGTTTGTTGGTTATAATAGGGCTTGACACAACACAGAAAATATGGCACAGGGCACAGGGCAGAGGGCTTGCCAAGTCATGACATGTTAGGCACGGCAGGATCCTAATCGATAATGCTCTTCTTGATGATGACGTTCAGCTTGTTTTAAAGATATTTCCTTTTGATGGCTCCCGCGCAACCCTTGGGGATGACGGCCATGCACATGAAGGCATGCCCGCAACGGCTCAGGAGGTTCGATTTCTGGATAGTTGACTCGATAGTTAGCAGTAGTGGTGGAAGCAGCTTCTCTGAGGACATGTGGAGAGCCATGACATCGATGGTTTGGGTGGCCGAGGTCCCAGGAATGTTGCCGGTATCCGAGAAATAGTCTTCCTCTTCATTATCGCTTTAAGATTCACTGCACAACGGCTCGAAGACGACGACCATGAAGGGCTTTAGCTGGCCCACCGGAAAAGAGTTGAAAGCTCTCCGACATTTGCCTAAGCTGGGGCGGAGTCGATCAGCGTGGAATGATCCCAGGAAAATGAACTTCAAAAATGCATCCAACCACGAGTCCTTCGTGTCCGCCTCGTGGCGCTAAAGTCCCAATAAGCCCGCCATGGGATTCGTTTAGAAAAGTTTCCGAAAGTACAACTGCCAACTGATGAACTTCTGTCTCTGGAGGCGACACCTGAATCTGGCAGGCCACTGGTAGGGCTGTGGATTCTCAAACAGCTTGCCCATATCGATAGTGCACTCGCGTTTACGTTGGGTATGATTGCACAGTAGACCGGTAATGATTTCATCCACTAAAGCTATATTGATATTTATTGTTACCTTTTTAATTTACTTTGTTCTACTTTTAAGACAATATACAATTTGGAAAAAAAAACTATGAGCTGCCGAATTTATAAGAGGACTAACAAAAGTTGTATGATAGTGGACTTGTCTGAACGATTTTCCTCAATGAGCTAAACTCAAATAATATTATTGTTTAATTAATTGAAAATAAGTAATAGGGAGCTTCATCAGTGTTAATTAGTTATTTAATTCATTCCCTTCCCCCTTGTCAATATCACGTGTCAATATAAATTACTTTTATCGATCCATGGGCATTCGCAATTCGTTGTTGTTTGGTTTATTTAGGAGCAGAGAAATCAAATCAAATAATGAGGTGTGATTATAAATAAATGTATTAAATATATAGATTCATACGAAGTAAATTTTCAATTACAAAAATATCAACTTAAAACATCATTATGGGAAATTTATTGTGTAAGTCGCTGGCTCATTGGGAGCTTGTCTGAGATAGTACTCAAGGGCTTACCAGAAATATAATTATGAAGAACATAATGATGACGAATATCTTGATCTTGTAGTCCTTAGTCTCCCGTTTCTTCTTGCGTATTAGCTGGGGAAAGGCCTAAGTAAAAACACACGGACAGGAGATGATAAAATGATCTCTTCAATTTCGAATTTATGTTAAGAGATCTCCCTCTTACTCACCTGCATCTTTTCGCGCAACAAGCTGGCCAGAGAGTTGACGCTTGTTATCGAGGCCTGGTTGCTGGCTAGGCTGTGGGTATCGAAATCGCTGGCCAACATCTCTTTGCTGTTGAGTCGCAGGGCCGGTAGAGGGGCGATCGAGGCGCGTCTCCGATTGCGAAAGCGATCGCTTGAAGGAGAACGAAAAACAGTCAGTCAGAGAGAGGTCGCTGCCTGTGTGATATATGACGGGGAGTAGATAATGCCCAAAATCATTTACGATCCCGATAAGGAAAGCCCCATATAGCCCCCATATATACATCCGATGTCAGCTGATGCGTGGCACAGATGGCCCCATGTCAAACCCTCCGATCAGATATGGCACACATCGGAGGCATTCGATGCGAACATGTCCCATAACCAAAGCCCTCTATTTGAGGGCACACCCACTCGATAGCGATCAAGAGCTTATCACCCGTATCGGCGCTCCGCGCCTGTCAACATCTTGAGACGAACTTTAGCCGGACGGAAAAACATTCTTGAGAATGGAGAGCACTCGCACTCCCACTCTCAATGGACCACTCTCAATGTTTTTATGTATAACACAAATTTTGTGGATCGGTTAGGATCTGTGGATCTGTATTGCTGGTATGCAAAACTCTGTAGCAAACAAATCTGGAAACCCCAAACAGAAACTGGCGCATAAACTGGGACATTGCTCTAGGCTGCTGATACCCCGAACGAGTATACATATAATTATATTTACTTGAAGTGCGGCTGTATGTATTTGTTTGATTTATTTACAATTTAAAATACTGTCGGCGATAAGCGGGACGGGACCCTGGCTGGGCTCATAAACACTGCTATTAAAACGCGGCTCGAACAGACACTTCTACTTTTCAGATATACCACAGATATATAGATCGGTTGAGATCTGTCTACAGGGAGATAGATATTCTCGCGTTGTTATCACGGCTAATCACGATCATCAACTGAGCGGAGGGAGCTCCGTTCATATCTATCATTGCGCGCCATTAACATACAGATACAGTTATAGTACTATACAGCTGTGCCAGTGCCACTTGTCTCAACATGTGTCGCAACAGTGCCGCCCAATGATGTAGCTACTTACAGGATATCTTTACTATAGAGTGCTATACATTTTATTTTTCCGGTTCCAGGAGGTGTCCTGTCAAGATCAAGCTTGAGAAATGGCCAAAGCGAGATGTCCTTAAGCTATCGGATCATCATATCATTTAAAACAAATTTAACGTAGGACCTGTAGGACTTAGTTGGCTGTAGTGGTGGAATTGAAGAAGTTGAAAACAAAAAGAGAGATTAATCTGCCATAAGAATGCCTCAGAAACGATAGATCTGATAGCTAAAGCTTTAACAAGCTTGCTTTTCTTTCTTGTTAAACAATAGTTTAATCTTTTGATTTTGCTGAGGAATAGGTGTTCCGTATTTTAAATTGCAATCTTAGCGACTGCCTCTAAATACATATGTATACATGTACTTATATATAGAGAGAGTCTATTTTCGCACATATAGCTTCAAGTTTTTTCAATTGTCTTTAACCACTTCTGTTGTGTTGACCTCTGCTGTGTCCGTTCTACATATGTACATTTATGGAAATATAGAGATGCCGTTGCTCTGCTGTGTGTCTGGCTTAAGCTTCCTCCAAATTAACTTATCATCGCATCGGAGACTGTCGTCAGATTGGAGATTCGCTGTCGCTGTCCTTGTCCCACCTTGTATCTGGCCGTGTAATGCGCTTAATCTGCTGAATTGCTGCGCTCTCGTTTGTTTGCGTGTTCGTGTAAAGCTTTTCTACCCGAAAGAAACTTGTTTGCCTGCATGGAGAAGCTAAAGCTCGGCTTACAGTTACTTTCGACAGCTTTCAACAGCAGTGCTTTCTGCTCTGTTAAGAGAATGTTACGGCAGTAGAAAATGACTGTAATATAAGCCAGCAATCAAAAGCGGAATATGATAGAAATTTTCAGCGCCACTAAATGAATTCGTTGCATCCGTTGGTGGTGAGGTGTGGGGTGTGGGGAGATATCTAGAATCGAATACAAATTGCATTTCAATTAGCGGGGAAATGGCCCGCAACTGTAAGCGACACTCCACTCTGTAATCCCCATTTGCCGGAATGTTGGGAAAAGCACGTTCCAGTCATTCGAGCAATTATTCGAATTACTGTCTGGTTCAGAGAGACAAAAAACAGCGACTTATTATTAATTAATCTAATTGCCCGATGAATCACAATGGTAAATGTGCCACAAAAAGAGCTTTGAGCGTGCCACAAAGTGGAATATGAATAAATTGGGTTAAGATCAATCTTAGTCGTACAAGATCTGGATCTGAACTACTGCCAGCCCGCACTGTGGGTGCAAAGAAAGCATTTCCTCATTTATGATCATCTAGGAATACAATAGAATATGCACTGGCTGATAGTTCTCTAAGTTCTAGGCTTCCCTCTCTTGAAAGCATACCTATGAGAGCCTTAAGGGTTCTAGCCCTTCCCTTACTATCAACTCACCGATAAACCCGTTTCTTGACATTCCCGAACTCATCGTCACTGTCATCATCGTTGGGGGTTGAAGCGCAGTTAATGGTGGTAGCGCCTGTGCCCTTATCCGGCGTATTTAACGTGGTGGTGCCTGGCGTAGTGGCCGGCGTTCCCAGGCTTGAAGTCGCATCATCGGCTATCTGAAAGCACCCCATTAATGGTGTTATTTTATATTATACTTTATTACTATAAAAGCGCTTAGAAATTGATAGTGCACACAGTCAACAATTGTAAGGGCGAACTGAGTGGGGACGGGGGAAATCGAGAATGGGTTGTGAGACTGGGGGACTAGGGTACCTTTTGGCACCTACTGTTCCGAGTTCCGAGAGGTTTGGCGAGGTGAGTGCAATTAGCATGATTGCGCGACTGACCGCAGAACGGAGCCCCCAACCAAGGTCTCCAGATTCCGGATACTCGTATCAATATGCAATAAGCGGGAAGGCCGCAGATTCCAAGTAGGAATCTAGTGAAACGGAGAAATTAAAGCCCTTCATGCAGATCGTTTTTCCAAGTCATCGTCGTCACATACGGTAGACGGTTAAGATGAATATTGCTGACTAAGGCACTTTACTGGATAACAGACGTTCGCTAAGGACTTGTATCCAGAATACAGTACAATTTCCCATTACGGACAGAACGACTTTTTGGCAACAATAACCATACACAAAAAAAAATTTAATTCCTACAGACTCTTTGACGCAATGATGGGGTCCGAGCCACACTTAGTACCTGCCTCATCCGTAGCCATAGCCATTTTTATTTCGGTATTTGTATCCTTATCGATATGTGTATCCTTTTCAGGCGGTCGATCCTCCGGCATCACACTAGAAAGCGTGAAGCGACTGCAGTTGGGTGAGCTCATTTCAGCATTGATCATCAAAGCAACATTTAGGACAAAATGGATATGTGTATGACTCCCACAGACTTTGCACTCTCTACAGATGACCAAGTACCGTTGCAATCTCAATTACACTTTCAATCACTATCACTATCACTAGAACTGCTGCCGTTGGACGTACACCTTCCACTGATATCGCGCTGTTAATGCTCTGGAGTTGTACGTCCGTTTGATAATTGCCGGATTGCTATTGCCTGAATATTGTATTTGCGGCGCCGGGTTCGCCTTAATTTATGCGTTTTAATAGCTCGCCAGTGCTGCCAGCGTTTCTGGGAGAGCAGCCACTGCTTTGTTTGAGTGTGAATATTGACACCCACACTCCGGCTCAGCGCTCTCCGCCATTCCACCGCTCTACGGCGTTGAGTGAGTTGTGAGCGCAAGAGAGCAGGTTGATCGGGTTGGCTGGCGCACAAAGTGTATTTCTATCGGTAAATTTTGTCATTCACATAAAAAATCAATTTGTTTTTCTTTCTCCTTTTTTTGACTGAAGCTTTCAAGTTTAGAAAAATTTTTTTTATTTTACCAACAGAATCGATTGAATTGGATATGTTACATATAGTATATGTACATGTATCGTTATGCGTTTGCAGTCAATATTTCTCAAATAGCGTAGGTGGAATTATTAACATCAGCTATAAGATAACTTATATCAACTAAACCACAATCTGCCACTTTTGTAAGCCCCACCTTGCATGTAATACACCTTGAGTGGATCGGATGGTTTCTCTCGGGAATACGGGGCCCGTGTGGGAATTTGATTTTGATAGAATTAACCCGCAGTCGTAAATTAATTGCGGCCAGCACTCTCTGATTGGCTACGTACAGGCGCTGTTTCCAGCGGCCAGCGCCGTGTCGGCCGGATTTAGCCTTTAATCGTGACTGCTGGCCATAAATAACTGTCCCGCGGTGTGGCGGCGGCGGCTCAGAGATTCGCCACAAACGGGAGACTTTACGCCTGGAAGGGGCTCTCGCGCACTCGCATTATCGTTCGGCAACCGGTTGGCAGACCAGACACCAGTTCTGAACCGCTTCGTAGCCAGATCACACCCGTTTCACATGGATTCCGACCCGGTTTTCAGCTGTTCTCAATGTTGCATTATCGGAAAACCAATCGAGGGACTGAATTTGAGACAAATATATGTAAAATGCTATCAATCTTTACCAAGATAGATTTCTTAATCTCAATTTCACGTCCAGTGGATTTGATCAAAAGTTATCCCAATAAAATTCATCAAAGTTTACATTTCTACTTATCTTTATTTAGGTTTTAACTCAATTTCTGGGAAATCGAATGGAGAAAGATCCAGAGAGTACAGAGCATTTTTGACCGAAGATAATTTGAACTCTCTCTCTCTCTCTCTCTCTCTGGAAACCATTGCATACCTCTGGGCGGGGTCGTATAAACAGCCCACAGCTGATGTCTGGGATGGCGCAAGTGTGTGGATTGCTGATGATTGCTTAGGTAAATCACTCATACACCAGATAACCAGTTAGACGGATGGCACCGGCCTGCCCGATCTGCCTCCTGTCCCTTCCCCCTGCCCTGATTCACACCTTCGTAATTAGCGTAACTTATATATCGCTACAATCTGCTCATCTGCCGCCGACATTAACAATCAGTTGTAGTGCAAATAAATCGAAAATAAACCTAATGTCTCACGGAAAAAACTGAACGCGTCGCTGAATGCAAATAACAAGTATAGAGCTATAATGGAGACTGTGGAATACCTGCTACTTGTTGTACAACTATGTGAACTGTATCTTTGAAATAATGTTTTTTTCTAAACGCTATATCTCTGCTTTTAATATAAAATGGGCTAAAATATAATATAATAATAAAATAATATAGCAAAGGAAAATGGTAGTCTGTGTCCACGATTACTTGCTAGTGTGACCAATTTGGTGAATGGAAATTTTTATATTTATATGTACATACATATGTGCATATTATCTAGCTATAGCCAGATCATAGCCGCTAACACGGAGGCATGCTATTTTTCTTCGAAAATTTTGAAGATATTTTGATATTTTCACACATGCCAAATACGCTTCTTAACCGCCTTAGCGGTCTTATACCTGAACGTTGTGCCCCAGTTCAAGTCAATCAACGAGAACCATTGACGAAATCCTCTAATGAACCTACCGCCAAAAAAAGAATTGTTTTGGATGTTCGCAATGAATTTCCATTGTAGGGTATTAAACCTTTTACTCCACGAGTATCGGGTCCATTTGTGCGGACATACATATGTTCATGCATATGTACAATCAGCTGTGTAAAGGGAATGCAACTTCCCAACAATCATGTTGATCTAAAAATTTTGGGGTGTCACTAAAATACAAGTACATGTATGTATGGGACCATCTGGCATCATGTGATGACTGAGGGCACTGAAACGTGTTTGCATTAACTGAATTTCAAGTTTTGTCACATGTGGATTGTTCGCCAAGTTACTACTATATAATTAAAAGTTAATTAACGTTTTGGGTATTATTTTCGGGTGAATTTTTCCGTGTAACTCACGCGCAAAGTGGAGGCGCCTAGCGATTTCATTTTTAATACGAATTACGCCAACGATGATTGTTCATATCCCAATAGATCAAAACAATTTGAGATATTGAAATGAAAATAAAAAAAACTCACGGTTTCCTCGTGCAGGGCATCTTGGGCCTGCATCTGATGCCGCAGGCGCAGGGCCTCCAGGTCCAGGGCATTAATGCCCGACGGCATGGATATTGAGTTGCGCCGCAGGCCGGGAGCAAAGGTCGAGGACTGGTCGGGAGACGAATCTGTTGTCGCTTCCGTTTCCGGCTCGCGTTCGCGTTCCCTCTCGTGGACGACCCGCAGATATGGTAGATCTACATTTCGCCGCTCGCTCAGCGAGGGCTTCCTTCCAGCCGTATTCAGAAGCGGTTGTCTCTGCTCCGGCTTGCGCTCGCACTCTGGCTCATCCTCGTCCGCATAGGCTAGGGACAGGTCCAGGTACTCGCCGTTCAGCGGCTGCGCGGCCCCCGATGCCGTAGTCGTCGTTGTGGATTGCGCCATTACGCGAACGCGGTCAAAAGGCGAATGAAAGCGGCTCGGAAAACAGCGAAACACCAAAACGAATCAGACAGAGAGTGTGCGGTGTGGGAGATTTAGAGAGCGGTGCTTTTGAGCTGGGCTCCGGGAAGAACGAACGGTAACGGGTGTAGTGTCGTCTTCGATTACGATCTTTGTTTGCTTTTAATCGTCGCTTATCATCGGCCCGGCGATAATCCACTTTCAACTCCCCGCCGACCGACCAACCAACGACGACGCGGTGGCTGTGTGTCGTATTGATTCAGTTAATTAAATTCGTTTTTTAGCCATGAACAAATTTACTGATCGCATTTGTGTGTTGTATGCTTAGCTAATTAGCCATAGTCTCTCACTCTCTCTCTGACATTCTCTGCCATCACTCTCTTGGGAATTTTCGACCTCGTTTTAGCGGTGATAATAACCGCATTGGAAACGTTTAATCAACTGACAAAAGTCAAGAGCTAAACCCGTTCGTCTGCCGATCGGATCGATTTATTTCGTTGCTTTTTCAATAATTACATGTGTCGGCTGATAAGGTACGAGTATAAGGCAAACACGGAACCGGCCGGGCCCACCCTGCACCGCCTGAGGTGACCGACGCAACGCTTCGGGACAGAACAATAAAACTAATTCGCAATATTGTTTAACGATTGGCACCCATAAATTCTCTCAAAGTGGGTAAATATTTGACGATTGAGTTTTATTTATAACACAATCACCACACACTCAAAACGGAAGAGCATATGGGGGAGGAGGAACATTTTAGGATGGGGTGATTCAGGAGAAATGTACACGAAAATCAGTGTGAATGCAACAGTGCCGCCTGGCTTTACAGGGATCTTCTTTTTACAGACAGACCAGAACCAGAACTTACCTTCAGGGATGTCCTCACCTAAATTACTAATATTATACCATTTGCAGTGATCCAATACAGATATTTACAACTGTTAAATCGGTTGCATCTCTCTTCAACTAAATGGAAGATACGTTTCCGTAGAGTAATTATATCTCTGTACTTACTATCTGAATCGGTTGCCTTAAAAGTAATGGAATCCATAAAAATAATGCCAAAACTATAATAATACTTGAAGATATGTATGCACATGTATTTTGTCACCTGATGGAAACAAAAGTTCCATCTTTTTACCTCTAAGCGATTTTCCACCATAACCAGGCACAGCTGTACGAAGAGAAAAAGGGGCATAAGACAGAATAACGATTTCCCTGTGGCAATAAAATGATAAAGCCAATAAACAATACAGAGCGAGATAAATGCGCATACACAAGACGGCTTACGGTTATAAGCTGATAAGTATCGCTCTTCTCTAATAGTAGAGTGTAAAGAATACGCATTATTCGATTTATTATTTTAGGTATTTCTCTTTTTTGCATAGAGGTTTATAAATTAATTGATAGAACAATGGCATCGTAAAATGGCACAAGCGGCGCCTTCAATTAATTTTGTATTTCTTATTTCTGAGGAATTGGCTTTTGTTTAGCTGGAGACAGCTTTTGGGAGGAGGAAGTGGTTCGCCACTTCATGCGGCTTTGTATAAGGCCTTCAATTGAAATTGGTTTCTGATTTAAGGACCATGTCATAAAGTCTAAGTACAGCATAGTATTAAAGTATTAAATTAATTAAATCGTATCGGATTAAGTTTATTGATCTTTTTGCCAGACTTGTTGAAAGATATCTTGCTAGGACTTACACATTACTTATAGGTAATGGTAGGTAATAAATTGGGGTAATGGTATTATGTGCTAATATTTCTTACTTTCAAAATCATTATATTGTTTTCGTCAATCGTTTTGTAGACGTGGTGCACATCCCTATTCATCGCCAGTTGTGCAATTTACGCGACTCCAAAGACCCTCATGGAATCTCTTGGTCTTTGGATTGCATGTTTTAATTGGAAATTCTTTTGGCTGTAGTCCGATCAGAGGATTTAAGATCCTTTTTATATCCGACTCTTCTTTTTGGTTTAATGTGAAAACAGCCAAAATATAGAACATTTTGTAAATGCACGTAAAAATATGTACAGTGACGTGACTGTAAGTAGTCGGAAAAGGTAATACGGTTTCCATGGAAGCAATTACATATGTACATATTTACTTATATAAATACTTACGAATTGGGTCGCGAAAAGAGCGAAAATCCACTTGAATAAGTACATATGTACATGCTGATTAGCAGACGTTGGTATCTCTCGGACTTAAACCAAGGTTAACTTAAAATCGTGCAAACAGTCTGTTTCCCATTAATTAAATTGTCTAGATCGTCTTAATGGTCTGTTTCCTGAGTATTACTGTGCCTAAGAATGCCATCGATGGCAATACTCTCACCAATACAAAGCGAAATAATGTACACTTCAAATATCTTATATCCCAGAAGAGAAGTGGTTGCCCAGTCGAATCCCAGTCAAGACTCATAGATTGTCGAGGTCCGAGTAAGAAAATCAAGCAAAAAGATGTTTAATCGAAAATGTACAGTTTTCATTAAATTGAAGTTACATTTAGAAACATTTTAATTTTTCGTTTCATAAAATTCAGTCTTTTGTAATAGACAAAACTTTCAGAATTTACATATACACGTAATTCTGTTTTTACACGGTAGATTGGTTCCTGAAAAAACCGTGTAAAAAAATTCATTGATCGTATGCAAAAATAGGTGATTGCTTCTTTATCTCCAAAACCTATTAAAATTAGGGAAAAAACGAGGGGGAACGTTGTGAGTTGCTGCGGACACCGCAACTCTACATTTATACCCGATACTTAGTCAGTATTGCTCTTCTCCGGCAGACGCCGCTAATATTAAACGACACGACAAAGAGTGCGTGCGAGAGAGACAGAAAATCAGTCTGAGCGTGACGTCGGGCGCTGCGTAGCCACTGCAAATTGATTTCTTGCTTTTGGCTATACAAATGATCTGATCTGATCCAGATTCACCAACCGGAAAGATATGGTCTTTTCCTATGATTCTGCGTTTTTAGTTTTCTCGAATCTTCAATATTGTGTATGCCACAGATTTTCGTCTTTTGTTGGGGCGGAAGGGGGTGAGGCGAAATTTTGAGATATACGTTGTATAGTGAGATCTAACAGAAGTGCGGATACCAAATTTGGTTACACTAGCGTTAATAGTCTCTGAGATTTGTGGATGCCCCAGATTTTCGTCCTTTGCGGGGGCGGAAGGGGGTGTGTCAAAATTTTGACACAAAACGGTCAAGGTCCGATATCACGGGAGTGTGGATACCAAATTTGGTTGCTTTAGCTCTTATGGGTTCTGAGATCCTTGAACTCATATTTTGCAATTGGCAAAACCGACCATGAAACCTGTGTGTTAGATAGAGACAGAGCGAGAAAGAATGAAATTGTTTTCTTGATTCTGGCTTTAATAATTATACGATCTAGTTCAGTTTTGCACTCTAGAAGATATAGTCATCCTCTACGATTCTGCGTTTTTAGTTTTCTCGTATCGTCGAAATTGTGGATGCCACAGATTTTCGCCCTTTGTGGGGGCGGAAGTGGACGGGGCGAAGTTTTGAAATATTCTTGTAGCAGTGACATATCACAGAAGTCTGGATCCAAAACATCGTTGCTCTAGCTCTTATAGTCTTTGAGCACTAGGCGCTAATAGGGACGGACAGACGGACGGACGGACAGACGGACAGACAGACAGGGCTCAATCGAC
This sequence comes from Drosophila miranda, assembly GCF_003369915.1. NCBI lineage: Eukaryota > Metazoa > Arthropoda > Insecta > Diptera > Drosophilidae > Drosophila > Drosophila miranda. The sequence goes on from NC_046674.1 coordinate 30,204,163, forward strand.
TCGGCTACTGATGCTGATCAATAATATATATACTTTATGGGGTCGGAAACGATTCCTTCTGGACGTTACACACATCCACTTTTACCAAAAATCTAATATACCCCAATACTCATTTTGAGTATCGGGTATAATTAGGAAACTTTGGAAAAACAAATTTGCGTACAAAAAATGTCTTTATCAAACATGTCTTATTGCATTGATAGCTTACAAAATACTAACACATTTCTATTGCAAAAATGTAATCTCTGCTATCTACAATTGCTCTGACCAGTAACTTGGCTTGCAAATTTGTTTTTCCAACGTTTCCTAATTTGTTCCCTAATTTGAATAGGTTTTATAGATAAGGAACCAATCACCTATTTTTGCATACGATCAATGTCTTTTTTGAGACGGTTTTCTTTACATGGTTCTTCAGGAACCAATCTACCGTGTAAAAACAGAATTAGGTGTAATGATGCTATGACATTATCCCGCGGGAAAGTGATCGAGCGCTCCGTTTAGCATATGATGTTGCAATAGCCTTTGCTAACTTAGCAAAAACTGAGACAGCCTTACGGGAAATGCCTGCAGTGAGAGCGAGAGAGATATATGCGTCAGCTTGGGTTTCCAGTTGAGCTGGTAGCAGCGCTGCGGCAAATTGTTTTCAGATCCAATTTTGCTGTCTGGCTGGCTGTGTGTTATAAAACATAATTTTGTCACAGATAGTGCCTTAGTTATTGGACTATTAGCCAGAGGGCGAGTCTAGAGACGGCTACAGGCACTATTTTTGCGTGTTGCCTGATGTTTTGTGTGCATTGATGAAATACTGATGATAAACCGTGAGAATTGTGTGGTGCTTCCAAACTGTCAGAATATTGATATTGTGGTATGGTAGGGTGTTAGAACACCATAGACGCCAAACAGCGTTGTACGTGACTTATATCCAGGGTAATTTGAAACGTCCTCTAACAGCTTCTTAAAGTCCGGCTCCTGCATGATCCGGAGAGCATGATGGCCTTTGGAAATCATTCGCACTAGCTGTTTGTCTAATTGTTGACTTTTAAGCTTTGTCGGTGGCTTCTGGACAAATGTAGTTATTTTTTGCTGCGGTGTTGTTGCTGCAGAATAACTGATTTTAGAACTTCCACTTCCCTGTAAGAAGCTGGGTATTTTAACTTAAAATTTCCGGTCAGATTGCTCTGTGAACCTCTGAACATAATCAGCTCGGACTTGGACTTTGTCTTTTTGATTCCATAAATCAATACATTTTTGTGTTAACGACATTTAAAAAAAGTTTTTGCTTGCCCTTAAACTTTCTTGATGAACGATAAGCAAAAATAACTATTAAGATGAGCTTCGTTCATGAACGGATTACCTCGTGTACATTAACGGGCAGGAAAATGACGAAGCAAAATGAATTCAAGTGCTACTGGAATTAATGCAAATAAAAGTGATATTGATTTTGATTTTCTCTTTAAAGCTAATGCAGTTTAAAGTGATCCATTTGTATAAAAGCCGTTTACTTTTCATTTCGTCAACAAAAATGTTTTCGTTTTGAAAACGAAAAAAATCTTGCGGAATGTGAAAACGGGAGCCCCAATTTATGTGTATTCAAAAGTAAATCGGAAAACTTTTGTGAATGTGAAAAACGGAGCCTGACTGATAGTCTTCTTTTAGGTCGATACACTTGACCGAACGATGCTCCAACTTCTTTAACCCATCTGAAAAATACGATTTCTCGATGTCTGCAAAGTAGGCCTCCGTTGCGGCGATGACCTCCTCATTCGACTCAAATTTCTGTCCGGCGAGTGATTTGTTCAAGTTTGGAAATAAAAGAAAGTCGCACGGCACCGAGCCTGGAGAATACGATGGATGGGGCAACAGTTCGTAGTGCAATTCGACCAATTTGTCCGTGGCGTCGGCGGAGGTGTGAGCTGGTGCGATTTCATGGTGGAAGAGGACATTTTTCTTCGCCAAATGGGTCCGTTTTTTCTAAAATTCGGCGTCGAATCGGCCCAATAATTCGGTATAGTAGAGCCCTGTGGTCGTTTCGCCCCTCTCCACGTAGTCGATGTAGATCCTTGTGAACACCAGAAATCGGTGGGCATCACCTTTCCGGCCGATAGGACAGTCTACACCTTCTTCGGAGCACGTTCGCCGGGTAAAGTCAACTGTTCCTTGGTCTCTGGTGTGTACCAGTGGATCCATGTTTCGTCGACGGTCACGTAACGACGCAAAAACTGCTTCGGACCGCACTAAACCAGCGCTTTTTGTCCGGAGTACGCAAACGCGGCACCCAGCTATCAGCTACGTCACGCACCTTTAATCGGCGATCTGCAAATACGACATCGTGGATTTTTGTTATGATGAATCGAATTACCGACCGATATTGCTTCCATACGTGGTCCGAAATTTCCACAGTAGCCGTCTAAAAGAATGAACTACGATAGTAAATCTCTTTTGCGATCCTGGCTCCATCGGGCGGTGAGGCTAAGTACTTATCAGACCACCCGCGAATATCAAAAAGATATACCCAAACCATCAGTCCGTAAAAATAGGCGTAACGAGGGCGAACGTTGTGAGTTGCTGCTGCGACCGCAACTCTACATTTATCCCCGATTCGTAGTCAGTATGGCTACATTAAACGACAAAGAGTACGTGCGAGAGAGACAGAAAATCAGAGTGAGCGTTTCGTCGGACGCTGCGTAGCCACTGCAAATTGATTTGTTACGTTTGGCTATAATAATAATCCGATCTGATTCGGATTCAGCAACCGGATAGATATGGTCATTATCTATGATTCTGCGTTTTTAGTTTTCTCGTATTTTCAATATTGTGGATGCAACAGATTTTCGTCCTTTGTGGGGGCGTAAGGGGTTGGGGCGAATTTTTTAGATATACGTTTTATAGTGAGATCTAACAGGAGTGCGAATACCAAATTTGGTTACTCTAGCGTTAATAGTCTCTGAGATTTGTGAATATTCCCAGATTTTCGTCCATTGCGGGGGCGGAAGGGGGTGTGGCGAAATTTTGAAACAAACTCGTTTCGGTCCGATATATTAAGAGTGTGGATACCAAATTTGGTTGCTCTAGCTTTTATAGTCTCTGAGATCTAGGCGCTAATCTTTTGCCCTAAGCAAAGCCGGCTATGGTACGTGTGTGTCAGAGAGAGACAGGGCGAGAAAAAATGAAATTGTTTTCTTGATGCTGGCTATAATAATATTCAGATTCTGCAGTCTAAAAGATATGGTCATTCTCTACGATTCTGCGTTTTTGGTTTTCTCATATCTTTAAAATTGTTGATGCCACAGATTTTCGTCCTTTGTGGGGGCGGAAGTGGGCGGGGCAAAGTTTTGAAATATTCTTTTAGCAGTGACATATCACAGAAGTCTGGATCCAAAACATCGTTGCTCTCGCTCTTATAGTCTTTGAGCACTAGGCGCTGAAGGGGACGGACAGACGGACAGACAGACATGGCTCAATCGACTCGGCTATTGATGCTGATCAAGAATATATATACTTTATGGGGTCGGAAACGATTCCTTCTGGACGTTACACACATCCACTTTTACCACAAATCTAATATACCCCAATACTCATTTTGAGTATCGGGTATAAAAATGCATTAAACATTTTTAAAGACCCTAATCTATCAAAAAAAGTCGGTTTGGTTCACAACGGAAATACAAATTTAAATTTTCTTGCCTAGTGTTATTATTATTATATACTTTAACTTTTCTACTTTCAGTCAATAAATATATAAATATAAATATATATAAATATATAGAGCAACCAAATTTGGTATCCATACTCCTAATATATCGGACCGACACGAGTTTGTTTTAAAATTTCGCCACACCCCCTTCCGCCCCCGCAAAGGACGAAAGCCTGTTGCATCCACAATATTGAAAATACGAGAAAACTAAAAACGCAGAATCATAGATAATGACCGTATCTATCCGGTTGCTGAATCTGGATCAGATCGGATCATTTTTAAAGCCAAAAGGAACAAATCAATTTGCAGTGGCTACGCAGCGCCCGACGTCACGCTCAGACTGATTTTCTGTCTCTCTCGCACGCACTCTTTGTCGTGTCTTTTAATATTAGCGGCCTCAGCCGGAGGAGAGCCATACTGACTAGGTATCGGGTACAAATGTAGAGTTGCGGTGTCCAGAGCAACTCACAACGTTTCCCCTCGTTTTTACTACGTTTGTTTTTATAACTTTTTTAAACATGTTAATGTCTTTTCAGATGTTGTGCTTTTTTCACGTAACTTGTATTGAGTTTAGCACTTCAGAAAAGCTTATAAATGCAGCTATAAATCGACATATGGCCGTTTATTTCCTTTTTGCAAAAATTAAAAAATTTTGTATTGGTAACACTGTTTAATGGCAAAATAGCATTTAAGAAGGAATGCTACGAGATTTAAAGGTAAAATGCGGCATTATTATATCTTTCGAATTTTCCCAGTTTTCAAAGTCAAACCTATCAGAAAAAGTTGGTTTGGCTTACAGCGGAAATGTGGTGCTTCATAGTGTAATAAGAATCATTAATTAACCTAAATAACGTAGGTTCCCTTCCGACTGAGATCCGACTGATTATTTCTAGTAAAAGGCAGCTTTTAAACAGCTTAATAGTCGGCCTACTCAATCTCCCATTTACGAACATATTTTCCCACAGTGCAGCTTACTTTTGAGCTACATTTTTCTACGATGTAGGCGATAAAACAGGGAACTCTTTTCAGCTATGTAATCAATAATATATGCAATGAAAACAGCGATTAATTTCAGTCAAAGTAAAGAATATTCTAAGCAATGCAAAAAATCAGAGGACTTGTAGGTGATTACATACTGATTACAATAAACAGCAGCGTGGACTCGCCTGCAAGGAATCGCGGCCATGCCCATACAAAAAAAAGCTGCGACGTAATTAGAATTTACAAAGGCAAGGAAGCGCTTACCAATTCCAAATAAGCATCAAGTAAGCGCTTAGTAGTAGTAGTAGCGGAAAAAAAGGTAAGGAAAAATGGAAACAGATCAAATATTGTAGCATTCTAATTAAATAGGACCTTAAATGCAAAGAGGAAAAACAAAGTGCAACAATTAGTATTAGAAGAGAACCAGTGGTCGTGGGTACTTTCATTATGCTTTTCCCATCTCTCATGACATGTGCAAACGAAGTTGAGAGAGATCGCGGTCTGTGCCATGCGAGTCATCCGAGAGGATGACTTTCCCTCTCCCTCGCAACATTAATCAACAAGTCGATTCGTCCCTTTTACAAACGATACCAAGAAACAGAGAGAGAGAGAGAGACAGCATGCAGGAGTCATCGGCTCGAAAACCAATTCCAACGCTTACGTAAATTACGTATAAAATATATTGCACAGGTTACATACATATATACTGACTGAGTATCGAGTATGTATGTAAGTAGAGCCGACGCGCTTGCTAATAATATTCAATTTCAGTTTAGAACTATATTTATCATTATTATACAATATAGTTATAATTCTACCGAATATTTGTAACCAATTCCATTATATATGTACATGCTACCAGTGGCAAAGACAGTAGTTAGAACGAAACAACTATACATACATGTTTAGGCGAAACATAGGAGAAACATGAAAATGTTGCGTAACGTACATACAGAAGATGCGGTAATATTGAGACAGATTCAAACTTTAATATCGATGACTTTATAGCTCTATTCTGCCGGCTCTGCAGACTATCCTTTTCCTTGCATTCTGGGAAACCCTTATCAAGTTATCGAAATTGGTTTTCTTCCTTTGCTCTGCTTTTGTCCTGAAAGAGACTCTCACCGATATCTTCTTAGGGGCATTCGGTGTAACACTGCCCACAGAATGGATCGTTAAAACAGTTTTGAAAAGGGAAAAATGCAATTTTGTTTATTATTCGTTCGATAAATTTGTTAGTTTTTGTTCTAGCCTTACATTTAAACGTTTGATGGTTTCTCCCAGCTTCTTTTTTTGTTGTGTGTTTTTTTTTTTGTTTGTATTAAATGTGTAAGAAAACAGTAATAATTATTTGCATGTTTAATTTGAGGAATGGAATGGACTTTATAGCATATTTTATAATGTATATTCTCTTTTGACCCCTTCCCCGAGAGATAACCCGATGATCTCCGCTCTATTGAACAAAAACCAGGACAGCGCCAAATCAATAAGTATTATTAATTATATTATATGGAATACACAAAAATCTAAGCCGAACGTTGCTACAGTACTTGTAAATGGCCAAAAAGACAAAAAAAAAAATAATAATAATAATAGTAGTTGTAATTGGAAATTCATATTATGATAGAACTATAAACTAAACATAATAAATACATTGTACAAGATACGACATTTATACGCAGACTGCACATTGAGAGATTAACGATTAACAGAACAAAAAAAAAAGTAGAGTGGAATTATACTCAATTAAATAAGGTTGAAAATTAACCATAATAATCGTGTAAATTGTAAATATCACAAGCAGACGTCACTTGCATCGTTGATAAATGTGTGTATATATATGTATGTATATGCATTCCTATAACTACATGTGTGTGTGTATGTATGCATGTATGTATGTTTGGATGTGGTATCCCCCAGTACCAGCTCAGTACCAGATAGCAAGGTTATTCGCCAATACGTACGCCTAGTACCCTCAAACATACCCGCGAATGCAAATGTAACTACGACTGTCTGCGGATAAAGGGCTTTGTAGGTGGAGCATTCGCTATCCGCGGCACTGAAGGGGAATGCGTTGCGGCGTTTGTGTGTGTGTTGAAAGATCATTCCCTTTCGCTTTCCCTTTCATTCTTTTTCGTTTGTATTCACAAGCGTATGCTTTTTGTGAGTCCGATTTTTAAGTTTCGTTTTGTGTTGTTTTGCCTTTGATCAATAACTATTTAATTTAGCTTATAGTTAACTAACAATTTCTACAGAAAGTTCTCGCTTGAGTACAATAATTTCAATAATTACTCTTCTTTGCATTTTGTCTTCGCTTTTGTTTCGCTTCATTTAATCCTTTTATTATTTGAAATTGAATTTGAGTTTGAGTTTGAATTTGAATTTGCATTTACTTTGCCTTGGTAGGCTTCTCCACATTTTCGATTATTTCCAAATTTGATTCTCTCTCTTTGTTGAGTTGGTTCTACCGTAAAAATAAGTAAACTATCAATCAATGCTTTTCAATTTGTTTTGCTAATTGTTTATATATATGTATATGCATGGTAAGATATATGTAAATGTGTATGCATTGTATGTATATTTTGTATATGTATATATATATATATATATACGTTGTATATTCTGTGTACAGTTAAAATTGACTTTTTACAATATCTATATTTTTGCCTTAGGAGCGAGGAGCTCCTTCTATACTTTGGCCAAAGATTCAACAAAAAACGAAACCAAATGTATGGAAACAAAAAATATGCATTAAATTTACGCTGAGGTCGGCTAACTATATATATGTATATATCATTATGTGTATGTGTATGCGTGTATATATTGTATATGAGAATCGTCGGTTCTTCTGCTTGATCTAAATTGGTGCCTTTTGCTCTATGTGCTAAGTGCCGAAAACATTTGAAACATTTGTGTTGCTGCTGTTAACATTTTCCTTCCATCATTCCACTCATACATATATCTATCCTCTCTCTATCCATCTCTATTTTTTCCTCTATCCATCATCATCATCATCATTAGGCCAAGACGATTGCAATTGCTTCAACATGTACTGGTACAAATCATATTCGAAAAATGGAAAATCGTGTCTGAATCTGAATCGAAACACCGCTTGAATCCCACATATGTACATATGTGGCAAAGAAATAAAATTACAACGAGAGAGAGAGAGAGAGGGAGAGAGAGTGAGACAAAATGGGGGTCCCTTAACTAGCGAACAATATGCAATGCCTCGGCTCGACTGTTGATGATACTCTGGAGGGGATTGGGTTGCTTAATCTGTGGTTCCTGCCGCTGATCCAGCCGCTCCAGCTGCCGCTGCTCCAGCCGCTCCAATGGCCAATTCTAGTCGCCGCTATCGTCCCATTTGCGCTCCTCCATGATCCGATCGAAGCAGTCCGCAAGGAATGCATGCTGCAATGGATAAAATAAACTCTCATCAGACACAGAATTCAGTGGGGTAGTATGCCATTCAATGCGCTTCAGAGCTCGGACACTTCGGACAATAAAAATTGTTTAATACAATGGATTAACAAAGAAGTTGTTCCTGTGATTGCAATGCCATTCTTTTTTGCTTTGGCTTCTTTGCTGGAGGTGCTCGAAAGAGCTTTGAAACGCACTGCTTGAGGGGGGCAGATTTCACATACATATGGCGTGTAGACTTTGACCCAACGTGCTGGCTTATCTGGACGATTGTACTGAAAGCAAAATGTCATGGACTCTTCGTCGCTCTCGGAGCGCGTGATGCTGTCCCAGGTCAGCTCAACCATTTGCGCCTCCAGCGAGCCATCCTCGCGGCAGGCGTGCAGTCGGAAACTCTTCATGCCTGCCAAAGAAATATTACATTAAAGGTGGTTGGAGAGATGAATGGATAGCACACTTACCTACGGCGGGCACCACATGCCCCTCCTTGCGACTATCACATGAGCAGTGGGGGAACACAACGTCCCCGTAGCCGGGCAGGCTGCGCGCCAGGGCCAGATAGTCGCCAGCCTTCTTGGCATCCTGCAGAGCCTTCAGCTCGTATAGGCGTCCGTCGGCGCGGATGTTACCACGATTCACCTCATCCACAGCCTGGTAGAAGATGAAGCGTCCGGCCTGCTCGCCGTCGGGCAGCGTTAGTTCCTTGCTGACCGTGAAGAGCCATCGGCGTACGCAGAGGCACGTTGAGGAGGCCGTACTGTAGTTCTGCACGTACAGCTGATGGGGGATCTCGTGCGGCTGCAGCTTCCGCTCGAAGTTGTACTCGACGATCTCAAACAGGTAGAAATACTGCTGCGTATAGGCGGTGAGACTGGCGCGCTGCACCAGGATCTCCCAGACGACCTGGGCGCTTGATGACTTCTTTACCGAGACGGTGGTCACCTCGTGGTCGGGCAGCATCACCTTGATGTCCACCGGCGAGGCCGAGATATCGTCCTCGGTGTCGGTGAGAAAGTCCTGCACAGCATCGCTTTCGGCTATCACCCGCACCGCGCACACCTTCTCCAGGTACTGCTCCAAGCCGCGTCGCCGCGTGTCCAGCTGCTGCTCGCTTAGCTGGAAGGGCCACTTGCCAGGCAGTTTGGGGAAGCTAAAGCCGGAGAATTCCTTGCGCAGCAGCGAGTGCAGGTTGGCAAACTCCCGGTACCGGCGCGAGCACAGCTGTCGCCCGGCCATATGTATATTGAAGACAATGTAGCGCTCACCGTTCCGGTGGACAATCCCATAGTCGGGTATGCTGCAAGGAGGAGGATCAGTCAGTTTTGAGACGTCTAGTAGAAGAATCGCTGATTGCTAATTCCTTACCTGATCGGCAGCGAGCGTTTGTCCGAGTAATCAATGTAGGAGTAGCCGCTCTGGTCCTCCTGCGGCTCCAGTCGATCGGCCTCCTGCGGATATTCAAGAGGGAATTAATGCTCTCTATGCATGAGCAGAAGAGTGAGCTCACCTGCTGGGTCACCGATATCACCGTGAGGGTGAGGCAGTCGCCGCCGGACTTAATCAGGTCCACAACCTGTTTGTGTGTGGCTCCCTCCACGCTGACGCCGTTGCTGTAAAAAAAAACCATAGAGGTGGACATTAACATATATTGCAAATCTAAGAGTGTGTCTTGGAATCCATGCCACACCCACCGCTGGCAGCGCCTCTCCAGGGCACTCAACTGTGAAAACTGAACGCAGTGGAAGGGCAGCATTTGAATACGAGGAGCGATGGTTCTGATCAATTTCCACAAGCCAAGTGCCTACGTAGCCATCGCCAGCAGATCAATTTAAAGAAAAGCCAAAGAAACCAGAGATAGGGATGGAGGTGTGGGGCAGTGGAGAGAGACGCAATCGATGCATTGACATCAGTGGACACTGATAAGGCGATTGGAGATAGTCGATTCAGGTCAAGTTTTTTGTACGTCGAGTGGCATCCATATGTATATAGGATCGAGAGCTCCAATTGAACTTGAAGGTTGGTAGTGCCCCCAAAAAGCTCCAAGAGAGGGTGGATGCAGGTGCTTTCCTCACCCATCATTCTTTCAATCCATACGGATACGGATAGACCAGATTTAGCTCACCCAGGAAAGTACAGTCATTCCCTGGAATAGTATCAAATGGAATGAATGGAAAATGTTGGATAATGGGCGGGACAATGGGAATGCAGCTGAATCAATCAACCAGAGAACAACCCCAACTTGATTCCGTCAAATGAAACGCCTGCAATGATTGAAACCGAGTGGCGTGCAGGCTGGAGATAGCTCTTAATCAGAGAGAAAATGTCAACAGTCGTCTTAGCACCCAGTACCCGGCACCCGGCACCCGGCACCCGCTAAGGCATGGAACTCACTCTCTCTACCTCTCTCTATCTCACTCAATTCCTGAACGAGAGGAGCTCTGCCCATTCAGAGCGGAGTCTTCTGTCGCCGCGTCGTTCCGGCTTGAAATTTGCCGTCGAGCAACACAGATAAATAAATAAGTAAACAAGAGAGAGGAAAGCTAACCGTTTGTGTGGCCTAGTCGAAGCTTTTGATACTCTACAGGTGATTAAACTATATAAACTACTCCTGTAAATAGACAAGAAACTGCAATTTCTGCATTCTGTATTTCATTTTGATTCCTTAAACATCTTTAAAGCTAAATATTTCAATAAAACCATGTTTATATCGAATTTTTAGTCTCTATGTGTTGCCAACATTTGCTCAAATTCATAAAGCCCTCTTTCTCTCTCTCTCTTCAAGGGTATAATAAATCGCAGCACTGTTATCGCTGTCGACGTCGCCGTCGACGTTTTCTTACGCACTCAGCATGACTCACATTGCGACAGAGGGAGACAGACAGACACAAGACATACCATAGCATAATATTGCAGAAAACAAAAGAGCAGAGCAGGAGGCACAGGAAGGCCCAAGGAGTGCAAGAGACAGTCACAGCAGAGACTGAAATTGAGACGAAGTCGGAGGCCATCACACAAACACACGGACAGTGGAAGGCAGGGGAAACCTGTTTCCCTCCAGCTCCCACCACCAACACAACAGCCCCCTCCTCAAAAACATAGACAAAGTCAAAGTATGCTAAAACATATGTACATACATACATATAAGGTAAGGTATTCCGGCATTACGGAAGGCACACTGCAAGAATATGTCGTTGCCAGTACTTACAGAACACATATCTCTCTCTCGAACGGATATAAAAACACAATCGAAACTGCAACCCTTCATGCTACAAATAGGAGTCCGACTTTTTGGATTTCCATACCTTAAATTTCGTATACCTTGCACAAAGGCGTGTTTAAGTGTATGTGTGGCAGCATTGCACAGCATGTACACACGTACTTGTTATATGCGTGTGTACATATATATTTATAGTTATTGTTAAATGCAATGGTGTTATACTATTAATGATGAATTTAACACATATGACTGGAATATAATATTTAACATGGATGATGTCGATTCCCAAGTAGAACAACTGCGAGCTTAAACAAAATTTCTTTATGAGAAATACGTACCGGTGCGTAAATTAAAGATTGCAACCAAAGAAAAATCCATGGTTCAACCAATGTGTTGCGCACAATATATCGTTAAAAGACAAAACATATGACAAATGGAAACCGGGGCGAAATTTTAAAATACACTTATAACAGTGGCATATTACAGAAGTCTGGATACAAAATGTCGTTGCTCTAGCTCTTATAGTCTCTGAGCACTAGGCACTCATAGAGACGGACAAACGGACGGACGGACAGAAAGACATGGCTCTATTTACTCGGCTATTGATGCTGATCAAGAATATATATACTTTATGGGGTCGGAAACGCTTCCTTCTGGACGTTACACACATCCATTTTCACCACAAATCACTAATTTTGAGTATCCGGTATATAAAGATAAAAACATACAATAAGAAAACATAAAATTAGTATTAGTGTTAGTAGTACTAAATAAAATTATTAGTCGTAATAAAAATGCTAGAATAAGAAAATCATTATGTTTAAAAGCACACAACTATGAGAGCTCCATGTGAGTAGCACATTAACATAAATTAGAAATACTGTCGCGTTAGGAATATACAAATGAAATAAATAAATAGTGTTATAAAAAATGCCGCCACAAAGAAATTGTTCTATCTATTTTTTGTTAAACTTTTCAAATGGACTTTGCAACATGCTTGCAACAATGTGTGGGAGTGATAGGATTGAAAAGAACGCTGAAACACGCTGCTTTAAAGCTAAAGAAAACCTACCCAATCTACGAGTATTATAACGCGCCATGATTCTCAAACAGTTCATAGAAAGGTTCATTGGGGATTTCTGCCCCCTGAAGCCCTAGCATGTCATGCGAAGGAACATTTGGACAACCAGTGTAATTGTTGGTATTGGGTTTTAAACATATTTTCTTTATTCTCGAGTAGAAAACAGCTCCGCATGATCCCATATGGTACACTTTATTCGGGCTTCTTTCCCTTGGTAAGTTCGGCCTTCTTTCCCTTGGTGGGAAGGGGCTTCTGGGAACGCAGAACGGCGGAGGCGCGGCGAAGAGCAGCCTGCGTCAGATCCTTGCGGTACTTGGAGCCGATCAACAGGTTCTTCAGCTTTTTCAGGGAGCGTCGGGGACCAGCCTTGAAGTCGACACGCACCGTGTTCTTCGCGGGACGCTGAGCATATTTGCCCTTCTTCAGCACGGCGGTGAAGCCCTTCTTATCGGCAGTAGGAACGACGCCAAGGGTCTTCTTGTGCACGATGCCGCTGTAGCGGTACGAGCTCACAGAGGCCAAGTTGTTTGGCTCTGTGCTGAAGGGTTTGTTAACATCGCGCTTCTTCAACAAGAAGGCGTTGTTGTTGCGAATAATCAACCAATTGAGGTGCGAAGAGGTTGCCATCTCAAGTCTTTTCTCGTTGAAAGACAAGCAGGAAAGGGAGAAAAAGGAAAGGAAAAAAAATCACTGGAAGGGAGATGTGCAGAAGCAACAGGGGCGAAATCAAGGAATATATCGAGTAGAATATCCACTTATCCTGTGCAGATTTCAGACCAAAAACAGTTTCGACCTAGTCCTGCAGACCTCTCCTTAGTTCTAATATACTCGTATCACATCTTAGGGCACATATGTATACCCGCGGTCGGAAAGTCCGTAAGTAGCTCTAGGAAAATGCAAATTGGATTTTCTACAACATATTCAATTTGCACATATGTTTACCCTCGCGATATATTGTGCCTCTAGTTCTTGCTGTGGACATGTGGGGGCGCTATGGCTGGGGTAATTAAATTGTTTAAGTTGAGAAAATCGAATAATTATTGGCAAGCCCCAGCCCACCACTCCGAATAAATAAGAAATAGTAGTCCCCGTTCTTTTCAATGTTTACACAATTATTTCATGCTAATGGCCAAACAAATTTAAACAATCTATGGATGTACGTATGTTTATGTGTATATACTAAAGAAGTCTCTATAACATGGCTGGATGGTTGCTCACATCGAAAGTTAATCTCTTTGGGGCATGAGGGGCAGGTGAAAATTCTTCTCCCTTGCAGTAGAGCTTAGCACTCTAATCCTCTGGCCCTGTGCCTTGTTTCCAATTGCTGTTTGATGTTGTCTGCCTATACCATACCCTATACCTTTAAGCATTACCATAACATTACTATTACCATTCCCCTCCTCGAACCCAAAAGCGAAACAAAAACCTGAAACCGCCCCCGAACACACCGTACCGTAGAGCCACAGAGCCACAGAGCCACAGAGCGGGAGGTATGTAAGTCTGGGAAATTTGGAAATGTGGGCCAGGAAAATAGCAACAAAAAACGCTCCCCAACCATCCAGCCATCCAGCCATCCAGTGACGCAAACCTATTGATTTTTGTTGGGGCATATGCCACAAAACCACCAGCAACAGCAACACTGACACAGAACTTAACCGCAACACACAAATTCGAGGGCTGTATTGAAGGGAAAACCAAGCAAAGCAGGAATAGAACCCACAAATGTATTGCTACGAACAAAATCGAATCGACTACACTCGCTTCTTAGGAGTGGTTGTTGCTTGTTGGTTGTTGGTGCCACGAGCTCCAATAAGTGTATGAATGTATGCAAGGATTTCAATATTTAAAGACCATGAATCACAACTTTAATTATTTATTTTACCAGAGGAAGAGAAGGAGTACTGCCCTTGCCCCCTCAAGAAAGGCAAGCCAAAGGCATGTACTCGAACAGAGAAAAGGAGCAAGGAATTTATTTTTTTTCATTATAAAAATCATCTTACAGAATGCAATTTCAAAGGACGACGACACTCTTTGTCCAGGAGTTTATTTATGCTATGATGCTTGTGATTGAAATACTGACATAAAAATATGTGTACAAAGGTATGCAGATCTCTGTGGGAGGTTCTGTGTCGTCCGGAACTTGGGGCAACGCATCGGAACACACGGTAAAGAAAGCGGAAACCAAACAAAACGAAACGCAAACTGAAAATAGTTCATAATCCCCATCGATTGAATCGCACCACCCACCACAGCCCACAAGTGCGCCCCCTGTTTGTACCACACAGCCCACCCCCAAGCACAATGTTAAGTGGCCCGAGAGGCAGGGCAGAGCGGACATCCAGCAGCCAAGGTAAGGGATGCGTCTCCTGGTCGAGAAAACGGCGGGACGTTTGGGTAGGTGGTAACCAAGTGCACTACGGTACAAAAGATGCAGATGGAAAAATTGAAATCATTCTTGGGTTCTCTTTAGGTCCTCCATTATGCTAAAGCTTCCATTTAGAGCCATGAATGGGGAGCCAACGTCTTGAAAGGACGTCTTGGGGAAAACAAATGGAAGAAGCTTTCAGCGTCGCGTCTCTCCACCTCACATCCCACCAGGATTTCAGGCTGTCCAATTGGGCTCGTTAAATGAGCAACTCTACTCGAACTAAAGAAACGACATGTTTTATCGTGAGACATAAGCATTGGGTACGACCAAAGAACTATTACTATAGTCTTGAATGCAATTAGTTGACATGTGTAGTTAGTTGGGGCCTCTGGCGTGTTCCTTCTCGGAGCTCCTAGATCAGCAGATCTATTAGGCCTCATCAACGAAACTCGAGTCGAGCAGAGATAACTCATTGCGTGGCGTGAGGGGCTCGAGCCCGAGAACTGGGAGGTAGATTCGATTTTTCCAGCACATCGCCGGGGGCGATGTAAAAAGTATGCCCCTGAGCATTCCATCCCAAGCGCCCCAAAGTGCACCCATCCACAAGCTCTGCAACTCACTGCAGATTTTTACGCATTACGAGGTGGCAGACGGGGAACACTTTCCATACGGAGTCACATCTTCAATTCGGTGAAAATCTTTCGAGGTTTAGCCATTAATCTGGAAAGAGATTCACAATTATGTACGTGTCGTTGGACATTTCTTTGTCTACGCACTGAAGCACTTCCAAGAGTGCAGTTCTCTGCAGTTGTCTTATCAAAACCAAAAACGTATCCCCATCCAGAGCCTTATCCGCGAAAATCGCTTTCCGATGCCTCTTCCACTTTTAGCCCTGGGACCTGGAACCACTTGAGTGCCCTAATCTTATCGAGCTGCAGGCCAAATCGCAGCGGTTCTTTGTCCGCCAATCTATTCACGGAGTCGCTGTCGCTGAACGAACGGCCTCAGACGATGGCGAACAAGTGGAATGAGAAGAAGGAGCTACTCCTCCGGATGCTGCTGGTCGCTTTTGCTACGCTGACCCTGCTGCTGGACGCGTCCCAGTCTCTGGAGTGCTATACCTGCGACTCGGCCGAGGACTCGGAGTGCGCCACACGGCCGGGCCAGCAGCTGGAGGTGGAAGAGTGCGCGGCGGCCGGCGACGAGTGCGTCACTTCGATCACGGCGGGTCTGACGCGTCGCGGCTGCCTGGCCCGGCTCCATCCGAACGGCTATTGCGCGGAGCCCTGCGAACGATGCAACACAAGCCTCTGCAACCGACATGTGTATCCCACGGACCGTCTGCGCTGCTACCAGTGCACCGGATCGGACTGCATCGACGTGACGGCCAAGCCGCATCTACTGCTGCCCTGCCCCGTCTACTGGGAGGGAGATCGCTGCTACACCAACGTTGTCCACCTGTCCAACACGCAACGCGGCTGTGAGCACACCAACCTGCCCGACACCTGTCCGCACGTCTGCCTCAAGTGCAACTACAACGGCTGTAACGCGGAGCGCACCGTCACCGAGAGTCGCTGCCTCCAATGCACCCACCAACGCCTGTCCCCCAATCCCGACTGCCTGCGCAAGCAGGAGGCGCCAACGGAGGGCCAGCAGCAGCAACAGTGCTCCGTCAGCAACGATACGGTTGCACAGTGCACCAACAAAGTGATGTACGGCCACCGCGAGGGCTGCTACACGCACCTCAACACCCAGACGGAGGTGCTGCAGCGCGGCTGCTCCACCACCATGGGCTTCTTCCCCACCGGAGAGCTGAGCCAGTGCTCCGGCGACTTCTGCAACGGCCACTGCCAGGACATTGTCTGCGCCGTGTGTAATTCGACCAGCAATCCGGGCTGCCGCTCCGGCCTTAACCTCCCCACGGAGAAGTGCGCCAATGGTACCGTGGCCTGCTATTCTTGCGAGCAAGGTTAGGGTGAGTGGGGAAATAGGAGATCGCGAATCGGGAATCGGGCTGCATGAATTTATTCCAAAATATACGATAAATATTGTTTGTATTAGTACTGTACAACTCTCTCTCTGTCTCTCTCTCTCTCTGTGTCTCTCTTTCTCTCTCTGTCTCTCTCACTCTGATGTCCTTTCCTTCTTTTTGACGGCAGATACTGTCCTGCGACGTGGATGCGCCGATGCCGACTTCTCACCCTCCGACAACGGCGGCGAGAGGTGCCAGTTTTGCCGAAACAGCGATGGGTGCAACAGGTGGTCCGTCCGCAGCTGCTACCGCTGCAACTCGCAGGAGCAGGACGATGATTGCGCGGCCATGACCAACCCGGAGGCGATGACCGTCAGCAATTGCACGAATCCGGTGGAGCTGTGCGTGAGCACAGTCATCAGTCGCCTGGATCTAGTATACACGGTGCGAGGATGTGCGGGCGAGGTGCCCGAGTGCAGTGCCAACGACCCGTACTGTGTCCGCTGCAACGGTAGCCTATGCAACGCCGCTCCTACCCTATGGACCGCAGAGCGGACGGCCCTGATAGAGGATCATCGGAATTGGTGGTCTTTGGTCAAGTATTTGTGGTCCAGGAAGCTCTGACATACGGATTTTTCTTGAATACAAATTTTTTGTATACAATATACGTAAATGAAAAATATGTACAATCATAAAGAGTATAAATAAAGACGGAAGGCGGTTGTTTGTGCTGATTACAGGCTCACGGGCCACAAACCACTAGAGCCGCACAGAACGGGGGCGGATGTTTGTGCAGAGAGTGGAGGAACGCCCCAAACACAGATTAACAAACGAGCCAATTGCGATATAGCCAACCGATATAACGTGTATTCAAATATTTCGAGCAAAAGTATTCTAGAATAAGGTTAAGACTTAGAGTACACATTCCCCGAAGGATCTCAATTCCTCTATCAATTAAACTTCTCCCCGAAACCACTCATAGTTTCGCGTTAGCCCTCGTTGATAGTGAAATTGTGGATAAACTTAAAGACAGAGAGGGGAACAGCAGGCGTCCAACGCGAAAACAATAAATTCGTATGATTTTGCACGCAGAAAGGGTATACATATTTATTCGAAACTGCAGATTACACTAAGCAGCAAAATGTAACTTTTCAATTACGCTTCGAACCAAACCCACCTTTTCTAATAGTTTTTGAGGATTTAAATTTGTTTGATGAAATACTGATTTTATACTTAAAATGAGTATTGTAATGAGGGTATATTAGATTTGTGGTGAAAGTGGATGTGCGTAACACCCAGAAGGAAGAATTTCCGACCATATAAAGTATCTCTCTCACACACACACACTCTCAACATGCAGTGTGTGCCCTCTGGCGGAGGGGGGCCATACTGGCTCCCGGGTAATTGGGAATAAATGTAGAGTTGCGGCCGTAGCTGCGACTCACAATGTTACTCCTCGTTTTTAAGAAAGTCAGTATGGCTCTCCTCCGACAGACGCCGCTAATATTAAACGACACGACAAAGAGTGCGTGCGAGAGAGACAGAAAATCAGTCTGAGCGTGACGTCGGGCGCTGCGTAGCCACTGCAAATTGATTTGTTCCTTTTGGCTATAAAAATGATCTGATCTGATCCAGATTCAGCAATCTGATAGATATGGTCATTATCTATGATTCTGCGCTTTTAGTTTTCTCGAATCTGCAATATTGTGGATGCAACAGATTATCGTCCTTTGTGGGGGCGGAAGAGCGTGGGGCGAAATTTTGAGATATACGTTTTATAGTGACATCTTAAAGGAGTGTGTGTACCAAATTTGGTTACTCTAGCCTTAATAGTCTCTGAGATTTGTGGATGCCTCAGATTTTCGTCCTTTGCGGGGGCGGAAGGGGGTGTGGCGAAATTTTGACACAAAATGGTCAAGGTCCGATATCACAGGAGTGTGGATACCAAATTTGGTTGCTCTGGCTCTTATAGGTTCTGAGATCCTTGAACTCATATTTTGCAATTGGCAAAACCGACCATGAAACCTGTGAGTTAGAGAGAGACAGAGCGAGAAAGAATGAAATTGTTTTCTTGATTCTGGCTATAATAATTATACGATCTGATTGAGATTTTACGATCTAGAACATATAGTCATCTTCTACGATTCTGCGTTTTTAGTTTTCTCGTATCGTTGAAATTGTGGATGCCACAGATTTTCGCCCTTTGTGGGGGCGGAAGTGGGCGGGGCAAAGTTTTGAAATATTCTTGTAGCAGTGACATATCACAGAAGTCTGGATCCAAAAAATCGTTGCTCTAGCTCTTATAGTCTTTGAACACTAGGCGCTGAAGGGGACGGACAGACGGACGGACGGACAGACGGACAGACGGACAGACAGACATGGCTCAATCGACTCGGCTATTGATGCTGATCAAGAATATATATACTTTATGGGGTCGGAAACGATTCCTTCTGGACGTTACACACATCCACTTTTACCACAAATCTAATATACCCCAATACTCATTTTGAGTATCGGGTATAAAAACATAACATATTAAAAACGAGGAGTAACATTGTGAGTCGCAGCTACGGCCGCAACTCTACATTTATTCCCAATTACCCGGGAGCCAGTATGGCCATACTGACTTAGTATCGGGTATAACTGTAGAGTTGCGGTGTCCGCAGCAACTCTCAACGTTCCCCCTCGTTTAATTTTTAAATACTGGTAAAAACTGAAATAGTTTTAATGAAAAAATTTTGTAAATTACTTCTTTTAGTTGAATCTGCATTTATCAGCGTTTTGTTGCCTAGTGTTATCAACTCAAATTTTTATATAGTTTAGACCTGCCATTGGAACGATCAATCAGCGAGGGTATCAAAAGCTTCGGTCCTTCTATTCTTGTTTGCTTTCTTGTTGCTGTTGCTATTGCTATTGTTTGCGTTGCGCGCCCTCTACCGTTCGCTTTGTTAGCTCACGCGCAGCAAAATTATAACGGCAGCTATTTCCCCTCCTCTTGCTCATTCTCACGCTGGTGTTGTTGTTGTTGATAATGAAATGATGAACCACTGCAAATAGCAACAACAAGCCACCTCCCCACAACCGCACACAATAGACGACGAGGAGGACGCCGTCTCTCTCGCTTTCAGTTGTCCCTGTCTCCTCTCCCCGCCGTCAGCAAACCCACACACCATGCTGACTCTATCTCTGTCCCTACCTGTATCTCCCTCTATGTGTCTTCTCTCCCCTGGTACAACACACATTCTCTCTTTTTTTTGCAATGGGGAATATGTGTGAAAAATGTGGAAAATTTGCATGTTTTTAGCGCGTGTGGATTGAGGGGGCCTGAGTGGAAGGAGCGCATGGGCATGAAAAGGCGGTGGACAGTGTGGCGGAGGTGCTGATGATAATTAAGTTGTTGGTTGCGCAAACGTGTAACGAGACTTCTGTAAATTTATTAATTCAATTTCGTGTCGAAAAGCGAGAGGATAGAGTGGATAGTGGTCATAGAACAGGGGACAATGACAACGACAACGACAGCCCACCCGCACCATTGAACGAAAAACTACAAACTTGGGGGGGAACACATACAATAGAATTAAGTGATTGATAGAATGGGAGTAGAATGGAACGTCATCTGTTGATAACGAAATATCAGAGCGCAAAACCAAAATGTCAAAGATGCAAGACAAAGAGAGGGAGAGAGTGAGAGAAAGAGAGAACATTCCAAATGCTATGAGCGAACATTTTAATTAGCTTTTGTATATGTGTCTGTGTGTTTTTGTGTGGCATTATGTTATGCCATTGAAGAAAGCACACACACACCCACTCCCACACACAACTAAAGCATGCAGAAGAGAATAAATATGGGAACGGCGGTGGAGGAATGAAGATGTAACGTAATTAAAAAGCCAGGGCTGCCAAATCGGCTTTAATTCCGACAGCGCCTAAGCAGGGGCTGAGCACAAAGGTGTACTCTTAATAAATGTATAGACTACACAAATATTAACCTACCGTTGAATAAGTTATTTTGCACTGCTTCCTCTAAGGCCTGCAGCCTACGTCATATCAGCACATGGGGAAGTTCTGTAACAGCCCTCTTATATTATATGGGTGGACGAACAACCCACCCAAAAACGACACACACAAACGTTTATTGATATTCCCAGGCAGCGCGTGCCGACTTCTCTTTCTCTCTCTCTCAATTTAGCAACCCCCCCTCAAATTGTGCTCCAGGCTAGAGTGGAATGGCAGGCCTAGACCAGACCGAACCGACCACGCATTCCAGACGCCTAGTAGGTGCAGGAACCCTCTTGAACACACACACTTGTAATACTTACACCTCCAGTATGCGATCGCCCTTCTTGATGCCAGCCTTCTCGGCCGCTCCGTTCTCGAGGACAGCGCTGACATGCTGCAGGGGAGCGTACAGTTCGCCATTGATGGAGCGCAATTGTCCGCCCTCGGACACCTGACCGCGTACATTGAAACCGAAGCCAGTTTCCGTCTTGTAAATGGTAACGACGCGCGGCCCATTGGCCGTGGCTATGACGGTGGCGGTAGCGGTGTTAGGGGGGATGCTGCTGCTGCCGTTATTCTCACCAATAATGCTCATTGCGCCGGGTCGCCTCTTCCGCCTCGCCTCGCCTCTTCGCTCGCCTCGTCGTCGCTCCCAACACACACTCTGCCTGTCACTCACTGTAATCTGTAATAGGACTGGGACTACACTGCACTCTCACTCAATCAATCGCGCTCTCTTGGCAATGTATTTGCAATTTAATTATTTTACACAATAACTTTTGCGGCAGTGCTGTTGTAGTTGTTTTTGCGTAACTCTGATATTTCTGCAACTTCTTTTTGGCACAGCACACACACAAACATTCACGCGCGCACATACAGAGTCAGTAAGCACAGTCACCGCCACCGCAGCCACTTTTACTTTCCACCTTTCCACTCCGCTCTACTCCACAACCCACAACTCTTCGAGGCTCCACTCTCCGCAACCCGCAACCACTATCACGAAAAAAAATGCACACCGATTTCGGTTTCCTGTGCCTGTGTTTTTGTTGCTGCTAGAATTTCTGCGGCATTTTGTGAATAGCGAATAGCATTTTTGCTGTTAGCATCCGCATCCGCACCGCCTAGTGCAAAATTTCTGCATTTTATTGTTCCGGGAAGTATTCGCTGGTGCTGCTGTGTCTCCTTTTGCTATTTCTGCTAGTTGCCTCTGCCTGTTTCCCTACACACACACACACACACACACACACACACACAGATGCGCGAACGCACTTGTTATATTGTATTAATAATATTTATTTTTTTTCACTTCGACGACGCGCTGCTGTTCTGTCCCGTGTGACCGCGGATCGATAAAATATCGATATATCGATAAGAGATACCGTCGACCCTCAGAAATATACCAAAATATACCGTTTAATTTTAAAAATATACCATAAATATACTGACGAGTTCAAGCTCTATTATACATATTCCTCGTTTTTATGATATTCCGTGCAATATAACTAACTGAATCGAACCTCAGCCCTGCCCACATAATTTTATCCGATTAATGAAGCAATTTTCTACCTGACTGGTTTATTTAAAACACTTGCTTTTATTGGATCTTGTCTGAAAAAAGGTTTTAGCGAAACAGGTCAAACAAAAAAAGGTTTTAGCGAAATAGGTCACGCAAAAAAACGAAAGAGGATAGTCGTTCATATTGCTCAATTTAGAGATTCCATTGAATAATTCTGGCTAACTAAAACTCTTAGTTCTGCACATATAATTTTAGACCGTTGATGAATAAATATTCTACAAGATTAATTACATTTTAGTACTTCCATTTATTGTATTTTGACTAAAACAAGGTTTAAACAAAAAAGTTTAACAAAAAAAACAGTCGCAATGTTGTCAACTCAATGTTGCTGGTAACTGAAGACTTGTTGCTTATCAGCCGTATTTGTATACCCTATTCCTATTTCGTTAATTTAATATTAAGATACTGTATCAGCAGGCCGTCAGCCATCGGGTGCTACAGGGGGACAAACGGATGACGGGTCGGCTCGCACAACTGTGAACTCGGAACTGAGGCGCAGCCGCTCCGGTTGGTAATACCCGGTGCGACCTGCGTCCCACACCCCTAGGACACAGAGGGTTGCGAGTGAACCGTCCCCCGCCGTAACTGTACACACCGGTGGAAGTGCGACTATACTCTCCCCGTGAGGGCGGCTGGAAACAGGTCCTGGCACGGTCATGTCTCTGCAAGGATGCTGGCAAATGGTAGTCGGGCGGAGAGAAGAAAACTCTCAGTGAAATTACCCCAATCCAAGATGACACAGTTATATGCCGAGGGATGCATGGCCCGGTCGCTAATATGCGGACTCTGGATACCTGCCGACCTCCAGTTTAAATAAGGCTTCCCGGGCTGACTAACCCCTTGCCACCTAGTCGTGGGACCAACAATGCCAAATAAATTAAATATAAAAACCAAAACACCACAAAGGAGCTCGGTACTCCTCTTAAAGTACCGTAGGGACAAGCCAATCCCTCTGCACCAGCGCCTGGGAAACCAGGTCCAAAGAAGACGGGGAAGGAGACTGAGCAGCGAGGGGGGGCCCGAAAAGCCAATCGGGTTCTTCCAAGTCGGGTGGCTCCAAGGGCGAATCGGATACCGGGGTGGCTGCCAAGCAGAGCGTAATCGCGGCTGGTAAGCGCACCGGGACCGAGGAACCCATGGGAGCCCCGGCGAGCAGCGTCTCTGCACCACGGGGAGGAAAGCCGTCGTACCAGGACAGGAGACGAGCGGCTTTCATTCTGTCCAACGAGGACCCGAACTTCAGGGCGTCGGCAGAAGGAAAGGAGCAGAGGCTGTGGGCCTCCTCAATCCTGCCACTATTCCAGCCAGCCAAAGCCGGAAAGGGCGCAGCCAAGGCCCCCAACAAGCGGCAACGCTCAGCGGAGGACCCTGCTAATCAGCCAGGCCAAGCCCAGCAAGCCAAGCGGGTGAAGACCCACCTCATGAACCGGTCGTTCGCTGAGGTGGCGAGGGGCAAGACCCTGATCGGTGTCCTGGACAGGGGCGCCGAGGACGGCCATGTCCCTCGCGATAAGTGGCACCTGGTGGAGAACGAGCTCCAGGTCCGGTTCCTATAGGAACTGGAGGAGAACGGCGGACCACCGCCAAAGTGTGAGGACGCAGGGTGGCATCAAGGCAAGGTGAAAGCCATCGGCTGCCAAGACGCTCGCTCTGCGGCCCTCTACATGAAGGCGGTGGCTGCTCTGAAAGAGGTCTATCCAGGGGCGAAACTGGAGGCCGTGAGATGGGAGGATGTTCCCAGCCGTCCGAGAGCCAGAGCATGGGTCTCGGCGAAACCTGCAGAACCTGAGAAAATCCTCAGGCTACTGCAGGTCTGCAACCCCCACATTCCCACATCCGATTGGAAGGTGGCCAAGGTAGAGGACATCCAGGGGCAGAGGCGACAGATTATCCTTGTCCTAAATGAGGAGTCGCTAGAGCCCCTCGCTAAGACGGACGGTGTGGTCGACTACGGGTACAAAAAGATCACCATATCCACCTATAAGTCGGATCGCAAGGGCAGGCAAGCGGAGGTCGAGCCAGACCCAGAGCTGCCGGAGATTCCGAAAGAGGGGGCCTCGTGCGAGGAAGACAACCCGGCGTCGGATGCGGCCGACATCATGGACGACTACGCGTTCGACGAGAGCGACCTAGCCAGAGGTCTCAGCCACATCGTTGTCGGGGAGGAGCCGGAGTCCCCTGACAGCGATCTAGAAGCAACAATGGTGGAGGCGAGCCTCAGAAATGTCGTTGACGCTCCTGCAGATAAACCTCCACCATTGTAAGGCAGCATGCGCTGCTCTACTGCTCCACCTGGCCAAGGGTGGAGCCGACATAGTCCTCAT
Source organism: Drosophila miranda (assembly GCF_003369915.1). Lineage (NCBI taxonomy): Eukaryota > Metazoa > Arthropoda > Insecta > Diptera > Drosophilidae > Drosophila > Drosophila miranda. The sequence goes on from NC_046674.1 coordinate 30,228,798, forward strand.
TCAGGAGCCCTGGATCCTCGGAAACAGGGTCTCCGGTCTGAGGACTTCTGACTACAAGCTATACGTAGCTGAAACCGCAGGTAAAATTCGTACCTGCATTCTTGCAAAAAGAGAGTTACACTTATTTTTGCTCCCAAATTTCAGCAACGAAGACCGCACCGCAGTGAGCCTCGAAGGCCAGGAGCGCTCACTGAGGATCTGCTCCGCATACATGGGGCATGATCAACCAGACCCCCCTCCACACGCGCCTCTCCGGGCTCTAATCGCAGACTGTTCGGCCAAGGACATCGGCCTAATTGTGGGGTGCGACGCCAATGCACATCACTGTCAGTGGGGAAGCACTGACACAAACGAAAGGGGTGAGTACCTTTTCAGTTACTTACTGACCACTCAGATGGTCTTATTAAACCGGGGTAGTGATCCCACCTTTATTATTAAAAGCCGCAAGGAGGTCCTGGACCTCACGCTTGCCTCTCATGAGATACAGAGTAACATTGTATCCTGGAGGGTCCTGTAAAAGCACTCCTTCTCGGACCACAGGTACGTGGAAACTGTTTTCTCCTTCTCAGTACCGAAGCCAGTTTGATTCCGGAACATCAGGCGGACAAACTGGACTCGGTACTCTGATTACCTCTGTCGTGTTCTCCCTGAGCCCCCATCTGAGGAGGAGTTCTCCACGGAGGCCACGACCCGTCTTCTTAAGATCTTTACCGACGCCTGCAATAAGTCGCTCGACAAAGCATGCCCCTCTGGCAAGAACAGAGGCCGGAGGAAACCTGAATGGTGGAGTCCGAAACTGGGTGAACTCCGAAAAACCTCCCGGAGACTCTTCAATAAAGATAAGGCTGAGAACGTTGAGCAAAACTGGGCCGAATACAAGGCCAGTCTGTCAACATACAACAAAGAACTTAGAAGAGCCAAACGCGCCTCCTGGCGTAAGTTCTGCAGCGAAATCGAGAGAAACTCAGAAGCCTCGCGCTTGCGCAGAGTTCTCTCGAAGACAACACCCACCCTGGGCTACTTGAAGAACACCGACCAGTCGTGGACTACGTCCAGCGATGAGTCGCTAAATCTTCTCCTAAATACTCACTTCCCTGGCTGCGATGAAAACAGACCCAACTACTTCGCGCCTCCTTCTGTCGTCTCAAATGCCATCCTGAGTCTGCTAAGCCAGGAGAACATTTCCTGGGTGATCAGAAGCTTTAAACCTTACAAGTCCGCGGGGCCAGACGGCATTTTCCCGGCCCAACTGATTCACGCGGGACATAGAGCCATTAATTGGCTGAAAATAATTTACGAGGGAATTTTCTCCCACGGGTGCATTCCTGACACCTGGCTTCAGACCAAAGTCGTATTCATACCCAAGGCAGGCAAGCCCTCGCACACTGCCCCAAAAGATTTCAGGCCCATTAGTCTATCGTCTTTTCTTCTAAAGGCGATGGAACGGCTCCTGGGGCTTCATCTCACGGCATGTATCCGACCGCTATCACGGGCGCACTGACGGATCTGGGGGTTGGCTCTAGGACGGTGAGCCTGATCGATCAGATGCTACAATGCAGGACGCTTGAGGCATCACTGGGGATGTCAACGTGCACCAGATTTGTCAGCAGAGGCACACCGCAGGGCGGAGTCCTCCCGCCCCTCCTATGGAACGTGGCAGTGAACACACTGCTGCGGGAGATAGACGGGGCGGCTGCCGTGTGGTGGCGTATGCGGACGATGTTGCTATAGCACTCTCAGGAAAATTTCCGCAGACGTTGTGTGAGTGCATGACAAGTACTCTCACGAAAATGTCGAAATGGGCAGACAAATGCGGGTTAGGCGTCAACCCGTCCATAACGGAACTGGTGCTTTTCACTAGGAAGTACAAAGTTCCGTTACTGATTCCCCCTAGACTATGTGGGGAAGCGCTAGTTTTCAGCAACAACGCAAAGTATCTTGGCCTAATCCTCGATAGAAAGCTCGACTGGAAATTGAGCATAGAGGATAGAGTAAAAAAGGCCACAGTGGCCCTCTATACTTGCAGGAAAGCCATCGGACTAAAATGGGGAATGACCCCCTATATAGTTCGGTGGCTTTACACCGCCATCATACGACCGATCATGCTCTATGGAGTGGTGGTATGGTGGCCAGCCTTAGACGTAAGGACATGCCTCAATAAACTCAGCAGAGTTCAACGCATGGCAGAGCTATGCATCACTGGCGGGCTACGCATTACTCCAGGGGAAGCCCTGGATACTGTGCTGGACCTCCTCCCTGTAGATCTCATGGGAAAGAAGGTGGCAACAATTTCCGCCCTCAGAATGAGAGAAGCCAGACTGTGGAAAGCGTCCGCGGTTGGGCACTCGGGAATCCTGATGAGACTCCCGCAACCTTAATGCCTCGAAATGCAAAGTTATGACATTTCATCGTTCTAGCCCTTTGTTGGCTCCTTACACCCTATTTGGTGGTTCTCTTGAGAGAATTACCCTGGTGGATGATCTGGGTGTTATGTTAGACCCCAAGTTAAAGTTTTCCGAACACATTTCTACCATGGTAAATAAGGCCATGAGCGTGCTTGGGTTTATAAAGAGGTGGTCAAAGAAATTTGACGACCCCTATATAACAAAGACTCTCTATACCTCGCTTGTTCGTCCGATCTTAGAATACGGCTCCTGTGTATGGTGCCCTCAGTACAAAGTACACCAGGACCGTATAGAATCAGTACAGAAAAACTTTTTACTCTTTGCTCTGCGGGGCCTTAACTGGGATGCGGGTGTAAGACTCCCATCTTACTCTAGTAGACTACTATTAGTAAACCTCCCATCCTTAGTTAACCGTAGAAAAATGCTTGGTGTGATATTTATGCACAACTTGATCAGGGGTGACATAGACAGCCCTGATCTGTTGAGCCGCATAAACTTCACGATTCCTATTAGACTGACTAGAAATTTTATACCGTTGTTCCTTCCACTTTGTAGATCGAATTATTCCTTGCATGAACCGTTTAGGGTCTTATGCTCGGATTATAATTCCCTCTACCATATTATATCCAACACTAATTCTCTTCCTCTTATTAAATTATTAATCCTTACACACCTTTCTATTAATTAGTAACTGTAGTGGTATTTGTATTTTGATTGCATGCTTAGTTTCTTAGTAAGTTTAGTACTAATTTTCCTCGAATGTTAGTCTAATAGCTATCTTTCTTGCATGTTCGCGTTTGGTTCGGCTACGCACCGCGCGTCATGCGGCAGCGCCCCTCGGTCGGTTGGGCGGGAGGAGGGCTGCGTTTTGCCTGGGATCCGCGCGTAACAGCCTTCTGCTGGTGTCACACGGGCCACTTGACGGTGCAGTAACTGCATCGCCTCTTGAAAGATGCAGTCATTGCATGTCAACGTCCACACAAGCGGAGGTTGAAGCCATCAAGGAGGCCATTTCTATCGTCTCCAAACTACGTCTAGACACGCACTTAGTGTGCGTCTTCTCGGACAGCCAAGCCAGCTATTAAAGCTCTAGGCTCAATATCGTCGAACTCAGTGACTGTAAATGACTGCCGCAGGTCTCTGCACGAGATCGCAGAGCAGTTAGATCTCTTCCTTATATGGGTCCCCGGCCACAGGGACATCAAGGGGAACGACGCCGCCGACGAGCTAGCCAGGCAGGGTACTACGATCCCTCTCCTATCGGAGAGGGAGCAGGTAGCGATGCCCTTGGCTACGTGCAGGCTCCTAACGCACGAATTGTTCGAGCAAAATGCCAATAGGAGATGGCAGCAAACCGTTTCCTATAAAGTCTCAAGATTGATATGGCCATATCGATCGAAGAAGCGCTCAGCAGAGCTGTATAGACTCAGCAGAGCACAGTGCTCTGCAGTTACTCGAGCCATTACGGGACACTGGCAGATCGGCACTCATGCCTCCAGACTGTCAATCCCTCATAACGACTTCTGCAGGAGTTGTCGCGACGAGGAGGAGGAGGAATCGGTCCCCCACTTCTTCTGCCACTGCCCAGCCCTTGGAAATCGTCGTCTTCGTATTCTCGGGGCCGCTTTCCTCACTGACATTTCGGACCTGTCCGAAATCAAACCAGGGACCTTGTCCAAATACATCCAAGCCTCCGGATGGGACTGCCCTTAACCTGCAGTACTCTGCTCTCACGGTTCAGGCAACGAGAAGGGGCACATGCCCATGCGGCAACACAACGGACCTTTTAAAGAAGTCAGCTCGGGGGCGGGAGGCTCACATCCCCCCCTCCCGGCTACCGCCTTAACCTAACCTAACCTACTGTATCAGCAGACGAAGACATTATCTTTACGCCTCATTGACACATATTTTAATGGCAATAAAACCGTATAATGTGGGGACGGCCTGTATAAACACGGCCCACACTCGGACCAGACCAGAACTGCTCCAGCTGCGGCGATGTAACCGCCATTAAATGTCAATTGAAAGAATGGTTGGACTAAGTTTGAAGAAAGTTTCGTGTTTTATTTGGCTATCAAGTCTCAAACAACACATTAAATTAATTACCAGCTATACACATTTAAATATGTAAAATTCAAAACATTTCCAAGGTTTAAGCATTTATGAAATATCCGTCATAGGTTGTTGAACACTTTTTATACCCGATACTCAAAATGAGTATTGGGGTATATTAGATTTGTGGTAAAAGTGGATGTGTGTAACGTCCAGAAGGAATCGTTTCCGACCCCATAAAGTATATATATTCTTGATCAGCATCAATAGCCGAGTCGATTGAGCCATGTCTGTCTGTCCGTCTGTCCGTCCCCTTCAGCGCCTAGTACTCAAAGACTATAAGAGCTAGAGCAGATCCAGACTTCTGTGATATGTCACTGCTACAAAAATATTTCAAAACTTCGCCCCGCCCACTTCCGCCCCCACAAAGGACGAAAATCTGTGGCATCCACATTTTTAAAGATACGATAAAACCAAAAACGCAGAATCGTAGAGGATGACTATATGTTCTAGAATGTAAAATTTCAACCAGATCGTATAATTATTATAGCCAGAATCAAGAAAACAATTTCATTCTTTCTCGCTCTGTCTCTCTCTAACACACAGGTTTCATGGTCGGTTTTGCCAATTGCAAAATATGAGTTCAAGGATCTCAGAACCCATAAGAGCCAGAGCAACCAAATTTGGTATCCACACTCCTGTGATATCGGACCTTGACCGTTTCGTGTCCAAATTTCGCCACACCCCCTTCCGCCCCCGCAAAAGACGAAAATCTGGGGCATCCACAAATCTCAGAGACTATTAAGGCTAGAGTAACCAAATTTGGTATCCGCACTTCTGTTAGATCTCACTATAAAACGTATATCTCAGAATTTCGCCCCACCCTCTTCCGCCCCCACAAAGGACGAAAATCTCTTGCATCCACAATATTGCACATTCGAGAAAACTAAAAACGCAGAATCATAGATAATGACCATATCTATCAGATTGCTGAATCTGGATCAGATCGGATCATTTTTGTAGCCAAAAGCAAGAAATCAATTTGCAGTGGCTACGCAGCGCCCGGCGTCACGCTCAGACTGATTTTCTGTCTCTCTCGCACGCATTCTTTGTCGTTTCGTTTAATATTAGCGGCGTCTGCCGGAGGAGAGCCATACTGACTAAGTATCGGGTATAACTGTAGAGTTGCTGTGTCCGCAGCAACTCACAACGTTCCCCCTCGTTTGTATTACTTTTAATGTAGTTAAAAGACTGATTTCGATGTATTCTATATTAATTTTCGTTGCTCGTTTTTAAGTCCGTCTCGGTTTTTGTCCGGTAAATGCTCTTTTCTGAGTCCGTCTTCGAGCATTTAGCGAGACTTAACTCATCGCTTTCGGAGTTTTATCATTTCTAAGTCCGTTTTCGACCGTTACGTGATATTATATTATCGTTTTATATTAAATAGACCGGATTTCCTTTTCAGATCCTGCTAATTCAATTCCTTTCAATTCCCTTGCTACAGCCGCACAATGTCTAGCCTTGGTAAAAATTGACATTCGGCACATAGAGCGAGATGGGCACGTCGCAGAGTTCAAGCGTGGGAAATATACCTACTTTCGTACCTTACAGTCTTTACAGCCATTTATACTCATCTTCGATGAGTACCACATCCCATTGCTCTCGACCGTATCACCTCCACGCTGGAAAGTGATGGCAATAGCTGGCTTCAAAATGGACGGAACCTTTTCCGTTTCATTTATATGCGTGTGATGCCCATAGCTCAAGCACTTTCGATTGATGGTGCCCGTTTCAAACTGGGCTTAAAAAAATAAACGCGGTCTTAAGTATCGTCCTGAAAAGAACTGTGGATATGGCCCTAGCAGACAACCTAATAGCTAATGGGCCAGCCGTTTCAAATGCCAATTAGCATTTTCCAGCTTTGTGGCATTTCACCCATCTTGATCAATGTTGCCGGTGCTGAGCTCTAGTCGGTCCAGTACACATAGTCCTATCTGCCATCCAGTACCTGACACTTGTTGCCATCCAGAGTCGTCTCGTCTCCAGGTCGAATCTGAGCAATCCTTCTCCGAGGGAAGGGGGGCGACCTCTGTCCGGCTGTTCATCCCCTCTAAAGGATGCACGCCCCCGGCGGTCAAACTAAAATCAATTCCCAATGCTTGCTCTTCACCTGTCAGAGATTTAATACCAACAAAAAAGTGGGTTAGAAAAAAAGGAAGAATAACGAAATTTCACGAAAAAGGAATACTTTAAAATCAACTTGTTGCAGCAACTTTTGTTGCATGGTCAAAATAAGAAACTTTTCATTGGCTTGGCCGAAAGCATAAATCGTGTCGTTTCTGTTTCAATATATTATACTATGTATGTGGTGTATATAAAATACATATTAAAAGTAACTTATCAATACCAAGTGTTAACACCAGTTTATCCTGGGTCCGTTAATCTGACCAACATGTCAGTACCTGAATAACATAAAGACAGAAACGGCCACGGACAGCATGTTCGGATATGTCATGATAATATTCCGCAATAGTTGCGGCATATTCACGCTATTCAAGTGGCTTAGCCTCAACCTTCTGCGTATTGAAGTTTATATACATAGTTCTTATTAATAATAAGTAAACCATTACAACCAATATGCCGTAAATATATATACCTTCAACTCAATTTCGACAGCAATATACATATGTATATAGAAAATTATATAACACTGTGCAACACCACATTTTCGCTGTGAACCAAACCGACTTTTCCTGATAGATTTGGGGCTTTAGAAATGTGTAATGAATGTTTTTCCTGGGATTGTTTTTTTTTTTAATTTTTAAAAACAGATTATTTTAATTAAAATTTTTAAAGAAGCGATGAAAGGGAAGAAGCAAAATAAGCTCAAGCTCACTCAGGCTGGGAGCGATAAGTATGTTCGCATTAGCAGTATGCAAGAGCTTTTATCTAAATATGTACAAAGACTCTCCTCTACCAGAAGTAAGAAGTAAGTAAATATCTCACTCGCACAATTGTATATGTGTTCACAACTTGGGTTATGTCTAATGTTTGTGATTTTATGATTACTTGTGACGGATACAAAGTTTTTCGATCGGACCGTGAGGGACATGCTTGGGTATTTCAATTTATGTTAAGTCCAACCTGACAACTTATATAATAAATACTCATACCAATGAGAGTCAAATAAAGTATATTTTTCTAGAAATAAAAGGAAGCAGACTAGCGTAAAAATTACTTATTGACTTTGTAGTGTCCAACTATTCGAAAATCAAAAGAAAAAAAAAAAGAAAGGAAAAGGTCGAACAAGGTACACTTTAGGTACACTTTCTAGAAAGATACTTTTCATACCGCCCTCGCTAGCATAGCTCGAAGAAATTGGTGGAATGCAGGAGATCCAGAAGATCATCCGATTGCACAGTTATGTTAAAGCTTAAAGCTCAGCTTAGGCATGCAATAGGTACAGGCGAATAGACTTTATTCATGTGAAATCATTCCCCTGCATAGTTTCACTTACGGCACACGTATATATAGATTTTCGTGATTTTCGCAATCGCAGAGTGAATGGTGAAGACACGTGGAGTTACATAACTTCCAATTTTTCACTATTATCTAATCATCCGCTGTTTATATGGATTAATAAATCCGAAGAGTGGCGTTAGCTGAACTACCCGAGGGAAAAGTGAAAATAAAGTGAAATTCTTGAAAGAAGCAAAGGTACGTTAGTCCACCGTGGAAAGATAAGGTTCTGACACAGTTTTATTTAGGGATAGGAGTACTGGAAAATCTTAATACAGCCAAGCCGGCCAACCAATCTACGGTAACAACTACTAAAACAACCAAGCTGACCGTTTGGGAGTTAGCGCAGTGCACATCCACGGCGGCAAAGTGAAGGCTGAACCGTTGACGTTGGGCTAGCTCAATATCGGAAATCATTTACGGCTCGTGAAAGACCAACCACCATACACCACTGCTGGACGTCCGAATATCAGTTTGAACCTGCCGATCTCGTAAAAAAAAAGCCGGAGGACATAATCGTCACCAACCTACGAAAACTTACAAAGGATTGAGTAATTAGGCTAGCCTAAACCACATTGCCTCAGAACCACTCTTGCTGTCAGCAGATTTGTGTTTATTTTGATTCCCGTGTTTCTCAAATTAAATTTCAAGTGCAAGTTCCCGTTTGCCTTTATCACTATCACATAAAAATCTATACGCTGCTGCTCTAAGAACCAGCTGATTAGATCCACATATTCATATCTCGTTTATCATTGTGTTGATTAATGTAGTAACTAAATAGCTTCCTCCAATGAGTAAATTTGTAACGTAACTGACGATTTTGAAAACTGAGCAATATGAGTTCGGGATAATGTGTTTCTCTTTATATATATACATACATTTATACTGACCAACCTCTAAATTACACAGTGCATACAAATGAATCCGTCAAAGTCATCTTGGGCCCAACGATACACCGATGAGTTTAACCAATTACTGTGAGTACCACTAGTGGCTGAAACCACAATGTCTATACACCAATGCAGGCGTAAGTTTGTTGAAGTAGATATATATATACTGATTTGAAAGAATATTACCCCCCTCAAATGCTCAAATAATTAAGTTTTTTTTTGCTGATCCAAGAAGAAGGAAGTCTGTATATTTTTGTTTATTTGTAAATGTAAGGAATCGGATTATATCTGTAATTAATGTAAAAAAAAAAAAAAAATATATATATATATCAATACAATCTCACATGGTTAGGGACATTTAACATAAAAATAAAAGGAATTTGCAATCATGAATATGTCTGCCTAAACTAAATATTATCTCCGTCCGTCAAGTACTTATGCTTATCTCCCTCAAAATGCACTAGAAGATGTTGGATCTTTGAATTGGGACAACGCCCGAATGTAAACGCGTTTGTCATGGTTGGGTGGGTAAAGACTAGGGACATATATCACCGCTGTTCCCTCCATCAGACAGAAGACGAACTACACTTTTTCTAAGCGTTTTCTAAATGCGTATCGGCGCAGAGTGGAAATAAGTTTTTGTTATTGGTTATTGATATTAACGTCGAGATCCTGCTTATTTTTTTTTTGAAGCGCATTATATTGATTTGTGTCAGGAAAACTGTGTAGCTAGGGGAGAAAGAACCCCGACCAATCCGACGAGCTGGACCCGAGCACAGCAAGAATGCGCGCATTCGAACCTAGCTTCCTATTAACATGAGGTCAGAAAAAACCATCTATTGGCCACGGTCGGAGTTAGAGCCTAAATAGGCTCTGGCCCTAACTCACTGGCAAAGACTGAACACTACACAAACATGGCGCCCAACGTGGGGCCCGAAAAGTTTTCTTTAAGTCCCATTTAAGCTCTACAAATCCATCCATTTATTTCACATTTGCTGCACAACAAGTTGTTTTGTATTCGGCTGGAATCGATCGGTGGACTTAGCGATTGCAATTCGGATACCGGATTGATCGACCCTGATAGATCTATGCTGAGCAAAATAAACAATCTTGACAGGAAACAATCTCAAAGTGTTTTGGATTTACGATGCTCTGGAGAATTTCGGACATCGTCCAGCAATTTGAGATGGTTGTAGATGAATAACAACAATAGTTACTTAGTTAAAATAGAGGAATGCGCTGGAGGAGAGTTTTCGTTTTGTTGTCTGTTTTCTTGTATTTTGAGATATTGATGAGCTAAGGAAAGACGGACATTAGGGGATAAGCAATTTGTTTCGAGAAAGTTTTTTGTGTTAGTGAATTAACAATAAATGGCTAAAATGCCTGTTACTCATAGTAATGAAAATCTCGATGGCATTCGCGAACAAAGCGATCCGTTTTGCTTTATTTGTAATGAAGTAATCTTGGTCTCTGAGTTAGTTGCAAGTACTCCGTGTAATCATAGATTTCATAAATGTTGTATAATAGAAGCAATCACGACCACACCGGCTTGTCCGATATGTGCGGCATGCTGCCTTATTTCGCAACTACGTTATGGTAACAATACCCTAGCAGCGGAACTTGGTGACGCAGCCGAAGAGGCAGAGACAGGAATCAAGGATATTTCAGCTACAGACTCAGGAGCCCATACTCTGAGAAGAATGGGAGGCCTTTATAAGAACCGAGGCAGAGGTAGGCCCATCAGTTCGAAAGGAGGCGTGACCACTAGATCAAAATCGCGACTTACAGATCCTAGTCGGTCAGAGCAGGAAGAAAATTTATTGGGAAAATCGCCAGACGACATAGTAAGGTACATACAGAATGCCTTAAGTGTTCAACAAGAAAATATGATAGATGACATGGTGGATATTTTGAATAAAAACATCGAAGAGACAATTCAGAGACAACTGGCTACACTCAATCTAAACATCGCCACACAAGCAGTGGAAAATGTGGAGACTGGGAATAGGCAGTCCGGCGTACGTGCTTCGTTAGCAGGAAACATCTCAAGTCACAGTAGTAGTAGAAGTAGGTCAAATGCACAGTTAGCACCTGCAAAGGCAGCTAACATAATTCAAAATTGGCGGCTAAAGTTTGACGGATCGAAGAATGGTATGAGGATGGAAGATTTTATATATCGAATACGCTCTTTAACTGAACAGAACTTAAATAATGATTATCAAGTACTTTGTGATCACCTGTATCTCTTGTTCGCTAATAAGGCCAGTGATTGGTTTTGGAAATTCCACCGTAACCATATCAATTTTTCTTGGGAAACCTTTTGTTTTGAATTTCGCAAACGATTTGAGGACGCTGAAACTGACCTTGACATATGGGAAAAGATAAGGAAACGCAGACAAGGCGAAAATGAAGTTTTTGATGATTATCAGTGCGCAATAGAGGATTTAGCAGATAGACTTCAACAAGGCATGTCCGAAAGTCAATTAGTCGAGTTGCTGATTAGGAATGGTAAACCAAGTTTGCACCATGAGCTACTTCATTTAAGAATATCAAATAGGTCACAATTACGTGTCGAAGTGCGAAAACATGAACAATTCTACAATGACATAAAAGCTTGTAAGCCACGAACTTTGCGTTCCTATATTAACGAGCTAACTGACGCGTACGAGAAACAAACTCAGGTAGAATCGAATGCGCCAGATCCAGAAGTCCTCGCGATTCAACGGAAGCCATCAAACCTAACCTGTTGGAACTGTGAAAAACCTGGTCATCGATTTTATGATTGTCTAGAGCAGCGCTCTATATTTTGTTATGGTTGTGGCGCTAAGGAAACTTTCAAGCCGAAATGTCCCAGATGTAATCCAGCGGGAAACCGGCCGGCGGGTGTGTCGATCGACAAAACCTGGACGCACCCGAAACTGTGAAGACTCCTAGTATACCCGTAAAATTGTCAAATGAAACAAAGGCAAAAACTAGTTTAGAAAATAAGTTAGAAGAAGCCAAACCCCATTTCTCTACTATTCCATTACATGTAAGGATAGCTAATTACAATAAGCTTCGCGATAAATTGTTTGGCGAGACTATAAATTCCAAAATCCAGCTGACCCAAAGAAGGTCGACGAAGCGATTAAGACAGTATTGGAAATCGATTCGCTCTGACAGAAAAAAACTGGTAGCCGCGATTTTTAGTAAAACTGATAACAGACTGTACACAGAAGTATGCATTGAAGGGAATAACTACACTGCGCTCCTAGACTCTGGAGCAACCCTGAGTTGTGTCGGAGGCAAGGCAGCACTGGAGTTCCTAGCGTTAGGAAAAACCAAAAAGTGCTCCGGCAACATACGAACTGCTAATGGAACGCCAAGTAAGGTTGTGGGCAAATTACAAACTCAAATTACTTATCGAAAGAAAACAGCATGGTTAGATCTTTTTATTATCCCAGGTCTCAAACAAGATATTTATCTCGGGATAGACTTTTGGCATCAGTTTGGATTAACAGATAGCATCAGCAACGCGCAGGTTTCCGAGCTAGATGTGGGTGGAGAGACTCATGACCAAGAACTCCCCAAGTGGCATCTTTTGTCAAATGAACAACAAAGTCGCCTAAAGGCCGTTGTAGAAGTTTTTCCATCATTTGCCAAGCAAGGTTTAGGCAGAACAAATTTGATAACGCATAAAATAGAAGTCGGATCCGCAACACCCATCAAGCAAAGACATTGGCCAGTGTCACCAGCAATAGAGAAACTAATGTTTGCCGAAGTCGATCATATGTTAGCCCTAGACGTAATTGAAGAGTCTTCAAGTCCATGGAGCAGTAATTGCGTGTTGGTGCGGAAAGGGGAAAAGAACAGGCTTTGCTTAGATTCGCGTGAGGTAAATAAGGTCACTATAAAGGATGCTTATCCGTTACCTCATATAGACGGTATTTTGAGTCGATTGCCGCCAGCTAGGTTCATAACAGGCCTAGATATGAAGCACGCCTTTTGGCAGATACCACTCGACGAAAAGTCACGGCAATGTACGGCCTTCACAGTGCCAAACAGGCCACTATATCAATATAAAACAATGCCGTTCGGGCTCTGCAATGCTGCGCAAACCCTCTGTCGACTAATGGACCAGGTTATACCGGCCCATCTAAGAAAATGCGTCTTTGTATATTTAGATGACTTACTTGTGCTGTCAGAGGATTTCGAGTCACATTTGGTCACGCTTCAGGAAATTTCGGTTTGCCTAAAAAAGGCTAATCTGACTATTAATATTGAGAAGTCCAAGTTTTGTATGCGCGAAATAAAGTATTTGGGATTCATCATTCGAGAAGGACAAATTCTGACTGATCCAGGGAAAATAAAGGCCGTCAATGAGTTTCCTGTTTCTACATCTATAAAACAGTTGCGTCGGTTCTTAGGATTGTCTGGTTGGTATCGGCGATTTGTCGAAAATTATGCCACCATAAGCTTTCCACTGACGGAATTGTTAAAGAACAAAAAGTCTATAATTTGGAATGATGATGCCGAAAAAGCTTTCAATCTTCTAAAATCGCGTTTAACATCAGCTCCGATTTTGATTACCCCAGACTTCACAAGCCAATTTATCTTACTGTGTGATGCAAGTACCTACGGGATAGGTTGTGTCCTGGCGCAAGAGCGTGAGGGAGTGGAACTCCCAATCGCGTATATGTCGGAAAAATTATCGAAAGCCCAAAGGAACTACACCGTTAGCGAACTGGAATGCTTAGCCGTTATCAAGGGTATAAAAAAATTTCGTGCCTATATAGAAGGTCAAGATTTTGTGGTAGTAACGGATCATGCGTCTTTAAAATGGTTGATGAAGCAGAAAGATCTTTCTGGAAGACTAGCGAGGTGGTCGATGAAATTACAATCATTCAATTTTTCTATTACACATAGGCGAGGGTCAGAAAACGTTGTTGCTGACGCCCTGTCTCGACGTAACCAACCTGCTATAGAAGAATTCGTTGCCAGTGGTCCCATGATTGATTTACAGTCAAGTCATTTTAAGTCGCCGGAATATCTTAGCGTGAGTCAACGAGTACAAGAGAATCAGTCAAAACTGCTTGATTTAAAAGTTATTGATGGGTATGTCTATAAAAGAACCGAGTTCAATAGAGACAATGACGGACACGAGGAATCCTGGAAACTTTGGGTACCCTCCGCGATGATCCCCGAAGTATTGCAACAAGCACATGATGCGCCAAGCTCTGCACATTGTGGTATGGCTAAGACGGTAGAAAAACTCAAAAGGTATTTCTTCTGGCCCCGAATGGTAAGCCAAATTCGAGAGTACATCTCAGAATGCCATATTTGTCGATCTACTAAGAGTCCGAACAAAATGTTAAAACCTCCGATGGGCCGACCATTAACATCAGACCGCCCCTTTCAGTGCTTGTATATGGATCTACTAGGTCCGTACCCCCGTACTAAAAATGGAAACATTGGGTTGTTTATAGTGGTAGACCATAACACGAAATTCCATTTTCTTAGCCCTCTAAAGAAATTCACGGCGCCAAAAATGTGTGAATACCTGGAAAGCTCCGTATTCTACACCTTTGGAGTGCCGGAAGTTGTTCTAACGGATAATGGTTCGCAGTTCAAATCAAGTTGTTTCGAAGCTTTTCTTACAAGTTTTGGCATTACACATCGGTGTACGGCTATACATTCTCCTCAGGCCAATGCTAGTGAACGATTAAACAGATCGGTTCTGGCAGCCATCCGCGCTTATATTGGAAGTGACCATTCCAATTGGGACGCTAATTTGAACGCTATCAATGGTGCACTTAGAGCAGCGGTGCATCGAAGTACTGGTTATTCACCATATTTCCTTGTTTTTGGTCAGAACATGATTCTGAACGGAGGAGATTATACCCTATTGCGAAACGTGGATCTGCTAAGCAACGACGTCCGATTAGAACACTCCGATCTGTTACAACTGGCAAGACAAGACGCTAAGAAAAAACATAAAGAAATCACATGAGCTTAACGCGAAGAAATATAATCTACGGAGTAGGAACGTACAACTTAAAACGGGTGACGAGGTTTTTGCTCGTAACTTTACCCAGAGCAACGCGAGTAAGAAGTTTAGTTCGAAGTTAGCTCCGGTTTTCATTTCTGCAAAGGTTCTCAAAAAAAGAAGCCCATATTATTATGAGTTGGTGAACCCAGCAGGGAAAAAGATTGGAGTTTTCCATCTCAAAGATATTCAGGTGAAGAATAAATAACAGCATTTTTTTCAGATAATGTACCTTCGAGCAGGTCTTGTTTCATTATCTGTGGTTGTAGTGTCCAACTATTCGAAAATCAAAAGAAAAAAAAAAAGAAAGGAAAAGGTCGAACAAGGTACACTTTAGGTACACTTTCTAGAAAGATACTTTTCATACCGCCCTCGCTAGCATAGCTCGAAGAAATTGGTGGAATGCAGGAGATCCAGAAGATCATCCGATTGCACAGTTATGTTAAAGCTTAAAGCTCAGCTTAGGCATGCAATAGGTACAGGCGAATAGACTTTATTCATGTGAAATCATTCCCCTGCATAGTTTCACTTACGGCACACGTATATATAGATTTTCGTGATTTTCGCAATCGCAGAGTGAATGGTGAAGACACGTGGAGTTACATAACTTCCAATTTTTCACTATTATCTAATCATCCGCTGTTTATATGGATTAATAAATCCGAAGAGTGGCGTTAGCTGAACTACCCGAGGGAAAAGTGAAAATAAAGTGAAATTCTTGAAAGAAGCAAAGGTACGTTAGTCCACCGTGGAAAGATAAGGTTCTGACACAGTTTTATTTAGGGATAGGAGTACTGGAAAATCTTAATACAGCCAAGCCGGCCAACCAATCTACGGTAACAACTACTAAAACAACCAAGCTGACCGTTTGGGAGTTAGCGCAGTGCACATCCACGGCGGCAAAGTGAAGGCTGAACCGTTGACGTTGGGCTAGCTCAATATCGGAAATCATTTACGGCTCGTGAAAGACCAACCACCATACACCACTGCTGGACGTCCGAATATCAGTTTGAACCTGCCGATCTCGTAAAAAAAAAGCCGGAGGACATAATCGTCACCAACCTACGAAAACTTACAAAGGATTGAGTAATTAGGCTAGCCTAAACCACATTGCCTCAGAACCACTCTTGCTGTCAGCAGATTTGTGTTTATTTTGATTCCCGTGTTTCTCAAATTAAATTTCAAGTGCAAGTTCCCGTTTGCCTTTATCACTATCACATAAAAATCTATACGCTGCTGCTCTAAGAACCAGCTGATTAGATCCACATATTCATATCTCGTTTATCATTGTGTTGATTAATGTAGTAACTAAATAGCTTCCTCCAATGAGTAAATTTGTAACGTAACTGACGATTTTGAAAACTGAGCAATATGAGTTCGGGATAATGTGTTTCTCTTTATATATATACATACATTTATACTGACCAACCTCTAAATTACACAGTGCATACAAATGAATCCGTCAAAGTCATCTTGGGCCCAACGATACACCGATGAGTTTAACCAATTACTGTGAGTACCACTAGTGGCTGAAACCACAATGTCTATACACCAATGCAGGCGTAAGTTTGTTGAAGTAGATATATATATACTGATTTGAAAGAATATTACCCCCCTCAAATGCTCAAATAATTAAGTTTTTTTTTGCTGATCCAAGAAGAAGGAAGTCTGTATATTTTTGTTTATTTGTAAATGTAAGGAATCGGATTATATCTGTAATTAATGTAAAAAAAAAAAAAAAATATTTATATATATCAATACAATCTCACATGGTTAGGGACATTTAACATAAAAATAAAAGGAATTTGCAATCATGAATATGTCTGCCTAAACTAAATATTATCTCCGTCCGTCAAGTACTTATGCTTATCTCCCTCAAAATGCACTAGAAGATGTTGGATCTTTGAATTGGGACAACGCCCGAATGTAAACGCGTTTGTCATGGTTGGGTGGGTAAAGACTAGGGACATATATCACCGCTGTTCCCTCCATCAGACAGAAGACGAACTACACTTTTTCTAAGCGTTTTCTAAATGCGTATCGGCGCAGAGTGGAAATAAGTTTTTGTTATTGGTTATTGATATTAACGTCGAGATCCTGCTTATTTTTTTTTTGAAGCGCATTATATTGATTTGTGTCAGGAAAACTGTGTAGCTAGGGGAGAAAGAACCCCGACCAATCCGACGAGCTGGACCCGAGCACAGCAAGAATGCGCGCATTCGAACCTAGCTTCCTATTAACATGAGGTCAGAAAAAACCATCTATTGGCCACGGTCGGAGTTAGAGCCTAAATAGGCTCTGGCCCTAACTCACTGGCAAAGACTGAACACTACAACTTTTATCGGCCAAATCGCAAAATAGTTTTCTCAGAAGCCATCTCAGTACTCAATATCAATATCAATATTAGGATACAATAATGGGTAAACATTGCTCATTTTAGTGAACATGTTCACTTGTTCTTTTTTAGTAAGTCACTCATATTGCTCACTTGCTCACTTAGATTGCTCAGTTGCACACTGGCTCACTTTTCATGCACAGATCTCTAAGCACCAAAGCTTTTGACACAAATAAAGTATGTTACATTTCAATTTTAATCAAACATTTATAACTAAAAAAAGAAATTGAAACTCAAAACAGATTTGCAATACTTGCACTTGGTTTCTTGGCTTCCAACTTCCTCGAAATGATTCCAAATTTCACTATACTTTTGAATTAGCGACATACTCATTTTTAAAAGAGTAAACAGCTTTGTCGGCAATACAAAAAGTGTTAAGTAAACGCAAATATGAGCAACAACTGCTAGAAAGCAAAATGCCCTTTGAGGAGCAAAATTGAGCAAAAAGTGAGTAGAGAACAAGTGAGAAAAAATGAACAGTTTGGAAGGAACATGTTCAGTTGCTCACTTAAGTGAACAACTTTTTTTTGGTCACTCACTATTCTTCAAAAACTTGCTTAAGTGGAACGATCACATTATGAAAGTCGTAGGTAGAACCTATGGTTTGCTAATAAATTTAAACATGACACAATCTTACCTCCCAGAAAATATTTGTCTCTTAGTTGCTAATACCAACACTTTTCTATGGAGTAAAACTATTTACAAGTTAAAACTATTTGCAAACTGTGATAGTAGTTAATAGTATAGCAATATTCAATATTAGAAAGAGGGAGCACACAACCACTAAGTTTGACAAAACGGATTAGCTCGGGAGCATTCTAATTGTTGCAAAAAAATTATTAAAAAAATATTTATCCGACAAGCTAAGGTTTAACTCATTACGGAGAACAAAGAATATTGCATATCGTAAACACAGAAAAGCTAGTTCCGAAAGAAAATTGTTTAACCTTTTACACTGTTCCCTATGGAACCAACTACTGGATAGCTTAAAAACTACTGCAGACGCATTAAAATTTAAAACTAAGCTAACTCAACATCTAAATAACTTTACTTAAATTAAACTCAAAATAACAATACAACTCAAAATAAAATAAATACGTTGTATGTTTAGGAGAAATTTAAATATAATAAAAATAATACTCAAAATTAGCTATAGGAAATATTTAATATGTTTAATCAATCTAAATTAAACATTGTTGTGACGAGTGCATTAAATTTAAGGCATAACTGTGCAGCACTAGGAATATTGAAATAGACAAACACACAAACCCTAACAAATTTTGAAAAAATATACCGCAAAAAATAGTCAATTTTTAATTTTAAAGTTTAATACTCTTCAGACGGTTAGCTTAAGCTACAAAGTGTTTGGCCTGTTATAGCTTCACTTATACCACATGTAGATGCTTACATAAGGTTTGTGAAAAAAGATATTTAAAAATTCTTAAAAAAAAATGAAACCATACAGAAAAATAAATATATTTAAAATTTGTTTAAAATCAGTGTAATCAGTTTTATCGTTCTTTTTGTGGTACAACGCCGCCAAATAACAGAGCTTTTACCGAAATTGTGAGTTGACCACACATTGCGGATGATCAATATAATAGGTCCAGTGTCAGTCAATATGAAGTCAATAATTTGTAAGTGTTCGGAGCAGAACCCAGCCGATTAGCTGCTTGCCAAATAGCACCTAATTCTTGGCCCTCAGCCGCTTATTTTGTTTGTTACTTATGTCTATGTCACTCATTTGTTTGTTAAAGCTCTGCGCTTGCTTGCCCTGCTAAACGCTCTCTGCCAGCTCGCTCTTCGCTATCTCCGCTTTGCGTCTGCCTACCGACGTCGGCCGAGCGAAGCTGCGCTTAGCGATCGGAGCGGCAATGTAAAGGGCAGGCAAGCCACACTTGCAATTTGGATGTCACGCATTAAAGAACATATCGTAATTTTATTTCTGCGCCGAGTTTTATTTAATTCGAAATAATTAGTCGGCCGATTGGGGATAAAAAACATTATCTCCACATAAAATTTGGTGACCCCGACGTGATCTCTGAGTTGCAGTGTCAATTAATAATCATTCGCGATCGACAATCGTTAGCCCTAGCAAATTTTCGGCGGTTAAGCACAATTCGGTGCTAAAACACACTTACATACACGCATTGCTGGCTATTAATTTCTCTGTCGCGACAATTCGGTCAGTGCAGTGCGGTAGGCAGTGCAGCGAACTCACTAATACACACAAGCGGAGTACAAAGCGGAATCGGACAGCTCGCACAGCCGCACAGCTAAAGGCATTAGCTGTAATCCCTTTGCTTTCGGTCCCACGTTTATACGTATACAGGGTGTCTTTTTCGGTCGTGCTGAGTGACTCTTTTAAAACCTCAACATGGCAGCACCTGAGCCTACCAATGTCGCGAACGCAGCAATGCCGAGTGATGTAGATTTCTACAAGCACAAGGCCGAGTCCATCGCGCGCCAACTAAAGCCCATGGATCGCTTTCTCACCAAGGAAGAGCTTGCCGAGTTAGATGAGGCAGAACTTCAAGCTCGCTTAGAGCAAATCGAGCGAATGAATGCGGATTTCGATGCCGCTCAAACGAGCCTTGAAAGGCTGGATTTCCTGCAGTTAGCCCATGACGCCCGACTGGACTTTTCGAATGTTTATGTGAAGGTTAGGTCCAGGCTGTCGCGGGAGTTGATGGCTGCTCGCACGGTAAATGTTGCCAATTCAACGGCTCGGCATACTCTCGAGGGGAATTCGTCGTTGTTCGCCTATAATAGTATAGGCCGTTCTCGAATGCCCGAGTTGCAGCTTCCGCGATTCGGGGGGAACTACATGGATTGGCCAGAATTCCACTCGATGTTCTCGACAATGGTGCACAAAGACCATCGTATACCAATCATCGAAAAATTCCAATATCTTCGTGGATGTCTAGATGGTGCTGCGCTGGATACGATTCGTTCCTTGGAACTTTCTAAGGAGAATTACGACAAGGCGTTGAATTTGCTAATGTTGCGATTCGATAATAAACTGTTACATTTTCAGGCACACGTCAAGGCTATTTTCGGGCTGCAAGGGGTGGAGAAGGGCTCAGCTATCGGCTTGCGCGCGCTCAGCGACAAAATCAATTCGCACTTTCGTGCACTTCAGACCTTGGCGACCCCGCAGGAAATTTCGGATGGGTTGCTGATTTTCATCATAGGCACGAAACTGGACCACAAAACAAAGGAGAAATGGGAAGAGAACTTGCCGACGTCAGGATTGCCTCGGTGGTCAAGCATGGCCTCATTTTTGGAAGCGAGATGTCGGATGCTGGAGAATTTGGGATCAGCCATGGCAACAAGTCCTAGTCAACAGGTGGGAGAAGACAAACCTGTCACCCTTATCACCTCCAGTAACGACCATCCTAACCCCATATGTAACCATTGCAATTCCTCCGAGCATTACATATCTAGATGTCAGGCATTCCTGAATCTCTCTGCGTTTGAACGATACAAAGAAGCAAAGAAGAGCCGCTTGTGTTTGAACTGCCTCAACAAAGGCCATGAATTGCAGAGGTGCAGGTCAGGACTTTGCAGGCATTGCCAGGCCAAACATCACACGCTACTCCACATTCCATCGGGAACTGGTGCTTCATCTTCCTCTTCACCGGCCGAGGAATCGATCCTCCCCCCTCGATCCAGAAATCTCAGCCTAGCCAGAACGTGTTGCTACCTACTGCCCTCGTCCATGTAACAGATCGTTATGGAGCACTTATCCCATGTCGTGCCATTTTGGATTCTGCATCACAGGCAAACTTTGTAACATCTAGACTTGCTGATCAGTTGCAGTTGGATCATCGCTCGTCTTATGTTCACATCTCTGGAATCGGAGATTCCATTCTACCTTCGAGCAAGTCTGTACATATAGTTGTACAATCCCAGGACGCAAGCTATCGAGCTTCCTTCGCTGCAATTGTCACCAACTCAATTACGGAAATGCAGCCTAACTTCGGCGTAGACGCAAAGGATTGGCCAATGCCGAATAATCTAAAACTAGCTGATCCTAATTTCTCCAAGCCCCAACGTATCGATCTGTTGATAGGTTCTGGTTTGTTCTTCGATTTAATGTGCGTCGGACAGATTCGACTATCAGCCCAATTGCCAACATTGCAGGAGACAAAACTTGGTTGGATAGTATCAGGAAGCATTGATAGCTCGGAGAATAAGCGTGCAGCTTTAACCGCTTTTGAAAATTCCTCGTGCATCTCTATTGACGATTTTCGACCCCCAACGCTGGAGTACCAAAACTTAGAGCAGCAATGCAGGAAGCAGCTGCTCGAGTGCCAGGTGCAAGTGGAAAAACTGCGATCGGAGAATCAGGAACTGCAGCGCGAACTTTTCCATATATTAAAAACCTACATATCCACGCCAAATGAAATTCAACTTTCAACAGTTTCTACATTGCCAAATTTCCTGCCATTCTATGCAATTACAGAGGTTCCCGATGATCAAGACGTAGTCACGACAAGCCGCCTTCGTAAAGAAGCGCCGATTGCTGCGTTCGACGATCATCCCAGCGTAGCCGCCAGCTGCGCCCAAGCAAGCATCTTCAAGAGGGCCGTTGGAAAAATAGCGGTTCTGCCCCTTCAGGATGGATCTGTTGAAAGCCTTTGCCTTCCAACGGGGGGTGAATGTTCGGAGCAGAACCCAGCCGATTAGCTGCTTGCCAAATAGCACCTAATTCTTGGCCCTCAGCCGCTTATTTTGTTTGTTACTTATGTCTATGTCACTCATTTGTTTGTTAAAGCTCTGCGCTTGCTTGCCCTGCTAAACGCTCTCTGCCAGCTCGCTCTTCGCTATCTCCGCTTTGCGTCTGCCTACCTACGTCGGCCGAGCGAAGCTGCGCTTAGCGATCGGAGCGGCAATGTAAAGGGCAGGCAAGCCACACTTGCAATTTGGATGTCACGCATTAAAGAACATATCGTAATTTTATTTCTGCGCCGAGTTTTATTTAATTCGAAATAATTAGTCGGCCGATTGGGGATAAAAAACATTATCTTCACATAAAATTTGGTGACCCCGACGTGATCTCTGAGTTGCAGTGTCAATTAATAATCATTCGCGATCGACAATCGTTAGCCCTAGCAAATTTTCGGCGGTTAAGCACAATTCGGTGCTAAAACACACTTACATACACGCATTGCTGGCTATTAATTTCTCTGTCGCGACAATTCGGTCAGTGCAGTGCGGTAGGCAGTGCAGCGAACTCACTAATACACACAAGCGGAGTACAAAGCGGAATCGGACAGCTCGCACAGCCGCACAGCTAAAGGCATTAGCTGTAATCCCTTTGCTTTCGGTCCCACGTTTATACGTATACAGGGTGTCTTTTTCGGTCGTGCTGAGTGACTCTTTTAAAACCTCAACATGGCAGCACCTGAGCCTACCAATGTCGCGAACGCAGCAATGCCGAGTGATGTAGATTTCTACAAGCACAAGGCCGAGTCCATCGCGCGCCAACTAAAGGCCATGGATCGCTTTCTCACCAAGGAAGATCTTGCCGAGTTAGATGAGGCAGAACTTCAAGCTCGCTTAGAGCAAATCGAACGAATGAATGCTGATTTCGATGCCGCTCAAACGAGCCTTGAAAGGCTAGATTTCCTGCAGTTAGCCCATGATGCCCGACTGGACTTTTCGAATGTTTATGTGAAGGTTAGGTCCAGGCTGTCGCGGGAGTTGATGGCTGCTCGCACGGTAAATGTTGCCAATTCAACGGCTCGGCATACTCTCGAGGGGAATTCGTCGTTGTTCGCCTATAATAGTATAGGCCGTTCTCGAATGCCCGAGTTGCAGCTTCCGCGATTCGGGGGAACTACATGGATTGGCCAGAATTCCACTCGATGTTCTCGACAATGGTGCACAAAGACCATCGTATACCAATCATCGAAAAATTCCAATATCTTCGTGGATGTCTAGATGGTGCTGCGCTGGATACGATTCGTTCCTTGGAACTTTCTAAGGAGAATTACGACAAGGCGTTGAATTTGCTAATGTTGCGATTCGATAATAAACTGTTACATTTTCAGGCACACGTCAAGGCTATTTTCGGGCTGCAAGGGGTGGAGAAGGGCTCAGCTATCGGCTTGCGCGCGCTCAGCGACAAAATCAATTCGCACTTGCGTGCACTTCAGACCTTGGCGACCCCGCAGGAGATTTCGGATGGGTTGCTGATTTTCATCATAGGCACGAAACTGGACCACAAAACAAAGGAGAAATGGGAAGAGAACTTGCCGACGTCAGGATTGCCTCGGTGGTCAAGCATGGCCTCATTTTTGGAAGCGAGATGTCGGATGCTGGAGAATTTGGGATCAGCCATGGCAACAAGTCCTAGTCAACAGGTGGGAGAAGACAAACCTGTCACCCTTATCACCTCCAGTAACGACCATCCTAACCCCATATGTAACCATTGCAATTCCTCCGAGCATTACATATCTAGATGTCAGGCATTCCTGAATCTCTCTGCGTTTGAACGATACAAAGAAGCAAAGAAGAGCCGCTTGTGTTTGAACTGCCTCAACAAAGGCCATGAATTGCAGAGGTGCAGGTCAGGACTTTGCAGGCATTGCCAGGCCAAACATCACACGCTACTCCACATTCCATCGGGAACTGGTGCTTCATCTTCCTCTTCACCGGCCGAGGAATCGATCCTCCCCCCTCGATCCAGAAATCTCAGCCTAGCCAGAACGTGTTGCTACCTACTGCCCTCGTCCATGTAACAGATCGTTATGGAGCACTTATCCCATGTCGTGCCATTTTGGATTCTGCATCACAGGCAAACTTTGTAACATCTAGACTTGCTGATCAGTTGCAGTTGGATCATCGCTCGTCTTATGTTCACATCTCTGGAATCGGAGATTCCATTCTACCTTCGAGCAAGTCTGTACATATAGTTGTACAATCCCAGGACGCAAGCTATCGAGCTTCCTTCGCTGCAATTGTCACCAACTCAATTACGGAAATGCAGCCTAACTTCGGCGTAGACGCAAAGGATTGGCCAATGCCGAATAATCTAAAACTAGCTGATCCTAATTTCTCCAAGCCCCAACGTATCGATCTGTTGATAGGTTCTGGTTTGTTCTTCGATTTAATGTGCGTCGGACAGATTCGACTATCAGCCCAATTGCCAACATTGCAGGAGACAAAACTTGGTTGGATAGTATCAGGAAGCATTGATAGCTCGGAGAATAAGCGTGCAGCTTTAACCGCTTTTGAAAATTCCTCGTGCATCTCTATTGACGATTTTCGACCCCCAACGCTGGAGTACCAAAACTTAGAGCAGCAATGCAGGAAGCAGCTGCTCGAGTGCCAGGTGCAAGTGGAAAAACTGCGATCGGAGAATCAGGAACTGCAGCGCGAACTTTTCCATATATTAAAAACCTACATATCCACGCCAAATGAAATTCAACTTTCAACAGTTTCTACATTGCCAAATTTCCTGCCATTCTATGCAATTACAGAGGTTCCCGATGATCAAGACGTAGTCACGACAAGCCGCCTTCGTAAAGAAGCGCCGATTGCTGCGTTCGACGATCATCCCAGCGTAGCCGCCAGCTGCGCCCAAGCAAGCATCTTCAAGAGGGCCGTTGGAAAAATAGCGGTTCTGCCCCTTCAGGATGGATCTGTTGAAAGCCTTTGCCTTCCAACGGGGGGTGAATGTTCGGAGCAGAACCCAGCCGATTAGCTGCTTGCCAAATAGCACCTAATTCTTGGCCCTCAGCCGCTTATTTTGTTTGTTACTTATGTCTATGTCACTCATTTGTTTGTTAAAGCTCTGCGCTTGCTTGCCCTGCTAAACGCTCTCTGCCAGCTCGCTCTTCGCTATCTCCGCTTTGCGTCTGCCTACCGACGTCGGCCGAGCGAAGCTGCGCTTAGCGATCGGAGCGGCAATGTAAAGGGCAGGCAAGCCACACTTGCAATTTGGATGTCACGCATTAAAGAACATATCGTAATTTTATTTCTGCGCCGAGTTTTATTTAATTCGAAATAATTAGTCGGCCGATTGGGGATAAAAAACATTATCTCCACAGTAAGTTCTTGTCTTTTTTGCCTTTAAAGATAAATTTAGTTGTCAAAGTCTATTGCAGAAGAAATTGGATAAGGAGTTAATGCTCCAACGATCCGTGGACGGCTAAAACAAGCCCATCTTTCAGGGAGAGTAGCAAGAAAGATCCCACTTATGCGCCAAAAACATATAACCATGAAGCAAACTTTTAGCTAAAGATCACAAAGACTGGGCAGGAGGCGCTCGAGAACAAAAGTGAAGAAACATTTTATGGAGCGACGAAACTAAAATAAATGTATTTGGGAATGATTCTGAAAGAAATGTATGACGTCCTAAAGGAAAGGAATTTGATCCATGTTTCACCAAAAGAACTGTCAAACATGGTTCGACGTGGGTCCACTTTTCCAGACAACGTACAGAATGAACGCTGACGAATACAAATCCATATTGGAGAGTGCTATGTTACCTTATGTTGAAGAAAATATGCTGATAACGACCCAAAGCACATATATAACAACATTTTGCAACGAGGGAATCCATAGAGATGCGAGCTTATCGACACAGAAAATCAGCTTATCGCACAAAACTACCGATAATTAGACCAGCAGTTTTTGATTCATCGATGCACAGGGTAGCTTAGTAATGATATTGTTGTGTGATAAGCAGTTTGAATTCACTCACCAACTAAAGGTGTCTCTCTGCCGATTTTTTGTAAATATTGGTTTCTCCGGCAGAAGGTGGCGCTGCTAGGATTTTTCAACATCGCCGATAGGTGTCAATGAGATCCATGGATCGGTAAAAATATAATATTTAATCTATATACGAGCATCCATCTTTAAGTAAAACTACTGTTCCAATACCCATTTGCTTAGTGACATAGGGGGCAAATCTCGGAGATAAAAGGTATAAGACATATGTAGGCGTGGCTTTTATCAAAAATCATCTTTCTTATTGGGGATAATAGTAAAAGAAAGCAAAACTAAAAATAGGTTCAATAGGTTGATCAATAGATCAAAGGTAATGAAATTATATGTCACTTGTTAAATTAGCTAACTTTCAATAAATTCAGAAAATAATATCGCGATAAAAGTGTATGGAAATCAGTTTTTATTGACTTTTTACGTACATATTTTGGCAATGTGGACAGTGTGGCGGAAATGCCCATATACGATGTACATATGCACACATATACGTGTTTTATTTAAACATTTAAACGAAGCTATAAGAACCGAATAAGAAATGCAGAACAGCAATGCTCTTAGGTTGCCTTATCTAGAATTGCTCTAGAACACTCTTTCCTTTGTAGCGCCCATGAAGGGACAGCTTGAAGCTTTTAGAAACATTTTTTTTTTAAATTAAGGTGTTTTTAAACATTAATTTTAGAGTATAATTTCGAATAAACTGACAGATGTCCACCACTTTGAATCATTAAATTCTCTTAATTCATTTCAGCATGAGATAAAGAGGGATAGCAATACTGGCAACGTATTTCTCAGTTCCTGAATACCCATATACGATCAGTGGTTTTTGATAATTTGGTATATAATGATTACATATATAACTCAACTAAAGATAAGTCGACTGGAAGGAAAATAAATCGCAGGAAGCATAAAGCTAACATTGCAGACACCTGCAATCATTATCCGATGGAAATGATTTTTGATAAACGAACTATAATAAATTGCGATTCCCACTCTAGGATTTTGCATAAAAATATATAAACAATAGGGGCACAGGGGACATTCATTCATACATGGCATGGCATGGCATGGCATGGGGGCATGTGCTGTGGAATAGGTGTAAAGAAAGTAAATGAATTGCATCTGGTAATGGGCCCTGATATACCGACAGTTTGCTTCCGACATAGTATGATTTAATTTTTGTTTGTATTTAATGCTCTTCCTCTTTTTATTTTTCTTTGATTCATTTTGATATTATTTGTTTTCGTGTTGTTCCTGCTGATTTGCTGTTGGTTGTTTGGTTTAGTGTGTGTTTTGTTGCTCTTGCTGCAGTTTTCGAAATTCTAAACAATTAATGATGTCCTGGAGTAGCAGCCAAAGGGGAGCTGTCTGCCGCCTAGCTAAATAGCTTATTGTGGTTTTAGTTTGTTTTTCTGCTCTTGGATCTGCACATTTTACATCCACTTTATACGTTCTTCGGCATCCGATCCATCGATTATCATAAAAAAATAGTGCATAAAGTGTATTTTCTTCAACTAAAATTACGTTGTTGCTATCTTTTTTTCTGTTTAGTTTTTGAAAAATTTGTGTGTGTGTTGTCGACTACACACATTTAAAAATTTGTATAATATTTAATAAAATATTAAATTACAGATCTTCTTTGAAATGAATCGAATCGGATCAAAATTAAGGCCAAAAAGTACATGTTAATACAACTAACTAGCTTACATTGTTAATGAAACACTCTGAACCGATCTGATCTTTCTATTCTGGGCAATAAATATAGATATAATCAATATACTCTATATATATATATATATATGGATATACACATACATATACACATATGCATATAGTTTGTGTGTGTGTGTATGTGTGGTATGTCATCGGCTTAGTATTCTTCGCGTTAAGGCCTTAAACAAAAAGCAAATCATTTACGCATTCACGGAACGGAGGCTGTGGTGGGTGGTCCAACAAAAAAATTGGCTACAAATTCTGGCTCAAGAAGCGAAAGCTTTTCCCTACAACACTCACGCACCCTCTCTCCTCTCTTATACACATGTTACACGTTGTTTTACTTCTCTCTCTCTCTCTCTCTCTCGCTCTCTGTCTTATTCGCACTATATCGAGATATAAGTCTATTTATATTAATTGCTTTGGGGACCTTAGGTGTACGAATGGGCTCAGGGTATTACTTTATATTATATATATGTATGTGTATATATGTAAATATTTATATAATAATAAAAAAAAAAAACACTGCAAAACATTGTAAGAGTTGTACAGTAATTAAGCTACGGCTAAGGCTACATCGTTACGATATAATTACAACATTGTTTTCTTATAGAATATATACCTCGCTGTCACCTTTGCTTTCGTCTTTCGCTTCATTTTGACTTACACAGAAAGATCTCGAGAGAGTGTCCTTACGATATAGAGATATTGCCCAATATGAACGTGTGTACACGTTTTGCGTTTCAGATTTCCAGTATAACCGCGTTCACTATATCCCCGGATGAAAATCAGGCCCGTGCGGGCAGGGGACTCTGGCAATTATTTACATAAATGGAAATTGACGAGAATTCAATGCCGATCGTTTACCTCTCCTCTCTGATACTCTCTCTTATACTGTTATTTATTACTGCTAATGTTAAGTTAACGTTTACGTCTATGGTTTTTACTGTTCTTTCTCCTATTTTTATCATACGGTTCTCTTTTTGTTGTTTTTGTTTATGTTTTTCTTGTTGTTGTTGCTTTTGATGACATCACAGACT
Source organism: Drosophila miranda (assembly GCF_003369915.1). Classification (NCBI taxonomy): domain Eukaryota; kingdom Metazoa; phylum Arthropoda; class Insecta; order Diptera; family Drosophilidae; genus Drosophila; species Drosophila miranda. The sequence goes on from NC_046674.1 coordinate 30,257,573, forward strand.
GATGGCGCCCCACGGCCTCGCCCTTGGCCATGGCCACGCCCTCGACCACGCCCAAGCCCAGGCGAATACCGCTTGGGCTCAGCAGTTCCAAAAGAGCCAACGTTAACTCTTGGTAGCGGCGGCTGTCTCTTGTTGTTGCTGCTGCTGGGGCGGCTGGGACTGATCCTGCTGCAGCTGCTGATCGATGGCCGGCTGCGATTGCTGCCGCTGTTCCCACCACTCCTGAATGCTGCCGACCATGCGGTGCCGCCGGAACCGGCGCGACTCCCCAATGCACATCTCCACGAAATCGGACTTCATGTCGTGGTCGCCCTTCACCAGTCCCAAGTTGTCCAAAAGCTGGCTGTAGTCGCGTCCCGGCCGCCGTATATCCCGAAAGATCTTTAGCCGCAGGTCAATGTTGTGCTTACGCGCCGCCTCCCGCTGCTCCTCCGACAATATGAGCAGCGCTGCGGCACTTACCTCTCCGTTGCTGTTGCTGTTGTGCGTCGGCGAGGAGCTGCAGCTTGGACTTGACTTGATCTCCGTCTTCATAGGGCTGTTGTTGTTGTGATTCCGGTGATTGTTGGTGCTACTGTTCCCAGTGGCAGCTGCTGCTCCGCTGCTGCTATTGTTGTTGTTATTAATGAAATGATTAAGTCCACTGCCCCAGTACAAATGGGGACTGCTCGCGGCACCACCACCTGCCAGCCGCTTCAGGGCATCAAAACTATTGCCAATCCCCAGGGACAACGGGGATTCGCTATCGTCTCCAACATCGGGCTCGGGACTGCCGTTGCCATTGAGGGTACTGCCACTGCCACTGCCACTACCACTGCCTACTCCTCCTGTTCCTCCCGAACCGGAGCCGGAAGAGCCGCTGGTCCCATTGTGACATGTCTGCAGTATTCTTGAGATCTCAGATGCATCATTGATGTCATTGTGGGTAAAATAGCTGGAGCCAGAGGATCCAGATACCGATCCGATACTGCTGCTGATGGCGGTCGTCGGATTTGGAGTCGCCAGTGGCGCTGGTGGGACCGCAGACAGGGGCGAGGGCGGCGAGATGTTGACTCCATGATGCGTGTAGCCATTGAGCATCGGCAGTACCCCGGACAGCGACATCATGGAGATGCCCTTGTGGCTGTGACTCCCTGCCGGTCCCAGGCCGCCCAGGTGGGACCCCATCGGACAGGTGGGGCTGCCACCTCGGTTGCTGCTGTACGCCGCATGGGTGGTCGTCAGTCCGTTCAGGGGCACGTACAGCACTCCGCTGGAGTTGTTTGCCGAAGCGGAGGAGCAGGCCGGGTCGCTGCTGCTGCCACCAGTACCGCCAGATCCCAATCCCAGTCCTCCATTGCTGGTGCTGCTTACGGCCGGCAGCGGCGGTGGAGTGACCAATGAGGCTGCCACTGTGGATGCCACTACCACTCCGGATGCCGTAGAGGGCACCGTTGCCTGTGGCGCAGCAGCTGCTGCCCCTACGACCGGGACAGAAGTGGCCGTCACAATGGGCTCAGGCGCGGCTGCGGCTGCGGCTGGCAACATGTTGCTTGGTGGCGGGGCTCCGGGCCTTGGACCGGGCCCAGGCGGGGCCTCTGTGTCCGCTGCATTGGTCTCGTCGCTGATCCCATTGATGAAGTTGTGCACATGGCCGTTGAGGGCAGTGTCCTGGTCGTTGGTTTCCTCCTCGCTAAAGTCAAAGCCAATGCCTCCCAGGCGCTCCGAGGTCGACAGCGACAAGCCCGAGTCGCTCGACGGGTCCGTGCTGCTGGAACTACTGACGAAGCTGCTGTTGCTGTCCTCATCAAAGCAGTTGGGACTGGAACGGCCACCGGATCCCGGGACAGAGCTGGGACCCGATCCCGTCAGTCCGGAGCCGGAGCCAGAGCCCGTGCTGGCCGCTGACGGGGACGCAGATGAATCGCAGGCTATTGCCGCCGCTGGATTAGGCGAGCTGGGGGCACTTTCGGACGGGGACGAGGGGCGGGGTGAAGAGCAGGATGACCGCGAGTCTGTGGAGACGCGCCGGAACTCAAAAGCACGAGGCAGGGGACCCGCTTTCCGCTTGCGTCCTCGCGAGGTGCCATCCAGCTTCTTGCCGAACCCGCTGCCCGAGTGGGGGCCCAGCATGAGGCCAGACATGCCGCCGGGACCGCCGCCCATGCCGGGACCCCCAGGTCCCCCACTCGATGAAGACCCTGACGACGAGGAGCCCGACGACCCAGAGCCCGAAGAGCCGGGCGGCGAGCCGCCGGGACCGTTGCCATTCGGCGACTTCATGGGCGCCACATCGCTAAGATCCGCCTCGTCCACCATTACCATGTGCTTGTCCTTCTTGTAGGGGTTGCCGAACATGTGCTGACGCACATTGGTTGGTTCGATCTCCCGCAGCGGGTTGTCCTTGTTCTTGAGATATTCCTGGTAGTTGCCCATCTCCGAGATGGGGAGGCAGTGGCCCGAATCCTTGGCCACCAGCAGCGTGGGCCGCAGGAAGGTCTCCCGCATGCGGGCAATCTCCTCCACAAGATCCCGCCGCGGTATATCAAACGGATTGCGATACGTCTTGGCCGATGACTGATGCGTCAGTTGCGGAACTACAATCGTATAGTTTTCCACCGGCTCGATCTCCGCGTGCAGCTTGGCGAACGTGTCCCGCAGCAGGGGATGCCGCACAAGGTCCCGGCGCAGGACCGTGCCCGTGCATAGTTTGGCCGTCTCCACCTGGCGGTAAGGGGGCTTGGCCTGCTTCAGCTGCTTGTATACCTTCATGCAGAGGTTCTCCTGGTCCTGCTTGGCGGTGTTCTTGATGTGCTTCAGCTGGTTGGCGATCGTAGGCGACAGATAGTTGTCGACGTTCTCCGGCAGCAGAAACTGCAGCAGCTGGTACGGCACATTGATGTTGACCAGCGCCTTACGCAGAAAGGGGCAGTAGTACGGCGGTATGGAACGTACATAAGCATTGAATTTGTACATGAGATCGTTGGGCGGACTCATGTTGTACTTGTGGATGAGGTCGTGCAGCAGAGGCAGCAGTGCGGGATAGTTGTACGCCAGCACGTACAGATGCACCTGCGAGAAGGTGGGCGACGCCTTCAGGTACCCAAAAGGCAGCTCGAAGCCGTGCATCCCGTTGGTGACGATCACCTGCCAGCACTTGTTCATCTCTCGCTTGTTGAGAATCTGCAGCGTCAGGGGGCAGCCCTCGATCTCGTATTTGTCCACTGGGAAGCTGCGCACCAGCTGTGGCTCATCCACCGCCGGCGTCATGATCTTCAGCTTAGGATGGGCGTCGCGGGGCGGCAGTGTGATGGCCTTCGAGTCCGGCCAATAGGGTTCCGGTAGCGGCCAGTACCCAATGGGGAAGGTCTTCTGGGTCATGTGCTTTTGCACGTAGATCATCTTCTTGATTGGCTGGAAGACAATGTCCGGTGTGGGCTCCAACGACGACGCGGAGGATGAACCCGACGACGACTGCTGTGTCGCCGAGCCGCCTCCTCCTCCTGCTGCGTTTGTCCCACTGCTGCTGCTGCTGCTGCTGCTGGCATTATCCTTGGGCAGCAGCGGCTCAAACTGCAACACCACGCCCGGCTGCACCTTCTGGACCAGGCTCTCGATGCATTGATTGAGCACATAGTGGCTGCGCACGCGGTATGAGCGGCCGCCGGTAACCTCGCACATCCGCTCGATGGGGGAGTCGTCATGCGGCACCTTGCCTTCGACACGTTCGTCGATCTTGTTGCCGGGCATGCGCAGGACCAGCGAGAAGAGTCGCTGGTCCCACCGGAAGGGCTCCTTGGTGAACTTTGTGCCGGGTATCTGGTTGCTCAACGGCAGTATGATCTCCTGATGCACCCCATTGCGGTAGGAGTAGCGGCCCCCGTCCGTGATCACAATGATCACCGAGGGTTCGAGGTAGAAGGGACACCTGCCCTGCCCGTACGTATCGATGCCCGACTGCATGCGGTTCAGGTTGAGCAGATCGAAGGCGTTCCGCAGCGATTCACCCATCGAGGTGAGTCCGTGGCTCTGTAGGTTCTTCAGTTCGTTCATAAAGGTGGCATGGTTTTCCTTCCAGCCGGCCTTTACATTGGCCGGCGGCTCCTCGAAGGTCAGCAGCATGTAGCGATCGCCAAGGCAGTCCTGGGTGCGCTGCCGATACTTGAGGAACGTTTCTACCGCCCCCTTGGCAATGTCCAGATACGTTTTTTGCACACCATTCACATACGCCTTCTGGCACATGGACGACGAGGTGTCCACCAGGAAGAGTATGATTGTCATGGCGTATTTTGGTTTTGTTTTGGGATCTTCCTTCTGTCCTTTCTTGAACTTAATTCTCTTTTATCTCCACGAATCTTTCTATAAGGAAGCGTATAGGGAAGGATTAGCAAAGGTTTCGAGTTTTTCAAAAGAGAGAGAAAGCTTTACTTACCGTAATTTCACTCTCTATTGTCTGTCCTCTTGCTTCTGCTTCTGTTCTCCTCAGCGTGGTTACGCTTCTTCTTCTTCTACTACTCTCTGCTGCTTTTGCTGTAGTTGCTGTAGTTGCTGTGGCTGTGGCTGTTGATGTTGCTTCTTCTGTCCTGGGCTTGATCGATTGGCTCTTTTTCTGCGTTTCGCTGTGCTGCTTTTATGGTACATGTTGCGCGAAACAGCTGACATTTGGACTGGCTAAGCAACGATGAACTGCATGAATGAAACGGCAGAAAAGAAGGAACAAAATTAACGAATAATTCTAAAAACTCGCACATTTCAATATGTTGCGCATACGCACTGTGCCGCCAGCTACGGCCACAATTGAGCAGAAGAGAGAATATTCCGTGGCTTGTGAGGAACGGAATGGAATCAGTAGAAGTATGGAAACTGGAACAGACTGCGTCTGCGAGGTATTCAAGCTCAAGCACTCTAGTATTGCACATAGCACTCTCGTAATCATTATAATCACTAAACAATTCCAAAACACGGACACACGCACAATTTGTACAAACAAAAAAGTACATGTGCTAATTTGCTTCAAAATGAACTTGCTTATTGGCAAACAAACCCTGCAAACCGTCTGCTCGTGTTTTGCCAATGGTATGATGGGGGGGTGTTACTATTTCGCGGGGGAAAAAATGGTTTGACACAAATTCAAATGCCACCATCGCATGCTCAGTCTCAGTCACAGCTGCTGGGAGCGCGGGTCGGAGGGGTCTCAGGTCTCCACTTCATTTCACTCATTCCCCCTCACTTACATCCATTGCGAGCGCTTGCTCTGCTTTGCACGATGCCCCACTAGGCGGCGGACGCTACTACGCTCTGCTGACGTTCACTGAATAGAGATGATCGCGTGACTCAGGTAGACAAATCTCGCGATGGTAAAAGCTAATCTAGTTCGATTGATTTTTGATTGGAGATGAGAGCGGACCCAATTGAACTGTTCTTGAAAGCCTATTGCGGCCATCCATCGAGAGCATTGCGATTTTTTCTCAACAACAACACAACCGTGAGCTGAGGTAATCCCCAATCGATTACACAATTTCGTGCTGTCACGATCGAGCCACAACTCACACACGACTACTACACGCATCTCTGGCAGCGTGCGGATTGAGTGTGTGTGTGCATGTGTGCGTGCGAGATGGAAAAATGGTAGGACGGAGGTACATAGGATGAGCAGTGATAAAGAGATGCAACGGAATAAATAAATCAAAGCCGGGAGCCCAGAACGTTACGATCGTAAGAAGCGCTGGCATACGTTTAACCTATTTTCACGTTTTTTTTGCGTGCTTTGCAAACGACATCCATCTCTTATCAATGTCTACGACTGGTGGGTCCGCCGCTCCTTTTCTTGTTCAGTTTGTTTGGTGTATTTTGGAATTGGATGTTGGATATTTTGTATTGAACTCTTTAACAACTTTTCAGATAAAAAAAAGCTTTTAAATTTAAATTTGAACTTAATTATTTGCAACCCTGCAGCGAAAAAGAAAATGAGTTAAAAATTAAATTTTGTCATTTAATTTAATCTAAAAATCGGAATCAAAGTTACGATATTTGGAGGACTCTAACGCTGATCGTGGTACATACGCTGCTGCATTTCGTTTTCTCGCCTGCTCACGCGAAATCGAGCATTGCGCTCTCTTTTGTTCTCTCGGCTTGACTGTTTGCTATTTGAATTTGGTACAAAATAACAAGGCACTCACATAACATAGTCGAGCGACTAATTGACTGAATCCGAGTGCAAAACATTCCATTTCTATTTGAATAAGAGCGCAAAGACAGACATGAAAATAAAGACTCCGCACTCGAACGTCACTATGGCGTTGCCAGACACCTCCGGGAGTGACCGCCGTGAAACAGTACAGACAAAAAGACTTTACCATGCAAAACGCAAATATCTTAAGGATTTCCAGCCATCAGCCATGCAAAACTATTTTTTAATTCACTAAATAACACTTGGTCAAATATTAGAACGGTTGCGCGTGTCTGGCAACATGGCGCCAGTGTCATTGCCACCCGTCTATACACTACAATGGGTTGGGAGGGACGGGACTGACGACTGCTGACTGGTGGTGGTTCAGGAATATGGCTATTGTTTTGCGGTCGCAGGAGACAAAACAGCTAGCATCAACACAAGAGATTGCACTTAAAATACCCGAGTATTTTTCGTTAATTATTCTAGCCTCACTGGATTTATCGGAGATGGGGTTATATGTGCGGCACTTAGTTGGAATTCACTTAATCAGCAGGGCTGCCAGTGCAGCAGCAGAAGGTGGCCTGGCGATAAACACACTTTCCGAGCCGAGCTATTCCTCTGGGGTCGAAAGCACTTGGGCGGTGGGCACCGGCACCAGCGTGGGGGCTGTGCGTCGGTTACTTTTCGTTTGACAAACGCACACAGTTGGATGACCTTAATTTGCATTTTGCATGTGATAATGCTGATTAGTGTGCAGCCACAGGCAGGCGCTCATATCGTCATCGGTCATCGGAAATTCGCAGCGTTGCTATTCCCACATTTTCGATTCCATTAGCGCCAAGGCTTTTGAATTTTAATTGTCACTACACAAACTGCCCATTGGAACGGTAACGGGTAACTTTTGGCCTTCAGGGCCGCACCGCAAATTATAATCAGTTTTGGAATTTAGGATCATGCAGGATTCTCAGCTATCCTGGTAGTCAATGCGAGTCCTAACAGCGGAATGGACAAGCTTACGTTGGGGCAGACACAGACACAAACACAAGTACAGCATCAACTGGCACAAGTACTTCTCAAGTGAGAGTTTTAAGCAGCACACTGCCCTTGCGATGCGATGCTGATGGCAAATGGCAATTAAGGCAAACAAAACGGTGCTCCAAGACAGACGACGGTATTAAATACAAACAAAATACAACAAAAACAAAATATATAAATTAAGAATACAATGCAGAGCTGCTCATCCAATACTTGCAATAATTTCGATTAGCTTCTATCCCGCGCCACGATTTTTTATTCTGTTATATTTTTACTTTGTGCCAACAAAAATTTATCACCACCGCGAACACACACTGAGACTCCGAGGCACAGGCACAGGCATTGGGACGCACACACACACACACAAATAGAGTAAAAGAGAAAGACGACTCTCAGCTAGAGCGGCGAGAGCACAGTACAAATACGTATATGTGGCTCTGTTTAAGGTGCATAGCGAGAATGACAAACGGTCAGACAGACGGTAACAGTCGCGTCGACCCGACAAACCGGCCGACCGACGGCCGACCCGACGCCTCACGACCAACAACAACAATGGGCTGTAGATATGTTTTCATATATGTATGTATATATGTATGTTTACTTGTGGTATCTCGCTCGCTCACGCACACAACCGCCACACACACGGGTGCGCAGGAACACATACACTAGCTCCGCTCCTCGTCAGTACGACCGTCGTCACTGTTGTTGCGTCGTCTCCGTTGCCGTTGCCGTTTTCCGACCACTCTTTCCTGCTTCCTCTTGTGCCACTGCTGCTCCAGCGCCAACAAACTGCAAAATGCGATGGGGCGATGGGCAGTGGATTGCCGATAAAATATACCGTCCGACCCTGAGAAATATACCAAAATATACCGCCTCATTTTTAAAATATACCAAAAAAATTAAGAAGCCTCGGTGACTTTTAATGTTTATCGATTCTCGAACAGCTGACAGGGCTGCCAGAGCTCCAGCATCTATCAGAGCTGCCTCTCTCAACGATTTTTAAACTAAATGAAAATAATACGAATTAATATGCACTAAAAATAATTAAACGATCGTATATATCACCTTCATATCACAGTCGTTCAACTTTTTTGTTTCCGCATGCTTTCATACCTTCCATATTCCGAGTCTGGCAAACAGCTGTTTGGTGGTCTATCGAAAAGTGCATAGGCCCATACATGCTCTCGTTGCTTTGGCCTTTGGCGCGCTAAAATCCTCAGGGCATATAATCAAACGGAGCACCTAACAGACCGCGACCGCAGACCAAATGCCAGAGAGTGTGATTGCCGGCATACCGGTTCATTTTCCCTTCGAGCCGTACAATGTGCAGCGCGACTATATGGAGAAGGTGATCATCTGCTTGCGGGACGGCACAAACGGCGTCCTCGAGTCGCCAACGGGCACCGGCAAGACACTGAGTCTTCTCTGCGCTTCCCTGGCCTGGATACGCACGCGGCAGTCGGAGCACCAGCAGCAGATGATTAAGCTAAAGGCGACCAGCAAGGAAGGTGGACCCGGATCCGGACCCGGAGGAGACCTCAGCGAGCTGGCCATGACCGTGGGCCAAGCGAACAACTGGGGCGTTCCCAAGGTGATCTATGCCTCGCGCACTCACTCCCAGCTGAACCAAGCCATGCGCGAGCTGAAGCGGACCGCATACGCGAACATGCGGTCAGTGGTGCTGGGATCGCGGGACCAGCTTTGCATCCACCCGGAGGTTATGAAGGAGCAGGGCAACTCCAACAAGGTGAACCTCTGCAAGTTGAGGGTCCACTCCAAGACGTGCACCTTCCAGCTGCGCGTCGAGTCGAAGAAGGACCACCCGGACTTCCGCGGGCCCAGCATCATGGACATCGAGGACCTAGTTAGGGTGGGCCAGAAGCTGAAGATGTGCCCCTACTATGGCTCCAAGGAACTGGTCGCCCAGGCGGACATCACGTTTATGCCGTACAACTACCTGCTAGACCCGAAGGCGCGCAAGGCCAATAAGATCGAGCTTGGCAACACAATCATAATCCTGGACGAGGCACACAACATCGAGAAAATATGCGAGGAGTCCGCCTCGGTGCAGATACGCTCCTCCGATGTGGCCATGGCCATCGAGGATGTCACACACATCATGAAGGTCTTCACCAGTGGAGAATCGCAGGAGGCTGGCGGCGATGAGCCCAAGGACTTTACCCTGGATGATCTCACGCTGCTCAAGGAAATGCTCCTCGAGCTAGAGAAGGCCATAGATGCTGTGGTGGTCGATAATCCCACGGATGGCACCACCTATCCCGCCTCCCTAATGTACGAGCTGCTCGGCAAAGCGAACGTAAGTCCATGATCGCATAACGCAGTATTATATCCCATTACATTCAATTTTGTTATCCTTTCCAGTTTACGTACGGCAACTGCGCCACCATTGTGGCCCTGCTGGACAAGCTGGTGCAGTACCTGATGGTCGCCTCGCAGCACATGACGATCCGCAAGGGTGGGACCTTCACGATGCTCAGCGATCTGCTGACCATCGTGTTTGCCAACAAGGAGAACATCATGAGCAAGGTGCATCTCAGTTTTAAGGTGCACGTGCAGGTGGAGGAGTCCAATAAGCAGCAGGGCAAGAGTGGAGCGACCCAGGGCAAACAGCAGGGTTGGCTGGGTAAGAGTAATATCACGACGACGGGAACCAGCAGCAAGGCGGCAAAGATCGTTAATTTCTGGTGCTTCAATCCCGGCTTCGGTATGGAGCAGCTGCTCAACACCCAGGTGCGCAGCGTCATCCTCACCAGCGGCACGCTGGCACCCCTAAAGCCACTGATCGCCGAGCTGGCCATACCGGTGGCCCAGCACCTGGAGAATCCCCACATTGTCGACCAGTCGCAGGTCTATGTAAAAATCATCGGCACAGGCCCGGACCGACAGCAGTTGATATCCAATTTTAAGAATCGGTAAGCGTACATTAAAGGAATCCTGAACTTAATTTGATCCTTTTGATCTGCCAGGGACAATCCCAAGTATATCAGCTCCCTGGGCCAGACCATCCTGAATGTGGCGCGCATCGTGCCGGACGGACTCCTAGTGTTCTTCCCCTCGTACCCGATGCTGAACAAATGCGTGGACGCATGGCAGGCCAGCGGCTTGTGGGCTGACATCTCATGCAAAAAGCCCATCTTCGTAGAGCCGCGCGGCAAGGATCAGTTCACCAGCACCATGGAGGAGTTCTACCAGGCAATACGCGACTCCAAGGGTGCTGTTTTCATGGCCGTCTGTCGGGGCAAGGTGTCCGAGGGCCTGGACTTTGCCGATCGCAATGGACGGGCCGTCATCATCACCGGCTTGCCTTTCCCCCCGCTAAAGGACCCAAAGGTGATACTAAAACGGCGCTACCTTGAGACGAATCGCACTAAAGAGAACCAGCTACTCAGCGGGCAGGAATGGTACAACTTGGATGCCACGCGAGCCGTCAATCAGGCCATTGGTCGCGTCATCCGGCACCGTAACGACTACGGTGCCATTCTGCTGTGCGACTCGCGCTTCCAGGACGCCTCCCAGGTCCAGCAGCTGTCCAAATGGATACGCGGCCATCTGGGTGCGCGGCCGCAGAGCTCTCCATTCGGTCCCATTGTGCGCGAGTTGCGGCAGTTCTTCAAGCATGCCGAGGAGACGGTGAGTCTTAAGGTTTCCCACTGGCCATGCCTAAACCCCACTTGATGCGTCTGCAGATGAAGCAGCCGGATGTGAGGGAGGAGGAGCAGCCACTGATGAACGTCTGCAAGGTGGAGGAGGTTGGGACCCTGCCTGTCATTCCAACAATCAAACAAGAGCCAGGAAACAATGAAACATTCCGCAAGGCCAACAATTCGGCCATGTAAGTGATGTAGGCCCTGGTAAAAACCACCATGCCACCGCATATAACGGTCGTTTTTCTTGCCCTGCAGAAAGGTGGAGATGGCCAATTCCATCAATTCGTGGACTCCTGCAGACTATGCCAGCGCCGCGGGGCGGACCTTGGGCAAAGCAGCACCCAATGCCATGGATTTTATGAGTCGCCTGGACTCGAATGTCTCGGTAAGCCCTACTCCTGCTCCTTCCATGCGGAATAAGGAAGAGGTTAATCTATGTTTTGTGTGTGTCTATTAGAGCATAGATTTCAACTGCAGTGGAAGTGCTGACAGTGGGAGCGGCGGTTGCGGCAGCAGTAGTCTGGTGACGATCTATAAACGGGAGCGCAGTTCCCCCGGTGTCACCGATACGGTGGCCACACAAACTACCAAAAAGCGGTACAAATTGGCGGAGAATATCAAAACGGAGCCCAAAAGCAACAGCAGTCAGCAGGTGAAAGTGGCGCCCGAGTCGCGGGCAGACTTCCTGCGCGAGGTAATCTTGCAGGTGCACACAAAAATATGCCTACAGCTAACGCTCGCTTTGATCCTCCCCTTCCAGCTGCGGAGTCTCATCAGTCAGGATCAGTTTCGCGATTTCGGGAAAGTGCTGATTGAATACAGAAGTGGAACCGACGAGAACTTCGAGTCTCTGATGACTGTGCTCCTGGAGGTTCTGGCTGCACCCAAAATGCGCTACCTTTTCATTGGCATGCGTCGCTTTCTAAGGAACGAGCACAAGGCCGAGTTCGATGTGCGACTGGCCAGCCTCAATTTGGCACAAGAATCAAGTCCAAATAAAAGGATCCTTTAAATTCCCCGCCCATTGATATCTTGTAATTTTTGTTGTTGTTTCTATAATAATTTTTTTTTACTTTAAAAGCGAAATTTCGTTAAGGTAAACCATTTTGAAACTGGCGCTGCCATTATGAAGTTCGGACTCACTTCCCATTTAGTAAATTTGTCAAGCCGGAGGAGAACAACGTGACGCTGATGGGTGTCTATCATTTAGTTCTTTTGAAGCTTCTCAATATCCTAAAGGTCAGAGGTCCTTATCTTTACAATGGCAGCGAAGTGCAGCAATACAGCAAAATACACAAAAAGTTGGAAAGCATCTAGTTAAGGCTACAATTTATACAATTTATATACAATTAAAAGGGATCTCTGAGGGAACCTTTGATTTTTTTGCTAGCTAACATTCTGATGTAAATCACTTTAGATCTTAAGAAATCACTTTTAAATGAAACAAATGTAAGATGCTTAAGTATGAGTAAATTTTAAACACAAAGTAATTCATACATTTTTCTTTCGTTTGAAGAGTTAATATATATTTTCACATAATATAATATATATTTTCGGCCAGTGTCGTTCTACTTGTGATTCATGTAATTTTTAAGGTATAAACAAATATTTCATGCTCATAGGAATTTAGAAGTTTTTTATACAGCTGTTTCTCAGATTTAGGTTCCAGTTATTCTTCACCATTTTCTTTTTTCAATTTGAATTGAATAAGGTAATATATTGGCATAATTTATTAATTAAAGCAATTATATTTCAAATGTATAGTCCATGTACTCAAATTTTAGATACTATTTATATTCTTTACTTTAAAGGATCAAAGAAAATAAGATTTTATAACATTTTCAAAGCCTGCGAACGATTTATACACATAAGTTTTAATTCTTAGCACTCAAACAAAGTTTCACTACTTAAATATCTTCATTTCGAGTCCTGCGAACCCAACATTACAAAAATATAAAAACATGGTCAAATAAAAATTACCTTCGCATTGCCAACAGTTTTTTAAACAAAAGATAAGTTGGCAGGCCTCCTTCCTAACAGTAAAATGCAAATCCCTGCAGTGTGCAAGACTGGATTGTGATTCTATAGAGAATCGTATCTCTATAGAAATTAAGGGCTTCGGCCTTAAACATTGTAAGCTTATAAATAAACAGATACAAAAAGTTTAACATATGTATTTTTTTTTAAATTTAAAACCGTCTTCATACAAGTTGGCAGGCCCCCACCCACCAACAAACCAGTAAAATGCATTCGGGTCTCAGTCTCCGAACAGAATGAGGCCGCAAATCGGGCTGTCAGACCAAGGCAGAGCGAGCGAATGAGTAAGGAAGACCGAGACAGAGACCGAATCTGAGTGGGTTCCGAGTACGTCGAGTCCATGGCTGTGCAGCAGAGACGCATTTGCGTTGGAACAATCGTCAGGGACAGACAGAGGCACTAGTGCAGAATTGCTGGTGGTAATTGTCAGTGTAATAGAATAGATGTTGGGGTGGCAACAGAGGCCGAAACGTGCAGACCTCTTACTGCTTCGTTGACTATTCGTTCAACCATCCTGCACTCCTCCAGGCTTTCAAGCAAGGTTGAAAGTTTCCGTGTGCGGCATTAATTGAAAGTGGCAGGCAGTAGTGGGTGGTTTTGATTGCAACAAGTAACTAACGCGACGCACGGGTGGTACGTGGCACTCCATCTCTCTCTCCCCCACTGCCCCACTCGCTCTGACCTTGGCCTGGTTCGAAAGAGGGGCGACGAGAGAGCACAGCAACAGCAGTGGACCCACATTAGCATTGGCAACAGCAGCAGTACTTGGCTTAATTGCATTTGTCGTCATCGCACATGGTCGAGGAGGTCGGCTGCCTGAGACAGACTGGCAGCAGCATCGGCATTGTCGTCGCTATGCCCAGCCCAAGCGCATCGAATACAGGAAACGCAGGTGTAGTAGCACCCACCACAGTGGTCACCTCCTCCACTGGTGGCATTCATCATCAGCCGCATCAACATCAGCATCAGCAGCAGCAGCAACATCATCATCAGCAACAGCAGCAGCAGCATCAACAGCAGCAGCACCATCATCCGCAACAGCAACAGCAGCCACATCATCAACTTTCCGGAAATATGAGCCTGCTGAGTGTCAAGGGCGGACGATACTTGTGGACGGACCGGGAGCTGTTGATGCATCTACAGAACTATACACCGCTGATCCTACTAATCGACTTTGTGGAGAAAACGCGCACCAAGCGATTCTACGAGAACTCCGAGCGCTACGAGATACTAATGCTGGTGTTCATCATGCGTAAGGGGGCGCCGTTCTGTGAGAATAAACGCTTTCCGGGCGAGTACTGGGTGAATCTGTCGGTGGGGCCCATTGCCGAGGCTTTTGACCGTTTGCAGGCAGCCATCGATATACCCGATCCGCAGCTTCCCATACACATGAGTGTGACGGATCTGACCAGCTGGAAGCAGATGTTCGATGTGGCCATGATGGATATCAGGCGGTTTGCCTACTACACGGATCCCATGCAGTTGGCCGATGCCGGAGTCTATAATCGAATCACATTCGAGCAGCGTTTTGGGATGCAGTGGCAGGAGTAGGGAGCGGGTAGGGGCTTCCACATATAGTATTTATAGCCAATAGAAGAAAGGATCAAAGGATTATTCACACACACCACGTAGTGGTTGGATTGTTGCGTTAATATATGTATATTTAGTCTATATATACGCAGGATATGCATAGTTGAATTTATCAGATCTGTGCCTTCTCCCACTCTATCAAAGCCACACTTCCTTTCGATTCTGAAGGATTAGAAGTTCCTTCGGAAAGCACACACACACACTCTGGTAGTTGTCCATGTAATCAATGCTTTAATAAACATAAACGTTACGGTTGCAATCAATTATTCTTATAAATAGTTTTCTTTCGGTGGTCGGCGCGTGCAATGTAGTAATATTTTTTGCAGGCACTGTATAATGTTGCAACCATTATCGCCATAAATTAACAATAGAAATAATATTATTTTGCTGGTCGGTAGGCGTGCAATCTACAAAGGTTCAAGCACGCGTTGTATAGGGTAGGTATGAACAAAAAAAGATATACTAAGAGCTAAGGATTCTTCGGATGGGCACCAGAAAAAGATCTGAGGGTGGTCCCATCCCATACGCCTCTTAAATGGCGTAATTTGGGTCAGGTGTGACGCTTGGGATTACGATCGCGATCGAAGATTTCCAACAGCTTGCCTCGGGACATCTCCTTGGCCTCTAAAAGGCCCAGTTGGTAGATTTCATCATGCATGCTCTTGATCATCGCGATCAATTCATCGGGCGCCATCTTTGACAGACCTATACATATGGGGATTTCCTTTCTATTTAATCTCTGAATTATTATTATTTTGTGTGATACTCACGGTTTATTTTTACCATGTCCTCGGCGGTTAAGGTGGAAATGGGCTCAACGCTGGGTGAGTACATAGGTGTATCGCACATTGTGAGGAATTCATCCATGCCAGGGACTAGGGGCAAGGCGCGAACACACGTTAGAAAAGGGCGCCAACGAAATACACTGTAACTACTTACATCTCTCGGGCCATTGCACTGGCGATTCGCGGAGCGTCTCTAGCGAAATGAGCTCGTCCGGCTTAGAGGAGCCGGCTGGATCCTCCGCCACTTTTTTCTGCTGTTGCTGTGTCAATATGGGCCCCGATGCTACATCGTCGTCAGTTTTTAGTATTGTTTCTATGAGCAAAAAGGCGATTATCAGATAAGAAAGTATTTGCAGGTAAGGCAGAAATTACCAACCTGGAGCCAGCAGTTCTATGCTCAGATCCGAATGGTTTAAGTCCGGTTTAGTGCTCATTTCGGAACAGCACAAACTTTGAGAACGGCTACAAAAATTGCGTCGGGCCACAGAAATATTGTCTAGCGTCCTAGGGATGATCAAGTGGGAACTTGCGGAATAACGCGAGTGGGACTATCGTAAGCGATATATCGATATGAATATCTCTGGACAGTGCTGTAAGTCTTTGAAATGTTAAAGAACTGTATTTTTAGCCAACAAAGAAGTTTTGTTTTTCTTCCTGAAATAAAACGAAAACGAGTTTGTTAATTACTGCGCACCATTATAAATTACTTCGAACAGCTGGAAAAACCCACCCCCTCTTCATGTATTGTGCGCTCGCTCTGACTCATGGCTGGCGGCAGCGCGCACTCTGCCACTGATATGTATATTGTCGCACCGTTCGCGCTCGAACGAACAGTGCCATACAGAAATAAATGCACAAAATGGGCACGGGAAGCACATGTTGACTGTGTAAATGTTATGATGGTAGGCGAGATGATATCAGTTTCAATCAACTAAAGTATGCAATACTAGGTGAAAAAGGTTTGTGCCTCAGTCTCCCCAAGTATTTGCTCATTGAAGTTTCTTAATTTGAGTCAATAAATTAATTGATATGCGCTCACTGTGCACAGACTTTCACCATCAACTGTCCGGCAGTGCGTCGCGAGACCCATAGCCCGAGAGCACTTTCTTTCAGTCATAGCTTCGCTCTCGCTACACTCACCTGTTCCCCCTTTTTAACTTTAGTCCAAAGTTTTTGTTAAATTTAGTTGCCGCGTCCAACTTTGAGCAAACCGAATTGCATCAACAATAACCAGGGCCTGTTTTGCGCGCGATTTTCGAACATTTCGAATAATTCCCCAATTCCCATTTGACTCGTCTTGATTTTTTCCACATTGACCCCGTCCAAATAACTTCCGAGTTTGTGTGAGGCCCCCATGGCAGCTAGTAAACTCTCCTCCAAGCAGACCACACTTTTTGAGTCGAAATGTGCGAAGATCTCTGCCTTCTATTTTGACCTGGACAACACTCTGATCCCGACCAGAGCCGGCGATTCTAAAGCCATACGTAAGGTGAATATTTTTAGGATCCGACTTGGGAAAGGGCGGCCGCCTGTCCAAATTTGGTGCGCGCGCTGTGAGGCAGCGTCAAGAAAATTTTCCACTGCTGAGTGGCGCTGACTGTTACGTCGTCGAAGCACCCCACCCGACCCGGACGGATGCGGCCAAGCACGTCGCACGCGCGTACCCAAAAATATTCGTTTGTCAAGTGTGCAACTGTGTGTGTTTGTGTACGAGTGCATGTGCATGAGTGTATGTGCAGTTAGATGAATGCACTGATACGGCGGATTACGATTACGACAATGACTCGTTTCTGGTATTTAACAAGCCATTTGTTTGTGTGTTTGTGTGTTTCTTTTATTAACAGCTCTCAGATCTACTTGAGTCGCAGTACCATTTCACCAAAGATGATGCCTCTCTGGCCGCGCAGACTTTTTTGAAATCCTTCCGCCGCTGTCCGGACAACACGCAGACCTCACTGGACTCGTGGCGCACCCACCTGTGGCGGGAGTCGCTGCTGCCCAAGTACAAGCACCTCGCGGATGAGATCTATCCACAGTGGCTACGGTTGCGATACCGCTACCTGGCCGTGCCGGCTGACTATGTGCAGCTGCTGACGCGAATGCGTCGGGCAGGCTATGCCCTGGCCCTCATCACGAACGGGCCTTCGAATGCCCAGTGGGAGAAGGTGGCCCGACTGAATGTGCGCGGGTACTTTGATTGCGTGCTGGTCTCCTCGGACCTGCCCTGGGAGAAGCCCCATCCGGAGATCTTCTATGCGGCCTGCAATTTCCTCAGCGTCAAGCCGCAAGAGTGCGCCATGATCGGCGACAAGCTGGAGACGGACATCAAGGTGGGTGTTTCTGGTATTTCCATCAGGGCTATTGACACTAAATGTTAACGAGCGCTCCATTTCCCGATCCAGGGAGGTCATTTGGCCCAGCTCGGCCTCACCTTCTGGACACCGCTGAGCAGCAGCAGCTCGGCAGCCCAGTCCCTGGACGATGTAGAGTACAAGCCCCACCACAAGCTCAACCAACTGCTGGAGCTATACAAATACTTTCCCCGTCTCAACGCCGTTGCGCAGCCCGACACTCCATCCACATCCAACCGCCGCGGGAGTTACCTGAGCGGAAGTCTGGCTAGTGCCAGCGGGAGTGGGAGCGGGTGTACGTCCGGCTCCAGTAGCCAGAGAAGCGAACCGGAGAAGCGGCAGTTGGCCTATCGCCGTGGCGGATCCTTGCCGGCCATGGACTGCTCGAATAGTGAGGCGGAGAACAGTTGCGACAGCTTCCTATAAGGGAGATCCGGAGATTGAGTCTCGACGGAGGGCGAAAACGGTGCGCCGCGCTTCGCCATTGGTGGAAAATGTACCTTCAGTTTACAAAACTATAGCTAAAAGGAAATAGGAAATAGAGACGGAAACCAATAGGAGGAGGATAATTAATGAAATGATGTTGATAAGGACAACCAGGCACACGGGAACCGAATGCAGGAATTTAAAGTTCAACTATTAGGTGGGAGGACCCGTGAACTACGGCGAATCTCGTTTATCTGCCATTAAAACTAAAATTAAGGTTAGAACAGAATCAGAAATGCACACATACTAAAAAAACAAAAAAATAAACCAGAAATGGCTATAGAAATCACAATACAAGAGAGGAACCAGAAAGGGGTATAACCAAATGTATTTTTCTAAGCGGATGTTGTTCTTCCAGAAATTTTTTGTAAATTGATAAGTGCAATCAAAAAAAAAAAAAACCAAAAGAAATTAGAAATGATAAAAAAACAATTAAAATGGAACAAAAGCGAATAAGGAAAAAGTGTCGGATGTTGGCTCAATTCGAAGAGAAACCGTTAGAATAGCTATCTTACTACATGTGTATCCATGTCGATTGTTAGCTATTGTAGTAGTCGTAGCCATGTAGCCGTTGGTTCGAAATTCGAACTAGAAATTAATGCACCACTCCCCACACACGACACACACGAGACACAACACCTGAAAAACTGCTGGGACATTAATAAGGGTATTCCTGAAAGAGATTAGCCGCACCCAACAGGTTTATTAATGAGATCCTATTAAAGAGAATATAATAACAAAGCTATCGAAAAAAACTATCGCTTGAAACCCAGAATGTTTTAAAAATGTGGTAGATTATATATAAATAAGCATCACACGAACACAAAATTTCTTCCTATTGAAATCACAAAAAAATATATGACACAAAAACCAGCAAATGTGTTCCAAATCTTCCAAATAATCTAAGCGAAATCTGCTTCGAAGTAGAATCGAATCCGAATTGCCGGCTGTACGCACTGTGCCATTTGCATGAAACAGCTGCGAAAAGCTTATTGATCCACGAAATCTTTTCAGGAATACCATCCATAGTTATTTGCGTATTCCTCTCAGTCGCCTGTCCCCCACCCCAAACTCAGTTACTCCACCACCACTTTTTTTGTCGTTTTATAAAACTAAAGGTTACCTCAAGGTTAGGTAGTGGCAAAAGCAATATACGACTCGAAGAGCGGAAATACCCCATCTTATTAATATTTATAAACCATGGGTTACTTTACTCACTCCCCATACACCCGCGCAAAGTTAAAGACATGTACGAATATGTCTGCACGTACAATATAAAAATGTATGTATTATCTAGGTTGCAATGTTAAACCATCAATAAAGAAAAACCCACAAATACTTAGCATGGAAACTATTCTTCAACTGACCCCAGGCTGCCCTGGGCCAAAATCTCTCCAGGAAGTAAACTGAAGGATTTCATTATTTTCCTTGTCCATTAATTGTTGTATATCACAAATGCCGAATCGATATAGCCATAATTCCTTCTGCTTTATAAATAATCGACTTCAATTAATCCACATTGTTAATATGTCTTCAGTCCGTGAAACTTATGGAAGGATATACCCAAAGGACCAAAAATTGGTGCCACCTACATCATGCGTTGATCAATTATTTCCAGCCTTCATGTGGACGGCGTTTGAATGCTGTACAATGAGACTGTTAAAAAGCTACACCCAGTGTACGCTTTTAGATTTAGTCTTCTACACGTACGCGAAGCTCGTACACCTAATACTTGTTGTCAGCAGAGGCCACCGAAATACAGACCTACAAGATGTCGAAAGCAGAAGAATTAAACTGAAATATATACCTTCGATTTGTACACGTAAACGACACTAGTAAACTTAATACTTGGCGGTTATACGTGAATTAATGTTCTTTGAATAAACTGTTCCTCTGAAGCTGGAACTGGCTTCCTTCTTGTTATAACACTGACTACTTTTTGGAAATGCAACCAATCAGCGACCCCTTCTTCGTTTACAAAAAATTTAATCATTTTCGTGTATATACTTTTTGAATTTAATCATAGTAAAATAAGCTTGGTTTTTTTTTGTTTTTGTTTTGTTTATAAACTACAAATACGCTATACGGTAAAATGGTATATCGCTTGCAGAGTCAGCAAATGAAATGACAACCAACTAACACTGAAATTTGCAGCAGCAGCATGGGCTAACGTTAACGTCAACTGGCTTTATAATCGTTTTTGCAATTGAATTTTGTATACCATACGCACACAGATAATACATATGTATGTATATTGATCTTTGTACATACATACACACATATATATATATATATATATATACACATATTTATATATGTATACAATCAAAAGAGAAAAGTACACACAAATAAAAAAAGTACATTACAAATTGCACGTTTACAAATGGAAACGAGAACATTTCACGCGACTGAAGAATACGAAATTTCTGCATTTCTCCAGCTAAAACTGGAAACATGTTCTCACTGCAGGGCTAGCTGGGCTAGGCTTGCTCTAGGCTTTCTACACGTTTCTTTTTTTTTTTTTGCTTAGTTAAGAGTTGTTTTTTAAGTATGTTTTTCTTCTCAAAAAAAGAGCACTTTTCAGACTAAAAATATACCCTAAGAACCTTTTTTTTGGAAATGGATTATACATACATTAGATAATGGACAAAGAAAGAAAACATAACGTAACATAGCATGATGGAGTAGTTTTAGTTATAGTAGTAGTTGCTGTTGCTGTCGATAGTTATAGCAGTAATTATAGCGTACTGCAACGTTGTCCTCTTAAGTGGTAAAAACAACCATCGTCTGATTTGATGGCCTCTGTCGTGCCCTACTCCTCCTTCTATTCCTACCTATACCTCACTCTCACTCGGAGATTGGCCGTAGCAGTATGTGTTGCTCTGTTTGCTTTGTCTAGTTCCGTGCCGTAGCATTTGTTCCATAGATCTCCTCAATCTTTTTCCTTCGCTTTGTCAGGAGTGGATTGTTCGACTTGTCCAGCGCCTTAATTTGCATCTGCCAAAGAGAGGAGAATTAGTTTGTTACTCTAAGCCAAACGTAATAGACTTACCTGATCGTAGTCCACTCGCATGGTGGCCAGGGAGCGGGTCATTTCCTCTTGTACCTCCGGCCAGGTCTCCTCACCCTCCTTGAGCATGCGGCCAGTGCACAGAGGTGTTTGTGGCACGGCATTGTACTGGGCAATCCACTTGTTGCGTATTACGTCTTGGATGCGCAAACGCTTGCTGGGGTCTACGTTCAGCATGCCCTTGATCAAATCCTTAGCCGACTGGCTAACGTTCGTCCATTCCGGATCGGGAAAATCGTACTGCCCTGTGCGGATGCGCTTCTTCATACCCGGCGAAATGGCAAGACCATTGTTGCTGTAGAACGGCGGGAAGCCGCACATTATAATGTACATGACCACTCCCAGCGACCAGATGTCGCAGCTTTTGTCGTATTTCTCAGGGCCCAGTACTTCGGGCGCTGCATAAAATAGAATTTGAATAAGCAGCCAGAACAGGATCCAATCGATCGATTCCTCTATTCTCACTCACCAACATAGTACGGTGTATAGCAGGGCGTTTGGAGGGTGTCATTGGTGAAGGTCTCTTTTGCAAAACCGAAGTCTGTCAGCTTCAGGATCGCATTTGGCTGGGATGTGGTGTAGAGCAAGTTCTCGGGCTTAAGATCGCGATGCGCGATATCGCGACTGTGCAGATAGTCTATTGCCGCACATATCTCGTGCATTATCTGTGCCGCCTCGCGTTCCGTAAAGGCGCCATCGGCCTTGTCCTGAATGCGCTGGAAGAGCTCACCGCCCTCCATGCACTCCATCACAACCAACAGACACTTTCGGCCGCTGTACGTGTTTTCATAGACATCAATGATGTTGACGATGTGCTTGCAGCCACTCACACGCCAATGGAGATCGACCTCACGCCGGGCTTTCTCATTGTCCAGCAACACCTTGAGTGCATAGTTCTGTTTGGTGCGTCGATTGGTGCACTGTACTACCTTGCCGTTGATGCCCAGGCCAAGCACCGTGTCCGAGATCTCATAGTCGTCCACCAGGGCGCTTGTTTTCGGTTGCCGTTGATTCTGCAGCGAAAGCATTCTGATTGGGCTGATCTCTGACTGGAGTTTGACACAAAGATACAAATTATTAATAATATGTGTGTTTCATCGCTTCAGCCCGCAAACGGTTTTGAGACAGCCCCCACGGTCAGATAGGTGCTCCGCCCGCCATAAGATAACGTCACAGCGAAAGCGACCCAACGTAGGTAGCGATAAAACAATCAAAAAAGAATGGCTGGTTAAAAAAACACGCAAACCGAGAACAAAAAGTTGCATTTTTATGGCGATTTGCCAATATGCAGATTAGATGAGAGCCGCCGAATACTCGATCTCGGTTTTAATCAAATTGCATGCAATCAGCTTACACAGCGTTCCCCGCCATTCGGTTTTCACAACCAGTGTATGAGAGCGAGCGTTGGCAGGCCTCGGGCCCAATTAAGCGCACTCGGTGAATACTTTAAGTTTTGAAAAATATTACACAATTTACATCTAACAGGCTGTCAGCGGATAATGGAGCGGGCAAGCAAGAAAACCGTAACTGCATATGTTCCACACTATCGAAACAGGAGAGTATCGAATTGGTACTATCGATAGGTGTGTGTGTTGGTGGAGCGGGAGAGAAAATCGTGGGGCAGTGCGAGAGAACTGTCTCTTTATTGCAGCATTAACGGTTCCAGTTGGAAACAGAGGTAGATGCAGACGAGACAGTTATTATGCTACCAGGGGAGGCCGGTGTGCCTTATGGCCTTATGGCCTTATGTGCCTTATTATTACAATGCCTTTACCGTAACTGCATATGCTCCACACTATTGGGCCGGGGAGTATCGCTATCGATACAATGCGTATGTGTATGTATGTTGGCGTATTCGTTTAGCTGTGTGAGTGGTTGTTTGGATCTGACGAAATTAATGGCCCTATTTTTGTTCTTGCTTATTCGAGTACATTACGCACAGAACACACGCAGCTTTTTAGCCGTGAAATCCTTATTTGGTTTACTGCTGAATTGCGGGCAACCGACGCATAATCAGTCCACTGTTCTTTCCACTTTCTCACACACACATAGACGGGGTTCACACGCGCGCACACAAATGCAAACAATGCGTCATGTTTTCTCACTAGTAACTAGTATTTTTCTATTTTTTTAGCGCCGATTTTCAATTTTCTCTCTCTCAATCTTCCTCTAGTTGGGCATACAATAAGCAATGCATGGGGAATAGTTTTGAGTGAGAGACATAGGCATTTAGTCTTTTATGGACGTGAGGGCCCGCATTACAGTGATTTATTCTTTTTCGCCGAGAACTTATCATTATTACATTTTTATTCAGCTGTTTTTTATTTACCTTAAGGTATTTGTTTTCAGCGTGCTATGTAACGAACAAAAAAAGAACAACAAACAACACGAAAATTATAGTTATTTGGGAAAACTATCGTCGCCACTGACGGTGTGACCATGAGCGCAGGAGCAGAAAAATGCTGATTTATAACGAGTCTCACAATTACTTAACCATTTATGAATTTACCAAATCAATAGGTAAATGAATGCATGTACAAAAATATGTGTAGTAGATTATATAATAGATCATTAAACAGTCTTTTTTCTAAATACCTACTCGCTTAATACCTAATCAAAGTGCATTTGTGGTAGGTATATATGCTGGTATATGCTAGACACATCTTCAGACATACATATACAAATATTCTCCGATACCATTTCTTGATAATCATTGGTCTTAAATTATGTATATTTACTATCATGCTATTCGTTTAACTTGGAACATAGTGCAGCGATGTTATTCTCAATTAGTAATGCATGGACAATTGCCAGTGTGACCATAGCCCCAAAAATAGCACACATTTTGCAGCAGCTGTTTGTGCAGCTAGAATTTTAGTATTTTATGGTGGTATTTTCCCGTTCCCCACCTTCTGCTATCATGTAAACTTTTATGTCATCAAGCGGCACAAAATAGAGAAAACAGAAACTCCCCCATTCACATTAAAAATCGACAATAACACTATATTATTAATTAAAGCGCGCATAGAATTACACGCAGCACACGCCACTTGCCCATTCGCTTTCCCCCTGCTTCACCTGCTCAGCATACCAAGATGTCAACACGTCGCCAGGCCATCACGCTGTACCGGAATTTAATGCGGGAATCTGAAAAGCTGCCTGCTTACAACTTTAGGTTCGTGTGTGATGAAATAGACTCACGATAATTGTGATAATTACACCCTATCTCACTCCCATCCATAGAATGTACGCTGTTCGCAAGATACGCGACACATTCCGCGCCAACAAGGCCATCCGAGACTTTGCTGAAATCGATCGAAAAATGGAGGCCGGCAAACAGAATCTGGAGCTGATACGGCGGCAGGTGAGTGGGTGCATCAGCGCGTCACACCGCGTGCGCGCGTTGTCACTGACTGCTGCCTTATCGGATCGGGTTCTACATACGGCAGTGTGATAAGTATTTCGGTTTGTTAACCTATTCCATGACGCTTGTAGGTCATCATCGGCCACCTCTACACGGCGGACAAGCTGGTGATCGAGAACAAGAAAACACTAAGCCCCTTGGATGACTGAGAGGATGCCGCCAAGGAGGGCTTGCCCCTGGTGTACAAAAGCCTGTTCTCAGATTAATAATATATATACTTACAACTCGAAAGACTCGTTACTACACAATTCTAACTGGATAAAGCTTTTTGCTCATTGTTGATGATTTTATGGAAGCCAAGTTATATATGTAGGCCTTATTTTTGAACCACCAGTGAAGGAATCGCTATAGTTTGCTAGCAAAAAAACACCAATTTAATATTATGTTTCAAAACAATATGAAATTATATATACATACATATATATTAACGTTATAAATAGGTACTGCTACCCTAAAAAAAACAATTTTAACTTCCAACTAGTATCAGGGAGCAGCCCGAACACCAGCTTATGACATGGAATGTGGGTTTGGTGTGTGCGGGGGGACGGTATCAACGCCTATGCCTGATAGGTACTGGCCGATACATTGCCACCGGTTCCCGTCCAGTTGGTGTGATGGAACTTGCCCTCGTCGCCAAGCAGCTCGTAGGTGTGGGCCCCAAAGTAGTCGCGCTGGGCCTGGAGAAGATTTGCGGGAAGCTTGGCGGTGCGATAGCCGTCGTAGAAGCTTAGGGCGGTGGAGAGCGCTGGCACTGGAATGCCCCAGCGGAAGGCATTGGCCACCACCTCGCGCCACGAGTCCTGGCCTCGCTCAATGGCCTTCTTGAAGAAGTCGTCCAGCAGGAGGTTGGTCAGCTGCGGCTGCGATGTGTACGCGTCCTTGATGTTTCCCAGAAAGACGCTGCGTATGATGCAGCCGCCGCGCCACATCAGCGCAATACCACCGTAGTTCAGCCTCCAGTTGTTTTCCTTGGCCGCCTCCCGCATCAGCATAAATCCCTGCGCGTAACTAACAATTTTGGAGCAGTACAGGGCGTGCTTGATGTCGTCGAGGAACTTGGTCACATTTGCAACGGTCGGCTTCACTGAGGAACCCTTGAGCACACCGCTAGCATGGACGCGCTCCTGCTTGAGGGCGGATAGGCAGCGGGAGAAGACAGCCTCGCCAATGAGCGTCACGGGAACGCCGTATTGTAGGGCGGCAATGGCAGTCCATTTGCCCGTACCCTTCTGGCCGGCCGTATCCCGAATCCGTTCCAGCAGGTGTCCCTTGGTGTCTTTGTACTTCAGAATGTCGCGCGTGATCTCGATGAGGAAAGAGTCTAGCTCGGCCGAGTTCCACTTGCCGAACTCATCAGCCATCTGGGTGGCGGACAGACCCAGGCTCTGCATAATGTGATAGGCCTCGCAGATTAACTGCATGTCTCCATACTCGATGCCATTGTGCACCATCTTGACAAAGTGGCCCGCACCCCCATCGCCGACCCACTCACAACAGGGCTCGCCATCAGCCTTGGCGCAGATGGCCTGAAAGATAGGCTTAATCAGGGGCCAGGCGGCTTCGTGTCCGCCGGGCATCAGAGAGGGTCCGTGACGGGCACCCTCCTCGCCACCGCTGACGCCTGAGCCCACAAAAAGCAGTCCCAGCTTCTCCAGCTCGGCGCAGCGACGCGACGTGTCCTGGTACTCAGAGTTGCCGCCATCAATAATCACATCACCGCGGGAAAGCAGCGGCACTAGTTGCTCGATGAAGTCGTCGACGGCGCTGCCGGCTGAAACGGGATTGGAAAAGCATAGAGCACGATTAGTCAAGGTTAATTGGCTGTTCTGCCGATTGAAAAAGTCACGCAGCCAGCCCGAAGCATGGCTAACCTTGATTTGAGGTCACCTCCAAGTCGTTCCTTGCCAAGCACTCCTCCAACCCCAGATAAGGCCAACAAGTATTTGTGATAGCATTTCATCTATCTATCTAGCGGTCGTTTTTAGGGATGTACATATGTACATAGTATGTACGTATGTATGTATTTAATAAGAATGAATCACTGGCATTGTGTGAAAGATTGGCGGGATAAACGAGCGAAGAGGATGGCTGAAGAGAGTTGAGAGCGAGGAAATCCCCTCTGCAATAGCCTGCCTCTTCAGGTGTGACCTATAATGAATGTCAAAGAATTTCGGTTGGTAGGCGAGCAGTCTATGCGTTCCATACAACAGAGATAAGTCGCGCACGTTGATTAGCATACGAGAGCAGCAATATTTATGTGTGTGCAATTTGCAGTAGAGATTAGAATCACTTGTGTGGAGCAACAGTGAAAGTCACTCCATGTATTTCACGTACTATGTGTGGGTGAGGAGTAGCTGTGAAAGTGATTGCATCTGTTGGGCAAGTTTATGAGCCGGTTTATGAATATTTAATGGTTTCGGTTTAACGCTTGTTTTTTCTTTAGTACAGACTTGCTCTTCTTTACTTTAGAGTGGAGCTCTAAAAAATTACATATTTAGTTTTGCATGTATTTTGTTGGATTCGTGCTTTCAGACCCATGCCTCGTATCCATTGCATACAAAAATCGCACTACTCAAATCGCAGCTAAAAAGGAATACTGAGATTAGAGCAGCAATAACAACAACCGTTGATATCGTTTAATCGAAAGCTTGGTGAATACGCTCAGTGAGTATATCATAATTGTTCTCTCCCTCTCCCTCTCTCTCTCTCTCTCTCCATTTCTTACATGCCATGCCCTATCCCGCACATTGCGGGATGCAACTTGCAAACAAAAAAAAACAGCAAATATCAACCGAATAATGACATTGCTTTGACTTCCACACAAACATAAAAACACTCACACACGTAGAGGAGCAGGGTACAAAAGCGATCGCTTCACGCCACTCCAAAAAAAAAAATACAAGCCAAGCGCTTAAAACAGCAGGTTTTAAAACCAAAAATTTCACTTAATTTCAACTTACCCTTGACCAACAGCATAATTTTTCGCGGCGTTTTTAGCTTCTCGACCATGTCCTTCAGTGACTCAGCGCCAATCACATTTGTGCCTTTGGCCTCGTTAGCGAGAAACTCTTTGACCTTGGCCACCGTGCGGTTGTAGGCGCACACAACAAACCCCTTCTCGTCCATATTCAATATGAGATTCTGGCCCATCACGGCCAGTCCAATAAGTGCAATGTCAGCTTTTCTGTGCAGAAACAGGGGAAATGCAACAGGTGCAACAACGGGTGTTAATTTCCTTCACTTTTTCTGTTTCGTTAGTTCCGCTTACCCGCTCATCTTGTCGCTTCCTTTTTGTCAAAACAATAAATATGTATTTAGGAATTCAAATTGGTTTCTGATGTTTTTCTCGGTGCTTTTGTAGTATGTTTTTTCGCGATCTGCCACTAGCGTTGCCAACTCTACGTGTGGACTGTAGCTTTTGCTGATTCAAAGTGCCGCTCGGTTGGACGGCGCACAGCGATAAATGCCAAAGCGGCGAAACGACGCACAGTGGGGCCTCAGCCGAAAAGAAGCGACAAAAGTCAAAGAAGTTTTTGAGCGCCATTGAAGCCAAAACTATGAATAAAAATAAACAATTCGACGTAGCTCTTAACAGTTTTTTGAAACATAAAATTATTATGTACATATATAGAAATTGACCAATAAAATTGTTAATCAATAAAAAAATGATGTTGCATTTTATAAGGAAAATATGCGCATTTCGGTGCAACTTTGACAATGTTTTGTCAATTTTTATTCATGCAAAAAAAATCTTGGAAGAAAATATCTTTATTCGTTCAGTAATTTATCACTTGGCAAGCTGAAAGGGCCGAAGGCCCCACTGTGCCACGGGCGCGTGCTTTTGCCCCAGCCGAACCGTGTGTGTGTGTTACTAGAGCTTTGGCAGCAGCGCCACTCACTCCACCTTGAGCCGCCCTCTGTCGAGACGTAGCAGACGACGCTAGAGCTTTCTCCGTTCTCTCTGTGTGGATCATGAACTTCACCCTTGACCGACCGTTAAAGTTTCGCCGCAGAAAGCTGTGTGCTTTAATCACGTTTGAGCTTTCTGGCGTTCAGACACTGAGTTACTGTGTACTTTTCGTTGAGATCTGAAATTGAAAATCCGCCTGAAAAAAATCGATAGATTGTAAGACCCAATGTATACGTTCGTTTGAACAATTTTTCTTTGATGTAAGGCTAAACTACATACATTAATTTCTTCATTCTGGCTATAATGATACGATCTGAATCTGGTTCAGATTCTGCCGTTTAGAAGATATAATCATTTTCTACGATTCTGCGTTTTTGGTTTTCTTGTATCTTTGAAATTGTGGATGCAACTGATTTTCGTCCTTTGTGGGGGTGCAAGGAGGCGAAATTTTGAAATACACTTGTAACAGTGGCATATTAAAGAAGTCTGGATACAAAATGTCGTTGCTCTAGCTCTTATAGTCTCTGAGCACTAGGTGCTCATAGAGACGGACAGACAGACAGACAGACGGACGGACGGACGGACGGACAGAAAGACATGGCTCTATCTACTCGGCTATTGATGCTTAAACGCTTCCTTCGGGACGTCTGGACGTTATAAAAATCGATAATAGCATTTAATATAAATTTTACAGTGATGTAAATTGTTCGATTTTTACTATTATTAAAAGTTGTCACTCTTTCGACCGAGCCCAATAAAATGATCTTTTTCACATTTTATTAAGTATACTTTACACGGATTACAAATTACAATTAACAAAAAAAATTAGCACAAAGAAAGGGGATTTTTGAGATGGTATCTTTACATATGTAAATGTACGTTTTATCTATCACTTTATTCCGGTGCACAGCTTAGTTGAGAACCTTGTACGGGTTAAGAATGCCGTTAGGGTCAAGGAGCTTCTTCATTTCGCGCATCCAGTCGATGGCCACCACATTCTTCGAGTAATGTAGATAGTCCTTCTTGAGGAAGCCTATGCCATGCTCGGCACTAATGCTGCCCTTCAGCTTGGAGGTGTACTCGTAGACGAAGGGTTCGACACGCTTGTAGATCTCGTCGTTGAACTCTTCGCAGGAGACATTCAGATGCAGGTTGGAGTCGCCCAGGTGGCCGTAGCCGCACACGATGGTGGCCAGGGAGCCGCAGCGCTCCCGCATCACGTCCACGATGTTGTAGAAATCGCGCAGTGGCAGGGAGATGTCGTACTTGAAGCAAAAGCTCTTCTCGATAAGCCCCAAGGGTACCATTTCACGTATCTTCCAGATCTCCTGCACCTTGCCGGGATCGCCGGTGACAGTGCCGTCCTGGATTTCACCCCTCTCCATACCATCGCCGATAAACTGATTGATCTTCTCCTCGTCGTGGTCGCCGTTGCTGCCTGAGGTCTCGATTAGCATGTAAAAGGGAAAGCCCGATATGGGGGCGCTGTCAGAACAAACAGATTAAGAATAATTCTATGATATTTGTTTCTAGAAGATCCTTGCCGAATCAGAGCCACTTACTTGAGGAACTTGAACTGCTGGAGAGCCGTGTTCAGGGCTCGCTCGTCTATCAGCTCGCAGGAGCTGAGGATCTCCCCAAGGTTACGCTTGGCGCTGACGAACGTTTTCAGGACGTCATCGAACGAGTTGAGCCCGATGAAGGCCACGTTGACGGCCTTTGAGGAGTGTGGACACAGCATCGAAAGCTTCGTGATCACTCCCAGCGTGCCCTCGGACCCGATGAACAGGTGCTTCATATGGTATCCCGTATTGTCCTTCTTGAAGTTCGACATCAAGTCGAGCACCTGGCCGTTGGCCAGCACCGCCTCCACGCCCAGCACAGACCCGTGCAGGTTACCGTACCTCACCACACGCACTCCGCCCGCATTCGTCGACACATTTCCACCGATGTGGCAGCTGGCCTTGGCACCCAGGTCCAGCGGTACCGTCAGACCCACGTCCCTGGCCCGCTGGTCGAAGTTCTCCAGAATGCAGCCCGACTCGACGACCGCAATGCCCGTGACCTCGTCCACGGACAGCACCTTGTTCAGCCGCTGAAGGGACAACACAATCTCGTCACAGATGGGCACCGACCCGCCCACCAGTCCCGTATTGCCGCCCTGGGGCACCACGGCCAGCTTCCGTTCGTTGCAGTGCCTCAGAATGGCGGCCACTTCCTCAGTGTTGCCGGGCTTCAGGACCAGCTTGCTGTTGCCTAAAACGATAAATGACTCAATCAGAATAAACAAGAAGACAGAGTTCTTGATAACATAAAAGCTTTACGAAAGTTAAGAAAATCGTTCTGAATGTTTGACGAAAAACTAGGTGAACTATATATCCATCGAAAAATTGAAGCCTTTATGCAAAAGTTTAGCTAATAGAACCGTATGGAATGAAAAAAACCATTGTAATAAACCAGTAAGAAAGCGCGTGGGCGGCGTGATTAGCCACTGCAAATTGTTCCTTCTGACTATAATAATAATCTGATCTGATCTAGATTCGGCCAACTGCTAGATATGGTCATTCTCGTATCTTCAAAATTGTTGATGACACAGATTTTCGTTCTTAAGGGGGGCGGAAGGCGGTGGTGCAAAATTTTTGAATACGCTTGTGCAGGTGCGGTATCTCAGGAGTGTGGATACCAAATTTAGTTGCTCTAGCTCTTATAGTCTCTGAGAAATAGGCCCTCTTCTGGAGCGATAGGCAAAGAAGACCAGGAATCGTTTGTGTTAGAGAGAGACAGAGCGAGAAAGAATGAAATAGTTTGGTTCATCCTGGCTGTAATAATGATACGATCTGTTTCAGATCCGGCAGTCTAGAAGATAGTCATTCTCTATAATTCTATTTGGTTTTCTCTTGACTTGAAAAAAGTGGATGCCACAGAGTTAAGGTGCTTTGCGGGGCGAAAGGCGGGGCGAAGTTTTGAAATACTCTTGTAACAGTGAGATATCACAGGAGTGTGGATCAAAAATTTTGTTGCTCTAGCTCTCATTGTCTCTGAGAACTAGGCGCTCACGCTGACCAAGAATATATATACTTCATGGGGTCGGAAACGCTTCCTTCTGGGCGTTACACAAATCCATTTTCCCGACAAATCTAATATTCCCCTCTCTTTGAGTATCGGGTATAAAAAGAAGAAAAGGATACGGAAACAGAAGAGTTATCCTTATATCTTCGTATGCCCATTAGCATACCACGTATCCGCTTGAGAAAGCAAATGTTGTATCCCTCCAGATCTTCGGTGAGGACATGATTCTTGCCCAGCAGCTTCTCAAAGTGGGTCACATCCTTGTCGCTCAGAGCGGCATAGTTGCCACGTTGCACATTGTCCGTGATCTACAATAAAAGAAGGGCATGGCATACATTTTTAGCACAACTGTACGTGGGAGGAGTGGACGCTGGATTTCGAAGATGGTGGTGATGTCACAGAGCGTGTCTGGGGAAATCAACCACCATTTGCTAACACGGATTGGATTTTTGCGATGCCACGCCCTCGTTGCAACCACCACCATTCACAGCGCAACCAGAACTGACCGTGCTACGAATACTCGTTGCCTACCTGTGTGAGCTCCGGCATCGGCGCCCCGCTGCCCGCCATCGTCCTTACGTTCGTTTTCGTCTGTGTGGGCGGACGCAGCAGGGGGGCGGTGGTCGCTAATCTGCGCATTTGCAGGAGCCGCTGGAAGCGCATGGTGTATGTGGAGCGGGACTTCAGGGGGAACCAAACTGCCTGTATTCTTTATTTCTTCCTTCTTTGGTCACAAAGGCTGCAATGAGAGAGGAATGCCAGTCAGCCGAACGATCGCCCACACGAAATTCTTACTAGTATAAATCTTAAGAACCTCTACTCGACGTGTTTATGAATACACCACTCCGCAACGCAGCCCGTATCACACTGATAGCACCACACAGAGAACTCATAGAACTTTTCCACTGTCCAGACGTCAGACCCGACGCTCTATCGCAGTGATAGTGGCCCACTACCACCACTGACACCACTATCAGTCCAGCAGGCAGTCCCCCACTTGTGGTGGCATTAACGCATGCATAAAAATTATCATATTTATTTTGGGACACACACACATGCACACACAGTCAGGCAAAACGCAAAGCAAAAGCAAACAATGGTCCGGCCGGTTCGGGTCTGGTCTGGTTTCGGGTCGAAAAGTGCAGCCCAGAGTCAACATTTTTATGATTGCCCTTGGTTTACCGCTAGGTAAAGGTAAAACCAGAATATTGTTTACAAACTCATTTGGAAAATAAAAATTTCTACCTGCTCGAAAATGATCTCGGATCTGTCTTCATTGGTCATGGGGATTAAGAAAAACAATTTTTGTATGGCTTGTGATTGCCGGGAAAGTATACGTAGTGAAAAAGAACCATCAAAGTACGGCTATAATAATATAATGTACATATGAATAAGTTCGATTTTTACTTATAAACGATTCGCATACATATGCAACCGAATATGAACATATAAATAATGCATTTATGTACATACATATATAAATAAATAATATACTCGATGAGATCGGAAAATACTTCCCTCGCTATTTTGCAAATATACGATATTTTCATGTGAAGTGTAGTTACTTTTTTAACCATAAATTTAAATATTAATTAATTAAAAGCTAATGTGCCAATACTTTAGTAAACCCAATTTTATACTTTTTTCGATAAAAAAAATGTTACAAAATAATTTAATAAAATTACGCTTATAAAAATTGTCCAATCTTATATACAAAATATTTATTTATCGTTAATTTCATTCCTTTTTTAAACAAGTTTTTACAAATTTGTTTGTTTATTGAGTATTTTCCGCTCTTTCCACTCATATGTGTGTTTATTACCTCGAAATAATCTCCGTCTTGGCGTGTCCAAAACAAGAGTGTATCAAAATACTCGCCTAACAGGTAGATGATGATAAGCGAGAGATGGCGTATGAGGGCAGAACCTATGTGAAACCGGTTGTAAAACCAAACATCAATTTCATCAATTCGATTCAATGTCATTACTTATCGCGTAGAGTTAATCAAAATATACACACAAATAAATCCTCACAAGTGGGAATGAACAATAAACGTATGGTAGCTTTTTTTTTACCATTAAACTGGATGAATTCGGTATAATCACCATTGAGATATGTAGAGAAATGGGTGCCATATTAAGGAGAGCTACACGCGCCTACCAAAATAAACACAAAATCTCTCTCTCTCTCTCTTTTTCTTTTTTCTCTCTATCTCTCTGAACTTTTTGACTCTGGAATGGAAAATCACCGAAAACACACACTTCTTGTTGTAATTCACACATACAATTTGTATTAGCCTGGCGATTAAGACAGATTAGGGAAATTCTCTCCCAATATCAAAATATTCCTGTGACTGGTTTTGATTGCGAGTGCAATTGAGCAAAGCGTTTAAATCGTTATCAGAACAACTAAAACTAAACATCGACTAAACGTGCCACAACGAGGGAGGCGGAAACTACATATGTACATATATCCCATATGATCGCGGTTAAAGCTCTCTCTCTCTCCCGCGCTAATTGAGCTTTTGTAGTTTGAACCATCGAAGAGAGGAGGGAATATATACATACATATGTAAGGTGATGTACCTATGAATGTCAAATACGTGTAGAAATACATAGCTTTATACGACTTTTTGCAAAACAAATTCCGGACAGATTCCAACAATGGGCCATGATTTTGTTCTATCATCGGAACCTCTCGGTAACGCTAAGTCTGTTACGGCAAGAGTGGGGAGTTGGTGGAACCAGCCCTATCTCATAAACAAATCCGGAAGGCCTCGGTCTCTGTTCCTTTACAAACGTGACATTCCCGGACATTCCCGTGACGCGGACATCTGAAGCGCGGAGAAAAACGCTAAAATAAGTATAAAAATAATGATAACATATTAAAAATACATGAAATCAGAAATTTGAATCGAAGGGAGCTTGCCAAAATGTTGTAGATATATAAAAAATTTAAGGAGATGCATTTGTAATGGCTATTGTCTTAAATAAGCCTTAATAGAATGAATATATACATAAATACTCATCAAATTACATGTTAGGGGTGCGGTAGGGGATAAAATTTATCTCTGTTCGTATATATGTATATCAATACAATCAATACAATTTTTAGAATTTATGCCAAAATATCGACCGTCTGGCTCAATGTGCACCAGTTTAGCTTGCTAACCAAATTTTGTTTGAATTGGAAAGAAATGAGAGTGTTTGCAAGTAGTGCCAGCGTGTTTTGAAGGGCAACTATCTGACAAATTTGAAACGCCATTTGCTCGACGGCAGATTGGTTCCAGAAAAAACCGTGAAAAAAAAGACATTGATCGTATGAAAAACGAGGTGCAACGTTGAGAGTTGCTGTAACTCTACATTTATACCCGATACATAGTCAGTATGGCTCTCATCTGCCGGACGGCACTAACATTGCACGAGACGCCAAAGAGTGCGTGTGAGAGAGACAGAAAATCAGTCAAAAGGTCTTGTTGTTCACAGCGTAGCGACCGAAAAATTAGTCTTTATATAATAATGATCCGATCAGATCCAGATTCTGCAATCTGCGTTTTTAATTTTCTTGTATCTTCAATGTTGTGGTTTCCACAGATTTTCGTCCTTTGTGGGGACGGAAAGGGGTGGAGCGAAATTGTGAAATGTACTTGTAACAGTGAGATCTAACAAGAGTGTCGATACAAAATTTGGTTGCTCTAGCTTTAATAGTCTCTGAGATCTGTGGATGCCACAGATTTTCGTCGTTTGCGGGGGCGAAAGGGGGTGGAACGAAATTTTGAAATACACTTGTAACAGTGACGTATCACAGAATGTTGGATACAAAATGTCGGCGCTCGTGCTCTAGCTCTCTTCAGCACTAGGCGCTCATAGGGACGGACAGACGGACGGACGGACAGAAAGACATGGCTCTATCTACTCGTCTATTGATGCTTATCAAGAATATATACACTTTATGGGGTCGGAAACTCTTCCTTCTGGACGTTGCACACATCCACTTTCACCACAAATCTAATATACCCCTATACTCATTTTGAGTATCGGGTATAAATAGGTGATTGGTTCCTTAAACCTTTTCAAAATTATGGAAAAAATTAGGGAACGTTGGAAAACAAATTTGCGTATACAACATTTCTCTACCAAACACGTCTCATTGCATTGATAGTTCACAAAATACTAACACATTTCTATTGCAAAAAGGGAATTCCCTTAAATTTCCACAAAAAGGGAATTACCCTAATTTAACAAATTTAATGGAAACAATTTATTGAAATAACTGAAATTTCCGTTCTTAAAAGATGCGACACTTGAATATGACTCTCATATTGAAAACATTTTTATTTTGAATGTGGTCGCGAACGACATCGACAAAATTCTCAAAAATCAATTAGAGTGTTCTTATTATGAGAAAGAAATTTGGGTTATGGTAAGTCCTTTCCAAAGGACAAAAAATCGAAAATAAAACCATAGAAGGATGTAGGTAGGTAGGTAGGATGTAATGAAAATACATACATAAGTGAGAAAATTGATAAAACTAGGTGTTGTCTGAGTGATTTCATAAAGAACTGGTCAAATTATGGCAAAAAAATAAAAAACCGAACCAAAATACTTCCGAGGTCGCTAAACGATCTGTTCTGCGAGCTTGATAAAAAATCAACTGGCTCACGCCGTAATGGGATATTGCTCACCACAGCATAATAGCGCTCACACTACTGTGAAAACGATCCAATTGTAATTCCTCTTTGCTCCTCACTTCCTTTACTTCCTTAAGTCCTTAAAAATATAAAAAAAGAAACCCTTATGACCCTTCAAAATTCAATATTTGCTCCTTTGAAAATGCTATATAGCGACAGTTTCTACTCCACGCCATATGAATATTGCAAAAGCACAAGAGTATTCTAAGCTTTCGTCCGTAAGCTGAGGTTTTTTATTAATTACAGTCCCTTAAGGTGTGGAGTCTTCGAAAAAAACACGTTTTATTATTTTAGCACTGGCTTAAAGTACAGTTATAGATTTTTAAATCGAGTTTTAGTCGTGTATTTTAGATGCGGCTCCCAGAACAGAACGCACATATGCGTTAATAGATACGTATATGAGTTGCTACATAGTGTTGGGATATGTATGTATATGTTTGAAAAATTGACAAAATAATAATAAATTAATTAGGAATTAATTAAAACCGATTAAAACCATTTAATTTTTAAACACTACCCTTTAGTTTCTTCTACCTATTTGATGCAGTTTGCTGCGGATATGTTAAAATGGGGGGATTTGATCCAAATTTTATCATAGGACTGCAAGTTTCATTGTTTTTTATTTTGCTCTCCTCCCACATGAGTTTGCTCTCACCACGTTCATTATCAGAGTTGATATACAAAAATTCGCCGATCTTGCCATTGTCAGCACCCCTCTCGATAGTCGAAGATGAGCAGTTGCCCCAAATCGTGTAAATGATAGAAGATATAACATTCTCTTTCAATTTTCTCAGTCCATTTACTAGTCCGCACACCGAAATTACATAATTTTGACGAAAACCTTTCAGGTACATACTGAAATTAGCATCGATGAACAATTAATCGGAATGACTAACCGTAGCAGTACCCAACCACATGTTTAAGTAAATCGTCCGACTTGGAATACTTTACCAGATCCCTGTTTCAAAATGCAGCTGATCAGTCATGGGTAAGTTCTTCTCCATCATGGAGAATGTCCGGGATGAACAAGTGCAACTAAAATGAAATATTAATAATGAATAATGAAATAAATAAATATGTAAAATACTCGTATAATAAATACTCACATTTTCCTTAAATTTTGGAAGATTGAGGGGATTGGCTAAAGTCGATTGAATCGATTGAATTAATCGATGATTAATTGGTCAACTTCTGCCGAAAAATATTTGTAGCATCATTGTCGAATTATACATTCAATTATACATTGAAGCCTGTACTGTCCTTAAAAATGGCGTTAATTAAATTCATATCCATGACCATTGGGGTATGCAATGTGAATTTCAAAAAACGAAAATCAGTAAAAAATGGCTCCCTGATTTTGTTTCAGGTTTTGTTTTCACCAATTTGCAGGGAAAGAAAAAAAATTAAAACAGTCGTCTTTGAAGAAGTTAGAAATAGTTATGCACGAGTATGTATATTTTATATATTTATATATACATATACATATATATTTTTTTTCTACATAAATTTGTGCGATGCCTTAAAACGATTTTTATTCATTCTCTTCGACTTTTTTGGCTTTTGCAAGTCACGACGTCACATGTCCAGCTAGAAGACCCCTCTCCCACTGCATAATTTTCTCACATGAGCAAAAAAATTACTGCAAATGAAAAGCGAAAGAAAATCCTGATTGATGGCCACACTAAACGGTTTTTGACTTTTTTGGTATTCAAAATGGCGGACAAAATACATGCCCATAAGTACATATGTACATATGTTCAATATAAAAACCACCTACTCTTTTTCTTTGTCCAAATTTATATCAAGATGCAAGTCTTTTCCTTCAATTCTCTTCATTAGGTTTCGAATACAAATTTTTCGTATTATAAAATGTTATAAACTGGGCAATGAACTCACCACACGGCCAGGCCACGCCTACCCCCTGCAAGCAATGGGCACAAGGCCCCCGACATGCGATAGAAAGAGAGAGAGAGAGCGAGATAGTATGCACGCGACAGGGGTGTCGTTGTTCCTATGGCTATCCCTATCTGGCGCTCAGCAACAGACGACACTCCCACCCCAGGCCGCCCCCGGACGGCCAGCGCATCCATCAACGTCCCGTCGGCATTTTGTGACGTTGCAAAGGGGCACGGCACCGCACCGTCTATGAATTGTTAAAGCCGAAACAAAATGGAGAACGTTAATCAGTTAACGCATTCGAGCATGTAGGAAAGTCTTACCAATTTATACCTTTGTGATATGTTCTAAAACATTGATAATATTAATTTGATATTCACTCGCTTAAACATTAATATCTTTTGTGGAGAGGAACTAGAACCTATTTCAGACACATACATATGTACATATTTACTTACACATAGTTAACGAGATTTGGATTTTATGAACTACGGAACCTAAAGAATACATCATTTTATTTATTCTAGATTCTGGGAAATAAACATATGTACATATGTACATACGCATATATGTATATCGTTAGAAGTACTGTGGTCTGTCCGAGTTTATGCAAAGCTTCCGGCTGATCAGCACTCTTGAAAGTCTCAATCAGGCGGATATGACGGCACGCATCAATTAAATGAGCATTTAGGTGTGTTTTTGCAGATAATTTTTTAATGTAGAACTTCTGTTGTGTTTAATGGAGTCTTCAGTTGCTTGCATTCAGGTGCTCCAATACATAGTTAACTCAAAACAAGATTAATTTCAAAAATAATGTACATATGTATGTGCAGCGAAGGTATAGTGCATAGTGTTAGGGGGGTTCTTAATGATGTTGCGTGTACAGCTAGCTATCAACTTTACTTATATTTGCTAGAGTTGATGTATAAGTTGGGCTTGGAGTAGACGCGTATCTCCTCATCTACGATAGCCAGCTCCTTGTCGATTTCTGCCTTGCGGCTGCGCACCCGCATAGTCTGTGAGGTGATGGGCATGTGATTTAGCTCACTAATGAGAACATCATAGCGCTTCTGTGCGCTGTTCAAGTGCCCAACACGATCCTGCTCCGCGTGCAGACTAAGACCGGCAAGCTCGTTGGTCGCAGCCTTTTCGCGCTTCTCCTTCTCCAGCTTGAGCTCGCGGCGTTGGGATGTCATGGACGTAGTGCTAGCATTTGATGAAAAACGGCTGCGGCCACTGAGCACAGCCTCCTCATCCGAAGCGATTTCAGTTTTCAAATCAGTTTGCAACTCATTAATGTTGAAGCGACTGTGCTGTTGTTGTTTGCCATTTGTGCGAGGTGACAGCAGATCCTCGTCTTCATTTTTATCGTACCGACTGGACTGTTTGTAGTTTTTTTCGTATTTATTGGTGAGCTCACTCAGCATAGGTCCACCATCAAAACTGCATCTAAAAGATCAAAAAATTGGTAAATTAAGAAATGTGTTTCTTCTGCTTTCTCTTCTTACTTTTGCAGGGCTTTTGTAAGAAAGCGTTCATCGGTGATATCCTCTGTCTGTATGCCGATGCTTGTGGAGCTGTGTTGGATGCCGCAAGAATTGCAGCGCTCTGTATAGTTGTCCGGCGAATGTACCACATCTTTCTGTGGGTCATAAACCACAGGATTGCGCTTTTGAAAGCCGCCAAAGCGTTGGCCAGACTCTGGAGCGTCCACACCCAATTGGTAATGCGAGCGAGAGTTGTTGCGGTTGCGTGTCATACTGGTTTCCCGGGTGTTTTGTCTGGATACCGATACTGGGGGGGGTTTTCCTCTTTTCGATTCCCGTACCTCGGAGTCCGAGCGACGCATAGGTGTCGGCATCCATGCAGGACGCACCGGCTCCTTCGCTGCTAGTTTTTTACTTGTTGATTTTTCCAGGGAGCTCAAGCTCACCTTATTCTCATTGAGAAAATCGCGGCCCCGAGTAGATCGCGGCACTGATGAAATGTTTTTCATCGTGGGTGTCGGGCGATTTGATGTGTTTGACATGATCCGACGACTGTATAAGTACCACTAAGTACAGTACGGAAATATGTATGGTACTAGGAAAAATCGAATATTTTGTTTGTAGTTAGTCGAGCTGCGTTGTTGAATGCTTTGAGTTTTTCTTGTTTACTGACAACTATCGAAAGCACACTTGTTTTTCAATAACGTAACGTCAGGTAAGTTTTTTGGAGTTTATCTTTCAAATCGTACGTTCAATTATTGTCCTTTTTTGACTAAATACTTAACTTAATTACTATGCAAAAATATACATTCGTTTTTTCTTTATAATATTTTGTCGTACGAGCGAAACATAAAGCCAGATTGGAAATGCCCATATGTACTATGTTACCTCTTTGATTCTCAGACTTTCTTAAGCTATTGTGGTATTATTATGATATGATTAATACTTACAGCTATTTACATGGTCAAACTGTTTCATTATGTATTTGAAAAGAACAATACAATTTCATATTTAATTTGGTGGGTTCTATAAACTTTGATTTTCCGCTCATTTTGGGACATCCCTTCCTGTATTTACACCAAAGACTGTTACCTACGGGCTACTTGTTATATACTTATTATACTTCTACTTTCTTATTATCTCTATAAAAGTTTAACAGAAGCTACCCAACATTGAGATTTCTTTTTATACGTTGCAACTACCCCTGAGGACTCCCCTACTCTGTACATATGTATGTATGTTTGTACTTATCACCATACTCGATCTGTGGAATGAACCATGAGTTTTCATTGAACAATTTACCATTAAAGTTTGTATCCAAATTTTCCATCATGGACAGAATGAAGATGTACAGCATGAGTCAGAATTGTCTTTTTTATACCCGATGGTCGAAGAGTATAGGGGTATATTAGATTTGTGGCGAAAGTGGATGTGTGTAACGTCTAGAAGGAAGCGTTTCCGCCCCATAAAGTATATGTAATTGTTTGACGCCTAGTTCTCAGAGCCTATAATGCACTTGTGGAATCCACAATTATAACGATACGGGAAAACCAAAAACGGAGAATCATAGAGAATAACCATATATTATTATAGCCAGAAGTAAAAAATAAAACTGCAGTGATTACGCAACGCCTTCCACGCGCTTAGTGGTCTGATGAACTACATACATAATTAGGGGACAAAAATGAGGATCACATCAGAGAAATTATTATATATGTATATATGTACATGTACATATACATATATACATACATAAATATGTATGTAGGACGAAGAAAATCTTGGATCTGGGACTGACGATGAGAACAAAGGGAGAGCCTATACAAATGGAAGCTATTAAGAAGAAATATAAAAATTAAAGCTATGACCAGAAACAGTTCCATGGATGAGTCAGAGATTCCACGACGACTGGGAATAGCCCTTATATTCAAATTTTATATCTGCATATTAAAATTTTCACTATACGTACTTCTAGGGTCAGCCCCATGTCACTCTTTCTCGACCTCATCCTACGCGAAGTATGAACCCCGCACTTTTTAAGAGCTTAGGGGTTGCAATTCTAAGTAATATCCCAGAATTTTAGGATGGTTTCCCGTTTGGGGACAAATATCGCATGTTTGCTTGGAAAACGCTTTCATTGTGTTGCCTAAAATGGTGGCAAAGGGTGTGCCTGTTCTCGTGCTTATGTTCCGCCGGAAGGTGAAGTGTCACATTTTTCTTAACACATTTATACACGCTTATGCTGCGATTATTTCGCAACTGCACAAATATTTATACAAACACCCCCGAAATATTACCGCTTAACTCCCTTGGATCCCTTTAAAAACATGTGACTCCCAAAAGACTAATGAAAATCTGGGAAAGCCGCTCCTATCGGTTCTCCTTGGCGGTACGAACAAGGGCAGCACGAATCGTTTCTCCACTGCATAGACCCAACAAAGGACTCTGACTCTGCCAAAAAAGGGATTGTGCAGAAGTGGCAGGGTTCGAGGGGTGGTTACACATGAGAGCTTCGGGCGAAGAGGAACAGAATATTATAATCAAGGGGAACTACAGAAGACGTTTAGGGGGTGAGATTTGATCAACGATCTATTGTCAATGTCTGGCCCCGCCTTAGAGCTATAAAATTGGTGAGCCGCTACCACAGTCGCCGTCGCCGTCGTAGTCAGGCGTCGACTGCAGGACTTTTATGCATTCAATTGAAGGTTTTTTATTTGGAAAATGGTGTAGGAACACGACAGGCACGCGTATTACTGGGACATAGACAGAAAGGCTATAAGACAGGGAGTAAGAGCGAGAAGGAAGTATAAGGGTGAGTAAAGCACGCGCAAAGCAATTTACGCTCATTATACATTTTTCATTTTACGAAATGCAAAGAGCGGACGCACACACACACGTACTTAAATATCCATGACCGCACACATGTTTAAGACGCAGCGCACAATCGTTCGCTCGCTCGCTCATACTTCCGACCCCCAAATAACAAAACCCAACAACAATTGTGCCCCAACGAGTGTATGGCAATTAATTTAAGCGAAAATGAGAGGAATGGGAAGAGACCTGGAGCGCATGCTCGGGCCGGGTCTGCTTTTTATACAGTTAAACGCCAGGGTGAAAGAAGAATAAGCAAAGAAGAGACACGACTAACAAAAAAATAAAAAAAAAATAAAAAACCGAAAAAACTTCAAGTGGAGCCAAAAGGAAAAATCCACAAACACACACACGACTGTCTCTTAGCAATGCTGAGAGCGAGAGAGCATTAATGCAAATACAAGCAGAGTGTGTGCGGTTGTTGGGTGGGGGGTGGTTGGGGTGAGTGGGGGGACGGCAGCAGAACCTAGCAAGCGTAAAAATAATATGGCGGCGGCTAAGAATCGGAAAAAAAGCAACGGTCTCATCAACATCAGAAAACGCGTCACTAGCAGCGCTGGCCGAACAGCAACAAAGGCTAAAGAAAAAGCAAAAGCAAAAACAGCGACATCGGCAATCATCGACGGAAAACGATGAACGCCTGTGTAGCAATGCGGCGCTGGTTGGCAGAGGGGGAAAGACAAGAGCCCACAGAAAAGCACACATACAAACGCACATGGCACACAAAGAGGTTACAAAATGAAAAATGGAATGCCAGAGACAGGCACAGTGGGACACGACTTGTTGGCACGGAGTAAAACAGATTACTGTATTCAGATTCAGATGGGGTGATTTAATATTAAAAAATATATACATGGTGGGTCCCGTTATCCTGCCGCCTAGTTGTACATATAATAATTATTAATTACATACATGTTATTTGATATACCAAATATTTAACGATTATTAGACATATGTATACTTGGTGAGTATTTGGTGACCGATTTTTTCTGTGATTGCCTCACCGTGCACACGTTGACGGCCTCTGCGGCGTGTGATGTTCACAGCAAAACAAAAAAATGCAATCCAATAATAGTCGAACGCACGCCACTGTGCGTTCGAGGGAGCAAGCAAAAAACATTTCACTTTGGGCCTTGCTGCGCATACGCTACCTCGCCCCGTCTCTCCGGCTGTGATCGACAAGCAGAGCTAATAATAAAATAAAGCTAAAGCCGAATGGAACGACTGAAGGTGTGGAATGGGAATGTGAAGCGGAGGGTCGCGGCAGAGCAGGGGAAGCCAGGTAGGCCGTTGGGCCGCAGTCCCGATGGTGGTGGTGGTGGTGGTGACAAATGCGAAATGAAAAAAGAAGATGAAGTATAGCAGGCAAGCCAGCAAACAAGCAACAATCGGAGGAGGACGACAGGGTAGACATTCGAGTGTACAGACACAGAAAACTGGATTCGGTTGTAGAAGATGAT
This sequence comes from Drosophila miranda, assembly GCF_003369915.1. Classification (NCBI taxonomy): domain Eukaryota; kingdom Metazoa; phylum Arthropoda; class Insecta; order Diptera; family Drosophilidae; genus Drosophila; species Drosophila miranda. The sequence goes on from NC_046674.1 coordinate 30,301,553, forward strand.
GAGAATTCGTCGGGGTGGTTGAGAGCGCGCACACATATATGTATAACCAGCACACATGTACGCCAGCTGTAGCCTCGTTTTCCTGCGTCAGTGTGTATCTGTGTGGTGTCGTTCGTCGTTTGTTTCTTTTCAACCCCAAACCATGCGATAGCGAGCACAGGCCATCGCAGTCGTACTTGGCGCTCGATTGCGTTGCTTGTACTGCCATTCCACTCGCACCCGCGATTTTCAGTATAGAGAAAAGTTATCGCTGTGTTGCATAGGTGTGAGAGAAAACTGGTTTCGCATGCCCCAGCTGCCCGCGTCGCGCCGCCGGCCCCGCATTCAACCACACCAACACCAACACATGCGCACTTCATTTTGTTTCGCAGCGCTGCCGCTGCCACTGCCGCTGCCACTGCCGCTGCTGCTGCTACCGTGTCTTCCCGCTATCGTCTGCGCGCGTCTCAGTCCTAAAATCCACTTGGCAGAGTTCGGTATTCGGTATTCGGTCTGTGCCTCGACTCCGCGCGCAATCATACGCTGTTGCTGTATGCCGTTCCATTTATAATAACGATACTTTTTTTAATTTTTTATAATGCAACGCAGAACTAGTGTGTGGCTTAGAAGAAGTGAATGCTAAGGCAACAAAACAAAAGAAAACCCATGATGTCGCGAAACAAATGTGTGTGCAGGCGACGCGTCGCTGCCGACGTATACAAACCTAGAGCTGTCGCGTTTTATGTAAGATCGCGTGCACAGGTGCCCCCAACACAGCGCCCACAACAAATGTAATACATTGAAAAAAGAGCAGCATTCACCGAGACGACAACGTCGCCGCCGACATTGCAGTGAGAGTGAGTGGGAGCGGGAGCTACGTCGTTTATACTGTCCAGCACACCACCCAAATACAGCACTTAACGCTGCTGCTGACTTGTTTTTGTGTACACTTTTTTGTTGTCTTGTGTTCTACGTTCGTTTATTTGTTGTTTTGACTGTGCGTATGTCTTAGGTTTATTGGCTGTGTATGTGTGTTTTGTGTTTGCATAGTGTTAAAAATCAAAATAGTTGAAGAAACTAAACGAAAAGGCCACGGCAATATGCTATTATTAACAAAAACAAGCATTACCGTCGACGTCGTTGCCGCAAACAACAGAACGCTGCTGCCTCTGCCGTCGTCGCCGCCGTCGCATGCATAACTTTAATTTTTTTAATATATTGTTTTTATTTTGAATAATGGATCGTCGTGCATTGAAGTTTATGCAGAAAAGGTATTATTTTTCGTTTGTTCTTTTGTTAGCTTTCTTTTTATTTCCAAATAAATGAAATTGTTTTTTTTTTTTTCCGCAGCTGCAGCGCCTGGGCGGCGAAGTTGCAGCTAATGTGTACATATCTTTATTTGTAGCATTATTTTTGTACAATACTTACTTGAATTTGTTTGTTGCACCCGCGAGCGGTTTTGATATGATAAATACCAAGAAAATCAGAAAAAAAATTACTATGATACATATGTAGATGTAGATGCAGGGATGTGTGTGACTAGTGTGACCCTCCCTTACTTAAAAGCGTAGTTTTCCCCGCTGTATGCACACTTTTTTATTGTAACTTTATTGATTGTTTATTGCTAGGGGATCGATTCAATCACTATTACTGAAATCGCTTTTGAACACTGGCCCGGGAGCACAGGCAACAATTTCGCAAGTTCCTAAACCAGTTTTTGTCCCCCCCCTCTATTGAAGCGCATTGTTGTCAACGAATTTCGCAATACATGCCCCTGCCCCGTGTGTATGCGTGCGTCTACTCGTGGTGGTTGATTCCCTTTCGTGGTCTTTGCCACAAACAATATTGAAACGAAAAGTTCGTAGCCAAAACAAAAAATACTGTTTTTTTGTTGTATGGTTTAAACTTAATCTGTAGGGGGCAACTCTACTCTGCATATTCTCTCCCGCTCTGACTTTGTCCCTAGAAATGCGGTCTCATGCCGAAGTAAACCAAAATTCAAAATCGTGTGGCCGCTAAGGGCTGCAAAAATAAAAATAATATTGTGAATTTAAAAAGCATTTCTGTCAGAAATTTAAATTATGATAAAAAAGAGTATGATTAAATTAGAATGATATTTACTGTGATGCATAACATATAAAAAAATGTACTTTGTGTATTTTCCATGAGCTGACAACCCTGGTGTGTGGTGTTTGTGTGTGTGTGTGTGTGTGTGTACAAGTGGAGTGGCCATCGGTTTATCCCGCTCACTCGCATCCATTCTTACATTTGGATGGCAAAACCCGTTTTGTTTCAATCAATATGTTGTCATGTTGTATTCCCGACTCTGTTTTTCGTTCTCCCCCGCATGTCTGCACTGTGGTATTCTTCTCCTCATCGTTGCATGCATGATTACCTCTGCATCCTGCACTGGCTCTATGACCCTGTACCAGATTTTTGTTATTTTATTTTGTGCTCTCTCTCTCCTTCGGACTCTTCATTCTCCTCCTCCCCGGCGCATGCTCTCATGTTTTTGTATTGTTTCCCCCGCATTTCTATCATTCCTTCTTGAAACTCATTATCCAGCGGTTGGGTTGGTGATGGAGAACGAAATAGAATTGATGGTGGTGCTGGACTTGTAGAGTTTCCTCCAGTCACACGCACACATACACGAACATTGTACCAACACTAACCAGTCTTTGGGCTGTACATACATACGTTTACCCTCTATTGCCGGTAAAGATGAGGCAACTTCGTCGTCTGTCTGGTACGGCGTCTGGTCAGATTTCAATTTTCTGCACAAGGGTGGGTGGGTGGTTGGTGTTTTGGTACACACATACATGCTCACACACACACAAACACACCCTGCCAGACCGCTGCCACCCGCCCACCGTTTTTCAAGGGTAATGTAATACGAGAACCAAACCAAAATGCAGGGTCCGCTTTTGCTTTACAGATTCCCTCCCTTCTGTCCTTCCCTTATATGGTTCTCGCTAAAATAGCCAGAGGGTTAGCGCGGGGTAGCGGGTCGGGATCAGCGCCTTTAATAGAAACTCTAACAATTTGTTTCTCCCAATCATGAGCCCGTGGTAGCAACTGTCTGCATTTTTGGTTGATTGATGGAACGTCCTTGAACTCGCGCCTCCACACGAGGCAACATCAGTTTCGGTCTTGATATTGGTTTTACGCTAGCCGTATCCGGATGTCGTCTGTCGTCAGCTGTCTTTCCGGTTAGCTATTTTGTCAGACACGAACCGAACGGGTGTGCAGTTTCTCACATGGAAAGACTTAAAAAAGCGGGAAACCGTAGATAAGGATCGATTGCACTTGCTACCCCTTTAGGTCTATGCAAAGGACATATGTATGCAGTACTGCTCTATCTCTTTCCCCGTTTGCCATGGGAAAAGCCCTTTTGCATGTAAACAATTTTCATTGTATGCAAAAGAAGGGTGGGGCGTATAAAGTTTTTTCGGGGTGGTGGCAGCCAGAATAGCGAAAAACTGTTTAGGTCCCCGAAACAAGAACAATATTGTTTATGGATGTTTTATGGGATCATTAGCCAAATGGGATTCACGGGAAATGCCTTAAGATATCCATAGGTATCCATATCAAAGATCAATTTTATGTATGTTCCTCAAGTGTAAAGATAGCCAGATCGATCTAAGGTACTTTACCTTCTCAAAGTTTTCTGTCGAAACGGAATAAGTGGACATGGCACTGGACGTAAAGGAAGAAGAGTAGTGTCGGTCTGTGCTGCCTAAACAGTTGGAAGTAAACTCATGGGAAAACAAAAAAGCGGGAACGTTGCGAGTCGCGGCAAGGGCAGTGGCTCTACATTTATACACGATGCTCAGTTAGTAGATTTACTCTTTTTCTCTATTCTCACAACAACTCCAGCCGTTTAATGCTCGGAAACGCTTTCTTCTGGGTGTTACAAACATCCACTTCTACCCCAAATATAAGATACCTCTATGCTCTTTTATAATATCGAAGAATATTTTGCGGCATGCGAAAAACTGTTTTGAAACACCCTCACCCTGTTGTCCATTCTTCTCTAATGTGAATGATCTCGTTGCTGGAGTTGTGCCGATGCAGCTGTCCCCCATGCAGTCCCCCCTATCGCTATTTCTAAATTTCTGGCCTTTAGCTTTTGCTCTCCGTTTGAGTGCATTACTGAGCTGATCCTCTCTCTTTCGCGCTCTCTCATCAGAAGCTTTTGTTTGCGCACTCTCTGGTGGCGGTGGGGGTATGGGTTCTGCCAACCTGTTTGCATTGGATTATTGTCTGGCGGAGAAGGGACCCCAACTTGTTTTCGGACAAGACAAGACCATTAGGAAAATATGAATAAAATATGTTTGAGAATAAGAGTGTGTGTTTATTTTGGTTACATGTTTACTAATTTCTCTCTCCTCTTTTGCGTCTCACTCTCCCCCCCGCAGAGCGGACACAGAAAGCGAAACAACAACACCAGCAGCAGCCCCAGGATCCTCTTCAGTACCAGCTCCAGCAGGAGGCGGCACACTACCTCTAAAGGATAACTCGAATATTCGCGAAAAGCCGCTACACAACAGTAACAACAACAATAACAGCTCCCAGCACCAGCAGCCACCCAGCAAGCAGCTCGAGCGGCCCCTGAAGTGCCTGGAAACGCTCGCACAGAAGGCGGGAATCACCTTCGACGAGAAATACGATGTGTCCAGTCCCCCGCATCCGGGTATCGCCCAGCAGCCGTCATCGACACCAGCCGCAGCCACAGTCACTGCCCAAGCCCATCGCAACGGAGGAGCCAACACAGGCGCTGGAACACCCCCCACTGCACGTCGTCACGCACACACACCGGTCACGCCGAACACCCCAAGCACCCCGAACACTCCAAACACTCACAACAGCAACCCACAGCAATCCCGACACAGCGGCAGCAGCCACACCATGGAGAAGTCACAGAGCCCCGCCCAACAGGTGGCGTCCGCCACGTCGGTGCCCCTGCAGATCTCACCGGAGCAGCTGCAGCAGTTCTACGCGAGCAACCCGTATGCCATCCAGGTGAAGCAGGAGTTCCCCACGCACACGGCGGGCACCACCACCACGGAACTGAAGCATGCGACGGGTTTGCTGGACGCCAGCCAGGCAAGCCAGTTGCAGCTCCAACAGCTCCAGCAGCTGACGGCGGCGGCAGCCGATGCAGCCGGGGGAAACGGTTCTGCGGGTGGTGGGGGAGGGACCCAGGGCGGAGGCGCACCCAGTCCGGCGAACCAGCAGGGACAGCAACAGCAACAGCACTCGACGGCCATTAGTACGATGTCGCCGATGCAGCTGGCGGCAGCCACCGGCGGAGTGACTGGTGACTGGTCACAGGGTCGGACGGTGCAGCTGATGCAGCCTTCGACGGGGTTTATCTACCCGCCAATGATGATCTCCGGCAACCTGCTGCACTCCGCGGGCATCGGCCAGCAGCCCATACAAGTGATCACCGCCGGGAAGCCGTTCCAGGGTAACACCCCCCAGATGATCACCACTACCACACAGAACGCCAAGCAGATGATCGGGGGGCAGGGCGGGTTCGCAGGCGGCACCTACGCCATCCCTTCCAGCCAGTCCCCGCAGACGTTGCTCATCTCACCCGTCAACGTCATCTCCCACTCGCCGCAGCAGCAGCAGAGCATTCTTCAGTCGATGGTCGCCCAGCAACAGCAGCAACAGCAACAGCTCAACGCTCAGCAGCAGCAGCAGCTGACAGCGGCGGCAGCGGCTCAGCAGGCGGTGGCCATGGCCAAGGCGGGTGTGGGAGTGGGAGCTGATGCCCAGGGCAAGATGCAGGCACAGAAGGTGGTCCAGAAGGTGACGACCACCACTAACACGGTGCAGGCAGCCTCGGCAGGCGCTGGCGGGGCACAGGCGCAGCAGCAACAGCAACAACAGACCACCACCCAACAGTGTGTCCAGGTCTCGCAGTCGACATTGCCCGGCGTAGGAGTGGGTGTGGGCGGGCAGCTGCTGAATCCGCTGGGCGGGTCGGGCGCGGGCCAGGGCCAGCAGATGCTCGGTTCCTGGTTCTGGCAGAACGGCCTGCAGCCCTTCGGCTCGAACTCCATTATACTGCGTGGCCCGCCGGACGGCACTCAGGGCATGTTTATCCAGCAGCAGCCAACCACGCAGACACTCCAGACGCAGCAGAACCGTAAGTGGCGGCATCCGCTAATGCAATCTGCTATCCGAGATCCAGAGCTTATTCCGATTTTCTTCCTCTTTCCACAGAGATCATCCAGTGCAATGTAACCCAGACACCGACCAAGCCTCGCACCCAACTGGAAGCTCTGGCCACCAAGCAACAGCAGCAACAGCAGCAACAACAGCAGCAACAACAGCAGCAACAACAGCAGCAACAACAACAGCAGCAACAGCAGCAGCAACAACAACAACAGCAGCAGCAGGCGGCGGCCAATTGCCAGGCGCAGCAGCAACAACAGCAACAGCTAGCGGTAGCCACAGCTCAACTGCAGCAGCAGCAGCAGCAGCAGCAGCAGCAGCAGCAGCAGCAGCAGCAGCAACAGCAGCAGCTGACGGCCCTTCAGCGGCCTGGAGCGCCGATTATGCCACACAACGGAACCCAGGTGCGCCCGGCTAGCTCCGTGTCCACGCAGACGGCGCAAAACCAGAACCTGCTCAAGGCCAAGATGCGGAACAAGCAGCAGCCAGTCCGTCCGGCGTTGCCGGCCCTCAAGACGGAGAACGGACAGGTGGTGGCGGTTGGTGCGGTGCAGAGCAAGTCAGTGGGGCAACACATGGCTGCCATCCAGCAGCAGCACCAGCAGCACCAACAGCAGGCGAACCTCCACCAGGTGGTCACCACAGCGGGAAACAAGTGAGTGACATAGACGGCAGTCGGCCTTAGAGTCAACCATATTATTCCCTTTGCTCTTTTTGCCTTTTCAGGATGGTCGTCATGAGCACGGGCACGCCCATAACCCTGCAAAATGGTCAGACTCTGCACGCAGCAACAGCGGCCGGAGTGGACAAGCAGCAGCAACAGCAGCAGCAGCTGCAGCTTATGCACAAGCAGCAGTTCCTACAGCAGCAAATGTTCCAACAGCAGATAGCCGCCATCCAGCAGCAGCAACAGCAACAAGTCGCCCAGCAGCAGCAACAACAACAACAGCAGCAGGATCAGCGGCAACAGGTGGCACAGGCTCAGGCCCAAGCTCAGGTTCAGGCTCAGCAACAGCAGCAGCAGCAGGCATTGGCGCAGCAGATACTGCAGGTGGCGCCAAACACCTTCATCACCTCCCACCAACAGCAGCAGCAGCAGCTCCACAACCAACTGCTGCAGCAGCAGCTCCAGCAGCAGGCGCAGGCCCAAGTGCAAGCTCAGGTTCAAGCTCAGGCACAGGCACAGGCCCAGCAGCAACAGCAACAGCAGCAACAACAGCGGGAGCAGCAGCAGCAGAACATAATCCAACAAATTGTGGTACAGCAGGCGGCTGGGGCGGGTCAACAGCAGCAGCCACAGCAACAGCAGCAGCAGACGCAGCCAGGACAATTGCAGCTGAGCAGCGTCCCCTTCTCGGTGTCCTCGACCACGACGCCCGCAGGAATAGCCACCTCGAGTGCCCTCCAGGCCGCTCTCTCCGCCTCCGCCTCCGGCGCCATCTTCCAGACGGCCAAGTCGACCAGCAGCAGCTCTTCCCTGCCCACCAGCAGCGTGGTGACTATAACAAACCACACAACGGGTCCCCTAGTCACCAGCAGCACAATGGCAGCCAGCCTTCACCAAGCCCAGCTCCAACAGCAGCAGCAACACCAACAGCACTTCCAACAGCAACACCAACAGCAGCACCAACAACAGCAGCAGCAACATCAGTTAATCTCCGCCAGCATTGCAGCAGCCACACAGCAACAGCAGCAGCAGGGACCACCCGCTCTGGCGGCTGCATCGTCCTCACCCGCCACGAACCCCATCATGGCTATGACGTCCATGATGAACGCCACGGTTGGGCCTGTCACCAGCAGCGCAGTGACACCATCTCCTGCAACACTGGTCGCGTTCAGCGCTGGCAGTGGAGCCAGTCACCCGGCGACACCCACCAAGGAGGCGACGCTGAAGATGCCCACCCCCTCCGCCACCCTGGTGCCCATTGGGTCCCCTCTAAACAACAGTGCCGTTGGCCAGGATCACCACCCATCCTCCGTCAACACCACCCCCAGGTCCGCTGGAAGCGCCAGTGCCCCGGCGGAGCCCAGTAGCTCAACCAGCGACTCGAGGGTAAATGAAGAGGCCTCGGAGGCGTCTCACAGCAACAGCACGACCCCCACCACGCCTACGAGGCCCACCATCAGCACGCCCACTACAAGGCAGAGCAATGTGGTGCTGCCCACGAGTAGCTGCAGCACCACTAGCTCCTCCACCCCCCCGCACAGTGGGAAGGATGAGGGCAAGGGCGGAGCGAGCACAGCCACCAGCACCACCGGCGCACCTTCAACGCCGACAACGACGATAGTTGGCAACGGGATTGGGATAGCCACCCTGGCCAGAGCAGCGAGTACCACTGCGACCTCTACCACCACCACGAGCACCAGCAGCAGTACGACTACACCTACAACCACAACGAGCATCAGCAATGGGAGCAGCAACGCGGCGGGGAAAGATCTGCCGAAAGCCATGATTAAGCCTAATGTGCTCACTCATGTCATCGACGGATTCATCATCCAAGAGGCCAACGAGCCCTTTCCTGTAACGAGGCAGCGCTACGCAGACAAGGACACCAGCGACGAGCCGCCAAGTGAGTCTCTTCCCTCCCTCCCTCCTTTGTTTCTGATACTAATTCCTTTTCTGCTCTTCTTCCCACAGAGAAAAAGACTGCCATGCAGGAGGACGCGAAGCTGTGCGGAATAGCCACTGCAACGCCAACCACAACCACAACCCAAACAGCAGCTGCTAATGCGGCGGGTCTACCCACGGACATGGTGGCCTGCGAGCAGTGTGGCAAGCTGGAGCACAAGGCGAAGCTCAAACGGAAGCGCTTCTGCTCCCCAGGATGCGCTAGGCAGGCGAAGACTTGCGTTGCAGGCATTGGAGCTGCAGCTGCAGCTGGAGGCGGACTGGGAGAGAGCAATGGAATGGGAATGGATATGGAAATGGGAGGAATTGTGGGAGTGGATGCCATGGCTCTGGTGGACAAACTGGACGAGGCTATGGCCGAGGAGAAGATGCAGATGCAGACGGACGCCTTGCAGGCGCTGCAGCCCGATCCGATTCCGATGTCGACCACCACGGAGGTGCCACTGGTGTCTCTTCCTGTCCTGCCAGTCATGGCAGCCACCCCCGTTCCAGTTCCTCCCTTAGTTGCAGTCGCACTGGCAGTCCCCACTCCTGTGACCCTGCCTGCGGCTCCGTCTCCAGCTCCCACCCCACCTGCGGCAGCAGTGGCGCCCCAGCCACCTGTACCAACACCAACATCCTCTTCGACCGCAGGCGAGCGTTCGCCCATTTGCAACTGGAGCGTGGAGGAGGTCGCTGACTTCATACGGAACCTGCCCGGCTGCCAAGACTATGTGGATGACTTTGTCCAGCAGGAGATCGACGGCCAGGCGCTGCTGCTGCTAAAGGAGAATCACCTGGTGAATGCCATGGGGATGAAGCTGGGTCCCGCCCTCAAGATTGTGGCCAAGGTGGAGTCCATGAAGGAGGTGGTGCCGGCGCCGGGCTCTGGCGAAGTCAAGGAGGCGACGGCAGCGGGAGGAGCTCAATAATATCAGCATCGGCCTGATGCTCCAGCCTATGCCGATGACGAGGGGATTCCCATGCCCTCCTACTCGACATCCCCGCCACCATTTTCGCTCCTCCATCTCCGGCTTACATACGGATCGTGGCAATAGAGGTAATTGTTAGAGGCAACTGGCTGCCGCAGCAGCCGCACTGCGCTCGGTCAATGATCACATTCACCGAGTACGAGTTCATGGAATGGTAACGAACGATAACATAATAATACTATGTTGAAAGGCCGCCACATGTATGATAGAGCGTAGACTTGGTTGCTGATCACTCGGAGGGTGTCCATGGTCCGTGGCCCCTTCGCAGCCAGCGACTCCTTGTTCAAATTGTACATACAGATTTACTCGATCTAAAACTTAATTATAGGCATAGGCATAAATTATTTAACAATTGTAAATTGTTTCTCAGAAAAGGGTATTATTACACTGAACCTAGGATTAGCTACGAATAATGTTTAATATCAGCGCATAAGTCCGGAACCGATTTGAGCATTGCAATTGAACAATTAACTATTAATAGTTTGTATTTCAACTCCATACATAATAATTAACTTAATAATTAATTAGATAGTTAGGATCGGTGAAACAGTTGAGAACAGGGACCGTAGCGATTGTAAGTCGAGACTTACACGGTAATGGCATTCATGATGAATGAATCTTATGAATTTTTGTTGCAGGAAAGATATGGTATATATAGTATAACTTTGTAGAGCAGAAACTCAATCTTTTAATATATAGCTCCTAACATATAGTATTTTCTATAGTCGTATCCTATATAGCAATCAGATATTGACCAAATATGCTTAAGTTTTACAAAATGTTATTAGGATACGATTATTATTACATACTTAAAGAGGGTAGATATGCCTGGAATGTTTATCATTTATAAGCCACTGCAAAACAAATGTACAATATATATATATACATATGTATATATATAATTTTAAAATATTTATTTATGAGATCGGAAATGGTAAAATAACTTAATAACATATGAAATATTATTTCTTGACTTTTATTAGTTTCTTCAAGAAATAATGATGGTTGTAAGTTGTAAGCCCACACATAGCATAATCATTGTCAACGTCCGATTAGGACTTTGGAATAGGAATCTATGAGAAGACTGATATTTGATAGTAAAACTTCTGAAACCCATTTTCAAGTAAAGCCAACATTTCATCAAACATTGTAAATATAACTGATAATATATCTGAGAGCGAGAATTGTGCACGCCGAAGCGTACCTCTCTGCCCTAAAATTTGTGTAAACGGATCTGGTAGGTAACTTCGCCTTAAAAAATGGATCTTGCAGGTTCTATTAGGTATTATGTACACTTTATGATACTTATATGAAGTTATATCAATCTTCGCATAGATCCCTGTGAAACTGTCATTATCAAGAACTAGTCGCTTGCATTCGGAAAATAAATAATTGTTAAGTGAAATGGTAAAACACCCAAGCCATATGCATTGTTAAATCGAAAATTTAAATATTTTGTATTGCAAAACTAGAAATAATCATTATATACGGTCCCTGGTTCAGAGTCCACTCTGAAGCATCAAATCTTGAAATCATCTACATAATTGTAAATTCTAGTATTTTGCTAGCTCTTTTTTCAATGCCTAATGATAAGTATTTTTTTTGTACAACATTTTTTTTTGCTATTGCTGAATAAAATAAAAAATTGCACTGTAATATAGTGTAATACATGTGAATACGGAATCGAATGCTGTTATCTCGGCGAATATCTTTCTAAAGCTGTTTGCTATTATACTATTAAAGCTGTTTGCCATGACATCAAAGATCTGTCTTGTGTTGTAACGACTCTGATACATCACATCCTCGCAAATTATTCTGCACAAGTCGACAGTGGTCGGTAGATTCGTGGAGCAGCACACACTCACAAGCACGGGTGCATATGAAATAACCAAAAAACTAAAAAAAAAAATCCAGCTGGAATAAAAACAGGCCAAAATGATTATATTTAGTCATTCATGTTTCATATACATCTAATTCTGTTTTTGCACGGTTGATTGGTTCCTGAAAAAAACGTGTAAAAAAGACATAAACTTTATGCAAAAATAGGTGATTGGTTCCTTATCTCTAACACCTATTAAAATTACGTAAAAAAAATTGGGAAACTTAAAAACAAATTTTTGCTATCTACAATTGCTCTGACCAGTAAATTTGATTGTATGTATGTATGTATACGCAAAAAAACGAAAGAGAAACAAATATGTACATATTCTTCTTATGCTCTTTCTTGTTTTCGGTTGGTTTTTAGCTGTTTGAGAGCTGTGAGTGTTTTTACATTGTATTTGTGTTGTGTTATTTCAAACCGTGTTAAATGAAATAAAACCGTGTACAAAACTGCCTGCTTTTCCCCATAAGGTCTCACCAACATTCTAGTTAGTTACAATTACCAAGATGTGGATCCGCCTTTGAATTCTTGAATTGTTGAATATTTTCAGACTGAAAAGTTCGTATTTTCTGCGCCTTTGTACATATATGTTGTAGGCTTCTGGTACTGATTCAGCTGGTCGGACGAGCTGAACTGACGAAACCGAATTGCATAGGTGCAATAGGCATCACGAAAAACCCGGCCATAGAACAGCCTTTTGGTCCCTCATGCAACATCTTGGTACGGAATAGTCTTGATTACTCTCAAGTATAGGGGAATACAACCATATGCAAGAAATCGCCAATTTCAATAGAACTGAGCAAGAAAAACACGTTTTAGGCGAGTTATGCACAAGAAAAAAATTAAAAGAAGGCTGCTATGAAAGGGTACATATTATTTTTGTGTCATAAGGCCTGCGGGCCTTATGACGCTTTTAAAAGTAACAAAGCGCCCACTCCCAAAATGTCATAGCGCCCGCGGGCACTACGACATAATTTAAAAGGGTCATAACGTCCTTAGTTTTTAAAAACTTGCAAAGTGCATCAATAAAATCAATAAAAGTACCTTTAAAAAATGTTCCGTTTATTATGCTATATCGTTTTTTATAGCATTTTACATGTTTTATGCACAATGATCTTCTAATAAGTTTATCATTGATTTTCAAACAAGGCGCACTCAAAATGGAAGCTTGCTCTGAATATAGAATTTTTTCTGGATTTCGAAAAAACTCTAAGTGGTGTCTTCTAACAAGTTCTTAAGAAGGCGTTAACCAATAGTTTGCGTTATATTTGTTACATAAAAGCACTAACCATACAGTAAATATGTAGATGTGCCCGTTCATACAACGAACATGTCGCACATCGAACACAGAATACCCGGGTCAGACCCGAAGCCCATAGGACGCAATATTCTCTGTGTTCGATGTGCGATATGTTCGTTGTATGAACTGGCTCATCTATATACTGTATGGTTAGTGATAAGAGACTAGTGTATCCGTGGCCTTGTCCAATACTGGCGTGAGCACTCAAATGAGTCACGAGTGCAACCACAACAATGCTTCTCCCCAAGAATTAATAAAAAAGCTAGAATTAAATAATAATGTAAATGTCCAGTATGAAAAAAAAAACTTTAAAAGAAAAGCAGAAACGAAACTGCATATTCAGTTGCTTATCCGAAAAAAAAAGTCAAAAAGTGACTTCTCAGAACACAAATCAGTCCAAAATGCACGCGGGCCTTATGACACAAAAATTAGTGTGCACCCGCCATGAAACTATTTAAGCTGACTGCTATACGACTATAGAAGCTGGCTGTTATGAAAAATTGAATGCTTCCTGCTTTATAGTAGAATCTAATAAAGGTGGCTATGAAAAAATAATTAAAGCTGGCTACTATGAAACCACAGACAATGGTGACTATGTAACTGTAAAAGCTCGCTATGAACGCTGAACTGTTGACATTAACATGGAGAGATCCTAGCGTATAATTGATGAAATTGTCATCAAGCAGTGTGTGCTTTTTATAAGCGAGGATTTTAGTGGAAAAATAAATAAATAAAATAAAAAATAATAATAAGGCTAGGTTAGGTTATGGCGGTATGCTGGGGAAGCGATAAATGGAAAAAGCAATAGAAATTGCCTCTTTAATTGCCTCAATCTCCGCTTGGAACACACTACAGTGATCCGGAAGCCTGAAGCAATGACTGATGTTTAGTTCGTTACAGTAGACTCCGCCACCCATGCGGCAGTCTAGCTTTGAGCCATTAGTTTAGAAGTAGACCGCATATGCAGGTCCCGGTTCGCCCATCTCCCAGTCTTCCCTAGGTGGGATTGATACCTCGAAAGGCGACGAGAGGTGATCACTAGGAATACAGTAATCTGTCCTCTTCGGTAATTGCGGGAGTCTCGTCAGGATTCCCGTGTGCCTTACCGCGGATGCGTTCCATAGTTTGACTTTCTCTTATTGTGAGGGCGGAAAGTGTTGCGACCTTCTTTCCAACGAGATCCACGGGGAGGAAGTCCAGCACGGCTATGCGTTGAGCTCTACTGAGTCCGTTGAGACATGTTCCTTTGTCTATGGCTGGCCACCATACTACCACCTCATAGAGAATTATTGGTCGTATGATGGCGGTGTATCGCCACCGAAATATATACAGGGTCATTCCTCATTTCAGTCCGATTGCTTTCCTGCATGTATAGAGGGCCACTGTGGACTTCTTTGCTCTATCCTTTATGCTCAGTTTCCAGTCGAGCTTTCTGTCGAGGACTTGGCCAAGACACTTGGCATGGTTGCTAACGGCTAGCGCTTCCCCACAGAGTTTTGGAGGAGTTACTGCCAGAACTTTGTACTTCCTAGTGAAAAGCACCATTTGCTTTTTTGGCTTTTTGTCCAGTGTTTATCGATTTATCGAGCGCCTCACTGAAGGCGTCAGTAAATATTTGAACGAGATGAGTCGTTGCCTCCCTGGAAATCTCCTCTTCAGGGAAATCTGGAGTCTCAGGGAGAACACGACAAAGGGGGTCCGAGTACCGAGTCCAGTTTGTCCGGGCAGGACAGTCTTGATCCATCGCCGCGATTCGATGCCTATGGCAGACGCCAGGAACACCGGATCATCGTTGCCCAGGATGAAGTCCGCACGTCTCTTCTCCTAGAACTTTAGCCTATCTTTCGAGGCTGAAACGCCACCTGCCGGGGTTGTGAACGGGTCCCCGGCCCCAAGGGGTCTGCCAGCCCCGATATCGCTCTGTATGGCAGCCACCCCGGTAACCGGGGATTGTCCCGATTGGCTTTTCGGAGTTCTCCTCGCAGCGCTTGCTGCCTCGAGACGGTGGAACGACTTTCCCAGATGCGGTTGTAGAGGGATGGTCTTTTCCCTCCGGCACTTTAAGAGCAGTACCGAGCTCCTTTGCGGTGTTTTTTATATATTTAAGCTTGAGTTCGGCATTGTTGGTCCCACGATTAGGTGGGAAGGGGTTAGTCAGCCCGGGAAGCCTTATTTAAACTGGAGGTCGGCAGGTATCCAGAGTCCGCATATTAGCAACCGAGCACGTGACCCCCTGTATCCGTGAAGCACAGCCGCCTCGGATTCAGGGCAAGCCATGAATCGGAAACACCTGTGCTGTTCCGAGTTTACAGTTGTGACAAACCGACCCGTTTATGCCCCTGACGGCCAAGTAATAAGAATAAAAGACATAATTTTTGCAGAAAAAATCATGCATTTTATAAGCAATGATTTTAGCGTAAAAATCATGCCGTTTACAAGTGATGGCATTAAAATATACTTATAAGTGATGTTTATTTAAAATACATTGAACTTTGTTCTTGGGTTGCCTTAGTCCTGTACTTTTTAGCTCTAGACAATTTTTGTAATGTCCTGTTCTTAACGTTATGATTGGCCTTGCGTATGGCATTTTCCGGGGGCTCTTTTGGGAACTTCAATTGAATAGCTGACGCAGCCCAAGAAACTTAAAAACGAAACATTTTGGCTGCAAACGTAAACCGCAAAAGTAAGTGAAAACCGGAGCCTGCCTGAATATCTGATTAGAGTGTGTTTTCTTTCTTCCATCGACATTGTATAATCCAATCCCATTGGTACTTTGTATTGAGCTTGTTGAGATCTTTTAATTTTCTATACACAGTCTTAAGTCTGGAACCGCTATACGAATTGAAAGGTAGAACAGCGTTTCAGATAATCCTATAAATATTTATTGTCATCATTCTGCATAAATCATTTTAATTTGATCAAAATCTGATTGTATACGGATTTAATATAGCTTATATCTGTTATACTCACCTGCTTTTTTGGAAAACTCACCACACGGACAGGCCACGCCCACAACAAACAAGCATTGTGCACAAGACCAAACATGCGACAGAAAGAGAGAGACATTTCATGTACAGGACAGTGCTGTCTGTCCCTAAGGCTATCCCTGTCTGGCACGGAGAAATAAAACGACACTCCCAACCCCGAGGTCCACGGACAGCGCACCCATTTTTTGGTTTCCACTTTCCGTCGGCATTTTGTGCGACGAATGGGCGTATTCCGATGCCATGGGAGAAGAGCAATGAAAAATGCATAAATAACGACCGGAACGTTGTGAGATGCGGCAAGGGCCGCGGCTCTACTTTCATACCCGGTATTCAGTCATTATGTTGATGTGTGAGCCTATGAATTAATTAACTTGTACTCTCTCTGTCTTTTGGTAATTGTTTTATATATAATAATTATATAATTTTATATACATAGGTGAGAGTTTGGGAACGATTGCATGATTAAAATCATTGGTATTAAGTAATAAAATTAAGTCAATCGAAAGGTTTTTGTATGTTGTATGTATGCAAAAAAACTGTATGATAAAGTTTATCTTTCCTTCCTTGCCTTATTTTTCTTAAACGTATCAGTGACTTCGTTTAATTCTAAAGAGAATGCTGCCTTACCTAATTGCTATTGGCGATAAAAAAAACGGAGACATTCTTGGTCTTGTTTCCTAAAAAGTTTTTTATAATTTTTAATTTGCTAAAAGTTCTTTCATCTTTTGCAGATGTGACTGTAATTGGTAGGTCTGATAAATCGTATTATAGCATCCATTATTATTATATACAGAGTACACAAAAATAGTTATGTGTTAAAAAAATGTATAGTAAAAGAGAGCTTAATAGGTATAAATATGGAAAAAATACGGCTATTTTTGCAATTGGTGTCCTTGAATACGATGAACTTATATTACCAATACTTTTAAATAAATCGTTCTAAACGTGATGTTTCTAATTTTTAGCATACTAATTGTAAATAAAAATATATATGAATAAAAATTGTTTTAAATTTTTATTATAAAAATTTAATTAAAATAACTATTACATATATCCATCGAAAGGTGGCATTTTTTTTTGTCATAAAGGACATATGTATGTCAAATACTTGCATTCTGAAAAGCTTAATAGAGTATTTCTTAAGTGGTTCTGCCAGTGAATTTTGATAGAAAATCCCAAAGTTGGATAATAGTGCGAAAATAGTGTCGAAAGGTTTGCTGGTCAGAGTTCGGCACAGCTGCGTTTGCGGGCACTCTAAGCTCGAGGGACCAGGTGCGTAGAATCGTTTTTCAACTGCACTCTCCCTCTTCTCAAACGAACAACAGCCGTTATCTCATGCTGACCTCCGCCTGATGGCGAATTCACTTTGATTCCAACATAAATGTATTCAAAACTATTTGTGGTAGGGACCATATTTAATATTAAATTTTTAGTTTAGTATTTACTTAGACAACGAGTTTTTTCGTTTAATATAATACGTCTTGCAAAGAATTATATGTGCATCATATGTTTTTAAAATGATTAATATACAAAAACTGACATTACAATATTGTTGTTGTTGTTGTTTTTGTTTTTTTTTTGGGCGCAATGTTACGCATTAAAAATGAAAAAAGGTATACATTTTGATTAAATGTAAAAATAAACTTAACTTGAAAGTTGTAGTCATACTAAACATTTATATGTAACTAATTCGTGTGTCCTATTTTGTTGTTCCATTCTTTTTTAGTCAGTGATGTTAGATGTCAGTGGGTAATTGTGTAAAATTGTGCATAAGTTTTAAATTATTTAAAATTTTTTAGGTTAAATACAATTTGAAACTAGTATGTCTGATCATGGACAAGGAATGCATGAAGTCGGTGTTAAAATCACACATGTTGCAAATATTGCAATTCAAATTGTTTTAAAACTCCAAGTAAAATGGTAGAGCTTTATGAAGGCTCGGATGACTAACGTCGATATCCTATGCAAAAGCCAGATACAACGTCTTGTGGTTGATTCCATGAATATGAAAATAGAGGATCATATGGGTCTTCAATTAGCACGAAAACAAATAGCATAACAAATAACAAAAATGGGCATTTATGGCATTATATCATCTTTAGTGATTAAATAGGTTTAGATGGCCCAGATAGTTCCAAGCAATATCTGAGAGATACATATCAGGGATCAGGGATCCTGTGTTATGCGATGTTTTGCCGGTAGAAATGTGGTAATGTGCGCATCATTTAGCTACTGATGAAAGATATGCTTCATCACAACCAGAACAAATAAAGAAATATATGTTGATATGATAAACACAGAGCTAATAGAGTTTGGTGGCAAGTTGTATGGCGGTGACAGAACTTTTTAGGAGGACTGTGCGTCATTATGCGGTGTACGGGTAACATAAATATACGGGTAACATAAATATATAACAGGAAGAAAAATACCTGTATTGAACTAGCCAGCATTAAGTGCGGACCTCAATCCCATTGAACTCAATAGACAATGGAAATGCAGCGATATGGGGCCCATTTAAATACATGCGCCCTTGAATCAATTGGTGATTGTACTTTTCTAATTTTGAAAAAATTGTATGCACATATAATTCTTTATATGACATAGTTCAATAATTTCACGAATTATGTTTTTGAATACGTTATGCATTTTATTGGGTATACATATGTGAGTGGAGGGTGGCCGAAGATGCCAGATCCTTTGATAATATTAAGCGGCAAGCGGGCCAATTTTGTGCCAAAGTACTAGCTTGGAGGCAAAAGCGGTCTATACACCGACTATGTCATGAAGTAACCGAACAGCGAGCTTAGCGATGCTGTTGTAAAGCAACGGATAACAAGAGCGAGCATTAATAAAATATAGATAATACGAGTAGAATCTCAGCACGAAATTGAGCGAGCAAATGCCACAAAAGCTACACAAAATGAGTTATTCAGCCAGGCTCCGTTTTTCACATTCACAAAAGTCTTCCGATTTACTTTTGAATACACATAAATTGGGGCTCCCGTTTTCACATTCCGCAAGATCTATTCATTTTCAAAATGAAAACATTTTCGTTGACGAAATTAAAAGTGAACGGCTTTTTATACAACGAAACGACCCTTAATTGCAAAAGGAAAAAAATAGATGACTTATTGATGCATTATTATAAACTTGACCCCAATATCAGGGTAATTTAAATTTAGCCTTCTTTCTAAATAATTTTATTTTAATATTGGCCAGGGCAACAACAATTTTCGTTTTGGTGCAAACAGCAAAAATATGTGAAAACTGGAGAATCTTAAAACGAAAACGAAACGTTTTGGCTGAAAACGTAATCCGCAAAAGTAAATGAAAAAACGGAGCCTGCCTGAATATGTAATAGCCCTGACAAGGTTATGAATTTATAATCGGGCACCGCCCGAACAGTAAACATAATTCATATGTATATTTATATTTTCAAATAAAGGGAAAGACTGTTTATCTTAAATATCCATATTACATGAAATTAAATATTTTCAATATTTAGCTGGCGAAAAACCTCTAGCTGAACCCTCCACTAGCGTGCCGGCTGGGCAATGGACACTGCCTTATCCCGGACAAGGGTAATGCACTCTCGCTTGCTCTGTCCGAGACAATGCAGTGCCTGGCTCCCGATCTAAAGTTGAGGGAACTGAACCAGGGGCATGGCTAGAGGTGCTTGGCGGGCAGGCATAAAACGCTATGGCTTGGTTCCCCTGAAAAAACATCAACTACGTATGGACCTTCGGGCCAAATATGGAGCGGAGAGACGGTCAAACACGGGTTGGGATGTCAACCCGTGACTGCTACCAACGGCGGGCACGGGGAGGAGCAATCCTCTCTGCGTGTTGCCAGCGGTTACGCCTCTTACGCGGCGGGACCAGGCCGTATCAGTTGCAATACTACTGCCACAAAAAAGACTCTGCTCGTTGGGAAGGTCCAAAGCGTTCCAGGGAGGGGATGAAGGCTAAAGCCCAATACAAGGCGGTCCTCAAGATACAAAGCTGGCTCCAAGGAAAGGCGGATATCTCCCAGGAGGAGAAATCAAAGCCAGCACGTGCTGAGTAACAGGTAGAGGAGGGCCGTCCGTATTATGCTCAGATGCTTCAGATGCGAGCGTCGAATGGAGGATTCGCCAACAAGGTGGAGGAGATCCTGGCCAGCAAAAGGCAACGCGCGACTGAGGCTACTGTTAAAGTCACTCCCGCGGGAAAGCGGCTGCGTGGACCCAAGGTGGCAACGCCTAAGAAAAAGACGACGAAGAAGCCCAGACAAACAGACAACATGAATACAGTGTACAAAAGAAGTCTGATTTTGGAACTGATCGATCGCAGCGACGAGAACGCGAAGATGACTGCAGCACAGTGGAAGCTAGTCCACGCTCAGCTCGGGGAATCGCCCTTCTTGCGAATGGAATATGACCCAAAAGCTTCCATGCCTACCTTCCATGGCGCTGGTGCTGAAGGTGCCCCAGGTGGAAGCTCTGTGGGAGAGAGACAAGCTGGAGGTAGTAGACAGGGAGCTGATCCCGTCTATATCCCCATTGCAGTCCAAGTAGAGCAAGCACTTAAGCTGCTGCAGGTTCTACTCAACATCGGCAAGCAGGAACAGAACCGTCGTACTCGTATGAAACACCTTCGTAGGTCCCACCTCGTCAAACGTTCTACACCTAACTCTCGAAACGGGAAAGAGTACTTTGGTATCTGGCTGAAGAGTCCTCGAAATACCATCCTTCTTAACATAGATCAGTACATTCAGGTTAAGTGCGGTTTCAAACACTCTTCGAAGAAAGCAGTCTATAGAAACCCTCGGAATACACACTGGCAAAAGTTTAAAAAGACAATCACTTCGAAGCTCGGGAATCCGGGCTCAGTGAAATCTGCGGAGGAAATAGAGAAGTATCAAGAGACCCTATCCAAGGAGTTACTGAATGCCTACCACGCATCGTGAAAACCTTCGAGCACAAAGAAGAAGTCCGAGCCACTCTCAAGGGTTAGAGACCGATAAGCCTTACCTCCTTTCTACTAAAAACACTGGGAAAGCTGCATATCCACATCAGGAATGAGGTAGGGGGACTGATGTCAGCTAACCAATATACTTATACAAAAGGAAAATCGGAGGAGACGGTACTGCACTCGTTACCAGCTACCAATATGCACTAGGAGTATTTGTTGATATTTCCGGAGCATTTAACAACGTGACTACGAAAGCAATAACAAACCGCATAGAAGCGAGCAACATACACCCAGCAATTAAACTTTATATAAAGAATCTCCTAAGTTGTATACGGGTGCAATCGGAGTGGGGCACTGCTTCCATAGTAAAAGGGGCACACATCAGGGTGGAGTCCTGTCGGCCCTCCTGTGGAATCTGGTGGACGACGACCTTATCCAGAGATTTTAAAGGAAGGCCGCAAAATATTGGCTTATGCAGATGACATAAGCATACCTATTACGAGTGTATGTTCATTGACCCTCAGCTCCTTAATGGAATGGCAGATGAAGTAGCACTCAGTATCAACGCGGAAAAGACGGGCCTCATCCTCTTTAGCAAGAGGTACAAGGTACCAATATGGACGCCCCCAAAAATCGACCATATATAAGATATAAGAACTGATATAACCCCCCTACTGCACGCCTAATATATTACTTTACTAGTTTTTTGCTGAGTAATGCAGTATTATTGACGTGAGTATTTATATATTTCTTCTATTAAGGCTTATTTAAGACAATAGCCATTCAAAATTCATCTCCTTTAATATTTCATATTTCTACAGCATTTCGGCAAGCTATTTTCGATTTAAACTTCTGAGTTCATGATCTTTTACTTATTTCTCCACGCTTAAGATAAATACATATATGTTTGCAGTTGCTAAAATATCAAGCTCACAACAAGGGAAGCATTTCTATTGATATACATCCAAATATTAAGCAGCGTTTTTTTTTAGAAAAATTCAACCTAAAAGGCTGAATAGGCTATTAAATATATGTACATTAGTTAAGATACACTTTTTACATTAATTTAACATAGTCAGTGAGTGGCACAAGATGGCAAGTTGGCTAAATTTTCTCAAATTTTGGAAAGCCTAAATCAATACGCACAAAAACTGACCGGCCTTTGTGATCCATTTTTTAAATTCACATTTTCTTTAAATTTACAACATTTACAAGCTAAAAAACTCAAGAAAAAGTTTTCCGCTTTTTTCACGTAGCAGATCGAACATCTGACTTAAAGGGCGGCAAGCCTCTCAGCACGGCATTGAAATCAAAAATATAAATTCAGTTTTTCTAGTCAGAGTGAGAGTTATGCATAAGCATTAGGATAACGCATCATTCAAAATAGACTTTGTTTCATGATATTTTTCAATTTATGCCAGAATTTCGGCAATCTGTCCCAATGTGCACTCTACCCTTACAGGGTTTGGGAAATGAGACCCACCAAAGGGCCCAGCTACATTAAGAATTAACGGAAAGAAGGCGTTTTCCACATTATACTGAACGGTACAAAAGTTTTATATATACATACATATATGTACATTAGGGTTGCGCTTTTTTATAAAAGTTTAATTTTCAAAGGTCTCAGGGTCTAAAATTGTTCCTTTTGCTATAAAGCAATAAAATATAAAGTTTCAGCCCGATTCGACAACGTTTAGAGGTGGCGACTTGAGGTCAAAGTTCAAAAATACGATATTTAGCCAATGGTTCCTATGGCTATATATTGCTCTGATCGGATCGAATTTTTTTTGTGATTTAGAACATTAAAATATAATCAAGCCCTTACAATTTTAGCCCGATTGGTGACCATTTAAGCCAACAATAAATAGTTAGCATTCATCTTCTCATACTAATGTGCAAATTACACGTGCAGTGTATTTGTTCAATATTGCACACGCAGATGCCATGTCGATGCTGCCAATTGAATCGTTTCATTTAATGCCGGCAGTAAGATTATTAGCATATTCTATAATTTTGTTAACTTAAACCATCAATATCTGCAGGACGTTTAATATATTCTGGAAGTGAGTGCGAATCCAGCGATTATTCGATGCATAATCATCTGGAAATGGAAATTTCGGATAAAGAAACTGAACCGCCTGCAGCGAAAAGAGGCAGGAAAAATTTGTCATCAGTGGTTCATTGGGATGGTAAAATGTTTTTTGAACTGACTGGGCATGGCAAAGTTGAACGATTGTCAATCATTATTTCACATATGGAAGGCGAACGACTTCTAGGAGTGTCAAAATTAAGTGCATCTACAGGAGTAGAAATTTCACACGCAACTTTTAGTTTGTTGACCGAATGGAGAATAGTTGATAAAATCAAAGCAGCCTGTTTTGATACAACTGCATCCAATTCTGGATGACTTAATGGCGCTGCATTCCGTCTAAAGCAACTATTGGACCGAAACCTTTTATACTTCCAGTGCACAGTGGGCCAGCGATCCCATTTTTTGACGTAAATTAAAATAATAAAGCTAGAGACTTCAAATTTTGTACACAAAATATTATCGACGTGTATATATATGTATATATCTTAATTTTAGACCGACCCGACCACGCCCACACCAAACGCCCATAAAAGAAAAGATTCGCTAATATTGATTTTTAACACGTAGTCCATTATGATAGAATATGTTATTAAAATTCTTAAAAATTTTTATTTTTAGGAGGTGAACTCCACCTCACCTACAAATAAATTAAAATGCGCACACCGGCGCAAAATGGCGCAAAAACAAGTTTTAGGATTATTTTATACACAGCTTGCACTACAATATTACATAATTACTTTCTCGCACAATTGCGCACAAAATTTGTTATTGACCATAAGAGACGGGCACATTGGTTAAGTATTCTCTACCTTTGGACGACACAAATTAATACACACAAAAACATATTCAAAAACATGAGCACAAATTTGTTTAATATAATAACTCTACATACCCTGGCCTTTCTTTTCCATTACTTTGATTTAAGTTTTTGAACTTAGTTTCAATTTGGTAAGCTCTCAAAGTAAACAAACAGTTTCCCGCGTTTTTTACTATCGATTGCAGCTTATCAAACAGCTGACTTTAAAACGTTGCAAAAAGGCCAAGGATGCATTAAAACAAAAAAGATTTTTGATTTTTTTTTAATTAATGTATATACTAATTAAATGTTAAATTAAAATTAAGTTTCATTGACATGCATTTTTTCGAATTAACCTCGAAAAATGGGGTCGCTGGCCCACAGTGCAGTGCAGACATCACATCAGTGTAAATTATTTGCGGGCAGTCTTTGAGTCATGTGCCGAAGCTACATCAGGTACAAACGTTCCACTCTTTACCAGATTTAAAGATTCCTGGAACACTATTGCACAAGCCAATTTTCGGTTTGGTGTGACTGATCAGTAAGTTGCATCACATTTAAATGACAGAAGAAATGCAATAATTATCTTCTGTCAAGTTGAATTGAGAAAACATCATGCGCGTACTGATTATGTTGAGTTGTTGCATCTAACTGAAATTTTTTTGGGATCGGTTCCGAAAGGTCATCGTTTCCGACTCCTTGGATCAATGCACCATGCTCGCTGGATGTCTAAGGCGATTTATACATTAAAAATATATATTTTCGAGAGGAGTTTACGTTGACAACTCGAGAAGAAAAATATTTGCGCGACGTATCAATTTTTAAAGTGCGTTTTTATATAAATTATTGGTTCCGGTCAACATTAGCTATTGAAGTTTCAAATCTGGACTTTCAATTCATACACTTTCAAAAGTACGCCTATAAAGAGACTAGCAGCCATTTGTGGTATTTATCTGATGAAAATATCACACTTTCATTGTTTGACGATAAAGTTAATTTCATGGAGAAACGAGAAATGGCGAAGCAACTCTTGGCACTTTGTGTTGACCATGATGATGTCGAAACTTTAGCAAAACGTCTAATTTTGAAAGAAAAAGATTTGCCTACGTTCAAGACTCTTTGCCAACAAAGAGACTATCTGATTTTCTGAGACCTAATTCTGCTACATTTTTCGATCGCTTTTGTATTGCCAAAGATTTTTTAACTGACGACCCTTCAGAATGGCATAGACATGAAGATTTTCAAAATGCTTTAAAAATATTAAAACATTTAAAAGTGGTTAATGATACAGCCGAATGTTCTGTTAAACTTATGCAAGACTATAACCAAATACTAACCAAAAAAGAAGATGTGTCTTAGAAGTTGCTAATCGTCGCAAATGAATATGCTAGTCAATATCCATTGAAAAATACAAATGCCTTAAAATAATACGGCTTAAACGTTAACCTAATAATGTACATATGTACATTAATGTTGCGCTTATTTCTATGCGTGAAAAAAAGGGTCGGAATCAAAAGTCTCAGGGTCTAAAAATTTTCCTTTTGGTATAAAACAATAAAATATAACGTTTTAGCCCGATTCGACAACGTTTAGAGGTGACGACTTGAGGTCAAAGTTGAATCATACGATATTTGGCCAATGGTTCCTATGGCTGCTTATGGTCGCTCTGATCGGATTGAATTTTGTTTGTGATTTAGAATATTGATATATAATTTGACCTCTAACATTTCAGCTCGATTGGTTAATACATCCAATACACTCCACCACGCAAAGGGCAAGACACCAGGTTTTGACCGAATATTTTACCCAATGCTCAACAACCTCCCTCCCGAAGCCAAACTAAAAGTTCTGAATAACTATAACGATATGCTACCAAATGGAATGTACCCACACACCTGGAAAACAGCCATCGTCATATCCCTATCTTTGATACCAAGTGTAAGCAAGACCTTTGAAAAAATTATCGCTACTCGACTTATGTGCTTCCTAAACAGTAACAAACTGATCTCCTAAAACGAAGTTTCTTTTAAACAAAAATACAGCACAATTTATGCACTGCTGCAAATACAAAGATACTCATCCTATGCTCTGTCAACCAGGAACCATGTTACTATACTGACTTCGAGAAAGCGTTTGACCGCGTTTGCCACATGCAGTCCTTGAGCAACGTGAGCTTTCGGGGATGGGTCCTAAGTTCTTTTAACATATGTATGTCGCGAAAGCTTTCATGACCCAGTGCCTATTCCGGGTTCGAGTAAACAAAACCTACTCCAATTTTTTCAAACTATACAATGGCATACCCCAGTGCTCCCCACTATCAGTAATTTTATTGAAAATTGCATTCCGAAAACACCACAATAATTTCTCAAAAACACATTAATCTTTCAATTTATGCAGACGACGCCATAATATAAATACAACTAAAAGACCCGCTCAAAATTCAATCATTTCTGTCGAAAATATTACATTACGACATTACATTTGACAAAAAATAAGTCTTTAAAAACCATTTCAAAATCTAAAAAAAAACATAAATAATAGGCTGAACATAATTAAGTTCATTTCATCCAAAATTTCCCACATACACACAAACGCTCTCATAAATATTACTTCGACTCTGATATTAACAAAACTGCACTTTGGGCTTCCCATCTAGTGGTGGAGCGCCAAAACAAACCTAAACAAAATTCAGCACCCTTACCACGCAGTAGTTCGCCGCTGCCTCAACGCGTTCCCTACATCGCCCACCAAAATGCATCTTGGCCAAAACCGGACTCCCGTCTGTCCCACGCCTAGCAGAAGCCACCCACAAACTGATCCCAAAACTCCAACACACGCCTAACGGGCGTTAATCATTAAATCAGTGCCATTAAACCCAAAAGGTCATATGGAGTTATGTCTACAATCCGAAGAGTCATAGAATTCGCCAAGAAAATAAACTCCGTCAACGTTCCACCTTTACCTAAGGTCAGCTGCTACCCGTACTGGTATCTCCACAGTTCGTATACCAACACACCTTTACACGAACTCAAAAAATGGAATACAAGTCAAGCTGTCTACAAACAACTTTCTCTGCAAGAGTGTCAAACTTACGAAAACTGGCGATGGCTTTTTACAGACGGGTCCTTTCATAATAGCAGGGCAGCCCTAGCGGCCGTCGACTGCAACAATACCATAGTGTCCTGCGGAATATTAACAGAATGTGGAATTCGGCATGTCGTCTGTACGGACAGTCCGTCTAATCGAAGCTGTAAAAAACCTAAACGCTGGAAACGAAACCATCGCTTAAATAGAAAACCTCCTCATCAAAAGTCGCGGAAAGATAGTTATTTTCTGGACTCCCTGTCACATGGGAATCACCGGAAATGAAAACGCTGACCGGACAGCCCGATATGCACTATCCGTACCACCAGTTACGATCGCACCGCTGGACGACGCAGCCCTGAAGCGAAAAATTCATGAACAACTACTCGCACTCAAAATGGAAGACTGGCCCTTTAGCCACCGGAACCGGGACTTTAGTCTCAGCTGCGCAGGCGTAAAGATACCTCCAAACATATCCAAGGCCAAGTGGTCAGCATACATTCGACTCCGCATAGGGCACACAAATATGACGCATGAACTCATATTCAAAGAATCCGCAGCTCCAATCTGCAGATGTGGAGCAGTCATCACAACCGAACACATTCTCACAGACTGTCAGAGCTACAAAGATATCAGAGCTCGACTATTTAAAGACACATCCCCCACCGATAGCCCAATATTAGCAAAAACTCAAAACATCAATAGAATTCACAATTACCTTAAACATTGTAAAATATCAGACAACATATAACCACATCACAGAGTCGAAGGTCTAGTTACTAGTACTCTAGACTTAATATTGTATATTTCTTCTCAACTTATAAAAAACGAGAGGGGAACGTTGTGATACTTAGTCGGTATAGCTCTCCTTCGGGAGACGGCGCTTACATTGTACGACAGAGAGCGCGTGCGAGAGCGACAGAAAATCAGTCAGAATTCGTTTTTTCTTACTTTTGGCTATAATAATAATCCGATCTAATCATGATTCAGCAATCTGGTAGATATGGTCATTCTATGATTGTGCGTTTATAATTTTCTCGTGACTTCAATATAGTGGATGATCTGTGGATCACAGATTTTCGTCCTTTGTGGGGGCGGAAGGGGGTGGGGCTAAATTTTGAAATACACGTGTTATAGAGAGATCTAACCGGAGTGTGGATACCAAATTTGGTTGCTCTAGCCTTAATTAATAGTCTCTGAGATTTTTGGATGCCCCAGATTTCCGTCCTTTGCGGGGGCGGAAGAGGGTGGGGCGAAATTTTGAAATAAACTTGTGCAGGTTCAATATCACAGGAGTGTGAATGCTAAATTTGGTTTCTCTACCTCTTATAGTCCCTGAGATCTAGGCGCTCACTTTTTGCAATAGGCAAAGCCGACCTTGAAACATGTGTGTTAGAGATAGACAGAGCGAAAAAGAATGAAATTGTTTTCATCATTCTGGCTATAATAATTATACGATCTGGTTCAGATTCTGCAGTCTATAAGATATAATCAATATCTACGATTCTGCGTTTTTGGTTTTCTCGTATCTTTGAAATTGATTTTCGCCCTTCGTGGGGGGGGGGAAGTGGGCAGGGCGAAGTTTTACGTGTGACATTGACACATCACAGAAGTCGTTGCTCTTGCTCTTATAGTCCCTGTACACTAGGCGCTCATAAGGACGGGCGGACGGACAGACGGACAGACAGACATGGCTCAATCGACTCGGCTATTGATGCTGATCAAGAATATATATACTTTATGGGGTCGGAAACGCTTCCTTCTGGACGTTACACACATCCACTTTCACTTCACACCTATACTCATTTTAAGTATCGGGTATAAAAATCAAAAAACAAAGATAAATTGAATATATTTTTTGAACCAATCCTACACCACGATCCTTAATATTCGTCCTGCGACATGCGATAGATATATCATATGAAAGGTATTGAAATATAGATCAAGAATATTTTGATATATATGGTAATACACCACTTGGTTAAAAAAAAAATATTCAATTTAATTTATTAATTTAATTTTGATTCTGTCAATAGCCGAATCGATATAGCCATGTCTGTCTGTCCGTCCGATCCGATGAGCGCCTAGATTTCAGATACTAGATATGGCTAGAGCATTTGTATTCAGACTCCGATAAAATTACACTATTAGAAGTGAATTTCAAAATTTCGCCCCGCCCCCACAAAGGACGAAAATTTGCGGCATCCAAACTATTAATATTATTATAGCCAGAAAGAAAACTACCATGGCTTCCACGCGATTTCTCATTTCTTCTGTAGAGTTGCGGCCATAGCAGCGACTCACAACATTCCCCTTCGCTTTAATGTTATTTTAGCTAGGATTCAATGGCTGATGGTTTACTCGTATTTTAGGATAGTATTTGGGATCTACAATGGCGCTTGCAACATCTCGTTGTCGATTCATTATTTGTGGTCTTGTTGGAGGTTCCAGTTCGTCTCGATGGTCCGCACCATGGCTACCATGGCTTCCACGCGATTTCTCATTTCTTCTGTAGAGTTGCGGCCATAGCAGCGACTCACAACATTCCCCTTCGCTTTAATGTTATTTTAGCTAGGATTCAATGGCTGATGGTTTACTCGTATTTTAGGATAGTATTTGGGATCTACAATGGCGCTTGCAACATCTCGTTGTCGATTCATTATTTGTGGTCTTGTTGGAGGTTCCAGTTCGTCTCGATGGTCCGCACTTTATTTTCCATCGCGATGAATTGCTCATTCCAGTCATCCACGGCCTGCTTGACCTTGTGGGGATTTTTCAATTTGTGCACATTCAGATTATTTGACACGGCGCTGAGCTGCTTCGACTCTTCATAAACCTCTCTTGAGTTCTTGAGGCTTAAACCGGAACTCTTGCTCTTGATCTCTTGTATCTTTTTGGCACGCTGATGGTACTCCTCGAAGAGGCTTTTGGTGAAGAGCTTTAGATTCTCGACGGTCTTGCAGGACTCCTCCAGATCCATTATCATAAAATTCAAGCGGGGCATGAAAAACTCTCTTATCATTGTGTCCGCGTCGCTGATGTGCTCCATCAGCTTCTCCACGTTCTCGTAAAACTGTCGCTGCGGTTCGTTCGAAGTGGCAGGAGCAGCAGACGGCCAGAATGGATTCAGGACGGTGGGTTGAGGTTGCACGGCCGCCAACTGTGTTTTGATGGTTTTGATAATGGAAGTCTCCTAATGAGAAACATTGTAACAGATGAATCTAAAAAAAATCTGATATTCGTCATACCATTAAGAAAGCTTTGATGTTCTTTTTATGTTGACGCCGTTTTAGAGCCGCCAATTAAGTAGCAGTCTCCAGGATTGGTGTTTGGACGGGAGGTTTGGGTACCAAGGCAGCCAACTGAACAGGAGTCTCCGGGTCTGCGTTCGGAAAATACTTTCCGTGCGGAACTTCGGGTCCCTTGGGCATATGCTTCATTTTAGCCTTGAAGAATTTGTTCAGATTTTGGCCTCTACGGTAGACCACATGGCGTCGCTTATTAAATCTGAAGCAGTTGCTAGTAATCAGCAAGTACTACCACGTTGTGGTAGTAGTTGTACTCCAGCCTCTGCTTGATAGTGCCCAGGTCCATGGGCATTTCTATGTCCTTATAGTAAGTGGGAGCTCCAAGGAGTACCGTGTCCACCGGCTGCAAGAAGTCCACGGCAAACGGTTTCTTCGACATCTTGTCAATTATTTCGGTCTCGAAGTAGTGTAATTTGTTTGTGTAGACGCCAGGATCGCTGACATCTGGTTTCACCACTGGCTGCACACGAGTCGGAATTTTGATTGGATAGACCATGGATGTCGCCTAATGAGGAGTATCGTATCAAATTAACCTGCAAAAACATGATATTCGTCTTCCCATTGTGAAAGCTTTGTTTTATTTGTTGTATCTTGTAAGTTATATAACGCTTTGTTGAACTTTTCACGCGTTTCACCTAGTGCTCTAGGGTTTTATTAGTGTTGTAAAATAACAGCAATCGTTCATTTAAATACTGGAAGCCGAGTTAATGAAGTGTCGATTGAATTCAAAATCGTATTATACCCGGTACTCAAAGAGTATAGAGGTAGGCATATAAGATTTTTAGTGAAAGGGGATGTGCATAACACGCAGAAGGAAGCGTTTCCGACCTCTTAAAGTATATATATTCTTAATCAGAATCAATAGCCGAGACGATATAGCCAGGTCTGCCTGTCTGTCTGTCCGATCTCAGAGACTATAAGAGCTCGAGCAACCAAATTGGGTATGTGGACTTCTGTGATATCTCACTGTTAAAAGTGTATTTCAAAATTTCGCCTCGCCCTCGCAAAGGACGCAAATTTGTAGCATCCACAATTTTGAAGATACGTGGAAGCCGAAAACGCAGAATCGTACAGTACAGTATGGTTTAATCCTCAACAGAAAGCCCTAAGCAAGAAAATAAGTTCCGCGCGTTGCATGCATAACTGGCGGGCGATTACAGCAGGTAATGCTCTAGACACCATGCTGACCCTTTTTCCCGTAGACCTCATGGGAAGAAAGGTGGCAACACTTTCAGCTCTCAGAATGAGAGAAGCCAAACTATGGAAACCATCCGCGTTTGGTCACTCAGGAATCTTGACGAGACTCCCGCAACTACCAGAAACTAAAGATTACTCTATCCCTAGAGATCACCTCTCGCCTTTCCAGCTATCCATCCCACCCAGAGCCGCATCTACACTCATGGCTCAAAGAGCGGGGGGAGTCTGGTGATCGTAAGTTACTGAGCAGTTCTACTAACATGGGCATGATGCCGACGACTAACTAACCAGACAGGGCATTACGACACCTCTCGTATCGTCCTCATCTGATGCCATTGTCTACGTGCAGCCTTCTCAAACACGAAATTTTCGAGTGAAATGCCACACTCGGCAGAGTTATACAGACTCGGCGAAGTACAGGGCTCTGCATTTACTCGAGCCATCACAGGACACTGGCAGATTGGCAAATACGCCTTCAGGCTGCTAATCCCCCCACTTCTTCTGACATTGCCCGGCCCTAAGAAGCCGTAAACTTTGGATTTTTGGGGCCCATTCCTCACAGAAATTTTTGACCTATCAGAAACCAAATCAGGGATCGTGCCCAAATACAGCCCTTAAATCGCACTGTAACTGACCCAAGCGAGCTGGGGGGAAGTTCGTTTTCTTATAAAAAAAAAGGTATAAATTGTTGGACAGATCCCGAATACATCAATATTCTTAGTCATTAGAATAGTACGAAGAACCAAAAGCACTAAGTCTTTATGTTGTTTCACTTAACAGTTAACCAAAAATTGTAGAAAAAAGTCTAGGTGTATAAAACAAACAAAACTTGTATTAAAAACGCATAAAAATACATATAAAAATGCTTATAATTAAAATTGAACATAAAAATCATTTTTTAATTTGTTATATACAAATTTAAAATACAAATTGACTTCGAATATCTTTTGAGCGGGGAGGTGTCTATTGAAAAGTGGTACATATATATTTTTTGTGATCTACACCTCAATACCTTTCGTGTGATATATCATATTTCCTTTAGGGACATATGCCAAATACATACCAGCTTTCTGGGACCTTGTTATTCCCAAAGAGTTCTTGCTAGGCTTTAATGAGTTTACCGTTAGACCGTTATTACCAGCGACCAAAAGATTCGATGGGTCGCTAACGAGATTTCATTGAAAACTATTATACTAACTTGCAAAGGCACTTGCGCGAAAGTCATGCCAAACCATATAAAGCTACAATAGATGAAGTTGGGAGTAGCCAAATTCAAGAAAAGAAGACAACATTTGCATTCGCTTTTTCATCAAGCGAAGTAAAAAATGTGTGCAGTAGGTTACCGACGAAAAAGTGCCATTCAGTCGCTTAGTTTCAGTGCCTTTCAAAATATAACCGAGCAAATATTTAACGGCCTGAACATGAATGCAGTAGTAACTAGATGCAGTAAACATCAAGTCGATCGCATCTATCAAATGTGCGCCTCATTCCGTACAGCTAGCAGTTAAAAGCTTTTTGAAAGACAAAGGACGAAAAGTAATTGTCAACAGCGCACGAAATGTTTTAAAAACATGGCGAACTCCAACATTTAGGTATTTTAATGAAATGCATAAGCAATTATAAATTATACTTTATTATTTAAGTAACCACTTCAAGCCGTGAAAAATAATCATAGTTAAGATCTTGCCAAATACCTAGAAATTCGGGAAGAAGTACTTACAACAAATGAGGTTGTTCTTAGGGTTTTAATGAGTAGTAGTACAGTAGAGCAGGAGAGGTAAGGAAGAGAATTCGACTCAAAGCGTCTGATCTCTTAAACTTTTTTAACGATTATCTTAAGTCGATTGATGTCAATTGTGGAGGTGAAGATTCGGATGACGATGACAATCCCGAGCAGAAATTGGCACCGAAATAAATGGATAAATGGAAATAAAATATTGGGAGAAAAAAAAATTCAACTGGCGAACATTTTGCATTGCGTGCCAGCTACACAAGTCTTGGTGGAAAGAGCATTCAAGAGCACTCATATTGACTACTCTTGCTGAACGAATACTTTGTGGGATCTGTTAGCCAGACTGAATGTTTTTCAAGGTGCGACTTGAGATGGTACCAAGGAATAAAACTATATTGCATGGGCAAATAAATTCAATTTGATTGGGAATTCGATATGCAACAGAGTTAAATTTCTAGATTCGTCTGGAAAAATATCCGTAAGCCCGACCAGTAAAGGGTGTAAAGCCCCAGCCTAATGCTACTTTCTCAATAGCTGGCGCAGTCTGGACCTTATCCCTAGCGAAAACTGAGCCGAGGCCATCACCCTTAATGAGCCTAGGGGTGCCCATCATCCCATTTAAATATCTTCAGAAAACTTGCATTTTAAGGGTAATTTTTGAATGTTTGGTGGGCCTATCAGCCTCTAAAATGGTGGAAAAGGGTATATGTACTGTGCATAGGGGTCTACCGGAACGGCAAGTGTCAGAGTTCAACCCCCTTTTCAGTTAATTTTTGGCTAGGCTCTTAATAACTCCCCCTTCTCGCGATTCCAAGCTCCAGTCCAAGTCCCACTTCACTTGGGTACAGTCCGTGCAATGACGATGGGTTAATGCTGGGATCGGAATGGTGTAGGGCAGAGGTCGGCAGCGTCCTATGCACAGTGCATAGGAAAGTGTTGTGATGCTGACGCTGACGTACACGGGACAGTGGTTGGCAATATATGGTAAATATATGAGTGCCGACCTATGGTATAAGTCTTAACTCATCCTGGATTTCTTCAATTGCATATGTGTAGTATGTAACCTTCGATTCCGAATATATGTATGCATATAAGTATGTACATACATACATACATAGATAAATTGG
Organism: Drosophila miranda; assembly: GCF_003369915.1. Classification (NCBI taxonomy): domain Eukaryota; kingdom Metazoa; phylum Arthropoda; class Insecta; order Diptera; family Drosophilidae; genus Drosophila; species Drosophila miranda. The sequence goes on from NC_046674.1 coordinate 30,335,775, forward strand.
AGTAATACGTTGAAGGTTTTGTGATAGAAGTAATTGTATTTAATCCTTTATTTACTAAATCCTAATGTTAAAAATCAGAAAAACTCAAAATGAGTGTAGAAAACGGTAGCCAAGGTCGGTACATTGTTAATTGATTATGGAAATGGTTAGTGCTTTCCACCTTTACCGCATGTCCGATCTCAAGTCCGCCCACAGCGGCGCACTGGACCATTGTCACCTTCATCCACCGCTGCGAGCGAACTGAAGAACTTCCTGTATGTGTGCTACACAAACGAGAACGAAGGGTCAATCGAGAGTGCCTAGGATGTGGGCTGTACACGGGGGTGGGATGGTTGCATATAACATTGTTTTGGATGGCGTAGAACTTCAGGTTATTCAGTCCTTGGGGGTGATCTGATCACCGATCTATTGTAAATGCCAGGCCACGCCTCAGAGCTATAAAATTGTTGAACCGCTACCACAGTCGCCGTCGCCGTCGTAGTCAGGCGTCGACTGCAGGACTTTTATGCACTCATTTGAAGGTTTTTCATTTGGAAAATGGTGTAGGAACACGACAGGCACGCGTATTACTGGGACATAGACAGAAAGGCTATAAGACAGGGAGTAAGAGCGAGAAGGAAGTATAAGGGTGAGTAAAGCACGCGCAAAGCAATTTACGCTCATTATACATTTTTCATTTTACGAAATGCAAAGAGCGGACGCACACACACACGTACTTAAATATCCATGACCGCACACATGTTTAAGACGCAGCGCACAATCGTTCGCTCGCTCGCTCATACTTCCGACCCCCAAATAACAAAACCCAACAACAATTGTGCCCCAACGAGTGTATGGCAATTAATTTAAGCGAAAATGAGAGGAATGGGAAGAGACCTGGAGCGCATGCTCGGGCCGGGTCTGCTTTTTATACAGTTAAACGCCAGGGTGAAAGAAGAATAAGCAAAGAAGAGACACGACTAACAAAAAAATAAAAAAAAAATAAAAAACCGAAAAAACTTCAAGTGGAGCCAAAAGGAAAAATCCACAAACACACACACGACTGTCTCTTAGCAATGCTGAGAGCGAGAGAGCATTAATGCAAATACAAGCAGAGTGTGTGCGGTTGTTGGGTGGGGGGTGGTTGGGGTGAGTGGGGGACGGCAGCAGAACCTAGCAAGCGTAAAAATAATATGGCGGCGGCTAAGAATCGGAAAAAAAGCAACGGTCTCATCAACATCAGAAAACGCGTCACTAGCAGCGCTGGCCGAACAGCAACAAAGGCTAAAGAAAAAGCAAAAGCAAAAACAGCGACATCGGCAATCATCGACGGAAAACGATGAACGCCTGTGTAGCAATGCGGCGCTGGTTGGCAGAGGGGGAAAGACAAGAGCCCACAGAAAAGCACACATACAAACGCACATGGCACACAAAGAGGTTACAAAATGAAAAATGGAATGCCAGAGACAGGCACAGTGGGACACGACTTGTTGGCACGGAGTAAAACAGATTACTGTATTCAGATTCAGATGGGGTGATTTAATATTAAAAAATATATACATGGTGGGTCCCGTTATCCTGCCGCCTAGTTGTACATATAATAATTATTAATTACATACATGTTATTTGATATACCAAATATTTAACGATTATTAGACATATGTATACTTGGTGAGTATATGGTGACCGATTTTTTCTGTGATTGCCTCACCGTGCACACGTTGACGGCCTCTGCGGCGTGTGATGTTCACAGCAAAACAAAAAAATGCAATCCAATAATAGTCGAACGCACGCCACTGTGCGTTCGAGGGAGCAAGCAAAAAACATTTCACTTTGGGCCTTGCTGCGCATACGCTACCTCACCCCATCTCTCCGGCTGTGATCGACAAGCAGAGCTAATAATAAAATAAAGCTAAAGCCGAATGGAACGACTGAAGGTGTGGAATGGGAATGTGAAGCGGAGGGTCGCGGCAGAGCAGGGGAAGCCAGGTAGGCCGTTGGGCCGCAGTCCCGATGGTGGTGGTGGTGGTGACAAATGCGAAATGAAAAAAGAAGATGAAGTATAGCAGGCAAGCCAGCAAACAAGCAACAATCGGAGGAGGACGACAGGGTAGACATTCGAGTGTACAGACACAGAAAACTGGATTCGGTTGTAGAAGATGATGAGAATTCGTCGGGGTGGTTGAGAGCGCGCACACATATATGTATAACCAGCACACATGTACGCCAGCTGTAGCCTCGTTTTCCTGCGTCAGTGTGTATCTGTGTGGTGTCGTTCGTCGTTTGTTTCTTTTCAACCCCAAACCATGCGATAGCGAGCACAGGCCATCGCAGTCGTACTTGGGGCTCGATTGCGTTGCTTGTACTGCCATTCCACTCGCACCCGCGATTTTCAGTATAGAGAAAAGTTATCGCTGTGTTGCATAGGTGTGAGAGAAAACTGGTTTCGCATGCCCCAGCTGCCCGCGTCGCGCCGCCGGCCCCGCATTCAACCACACCAACACCAACACATGCGCACTTCATTTTGTTTCGCAGCGCTGCCGCTGCCACTGCCGCTGCTGCTGCTACCGTGTCTTCCCGCTATCGTCTGCGCGCGTCTCAGTCCTAAAATCCACTTGGCAGAGTTCGGTATTCGGTATTCGGTCTGTGCCTCGACTCCGCGCGCAATCATACGCTGTTGCTGTATGCCGTTCCATTTATAATAACGATACTTTTTTTAATTTTTTATAATGCAACGCAGAACTAGTGTGTGGCTTAGAAGAAGTGAATGCTAAGGCAACAAAACAAAAGAAAACCCATGATGTCGCGAAACAAATGTGTGTGCAGGCGACGCGTCGCTGCCGACGTATACAGACAGCGGGAAAGTGTATTGTGAGAGTGTAGCCGTGGAATAAAAACAACAATCTCATTAATGCTGAGCGGCGTCTAGGGTTGTCGCCGTTATATTTTTTATGTAAGATCGCGTGCACAGGTGCCCCTAACTCTGGCCCGTTGCCACTGGACCCCTAGCATATTGAATACACTTGACAAAAAAAAAAGGGGGAAAACTGTGAGAAGGAGCAGAAGTAACACTTTAGAGTGCATCGTGTACGAGACGACGCAGTCTTCTCTGACGCGCATGCTCTGTTTCTGTTATTTTTCCCCCGCATTGTTATTATTCCCCCTTACCAATGTCACTGGCAGTTCCCCTACTGGCAACTGAATTGTTGTAAGAGCTGTGGCAGACACACAAATCTACACAAGAACGCTACTCACACACTCACATGGACTAACAAAAACCAGTCTTTGAGCTGGAAGTTTGCCGTTTGCCCCATGCCACATGCCGCAGTCTGCCACCGTTGAAGATGCTGTGTCTGGCAGAGCGTCTCGCCCCCGAGTCCGATGATTCCGCGTGCGATTCGATTCGACTCCATCTCCAACAGCAGCAGGAACCCTGGGAAAGAGAATCTACCCTGCTAGGCCCGCAAACACCCACCCACCCCGAATGCCAAGGGCAACCCTCAACCCAAACCCTTATGCTATTCTTTTTTTTTTTTTGTTTCTTTGTTTTCATGCGCCCGACTAGAGGGGAAATAGTGGTGGAAAGGGAACATCTCTTTCTCCGAAAAAATTGGCCAGACTTAGGATCGGGGGTTGGAGCCAGCACCGCAACTGGGGTCGGAAGCAGAAACTGTCAACATTTTGGCAATGGGAAAGGTTGTATCCAGAGAACCCCGCCTCCAAATCAAACATTGAATGCAATCCAAATCCATATCCCGAATCATTTTAGTGATTCGATTTTGAATTATTCGAAGGCCACAGCTGCATTGCCAAATTTTTTTTGACTGTTTACCGTCCGGAAATGTAGAATGTAATTGCAATACCAGATCTCTTTCTATCTGTCAGGCTATCTTCCTCTGTTTATTACTCTACACCCACTCCTAGACACATGCTTTCTCTCGCTTTTTCTCTTTGCCTCGATCCCTCTAAATCTGTTTGCCTGGCGCAGAAGTGCAGCATGTTGCCAATTTTCATAAGAGCGAGATGCAGGCGACTCCTACCTATAAATAGAAGGTGTCCCTCTGGGTGGGGTGTTGTGTGTGTGTGCGTATGTGTGCCGCCTAGTGACCTCTTGTGGCCGCACACTGGTATCGGATGACTACAATTGTGTGTCTGTGGGTGGAAAGTGCATTTAAATAGGTCAAAATAGTTGGAAGCCCAACCGGGCATCAAGCCATGGTCGTTCTAGGGTTAATCAAACGAAACTCCTTCCCTACCGGTGTACATATGCATATGTGTGTGTGAATGATCTCCGTAATTGCGTTGGTCTCACAATTTTTTTCTTCTTTGGTTTGCTTTGGCTCTGTTTTCGTTTTCGTTGAAATGCATTTGTCAGTCTCTCCTTGTCTGACACAATTGGCACTGACTTCATTCCGTTTCATTCATTCACACTGCCGCCCCGCGTGCATTGCGGTTTTCTGCTCTCCCGCTCTCTCAGCAACCACTGCTGTTGGGGCTGCCAACCTGTTTGCATTTCACATTGTATTTTGTGAGCTTTTTGGGGGAAAAAGAGAGATTATACCCCAAGATGAAGCATGCCCCGCGCCGTCGTACCCGTTCAAAGTGTGTATCTGTATCTCTGTGTGTTTGTGTCTGTCTGAGTGTATGTGCTTTCCGTTTTTTTTTGTTTACTAACTTTGTGTGCTCGTTTCCTTCCTCAGAGCGGACACGAAAACAGCATCTTCCTCACAGCCAAGAGGAGCCACTACGCTACCCCTCAAGGACACATCGAACATCAGCGAGAAGCCGCAGATCCCAAAGGAGCACCAGCGACCGCTTCAGTGCCTGGAGACTCTTGCCCAGAAGGCGGGCATCAGCTTTGACGATTCCCAGGACTTGTCCCTGCAGCAGCAGCAGACAACCCCAATCACAAAAAAGAGGAAGGGAAACGGAAACGAGAACGGAGAAGGAGGAGGAGCCGGGACACCCCACACTACACGTCGAACCCGCACTCCCAACAGTACCCCACAGCACTCAGCGGGACACAGCGGCAGCACCCATATCATGGAGAAGTCACAGAGCCCCGCCCAACAGGTGGCGTCCGCCACGTCGGTGCCCCTGCAGATCTCACCGGAGCAGCTGCAGCAGTTCTACGCGAGCAACCCGTATGCCATCCAGGTGAAGCAGGAGTTCCCCACGCACACGGCGGGCACCACCACCACGGAACTGAAGCATGCGACGGGTTTGCTGGACGCCAGCCAGGCAAGCCAGTTGCAGCTCCAACAACTCCAGCAGCTGACGGCGGCGGCAGCCGATGCAGCCGGAGGAAACGGTTCTGCGGGTGGTGGGGGAGGTAGCCAGGGCGGAGGCGCACCCAGTCCGGCGAACCAGCAGGGACAGCAACAGCAACAGCACTCGACGGCCATTAGTACGATGTCGCCGATGCAGCTGGCGGCAGCCACCGGCGGAGTGACTGGTGACTGGTCACAGGGTCGGACGGTGCAGCTGATGCAGCCTTCGACGGGGTTTATCTCCCCGCCAATGATGATCTCCGGCAACCTGCTGCACTCCGCGGGCATCGGCCAGCAGCCCATACAAGTGATCACCGCCGGGAAGCCGTTCCAGGGTAACACCCCCCAGATGATCACCACTACCACACAGAACGCCAAGCAGATGATCGGGGGGCAGGGCGGGTTCGCAGGCGGCACCTACGCCATCCCTTCCAGCCAGTCCCCGCAGACGTTGCTCATCTCACCCGTCAACGTCATCTCCCACTCGCCGCAGCAGCAGCAGAGCATTCTTCAGTCGATGGTCGCCCAGCAACAGCAGCAACAGCAACAGCAACAGCTCAACGCTCAGCAGCAGCAGCAGCTGACAGCGGCGGCAGCGGCTCAGCAGGCGGTGGCCATGGCCAAGGCGGGTGTGGGAGTGGGAGCTGATGCCCAGGGCAAGATGCAGGCACAGAAGGTGGTCCAGAAGGTGACGACCACCACTAACACGGTGCAGGCAGCCTCGGCAGGCGCTGGCGGGGCACAGGCGCAGCAGCAACAGCAACAACAGACCACCACCCAACAGTGTGTCCAGGTCTCGCAGTCGACATTGCCCGGCGTAGGAGTGGGTGTGGGCGGGCAGCTGCTGAATCCGCTGGGCGGGTCGGGCGCGGGCCAGGGCCAGCAGATGCTCGGTTCCTGGTTCTGGCAGAACGGCCTGCAGCCCTTCGGCTCGAACTCCATTATACTGCGTGGCCCGCCGGACGGCACTCAGGGCATGTTTATCCAGCAGCAGCCAACCACGCAGACACTCCAGACGCAGCAGAACCGTAAGTGGCGGCATCCGCTAATGCAATCTGCTATCCGAGATCCAGAGCTTATTCCGATTTTCTTCCTCTTTCCACAGAGATCATCCAGTGCAATGTAACCCAGACACCGACCAAGCCTCGCACCCAACTGGAAGCTCTGGCCACCAAGCAACAGCAGCAACAGCAGCAACAACAGCAGCAACAACAGCAGCAACAACAACAGCAGCAACAGCAGCAGCAACAACAACAACAGCAGCAGCAGGCGGCGGCCAATTGCCAGGCGCAGCAGCAGCAGCAACAACAGCAACAGCTAGCGGTAGCCACAGCTCAACTGCAGCAGCAGCAGCAGCAGCAGCAGCAGCAGCAGCAGCAGCAGCAGCAGCAGCAACAGCAGCAGCTGACGGCCCTTCAGCGGCCTGGAGCGCCGATTATGCCACACAACGGAACCCAGGTGCGCCCGGCTAGCTCCGTGTCCACGCAGACGGCGCAAAACCAGAACCTGCTCAAGGCCAAGATGCGGAACAAGCAGCAGCCAGTCCGTCCGGCGTTGCCGGCCCTCAAGACGGAGAACGGACAGGTGGTGGCGGTTGGTGCGGTGCAGAGCAAGTCAGTGGGGCAACACATGGCTGCCATCCAGCAGCAGCACCAGCAGCACCAACAGCAGGCGAACCTCCACCAGGTGGTCACCACAGCGGGAAACAAGTGAGTGACATAGACGGCAGTCGGCCTTAGAGTCAACCATATTATTCCCTTTGCTCTTTTTGCCTTTTCAGGATGGTCGTCATGAGCACGGGCACGCCCATAACCCTGCAAAATGGTCAGACTCTGCACGCAGCAACAGCGGCCGGAGTGGACAAGCAGCAGCAACAGCAGCAGCAGCTGCAGCTTATGCACAAGCAGCAGTTCCTACAGCAGCAAATGTTCCAACAGCAGATAGCCGCCATCCAGATCCAGCAGCAGGCAGCAGCCCAACAGCAGCAGCAACAGCAACAAGTCGCCCAGCAGCAGCAACAACAACAGCAGCAGCAGGATCAGCGGCAACAGGTGGCACAGGCTCAGGCCCAAGCTCAGGTTCAGGCTCAGCAACAGCAGCAGCAGCAGGCATTGGCGCAGCAGATACTGCAGGTGGCGCCAAACACCTTCATCACCTCCCACCAACAGCAGCAGCAGCAGCTCCACAACCAACTGCTGCAGCAGCAGCTCCAGCAGCAGGCGCAGGCCCAAGTGCAAGCTCAGGTTCAAGCTCAGGCACAGGCACAGGCACAGGCCCAGCAGCAACAGCAACAGCAGCAACAACAGCGGGAGCAGCAGCAGCAGCAGCAGAACATAATCCAACAAATTGTGGTACAGCAGGCGGCTGGGGCGGGTCAACAGCAGCAGCCACAGCAACAGCAACAGCAGCAGCAGACGCAGCCAGGACAATTGCATCTGAGCAGCGTCCCCTTCTCGGTTTCCTCGACCACGACGCCCGCAGGAATAGCCACCTCGAGTGCCCTCCAGGCCGCTCTCTCCGCCTCCACCTCCGGCGCCATCTTCCAGACGGCCAAGTCGACCAGCAGTAGCACCTCCCTGCCCACCAGCAGCGTGGTGACTATAACAAACCACACAACGGGTCCCCTGGTCACCAGCAGCACAATGGCAGCCAGCCTCCACCAAGCCCAGCTCCAGCAGCAGCAGCAGCAACATCAGTTAATCTCCGCCAGCATTGCAGCAGCCACACAGCAACAGCAGCAGCAGGGACCACCCGCTCTGGCGGCTGCATCTTCCTCACCCGCCACGAACCCCATCATGGCTATGACGTCCATGATGAACGCCACGGTTGGGCCTGTCACCAGCAGCGCAGTGACACCATCTCCTGCAACACTGGTCGCGTTCAGCGCTGGCAGTGGAGCCAGTCACCCGGCGACACCCACCAAGGAGGCGACGCTGAAGATGCCCACCCCCTCCGCCACCCTGGTGCCCATTGGGTCCCCTCTAAACAACAGTGCCGTTGGCCAGGATCACCACCCATCCTCCGTCAACACCACCCCCAGGTCCGCTGGAAGCGCCAGTGCCCCGGCGGAGCCCAGTAGCTCAACCAGCGACTCGAGGGTAAATGAAGAGGCCCCGGAGGCGTCTCACAGCAACAGCACGACCCCCACCACGCCTACGAGGCCCACCATCAGCACGCCCACTACAAGGCAGAGCAATGTGGTGCTGCCCACGAGTAGCTGCAGCACCACTAGCTCCTCCACCCCCCCGCACAGTGGGAAGGATGAGGGCAAGGGCGGAGCGAGCACAGCCACCAGCACCACCGGCGCACCTTCAACGCCGACAACGACGATAGTTGGCAACGGGATTGGGATAGCCACCCTGGCCAGAGCAGCGAGTACCACTGCGACCACTACCACCACCACGAGCACCAGCAGCAGTACGACTACACCTACAACCACAACGAGCATCAGCAATGGGAGCAGCAACGCGGCGGGGAAAGATCTGCCGAAAGCCATGATTAAGCCTAATGTGCTCACTCATGTCATCGACGGATTCATCATCCAAGAGGCCAACGAGCCCTTTCCTGTAACGAGGCAGCGCTACGCAGACAAGGACACCAGCGACGAGCCGCCAAGTGAGTCTCTTCCCTCCCTCCCTCCTTTGTTTCTGATACTAATCCCTTTTCTGCTCTTCTTCCCACAGAGAAAAAGACTGCCATGCAGGAGGACGCGAAGCTGTGCGGAATAGCCACTGCAACGCCAACCACAACCACAACCCAAACAGCAGCTGCTAATGCGGCGGGTCTACCCACGGACATGGTGGCCTGCGAGCAGTGTGGCAAGCTGGAGCACAAGGCGAAGCTCAAACGGAAGCGCTTCTGCTCCCCAGGATGCGCTAGGCAGGCGAAGACTTGCGTTGCAGGCATTGGAGCTGCAGCTGCAGCTGGAGGCGGACTGGGAGAGAGCAATGGAATGGGAATGGATATGGAAATGGGAGGAATTGTGGGAGTGGATGCCATGGCTCTGGTGGACAAACTGGACGAGGCTATGGCCGAGGAGAAGATGCAGATGCAGACGGACGCCTTGCAGGCGCTGCAGCCCGATCCGATTCCGATGTCGACCACCACGGAGGTGCCACTGGTGTCTCTTCCTGTCCTGCCAGTCATGGCAGCCACCCCCGTTCCAGTTCCTCCCTTAGTTGCAGTCGCACTCGCAGTCCCCACTCCTGTGGCCCTGCCTGCGGCTCCGTCTCCAGCTCCCACACCACCTGCGGCAGCAGTGGCGCCCCAGCCACCTGTACCAACACCAACATCCTCTTCGACCGCAGGCGAGCGTTCGCCCATTTGCAACTGGAGCGTGGAGGAGGTCGCTGACTTCATACGGAACCTGCCCGGCTGCCAAGACTATGTGGATGACTTTGTCCAGCAGGAGATCGACGGCCAGGCGCTGCTGCTGCTAAAGGAGAATCACCTGGTGAATGCCATGGGGATGAAGCTGGGTCCCGCCCTCAAGATTGTGGCCAAGGTGGAGTCCATGAAGGAGGTGGTGCCGGCGCCGGGCTCTGGCGAAGTCAAGGAGGCGACGGCAGCGGGAGGAGCTCAATAATATCAGCATCGGCCTGATGCTCCAGCCTACGCCGATGACGAAGGGATTCCCATGCCCTCCTACTCGACATCTCCGCCACCATTTTCGCTTCTCCATCTCCGGCTGACGTACGGATCGTGGCAATAGAGGGATTTGTTACAGTAAACTGGGATACGATACGATCACCGGTGGTTGTAGCAGTGGAGGAGAAGGCGGAGCAGCAGCTAAACACACGGTCCAACAATTTCCTCCGCCAATATCAGCAAAAAAGATCTGAAGAGCTGTCGACCCCTGTATATTATAGAGCATAGACTTCGACAGCAACGTCTCTTATCATTTGTACAGATTTACAGAGATTTAAATATTAGGCTATATTGACTTCAAATCGTACTATTATATATGAAGAGTACAGATACCGATAGTTATCCGCAGATTAAACTTCTAGGCTTACGTTTATTTATTTGAAAATTGTTAATCATTCAACACCGACACAGCATAGGAGATCGATCACCTGAACTAAAATTAATTGCATGCGGATATGCATAGGATGTAACTATTTAAACATAGAATTAAGTTAGGAATTAAGGCATCTTTTTTGCAAAACCGAGTTAGACATTAAATATGTTTAAATGCTTAAATTTTAAATAATTGACTCGCTTGGTGCATAAGTATTTCCACTCTTCAAAACTCATCCAATTTCTGTACAGCTTCTAGTACTAGTGTTTAAAAAATTTAACAAAGGTTCCAGTAAACACGCAAATGAATGAATATATTATATATTTATATATTTATTATAATGCGTAAGTATTCTTTTTTTTTACAACAATTCCTAAACGATTTTTTTTGCTATCTGCTAAACAAAATATACAATATCACTGGAAAGTGTGTCAAATATGTATATGTCTGGCGTTCTGTGCGAGTTTTATTGGAAGGGAGGTGGGGGAAAGCGCTTAGCAAGGGCCTGTGAAAAGTAGAGATATCTTAATGGAGGAAAAAGAGCAAAAAGACAGAAGAAAAACCCACATTCAGCTTCCCACTGATACAATAGATCCGCCAGGGTTTGGCTTAGGGATACGAGTCCATTCTTTGAATATGGATAGAAATGAGATTAGGGTCGGCTGCCGACAGTAACTGCTGTTTTTCTCTTGACGTATTTTCACCATATTGCCGCTTGGGGAACTATATAGACGGGACTAGTCAAAACTGTTGCCATAGAAACGATAGGGTTGAAGGCAAACCATCGCAATCCAAGCTACGTTCAACCAACAGACCAACAGACGCTAATCAACAAAACAAGGAGGAGATCATCCAACATTTGCATTGCATCAAATGTAAGTCAAGTCGAAAAGGAGAGCTGTTCATTTATTTGGAACATAGGCAGCATGAGAAGGATATCCAAACCTCTCTCGCTGTTATTTTTATACCCAATACTAAAAATGAGTATAGGGGTATATTCGATTTGTGGGTAAAGTGGATGTGTGTAACGCTCAGAAGGAAGTGTTTCCGACCCCATAAAATATATATGTATATATTGATCAGTATCAAAGCCGAGTCGATACAGTCTGTCTGTCTGTCCGTCCTTCTTGTTATACCCGATACTCAAAATGAGTATTGGGGTATATTAGATTTGTGGTAAAAGTGGATGTGTGTAACGTCCAGAAGGAATCGTTTCCGACCCCATAAAGTATATATATTCTTGATCAGCATCAATAGCCGAGTCGATTGAGCCCTGTCTGTCTGTCCGTCTGTCCGTCCGTCCGTCCGTCCGTCCGTCCGTCCGTCCGTCCGTCCGTCCGTCCGTCCGTCCGTCCGTCCCCTTCAGCGCCTAGTGCTCAAAAACTATAAGAGCTAGAGCAACGATGTTTTGGATCCAGACATCTGTGATATGTCACTGCTACAAAAATATTTCAAAACTTTGCCCCGCCCACTTCCGCCCCCACAAAGGACGAAAATCTGTGGCATCCACATTTTTAAAGATACGATAAAACCAAAAATGCAGAATCGTAGAGGATGACTATATGTTCTAGAGTGTAAAATCTCAACCAGATCGTATAATTATTATAGCCAGAATCAAGAAAACAATTTCATTCTTTCTCGCTCTGTCTCTCTCTAACACACAGGTTTCATGGTCGGCTTTGCCAATTGCAAAATATGAGTTCAAGGATCTCAGAACCTATAAGAGCCAGAGCAACCAAATTTGGTATCCACACTCCTGTGATATCTGACCTTGACCGTTTCGTGTCCAAATTTCGCCACACCCCCTTCCGCCCCCGCAAAGGACGAAAATCTGGGGCATCCACAAATCTCAGAGACTATTAAGGCTAGAGTAACCAAATTTGGTATCCGCACTTCTGTTAGATCTCACTATAAAACGTATATCTCAGAATTTCGCCCCACCCCCTTCCGCCCCCACAAAGAACGAAAATCTGTTGCATCCACAATATTGCACATTCGAGAAAACTAAAAACGCAGAATCATAGATAATGACTATATCTATCAGATTGCTGAATCTGGATCAGATCGGATCATTTTTGTAGCCAAAAGCAAGAAATCAATTTGCAGTGGCCACGCAGCGCCCGACGTCACGCTCAGACTGATTTTCTGTCTCTCTCGCACGCACTCTTTGTCGTGTGGTTCAATATTAGCGGCGTCTGCCGCAGGAGAGCCATACTGACCTAGTATCGGGTATAACTGTAGAGTTGCGGTGTACGCAGCAACTCACAACGTTCCCCCTCGTTTTTTTATATTTTCCTTAAATATACCATTATCTATTTTTTTTTAGTGTTTACCACCTCTTTTCGGCTGACGTGCCACTGTGCGAGATCTGTAACCTGTAATGCCAACTATTGATATCGATAGTATATACATAAATATGTCAACGGGAACTTGCAATTCTTTGTTTTGGTTTATTTGGGCTTAATAAAATTTGAGGTGCGATTATAAATAAATTTATTGAATATATTAAGATACGTGTAGAATTTTGCGATAAATATTGGTAATTGCCTTTAATCAGGCTGCGGACGCGGGGTACTAGCGGGATGGACCAGAGCTGCTTGTGGCGGAGACGAGAAAAATAAAAAGGCACGACCGTTCTTCATCAATGTGAGATTGCGACTCCCTCTCCGTTGATTACCCTAACCTGTGCTGCAGCGAATGTTGCTCAACATCTTTATGTTGCTTCATTATTTTGGGCGTATGTAACTATGTTAGGCGGTAGACCTTAAAGGGTAGCGACTTCATTTATTTTGTTTACAATTTAAACCAATTTATTTTAAATTTGCGGCTGCTGTACCGACATTTTTCTATTATTATTATTCTATTTTCTACTTTTCCCCGTTCATATCATTTTGTATATACATATGTGCTATGTGCAATTCATTTTTGAAATCGTAATCGCTCGTAAAAGTTAAGAATATTACGATTTACGAAAAGCGGAGGATGCTCTTTTGCGATTTGACAGCCAATTCGCCATTTTTGCGATTTATGATAACCGGATCATGGCTGATAGCACTTAGCCAAGCCAATTGGCTGTACAATGATGGATAGAGGATAATATAGGATGAATGGAAGGAAGGAAGATTGAAAATTTTAGCAGCATAAACAAAAAGCAAAAAGCACTAATTTAGATCAAGGAGAAGAAGCGACGAATGATCCTTTAGCGACAATCGACCAAGAACCAAAATACGTAGGATACGTTTACTGAACATTTTGTTCAAGAGTTCAATGTAGAATTATTTTAGTACTTCCATTAAATGTAAAAAACTTTCAAAGCGCACAAACTATTGATTAAAATGTTTTAGTATTTACGTTAAATCTATAATGATTGAATTTTTTCCATTGAGGAAAAATATCAAGTAAAGTGAACCTATCGGAATTTATGTATGTATGGAAATTAGTTAGTAGCTAGTATGATGAAGTTTTGTGCAGACACATTTGATGAGAATACTTAATTTATTTCCCAAGATTATCTAAGTGCTTTGAAAAAGTAGTACAATGGTTGAGACATCTAATTTTTACAGAAATTCTCAATATGATTCTCGATGACGATCGCACCAGTTCTCAAGATTGAGATGGAGTAGCCCCAAGCCACAAGCCCCTAAAGATTCCATTTAGTTTCCCAACCATTCTAATTCGCTCGTAAGATAGACAGTGAATAAAGAATAAAACCTGCAATAGAATAAAACCTTGTACTCATTTGTCGCCGAACAATATTACCTATGTAAATCCAGACGCCAAGCGTGGCACCGGCCACATCCAAATAATAGTAGAACACAAAGATTGTTTAAGCTATTGTGAAAATATTTGTTTATTGTTAAAATTTTTCTTGTATTTTGGAAATATTTATGAATATTTGTATGCATACATGCTTCTGGATTTTCCACCTGCTCTGCTAAATTATCCATAAACTTTTGGTGATTTTTATTATTATTTCAAAGATTTTTCTTTATAATCTTCTGTTAGAACTTTGATTTAGATTACTTTAAAAGTTTTTTTTCAAGCTTGGTAGTTGTTTTGTTATTGATTCGATTTTGGTTTTTGGTTTTTCTTGGTAAGGATTACGAGATTGAAAGTATTTCCTGTTCTATATTAATATATCTGAATAATAACGAATAGCCTTGGCGGTTGCCTCGAGGAGCTGGATATCTAATCCTAAAAGGAAATTTCTGAAATACTGGCGTCCAAAGAAAGTCTTTAATTCTCACTCTCCGACTTGAAGAGATCTAGGTATTCAGAGGAAAAAACAGACAGAACTTCTCAATTACTAGCGGGGTACAACTTTTCGCACCAAATAGATCACATCTGAATGTATATCCTGCTATCCTGTATTTATCTTTATTTGTAAAAAAAATACATTTCCTTGGGATGGCATGGACTTAAGCTGATTTCTGACTTCCTTTCTTCCTTGCCGTTGTTTCACAACACACTGCTATGTAAAGTGAAAAAAAAAATTATAATAGTAATCAAATATGTATGTCATCTAGATATTCTCATTAGATATTATTGGTGTGATTCGTTAGTTATTTATTAGTTTGTTAATTGTTTTATTGTTAATTAAAGCCAATTTGCATTTTTTATTGGAGTCTGCGTTAAAATTTGTTAAGCGCCTTTCATATTCGCTCGCCTTGTCCTTTCCGTTCTCGTTCTTGTTCTCATTCTGGTTTATCCGTAATTAAAATTTGTAATTTTTCTTAGAAAATACTTGGATTGATATATATATATATATATATTTATTGTATATATATATATATATATACATATCTGGTATGGATCAGTTTTTTATATGTATATATGTAAATGTGTTGTGGTGTATATATCAGTATATCATATACGCTTGCATAATTGGTCAGATGTTGTGGCATTATTGAGTTGTACATTAAGTTGATTAGTTAATTATTCTTTTCCATTTTCGTTTCTATTTCCACTGTAGTTTTATCATACCTTCACATATCGTCTATATATTCCCGATCATAAGTACATATATTTATTTTTATTTACAGTTGTGTTTACGCATTTGGAAGCAAACAAAATGTCACAGCCGTACTCCTCTTAATGTTTTTCCCATTGTTGCTTTTCTACGATTACATCCCGTTCGGGTAGTCCTTCCAATAACTGAAAGGTTTTGATAATACGAGATACGTGTAAGTATCTCCCCCGATTTTTAATAGGTTACATATTTTATGATTACCGCTTCGATTCGAGATTTTTCTGCTGGTGATTAAAGGTTTTGTTTGCTGGTCCTGCTATATCTCAAAATTTAAACACAAGCTATGTGTACAGAAAGTATTACCTAGGTGTACAAATAGCCACTATATATATAAGTGAAAGAGACGGTGTGGGCTTGCAAAGTCTTTAGCCCAAATTTGTTTGAGTGAAACGAAATCTATTCGATACGGATTCGATCTGAAAGTGGGGGGTCGGTCTCCCTATAGTACTTATCTATTAAGCTTTGCCTTCTCTGATTATGCACTTGATTTATTTTAACAATAAGAAAACCAATTAATGGGAGAACACAAAATATACATAGATACATACATACAAACATAGTTTTTATCGATTTACTATTGGACGCTCAACAGCTCTTTACCTTGGGCAATTTTTCTTATACACAACGCAAGGATTCGTACTACTACCTATTTATTCCCATCCTATTAGCTAATTGATATAAGTATATATAGAATTTGATTCAATTTGTGATTGAGTGTGACGTACGTGCTGTGATGTGCTGCGGTCTGTGTCTCGTCTGTATGTCTATGTGTCTTTAGCCTACGATAAAATTAGCACCAATGCAAGATAATGATTCATTCACTCTGACGTGTTTCATGTTCGTGTTGGTTGGTGTCTCTTTGATTTGTTTAATATATTTGGAAAAAATGTTGCCAAGATATGTGTAATTAACTACAGTTTTTGTAGGAAAAATCATCTAGAGATGTGGACTTTCAACATTCCATTACCAAATTTCAATAAGATATTAGGATTACCCACTAAATCTCTTTTACATCTAAGTATTATAATTTCGAGATGAAAAAAATACGTTTTCTAAGCGCAAAAGTGGGGGGTGGGGGGATGTGTATGGCTGTATGTAAGGAGTACAATATGATATAAAAAAAAGAACAAATGGTTCTTCCCTTCCAATGATTCCTTTTCCATTTAGTTGCCTAAACACTAATCAACAACGTTTCCGATACACAGAGCTATATCCTCATGTGTATGTACAATATGCTTACGATATACATATGTACTATAGATAGATATCCATGTCCATATCCCTCGGTATATATATTCGCTTACTATTCGGATCTTACGTGCTAGAGGTTGTCTTATTCGTTCGCTTGATGAGTTTGTTCTGGTTTCTTTGTGTTGCTTCCTTTCTTCCAATGTGTAAATAAGTAAATGTCTATGTTATATGCTAGAAATCTGCTCTGCTCTGGCCTCTACCTATCGATTTGGATCACACTGCAATTGCTTTTGGGCGAGGAGAGATGAAAGAGGGTTGGGTTTTGGTTAGGTTCTCGGTGTGCATCCGAAAATGATTATTATTGTACCTATATAAGTCTGGGGGATATAAGTTGAAAACCTACGTCTCGACGGCACTTCTGTGCATCTATAAGGATACACCTATATACATATATATAAATATATATATATATGTATATAGTATATGTGTATGTTTATCTCTATAACTTGTTTGGTTTTGTCTATTACATTGTAATAAGTTGTCTGAGAGCTCTACGAGGTTTTTTAGGAGCAACGAAAATGAGGGAATCTGAACTTCAAGTTCATTCTTGGGAGTTCTTTTAAAAATTGATTTAGCTAAAACTCTAATCTCTAATCTCTAAACTCAGAATCTCTATCTGCTGCTGCTGCCCGCTGGCTGTTTTTCTTCAAGTTATAAGTTGAGCAAGCTGTTGCCGAGGAATCCGAGCATTATAGAGGACATGGCCAACGGGGCCAGCCTCACGTTCGTGGCGGTGCTGTTGCCAGCCAATATCTCAGCCCGTTTCCGCATGCGCTCCTGTAAATCGATCGAGTGTTAAAAAACAAATTTGTAATAAAATGAAGGTTATGGTATCCACCTGATACAGCTTATCCTCGCCGGGGGGATCAAGGCACTCGAATTCACAGCAACGTTCACCAACTCGAAAGTTTTTGCAAAACTACACAGGAAGAACAGAACAGACGATCAGAGAGTATAGGGGGCACAGATATAGGGGGAATTTACGTAGGGCGGATCACAGTAGATGGCCTTGCACCAGAGTGGTTCGGAGTGATAGCAGACGCACAGGCTGCACACACCGGGCCCGGGCACGTACAGCATACCGTGGTTGACCTTATTGCCCTGAAAGTCAACACAGTCCTCCTCCAAAGCATCTATGGGATACACATACATAGGTATACATAAGTATATATAATTATATAGAATAAATATAGAATTAAATTGAGTGCCTAGTGATAGTAGATGAGATTATTCAATTTGGAATCGGTGAATGATTTGCCAGTGCTCCACTTTAATCCGGCTTTAGGTTGGCCCCAGGCTGATGGCTGATCCCTCAGTTCAGTGACTATCAATTTAAGTGGCTTTCGGTTCAGCGCCATCAGGGTTCAACGTGAGTCGCCCGATCAGCAGGCCAGATAATACGTGTTTTGCGCAGTTTTAAGCTTGATTTGATGCTAAACATACTAGTATTCTATGCCATCTCAACTCGCGGTTCTATAACTCAAGGCGACATATGGACAGACTAAAGTAATGATTTCGGCTCTGCTTGGGTTAAATTAATGAATTACTTTTGTATAGTTACCCTTTGAATCAGTTCACAAATTTGAATCTTTTCTCTCTAAGAACTTCATTGGGCTTTTGGTCATCATTTTTTTGCCAGGTGCATTTTCCTCGGTTTTTGTAACATTTAAATTTATTATTACTTGGCTTTGAATATAAGGAATCGAAACACCCATATTAATCCCCTCCTGAGGGACCTAAAATTTACTGCAAACTTCTAGGGGAAAATAAAATTTCATCAATCATTTCTTTTAAAGTTTTTTTTGATTTCCCCAACACTTGCATTTTATGATAAATGCATTTATGATAAATAAACGAGGGGGGACGTTGCGGACACCGCAACTCTACATTTATACCCGATACTAAGTCAGTATGGCTCTCCTCCGGCAGACGCCGCTAATATTAAACGACACGACAAAGAGTGCGTGCGAGAGAGACAGAAAATCAGTCTGAGCGTGACGTCGGGCGCTGCGTAGCCACTGCAAATTGATTTGTTCCTTTTGGCTATAAAAATGATCCGATCTGATCCAGATTCAGCAACCGGATAGATACGGTCATTATCTATGATTCTGCGTTTTAGTTTTTAGTTTTCTCGTATCCTCAATATTGTGGATGCAACAGATTTTCGTCCTTTGTGGGGGCGGAAAGGGGTGGGGCGAAATTTTAAGATATACGTTTTATAGTGAGATCTAACAGGAGTGCGGATAACAAATTTGGTTACTCTAGCCTTAATAGTTTCTGAGATTTACGGATGCCCCAGATTTTCGTTCTTTGCGGGGGCGGAAGGGGGTGTGGCGAAATTTTGACACAAAACGGTCAAGGTCCGATATCACAGGAGTGTGGATACCAAATTTGGTTGCTCTGGCTCTTATGGGTTATGAGATCCTTGAACTCATATTTTGCAATTGGCAAAACCGACCATGAAACCTGTGTGTTAGAGAGAGACAGAGCGAGAAAGAATGAAATTGTTTTCTTGATTCTGGCTATAATAATAATACGATCTGGTTGAGATTTTGCACTCTAGAAGATATAGCCATCTTCTACGATTCTGCGTTTTTAGTTTTCTCGTATCTTTGACTTTGTGGATGCCACAGATTTTCGTTCTTTGTGGGGGCGGAAGGGGGCGGGGCAAAGTTTTGAAATATACTTGTAGCAGTGACATATCACAGAAGTCCGGATATAAAACGTCGTTGCTCTAGCTCTTATAGTCTTTGAGCACTAGGCGCTGATAGGGACGGACAGACGGACGGACGCTTGATGCTGATCAAGAATATATATACTTTATGGGGTCGGAAACGATTCCTTCTGGACGTTACACACATCCATTTTCACCACAAATCTAATATACCTCAATACTCATTTTGAGTATCGGGTATAAAAAGAAAGTATCTTTAAGGGCTTATAATATTTAAATTCAAAGAAGGTTATTATCGAAGAATTGAAAAGGGAATATAAATCCTCGTTCCAAGTCCCAACCCAAGGGTTTTCAGTCCAACAGTCGAGACCTTTAAACTTTGTGAATTATTTATGCAAGTATACATACATATGTAGCCGTACATAAATAAGCAAGTGGCCTCGTGTACCCGTATGTACCCGTATAAGGACACGTAAGTCTAATGCCAGTCGGACACTTGAACTGGTCGAAAGGCAGACGAGGGCATGGGAATGGGAATGGACATGCATAGGACTAGGAGCAACCAGACTGACAGAGTGACAGTCGGCCAAAAACACAGCTGGACGGACAACACACGATGAGTGAGCCAGACAACCAGTAGATCTACAAGGGTTTGGGTATGGAGATGTTCGAGCAGATGGGAATGGGAATGGGTTTCAGGCTGGTGATGGCGATGGGTGATGAATGGGTCAAGGGGCACACCCAGGGGACCGAGTATGTGCGTGTGTGTGTCTGTTGCTCTGGTTGTTTGGTTCGATGCAGGAAACTTTTGAATGAAGCTTTAAAAGCTCTGCAACATGGAACGGTTGGGGTTGGATCTGATGTTGGGGCTCGAACACTATTATAAACACACACACACACACACACACACACATTTGGGCAAAGAACCGGATACGAGGACTCGGAGATTCGGGGAAATGGGAGTATGGCGTACTTGCATGGGTCGCGTGCGAGTCAGCGCCAAACTGCAGTAAACTTTTTCCTTTCAATATTTCTCCGTCGCTTTTCCTGCTTTTCTACTTTTCTCTGCGTTTTCTCGCTTTTGTGCCAAAGTGGTAAAAGAGGCGGATGAAGCTCACGAGGAGTGCTAGGCCGAGATGACATTTGGGCGGATGCTGCAGAGGCTTGTTCACTTTATTTGTTTGCCCTGCGCCTCGTTGCAGCTGCAACTGCATGCCCCCTCTGCTGCTGGTTTGCTGCCTCCCTCTCACGTTTTGCCATTTCGGCCAGCTTTCGCACGTGCACGTGCACGTGCTTGTCCCGTCATACACCCATACCCACCACCTCTCCGAGATCACTGAAGCTGAAAACAACAGAATCGAGCGAATATTTTTAGAGCTTGTATGGAATCGATTTAACGAAACGAAACGAAAAAAAATCAATAAAATATGCGTTCTATTGGTGAAATGGGAGCAATGTCATGTATTTCTTGGTAAGTTTTCATATGATTGCCAGATGTTGCCGAAAGCCAAGTGTTATCGTGTTCTGTGACAACAAAACTCACCTCAATGCAAACAGTGTGATTCACACAACACCAAAAATGTACCGACAGTAAAAGCATCGCTTGGAATTTTGGTTTCGTGTAAGAGCTGCCTTAATAATTAAAGGCCCAGCGCACTCGACTTTTGTGCGCGCCAGCTGTCGCCCAAACAATTTAGCTGTGTCCCGTGTCAAAGTTTAGTACGACACGCCCCCTTCTAACCTTCGTGCTTGTTTTGTGCTCAGGGAAACTGCATTTCATAGCAGGGCAGAAACAGAAGCAGAAGCAAAAGCAGAGGCAGAGCCAGAGGCAGAGGAAGAGGAAGAGAAAAGCAGCAGAGCCGAAGTTGAAGCTTAAGCTGCGGCAGGCAGCATTATTTCACAATTATGTTTATTACTTTTTAATGCTACGCTTTTTCACTTCCATCACCTGACCCAAGGACCACTCGGACCAAGCACTGCTCGCAGCTACACTGTGCGAAAGGCAAGGGTCATAAGTGCCACAATGGGTTTTTTGTCATTAAAACTCATTTCCGTAAAAAAATTGCTGGAACGGAAACTTTCAAAAGCTCAGACTGCAACCATCTTAAAAGTAAGGTATTTGTCATTAAATCAGGTTTCAAATACCTTTAACTAAATTATCCATGAATATAACTATTGATGGAGAGCGGCTCTCAATTGGAACCCCCGTATTACACTGTATGTCATATTTTTCATATTTGAATAGATTCATTTCGATTTACCAAATAAACTTTAAGTAAGATCTTGAACTTTACTACTTATGTACATATATGCATATATGTACGAGTATGCATGTATTAATATGTACATATGTATATTCCTGATTTCAGAGATTCAGATTTCCCTTTTGGTTTCAGTGTGGTCTTGAACTGGGTCTGTGGTGGTGTTACGCTTCCAGGGACGCGGCTTACTTATAAATAGCTTTTGTTGTGACATTTACAAGCAGCACTGGCACCTCCTGCACCCCTGCCTCGTGCTCCCCAACATCCTGCTCGAGTAGCAGTTTTTGGTGGGGGCCAAAGCGGAGGGTCGGATAGGGATTCATCCGAAATGCGTCCAAAATGGAAGCATTCTTTGTTATATTTTTCGCTTTTTCGCTTAAAGTCCATTTTTGCCCCAAGCCCAAATGAAATTATTCATATGCATTAATTTCGCTTTTCCCACATGGAGTCGAAATCGATCCAATTAAAGCTGCATTTTCCTCTCGCTGGATGTTAATGTGTCAATAGCAAAGTGATTTGATTAGTGTTTGTATTTCTTTTCTGGAATGTATATAAAAATCGCATCGCGTCGCCAACTAACTGCCTTCGGTGTACATTTTAAAGCGTGCATGGAACAATTTATGTTTATTCAGTCATCAATTGTAGGGTTGCATTTAATTGTAGGGTGGATATATGGTGATTGATTGGAAACACTAATACGATATCGATGACGATTCAATTCCAGGTTGTACTCGTTTTCCACTAAAGTGAAAAACTTTTTAGATAGGCTTAAATTTTGATGTTCAATACTCTTCAAATTGTATTCGATTTACAGGAAAAATGTTTGTCAAGAACTCTGCAGAGTTTCCTCTTAAGAATCAGTTTTCCCTTTTTAACTGCCAAATTCAATGCCAACCGGCCCGGCGTTTTCAACTGGCAACTTTTCCGAACTGTCTGAGAAGTATTCTTCAAGAATTTTCAATTTCATTTTCGATTTTCAGCAGTCAAGTTGCAGCCACTTCAATGCTGGCAACAACAGCAACAACAAAATTAAATCAAATGCCATTGCTGGTTGCAGCCTTGTTTGTTCCCTCGGAACCGTCCATAAATGCTGACAATTGTGGCCAGGCGAAGGGTGGCAGTTGTGGCACACGAAGTGGTGGTGGTGGCGGTGGGGTGGTTCAGGTGGGGAACTTTGGGCAAGTGGCAGGGTCATGACGGCATCGTTGAGTGAGTGCAGCCATCAGGTTTTTCCCCCTCCCTCACTGTGGTTGCCTGCTTTTGTGGTTCCGGACACACCGCACAAGTGAGCGCTGCACAGTGGCACAGTCCTCTCAAAATGAATTGCAATACTTTGAATATAGATATTGATTTGACATATTTACTGAATAGTACTCAAAATTGTTATATTTATAATGATAGAGGTGTTTTTAAAACGTCTTTTTATTTTCTTTTTATTGTCATTTTTAGTTCAGTTTTAGGGAAGCATTATATACCCTAAGCACGACAAAGTCAGTGAGGATCTACTGGGTTCTCAACCACTTCTGGCTAAGAAGGGCGTTGGGCGAACGGAAGAACTGAGAAATTGACTGTCTCCCTTAGAACGCTACAAAGCGATTTAGAGAAACAAGCCGGTATACAGACCGAAAGCAGGTGGAGTACCAATACCTGCAGTACGAAATTCATGTTCAAGGATCGCAATGGAACTCAGATTTACTGCACCTACCAAGGAAGGACTGCAGAATGTTAGTGGGAAGGCAATACTGGGAATACAGGTCACTCACTTGCTGCGGCTCCCGCAGTCAAACTAGGCATCACGAAGAAAGGCAGCTGTAGAAAATGCGATGAATCCGTGACTATCGAAACCCTTGAGCATCTTATCTGCAACTGCACGGCTCTCTCATGGGCAAGGAGAAGATACCTGGGTGCCCGGTGCTGGCATCACTGGAAGATGCCTACAAAAAACGCCAAGGCATTTTGACTTTGCCAAAAGCACCTAAATCATCGAAGACTTTCAAACTTCTTAAAACCCTTGCCACGGCTCATACCCCCCATCCGAAAAACTAAGGGTCATTTTCGCCTATGAGTGTCCGCACTGAGGACCGTCCGGATTAACCAAACATAACCTAGTTTAGTTTTTATACTTGGGAAATTGGGAAATTTAGGCGTATACTCAAATTTATCATTGAATATGCTCCACCAACTTTTTTATTATTAAGGTATTTTTCCTCCTTTTAATACACGATACACAAAGATTATAGGGGTATATTAGATTTGTGATGGAAGTGGGCGTGTGCAACACCCAGATGGAATCGTTTCCGACCCCATAAAGTACATATATATATTCTCGATCGGCATCAATAGCCGAGTCGATATGTTCTCGGAAAAAAATCAATTCGTTCCTTTTGCGAACAGCGATACCAAAAAAATACACTGTATGTATAGATTACATATAACCATAAGCTCGAATATATTCTGACTGATTACCGGGAATAAAAGTAGAACCGTTTTTATTAGTTTTCTTCAATAGATTTAGCCTTATCGTCCTCTGTGGTGGTACCGAGTATTCGACTCTATGATTGCCTGTTCGTTCGACTCTAAAGATCCTCTTTTTGCGCCCAAAAAGGCCCTTCAAGTTCTTCAACCTATACTCTACCCTACTTTCGCACATATAAATCTTTATATCGAAATAATGCGCAGTTTTTGATAAACCACATAATGAGGAGGGATTTTTGAATGGAGAGTTTCAACTATTCCCATTCCCATTAACATTTTTATGACTGGAATTTTTAATTTTCGCCAAGATTTTTGATAAAACGAACCACGGTTCGCTGTCCCACACTAACAAGACATTCTTTCTGTTTGTGTGCGACTAAGTGAGTGTTTTTTATTATCGTTTTTTTTGAGAGGCTAAAAAAATCTTTGGAGAAGCAAAAGCGAAAAAAGAAGGAAGTGCTTGTCGACGTTTGTTGTGGCCATGGCTTTTGGAAAGCTGTTAACGGAACCAAAGATTATAAAACCATTATGAGTGTCATGTGATGGTGGTGCAATGTAATTAGCACGGACACTGTGACAGTCTTTGTCTCGATCTCTGTCTAGCCTTTCCACATTGTCACTGGCTGCGCGCACGTGTCGCAAGGGGTTCTAAGCAAAATGTTTAGCATCACAGATTGTGGCCCTGATGCAGGCCAGGGATTAGACACTTAATGATTTGATTGACCATCCGATTGCATCGTTGAGCATAATCACCCCTATTCAGGGACACACTCGACTGAAGCCTATCAGCACTCAACGGTCGATTGATTGCGCACCACCATCCCCACCCAGCACGAAAAGAGCCCACCCAGACCCGGAACCATTGTACGAGTAATTAGATGAAACCCAATCGATCGATCGCTGGACAGGGACAGAAGACCTGGGGCCACTTTATGTAAGCCTGCGCTTAGCGCTGACAACCCACGAACTTAGAGTGAAATTAATTAGCTCGAGGCGCCTGTAAGCAGGCTACAAAGTGCCTCAAGCAGACAAGGGAACTGCCTTCGCCACAGGTATAACTGCTGCTTTGGTGTGGGATTCTGTTGCGATATTACAAATGTTCTGATATTGGGATATTAAAGCACGGAAAGTCCTTTACGAGGAAGGGTTTGAGAAAGGTCAGATGTGGGGTGCACTGCATTGCATGTGCAAAGTCAAGGCTGTATACAATATCCAATATCTAACTACCAAGCTCAAACACACAACTTTCCCCAAACCCCCAAAAAGGAAAACAGGATCATCAATTTTGATTGAGTACTTGGCTACAGTGCGCACTGGAAAATACTTTCCAGACAAAAGCTTCTTGAATCAATCACTTTCCTATGCCTACGAGCTTGGGTTGTGCCGATCAGTGTTTTAAGTGAAGGATCTTCACGTCGATCATCAGAAATCAAAATGAAAACGAAAACGGTGTCTCCAAATAAAGGTATATTTACACAAAGATGGCATCTCACTTCCTGCGTCTTTCACCTTGCCAAAATTGGATTTACTGTCATAATTTTATTGCCGACTCACTGCTACCTGCCCCCTAACCTACTTTTCTTTTTGATGTAGAGTTGACCACTATCCAAGTAGCAAGGAGAAAAAACAGTCAAATGTTGGACAGGCAGTGGGAGAAAATATAAGGAAAATATCTCTCCGAGGGTGGGTACAGAATTCCTGACAAAATCTTTATCTAGGGTGCGCCTTCGAACGTAAGGGTCTAAAGCGTGGGTGACGTGAAAGTAATTCTGGGGATAATCAGCCAGATCAAAAAATGTTGTTGCCCCCGCTCCCTCATGCAATTGGTTGGTTGGTTCGATAAAGGTTGTGACAGGAAAAAGTGGCAAGAGAATAGGGGCATGCAAATGAACGGCAATCAATGTGCACACACGCACGCACACGTTCAAGAACAAACAAACAGTTGAGTGTGTGCGTATACGCTATGGGAAAAGAAATGTTTGCAAATTGAGTTTTTTTCTCGATGCCCATTATTCCCCCCCCCCCACGAACCACCCGAGAGTGTGGGAAAGATAGAAAAACGAGCGGTAACGTTGTGAGCGGCGGCAAAGGCCGCGGCTCTACTTTATACCCGGTACTTAGTCAGTATATATGTATGTGAGCTTATTATTTATGTTTATGCTATTTCTCTATTTGTAAAAGGGACAAATTCATTTTTTGACAACAAATTTTTTATAAAAATCGATCGAATCGCTTGTCAGATTTTGATATATTCAATTTACAATTACAATTTTGTTGTTGACATCTGTCGCTTCTTTTTATTCCGACACCCACTGCAGCCGATAAACCTCGCTGCCTTCCGCTAGAGGGAGCACACTGCGAGTGGCCATAATTATAATCCGATCTGATCCAGATTCGGCAATCTGGTAGATAAGGTCATTTTACTCGTATATTCAAAATTTTTTTATGCCACATTTTCGTCCTTCGTGGAGGGGAAAAGCAGCGTGGCAAAATTTTGAAAAAAACTTGATTCAGTGTGATATTACAGGATTTTTAATACAAAATTTGTTTACTCTATCTCTAATAGTCTTTGAGAACTAGGCGTCAAACGACACGGTTGAACAGAGACATAGGCTAAACATGCTGATTAAGAATATATATACATCATGGGGTCGGAAATGCTTTCTTCTGGGCTTTACACACATCCACTTTAAAATCTTCTAGTTTCGTGTACAATAACTAAGAAATGCTTTCCGTTTTAAGGGCCACGAATCTTTCTATACTCTCGTTCATATGGTATCTTCAGAAAAACTTTTTCTCTGATGTCATCCCATCCCGATAAAATTAAGTTGAAGGCTGGTTGGGAGATGCTTCCCCCTTATATCGTGGAAAATATTTGATCAAAATCGGAATACCACATGCAATAGGGTATATGAAATATATGGGGCAAAAACGAGTGGCGGGCTCACTAATTACCTGTGAAGGGGCAGAGGCAGCCGAGCAGGCAGAGGAGGGCTAACAGCAGCCAAGATGTCGCATTCGATGGCAGCAGCCACAGCGACGTCACCGTTGGCATCGTCCTCTCTCCCAGGCATAGGCTGACGCCTATACCCGCTCCCACCACCTTCCATTGGGTGCAGCCTCGTTGACGACTTCGCCTTGTCGTGTCGAGCCCATTGATTGTTCTGCTGCTTTTCTCTCTTGTTGCCGCTTTTGTAATAGTTGGCGCTATCCTTGTTGCTCTTGTTGTTTTGATTGGAGTCGCTTCTGCTGCCAGTACAGATGATGCTGGTGCTGCAGCTGGCTCGGTCTCTGCCTCAGTCTCTGCTTGGCCTAGTGGCCGCAGCCACGTCGATGCAGCTGTCATTGTCAGGCGTTGATTTTGAACTTGGCGGCGGCGTGTGGGAGCTGCACAATGCTTTCCGGCTGAAGCCACTGCTTTTTGCACCACTTGTGTGTAACTGTGTGTGTGATAGATGATGATTATTGGAAAAGAATTAGAGCGGTTCAGACACCAAGTGTTTCCCCTATCAATTATATTTATAAACTATGTAACTAATCGAATAGAATTCCCCCTTTATTTTCTTCTTTATTGTTTGCTCAGCCTCATGCACATTTGTTCCACCATGCAACCTGGCTTCTCGTGTCGACAGATAGTTTTTGGCAGGCACCTCTTCTCTGTCGCTGTTTTTACAGTGTATGTGTGTGAGTGGATGCGTGTGTTTGTCTCGCTCTGGCCTGCAGTCTGAAAGGGTATCAGCTGTTTAACGGGTTCCTTGTTTACCGTTGGCTTCCTTCATGCTTCTTTCTCTGATGACGATGCTGCTGCTGCTGCTGAGAGGAGGCTTTTGCAGGAATTGCCGTTGCCAAAAAAGAGAAATGTTGCACACAATGGCATTTTCCGCAAGCCTCAAGGAAGTGGTGGCGTGTGGAGCGGGGCGACAGCGGCAGCCTGCCGACAAGTTCGAGTTTCACTTTACGCCGCAGCACGCTTTATGGATTTTCACACACTTACACAGAAACACACACACGCACACAGGACGAGACACACACACAATCTCACGCAAACGCGCATTGATTTTCCCTAACGTTTCATTTTACTGCTATTCTCTCTTTTTCGGTTATTTTTTGATTGCCTTCTTTTTGGGACATTTCAAGGTTCTCCTTGATTTTTATTTTACTTACATTTCACGTAAAATTTTTTTAACTTTTGACACCAACAAAAATTTTGCACGCAAGCACAAAAAAAAACAATAAAAAAGGGAAGAGAGAAATGCAGAGAGATTGATGAGTGAGAGAGAAATGGTAAAACAAAACAAAACACAAATTTCCCAGCTCACACACACACACACACAGCAATAAAGCACTCTGCCGTTAGAACATCCGTGGGTGGTGGGTGGTATAGACTTTAACGCGGCGACAGCAGCAGCAGCAACAACACGCGGTCGGTAAAAAAGTGTGTTTCTTAAAGGTGCAGCATTCCCAGAGAGGTCTCTAATTATAGTGGCATATACGTGATTAGAGGATCGTAAATGCCTCGCCTCACCTTATATTAACACACCTTGACTGGGCCTATGGGACTCTGTCTTGGTGTTTGCTGATTGCTTTTGCCATTCGCTTTTGTCGGAAAGTGTAAACTTGGCAAACACACAACGAACCGACAGATAGACGAGACTGAGTGACTGGATGGGGGAAAGCAGATTGAGTGTAGAGTGAAGCGTTGAGCGTAGAGCAGAAGCAGAGCCGTATCTGAGTCTGAGTCGGCGTCCGAGCTGGGTCCGCGTCGTCAAGCGTCGCCTCCGACTGGCCCGTTGCGTGTGGAAGAGTCAACTGAAACTGCTGCTGGCGATGTCGCTGAGGCTTCCGCCTGACTGATGGGATTCCTGCCTGCCGCATTCCAACCGAAACCCCATGCAACATGTTGTGTTGAAGCTCGGCAAAGCTTCTTGGAGCAGTGTCTATTTCTACTCTAGGGTATCCGCGCGAATTAAGCTATATTTGAAAGCTCCACAGCCTTAAAAGCGTTCTCCTATCAGTAATATTCACCTTTTGCCGCTTTGGAAGCTTTAAGCTTTAGTGCTACTGTGCTACAAAGGGTAATGGGGAATAGTCCCTAACTACATCCTGTTGAAACATGGCCTAGGAAAACCATTGCCAAATACCCAAAATTACGCTTCAGTTTCTAACTTGTTGTTATTTCCCCCTCTTAAGATTCTTTGCTGTGTTATTTGGAATTTATAAGTTTAATGTAGGATAAATCAAAGAAAGATAATTAAACTAAGTCTAAGACATACAAGAATAATTCACCAAAATTACCTAGACCCTACTAAAACTTCGAGCTAAAACTTGTACGAATTGCCAGAACAACGTCCCAATAACTATAGAACATTTACTCAAAGACTGCCCATCCTCACAACTCAGAGACATACGTTCCAAAATCTTCTCTAACAATAAGCCACTCACACTTCTTTCTAACCCATCAAAAACTGAAATGGACCAAATCATAAACTATTTAAACGAAACAAATTTATACCAATTAATCTAATCTAAAACCCATGGAATATATCTCAACTCATAATAAGTATAATAATAATATAATATAATAATAGCATAGCCGAAGGTCTTAGTAACCAGTGCTATTTGTAAATTAGCTAGGCTAACAGTTTCAACTCTAACCTCAAGGTAAAAAAAAAAAAAAATAAGTTTAATGTAATCTAGCGATTTTCAAAATGTGGTTGAATCACCAGCCAAATCCACCCAGGAAATGTATGTTTATTTATTTCCGCGTAAACAGATTGTTTTTATACCCGATACTCAAAATGAGTATTGGGGTATATTAGTTTTGTGGTAAAAGTGGATGTGTGTAACGTCCAGAAGGAATCGTTTCCGACCCCATAAAGTATATATATTCTTGATCAGCATCAATAGCCGAGTCGATTAAGCCCTGTCTGTCTGTCCGTCCGTCCGTCTGTCCGTCCGTCCGTCTGTCCGTCCCCTTCAGCGCCTAGTGCTCAAAGACTATAAGAGCTAGAGCAACGATGTTTTGGATCCAGTCTTCTGTGATATGTCACTGCTACAAAAATATTTCAAAACTTCGCCCCGCCCACTTCCGCCCCCACAAAGGACGAAAATCTGTGGCATCCACATTTTTAAAGATACGATAAAACCAAAAACGCAGAATCGTAGAGGATGACTATATGTTCTAGAGTGTAAAATTTCAACCAGATCGTATACTTATTATAGCCAGAATCAAGAAAACAATTTCATTCTTTCTCGCTCTGTCTCTCTCTAACACACAGGTTTCATGGTCGGTTTTGCCAATTGCAAAATATGAGTTCAAGGATCTCAGAACCTATAAGAGCCAGAGCAACCAAATTTGGTTAGATCTCACTATAAAACGTATATCTCAGAATTTCGGCCCACCCCCTTCCGCCCCCACAAAGGACGAAAATCTGTTGCATCCACAATATTGCACATTCGAGAAAACTAAAAACGCAGAATCAAAGATAATGACCATATATATCAGATTGCTGAATCTGGATCAGATCGGATCATTTTTGTAGCCAAAAGCAAGAAATCAATTTGCAGTGGCTACGCAGCGCGTGACGTCACGCTCAGACTGATTTTCTGTCTCTCTCGCACGCACTCTTTGTCGTGTGGTTCAATATTAGCGGCGTCTGCCGGAGGAGAGCCATACTGACTTAGTATCGGGTATAAATGTAGAGTTGCGGTCTCCGCAGCAACTCACAACGTTCCCCCTCGTTTTACTTTGAGCTGCTTCCGTTCTTTCCTTCCGACTATTTTTTCTTTTTGCATTCTATATTGTAAACTTCAAAATTTGTTTTATTTTTTAATAAGTAGTTTGGAAATTATTTTATTCAATGTATTTCATATTCATTCATTAGTTTCATATTTTCTGTTTCTAAACGTTTACACAAAAATACTTGTGTGTGTGAGAGGGAGAGTGTTTCTGTCCTCGTTAATGTATGTATATGTTTGTCTCATAGGTTCGTTCGTATTCGTATGCAGTGTGTACCGGCTGTCCGTTTCTCTGTAATTCTGTCTGTATCTGTGTGTGAGCGCCATTATCTGAGTTGGACATAGCTTAATTGTTAAATACAAGTTGCTTTCATTGATCTCATTTAAATATTTGTGTGCCACTTAAATGCATTTTGGGAAAAGTTTCATAGAATGTATTTTAGTTTTCCTGTGGCTTCCCTATCGCTTATTTTGGGCATGGATGTGGGGTGTGTGATTTGATTTGAGTTTCAGGGGGGTTCCGTTCCCCCGCGATTCCAGTGTGCCAAGAGTTTTATAATACATCCATGTATGTATTTATGTATATATGTATATGTACATATATGTATAGGTATAGGCTTGGATTTTTTCATTGTATACATAGAATTTACTCTGGTTTTCTTTACTCTTTGGTGTCTTCTCAGAATTATTTTCTTTCGATCAGAAAAATATCAATATAATATATATATAGTTCTTAGGGTTTTGGGGGCTTTGGGGAGTGGAGGGGCATTGCTGATTGCTGTGTTGCCAAGTGCACACGTTACAGGGTGGCCAGGTTGCCGTTGCATGCATGCATATTTAATTAATTTACACTTATTCTTTGTTCTGCCTTTAAATATATACTTTTTTTGTAGCTTAAACAACACAATAGAGTCGGGTAAAATGTTTAAGTATCTTTTTCATAATTCTGTTAGGGGATCCATGGATCTATGCCCCACTGTTTATGTGTTACCAGAGAGTTACCAGAATTACCAGAGTTGCAAGAAGTTTCCTCTCGATTTGCACGGATTCTGCACGGTTTGTCTGGGAGGAGTGCTTGCACTCTGAATTGGTTTGCGTTTTCTTAAAATTTATAGCTATTTGTATATATGTATGTATAGTTCTATTCGGTATATGTATATAGTATATATATTGTATGTATATATCGATCAGATTCATTGACATAAAACTTGAAAGTGTATATGGCGTTGTAATACCCCTGCAAAAGCCATATACGATATTACAAGGAACGGACACCCAAGCAGAAATTGTATCGCCAATTGGTCGTTGATCATCAATAGCCTTCGAGTTTGGATATCGTATCACTTCATCCGTACATATATCATACATTTCGCAAGGGTATCCCAGGCCTCGTGTTTTCTGTGTTGGATTCTCTTTCAGAATGAGGAGAAAAAACCGTTTCTAGTACACTGAAGAGCAAGTAGATCAGGCATATATATATAATACATGTAGCTTTCTATTTACGGCTGTGTGAGTGTGAGTTTGTGTACATTTGTACATATGCGGTCGTTGAGAGAGCATCTAAGCTTCGGCCTGCCGAAGAGTGCTGTTGCTGAATTTTGTTTGGTTTATTTTTTCTTGCTTAAAATTTAATTTAAAGTTTTACTTTATTTTTTGTTTGTTTAGCTTTATTTTTGGGTTTGTATATTAAAACGTTAGTCTTTGTATTTTGTTGTGTGTTTTTTGAAGTAAAGGCTTTGTCAGGAGGGTCACTATTACACATATTAGTAGACTTAGTTAAAGTTAAAGTTTTAGTTTTAGTAGTGGAATCGTATGAAACATTTTTTATCGAGTCTGGAGGAGAGCACTATGTCAGGGATACATTTGGGGGGTATCGTCGGGTGTGGATCATGCATTTGTGTGGTCCATTATCGGTGGTTGACGCTGACACAGGGGACAGCTCAGCGGATAAGGTGATTCTCTATAAATTCTCTTCTCCTGCGAGAAGCACTTTTTTAAGGGGGCTCTTTGAAGCGTCGCTCTATTCCCCTATCTTTATAATTCTCTCTTTGCACATTTGTTGAGAAGCTACTTGGCTGTGTCCTTGAGTTTGTCTTTGCTTGAGGATGGGGATGCCCAAGGTGCATTTGGACAAATTTAAGCTCCTATAAAGCCACGCACTCAGAAAATTTGAGTGTGTGTGTGTGTGTGTGTGTTTAAGAATGTTTTATTGTTGGAAACCGTTTTGCAATTTTTCTCTTGAATTTTTTAGTTTTTTGTATGCTCTTTAGCTGCATTGTAAGTTACGTAGGAAATTATAAAGGGTAAGATGTATTTATGTAGGTCGATCCAATGTGTATTTGAACGCTCTACGTTGTAGATCCATAATAATGCCTAATAATCACTTTGCACCCATCATCATCCCCGTCTACCTCTCTGCAGCTCTGGTATGGACAAAAGGCAAGTTCCCATTTTCACTTTCTCCCGAATCAGCCGAATTTTGCTTCGCCAAATCGCACATTCGGAAATAGATGAAAATCTTAAATTTTAGATCGGAAATTGTATATATTTTACTCAGCGGATTTGATTCGTTCAAATGTTAAAATTGGAGCCATATATGTATATGTACATGTATATATGTATATATTGTATGGTTCAGTTGACAGACGATATGTTTACGTTAGAAAATAATAGCACTAACAAAAAAATGCATATGAATGTGAGATCGCAGAACGGAAACGAAAGTCAAAATGGGAACATTGCTGCATTTTTTGTTATATAGCTCCCTATTTCATTATTTCATTATTTTCTTGTCTTTCTGTTTTACTGTTTGGTATTATAGATGCCACCTCTCTTCTCGGTTTTCTTGTTTTCTGCTCTTTAATAAGTTAGTTTGTGTTGCTCTCTGCTCGTTTTGACGACAGGTCATTTTTGTAGAGACCTACGCACTTGCAGTTAAGGCGATATGTAGTGCTACTCCTACTGTTACAAAGATTATGTCTGTGTGTGTCCGTTTGTCTGTGTTCGTGTGTGCGTCTGTTACATCTACGCATGCATACATATGCACGAGTAAAGAGTATCTGTATCTGCTTTCTGTTTTTGCTTAGTGGCATAGGGGGTGAGTTTAGTCAAGTTGGTCCAAATTGCTCATATCCTTGTCTAAGTATTCAAATATGTCATAGGTACACACAAACATTTGCCTTTGGAACTTATTATACCGGCCCGGATACACGGATCAGATCAGATCCATAAGTTGTGGGCCACATCGCTCTCTACCAACTTTCGGAAGAGGGAAAGCGTTTAATTGACTGCCAGAAAGTACACTTAATATACGAGTATTCTTGAACACCGAAAATGATGTAAAATACCCCTGCAAAGGGTGTCATCATTAATTCCTGTGTAGATCTTGCTGCGGTCTTTTCATTGGACTCCGCCAGTAATATTCTATAGCTATTCTAGAAATGATCGATTAGGAAAGAAGCTTTCACAAAAGAAACGTGGTCGTGGTCATCTGATCTGACGGATATGCCCAAAAGCCCATCAGTAACATACGGCTACAAAATATCCCCTAATACTCATGTGAAATATAATTCATTGCAGGGGTATATTTTGGTTCGGCCAGCCGAATCAGGACCTTCTCTCGCGTTGTTCTTTGCCAAGATCTTGCTTGGTCTGCAAATATGTTTGGGTTTGGGTTTTTGTTTCTTTAAAAGTTATGTATAAACTAGTTTAATTATACTTAAAATGGCTTACATTTGGTTATTCCTTTGGGTTTGTTATCATTTGATTTTTTTTTATACATTTGTAAAACACCTAGAGTTTCTTTTTGTATGATTTGTAGTTGTGGTATCTTTAAGATAAATATATTTTTTATATTTTTTTTACATTTTATTTGTTTTGGTTTTTTTGGAAAGTTGTTTGTTTTGCATTTGTTGATTTTCGTTTAAATTCAAGTTTTAGTCTTTATCTTTTTCATTCAAAACAAGGGAAGTAGGGAAGTTGGGGCCATAAACAATATGCATCCATACGAGTAAATATAAGTATAAAATGCTGCGACTCGGAGAGCAACGACTCAAACGCACACGTCTCAATCAGGTCCGGCGGCGGTGCGTACGGCCGAGGCTTCGAAAGCTCACCAACACAGCTGCAACGCAGCAGTGGTCGTATAGTGGTAGTAGAATCAGTAGTACAATAGTATAAGGCAACAAATCAATTTGATGTGTTAGCTATGTAATTTGGAATACGAGTAGGTCGCTAGACTTTAATTTGCTTTAGGTACAGCCATACACATCAAAACACGAGTACATGTAGGAATCGAAATTCTCTTGGTTGATCTTGGTAAAGATAATTGTATGTACCTACATCAATACGTTCGTTAATCCAACGACTAGACAGCCGTCCTCAAAAGTCTAACTACGCGTATAGCAGACCCGCATAGCGATCGGAACTCGCGAGTTCCACCCACTGTTCCCACCAATCCTGTGCGGCTATACCATACGTACTGTATACTATTCAATGACTTATGCTCTGCAACAAATATTCACATGCACTTAAGACACCAGAGTCAACATCAACATCAACATCAATATCAGTATTAACATCAAATTCAACACACATTTTTTGTAAAGGGAAAAATTACACAGAGGCTGCAATTACAATGCACAATTAGTTAATATGTTCTGCTCGATAAGGTTGCGATTTGCTAGACACTTAAATGTACATCAAGTAAACACCCATTGACTTTGGTATTAGCTGTAACTTAAGCTAAACTGTAGCTTCGACCTAAGCCTTCTTCAGGTCCGTCGCCAATTGAATGCTCATTAGCTTAAGTTTGACCAAAAAAATACATACATCTTTTACGGTTTAAATGTGTACCAAGGGCCAGCTCGGCTAATCCTAACTTCTAACTTCCGTCTTCCATTTACTCGTACAATATATTGTATTCCATCTAGAATTCCATAATTTGATTATTCGAAACTCGATGCTGTCTGGTTTATAATTGAATCAAAGTATCGGCATTGCCGCTCAAAGTTTTCCCTGAAAAGTAGGCAGCACATTTCATCAGTTCGCACATACAGAGCCCTCCTGTGAATGCGAGTTAGTGTGTTCTGGTGTGTGTATGTGCAGAGCTATACTTAACATAATTACATACAGAAATTTACATAGACAATAATGACAGGTCCTGGTCTCCTATGCCCCATTCGCTGGATATGTGGATAGAGTTTGTTTCATTCGTTCCGAGGAGATTCGAAACTCGCAAATTGATATTCGGGGGGGCTCGCCATGGACCCAGTACCCGACCCCAGCCCCCGCCACAGCAGCAGCTGAAAATTGCAACCGAATTTCGTGAATAATCAAAATCGTGAAAATGTCAATGTAATCACACATTGCTTCTTCTATGTAGTAACTGCAATTCACTATCCACCCACTAATTGAGTGCTGTCATCAGCAACAACAACATAAACACCGGACTGCATCAGAGCCAGCATGAGAATCGGCTCCAGCTTCGGCAGCTGTAAAAACCCAATTGTATCACCATGAAAGTCGCTCCTGCGGCCATCCTGCCAAAAACTTGATGACTTTCTAGGGACTGCAGGAGTGGGAATAGGATTGGGACTCGGCTGGGACTGGGGGGATGCAAAAACAAAAAAGCAACCAGAAATAGGGGAGGAAAAAGCAACATCGAACCGCGCAACTGACAAATGGAATTAGGCAGACGTCGGTCCTGGTACCAAGGACTATGGCTGGCCAGATTGCAACTCCGAATGAAAGGCCAAGCCCCACTGCATTCGCAATGGCAAAAAATTTGTTTTGCGTAATTATTCGTGAATTTCGCATGAAAACGAGATTGGAACTGCAACTGGGACTGGGTCTGGGTCCGGGACCCACGCTGATGTCTGGCAATCAGTGCGCCTCGGTAGCCACTTGGAGGGCATGGCGTTCGACTCTTCACAGGGCCTAACATCTGGGCTCAGACTATTTCGGGCTTCTGGTAAAATGGTAAAATGCTCAGGAAATGGCCGGCTCAGAGACTATAGTAGAAGAACAAGCCGAAGACAATATGTAACGCGAAATTCTCGGATCCAATTACTTTGAAATTTTAACGAGAAAAGGCTGATGAAACTAATTTAAAAAAGTGGCCTTGAGGGTATCTGGGAGTTGGTTTTCCTTTTGTCATTATATTAATTTTATTTTTTGATTTTGCTTGCGATCGGCTGTTCGAATTCAAAGCTGTCGACAAAGGTATGCTATTTTCTGATTAGGGGCTATACTCTTAAGAAATGGCCACACACTTTTCCGTCACTTTTTTCGAAATAATATTACTTTTTGATTGCACTTGGGCCGATCAATAGTCGGGACTGCCTCAGGTTTTTGAATGTTTCGAATTCGCCGAACTGGCCCTACATATAATCGAGAGATACATATATCCATAAAAAGTTTCGTCTTCACAAATTCTCTAAAAAGAGGTATTTTTTGTTTCTTACAATTACTATATTTATCGGCCGGTCTGAGCGGACATTTGTGAATAAACTTTTCTGTAGATCTATAACTAGATCTTCGGGTAACCAAAAGGTAGAAGAAGTCTCTAGATGCCAATCATATTTAGGGTTGATGTGGATCAGTTATCGATTGAATGTGGTATATATATGCAGTATATATTTGTGTGGGTGTATGTATGTGTGGGTGTACATAAATAAAAAAATACTTAAGTGGTAAACAAAAAACAAGGAGAGGAAAAATCGATTAAAACAACAGTCGACTGCCAAACCTTCCAACAGCTGCTGTCACGGGCGGGGGTGCCTCTGGGGGGCAAGTCATTTAGACATTCTCGGGCTCCGGCAACTTGCGCTCGCAGCAATGGCACACGAGGGCGTTGAGCCGCTGCCCGATGGCTGACCATACCGTAATGGATATGGCGGAGACCTCGCAGTTGCTGGCGGCGTCCGGCTGTAGCTGGTGCTCCGGATCTTCCGCATCCTCATCGTCATCGATGTCCTCCGGCGGGAGGAGGGCCAGGATGGGCACCGGGTGGGACAGCGAGATATTGGTGGCTGTCTTTTCGGTGCTGGAGTCGTAGGTGCTCCCCTGTTGTCAAATCTTTGGCACTACCTCCGAAGAGGAGGCACTGGCCAGTCCAAGCTCCAGTTCAACGCTGAGGCTGGGTGGAATGACCACGACCCCGTCCACGGATGCGATGCGTATACCGGGGACCTCGCCGGCTCCACCGCCTGCACTGTGCAGCGTGTTGTTGCTGTCGTCGTGGCGAGACGACTGGCGGCTGCTGTCGTTGGACGAGTGGCGTGTCACTCCCGGGTCGCGGCTACAGGGCACATCCAGGCTGTAGGCCCGATGACGGTGCATCGTTCCACCACCTACAGCTCCAGCTCCGCCCGAGGTCGCTTGCTGGCTATTCGAAATGGTACAGCATATGGACGGCGGCTTACCGCCACTCATTCCAGGCCCAGAACCAGCTTCTAGTCCTGAACCTCCTCCTCTGGCCGCATCCAAAGCGCTGCTGCTGTCGCCGGTACTAAGTGCGGGTCCGGTTCCATTGTTGTTGGCCCGACCATGGCAGGGACTGCTGCGGGTGCTGCCAAAGCGCTTGTTGCCCTTGTCAAAGCTGAAGCTGAAGTAGTCTGAGAACTGACGCAGCCGCGACTTCCACGAACCGGAGCCGGAGCCACCGGAGCTGCCACCGGCTCCGCCAATCGCTCCGCCGGCCATGGCGACAACACTCGACACTGCGGTGACTCCGGCCTGGCTGGCACTGGGCGTGGCCCGACTGCTGCTACCGCCGTTGCTGGCCAACCCGATCTGCTCCAGCTGCTGTCCACTGGGCGACACGTTGCCATTGGAGGAGGCGCTTGCCGCGACATCTGCCAACAGGGGGACACTTGCCGGTGACGATGCTGCTGCTGCCGACGCCAGAATCTCTGCGGCACTGATCTCGCCATCCGCATCTGAGTCCGCTTCGGTGCGGGCCAGCAGTTCATTCAGCTGGATATTGTTGCCAGCTCTGGCTCCTCCTCCGGCTCCGGCACTCGTGTTGGCATTGGTGTCCTCTTGGCCACGCTGTGTGGCTGTAGCTCCAGCTGACTCGGGGCCGCTGCGTTGGTGGTGGCGTCCGTAGAATACGTTGCTATCGGAGATCACCTGGGGCAGACCGTCGGACAGACGCCGGCTGTGGCCACTGCTGTACTGGTCGAGACTCACGGCCCTATTGTTGCCGAAGTGACAGCGATTGGTGTGATAGCCGTGGATGTTGCCGTAGGAGTTGCGTATGCGCTGGCCCCCGCCGCTACTGCACAGCTCCCCGATCATCGATGGGCGCTTCTCGCGCGACGACTTGCGCGAGTTCGAGTGCGACGACTTGCTCCGGTTGCTGCTGCCCTCCGTGTCTACTTTGAACTTGGAGGTCTTCTCGGCAACCTGAGAAATAAAAAGAGCAACGAAGAGTCATTCGGGGAATAGTAATCGGGTAAAGGAATCTACAAGTTAGTACAGATTTAAATGGGAGAGATTTACGACTTACATCCACCTCGGTGGCCGTCTCCGAATCGCCGCTTTCGCTTCCCTCGGGCAGATCGTGCAGCTCGGCTGCCATGCCCCCGGGCTCATCAACGGAGGTGCGTGAGGCGGACTTCTGCGAGGGGATGCTACGCCGCGATTTCACACTAATACCGGATCCAGAGCGTGGCATTTGGGGGGAGATGCTGCCAGTGGTACCGCCGGCGCCTCCGCCCTGGGTGCTGCCGTGGCCTTTGTCTATGATCATCTTGTCGCCTGACGCTCCCGGTGTGCTCACCATGGCTGCGTTGGAGTCCATAGTGCCACTGTTGCTGTCCGAAGTGTTACTGTCGGCAACGGACTTCCGCGTCTTGGTTTGGGCATCGTTTAGGCGTCTACGGATCGGAACACAGCTTGGGAGTTAGTTGATTATCCATTTCGGAGGGGGAGCCGGAGCCACCTCACCTGTAATACTCCAGGGCAATGCGCACTGGTATGATGATGAGCTCCGTGAGCTCTGGCACCAGCTCACCGAGAGCTTCGAAGAGGGGCAGCAGAACGAGACCGATGAAGCGCACCTGAGATCCTGGCTTGCTTACCTTATCCGGGTCCATGAATGGCGTTACCGGCAATCCTTCCGACTTCTCGGCGGCGCTCTGGGCAAAGAACTCCTGCAACAGGCGATCCAGCCACGGCTCGGCCACGTCCATTGGTCGGGCCTCATTCGAAATGTCCGCCACCTTGATGAGAATCATGCAGAGCTAATTCAGGACAGATTTGAAGGGATTAGACCGAATAGAACTGTCGAGAAGTGGAGTGGATATCGATGCTTACTAGATTGATGTGGGCCCGATTGCTGTAGTCGAAGATGGGCGTTATCTCCATGAATTGTGTGAGGATCTCATTGTGACGGGCCATGTCGGTGGCCAGGATGCAGCGAATTATGCCCTCACGTATGGTGCTGGAGATGGAACCAAAGAAGAAAACATTACTGAAAAACTATTTTTGCGAGAAACCTATTCAAAAGAAGAGATAATCTATGGAGAACACCTTTTAAATAGCGCTCTATTCCTTTTCTAATCTGTCCTTCCTGTGACCTTTTACACCTTCCAAATCATTTCTCTTCCATTTCGTTCTGCAGCACTAGGGGCAGACACCTACATTATGCAGAGACTTCCTGGGATTCCATTTTCCTTAAGTCTTGAAACGAGAAAAACACCAAAGTCTGCGCTGCCAAGCGTTCTTTCGTTACACATCCAAATTGCGTTGCAGTGCTTTGTGCTTCCCTGTTCTTCCCCTACTCATTCAACCCAACTGAAGTGCAGATTGAGTTTTCCATTGACATAGCTCTCGTGTGGCCAATAAAAGTGTTTACCGGAGGAAAAGGCAATGAAGTGTTTTTGAAAAGAAAAGGCTAATCAAAATGGCGCAGTGTTGGTAAGATGGTGTAAGGTGGAGATGGTGGTGACGGACAAATGCAGCGCGTAAAATATCAAATTGCATTTCGTTTTATTTGAAGTTGAGGCACAGCCCAGGATCAAGACCAGGACCAGGAGGCAAAGTCAAATGGAAAGAGCAATGCAAGTAAGGTCCTGATTCGGGGGTGGAAGGTTTAGATACCCTTGAATCATCGTTCCTATAGCATGCTAAGTGATATAGGAGTTAGAGATAAATTGGAAGAAACCTGTCTTTTTGATCGACCATTTCTATAACAACAGTTGATTCTGATCAAAAATAGTTATAAGTACTCGAGTCTACTTATTGTTGGTATACGTCTCCTTTTATGTGTTTTCCCAGGGTACACAAAGATCCAAGCCAATCTTCAAAGTGAAAATTGAATTTTTCGTGTCAAGCTGCATTGACGGTGCAGACTTTAGCTACCCTCCCTTCTGCCCCACCCTGTGCACCCTCTACACCTCCTTCCGGAACAACTTCAACTCCATCTCCGTCTCAAATTCTAGGTAAGCGCTGCTGCATTTAAAGTGCAAATAGAGCGTCTATCACAGCGGTAAATATTTATTTTATTTTATTATTTTCCCTCTCTCCCTCTCTATCTTTTTTGGCCAATGATGGATTTGAAGGAGACTGCGGGTTGAAAGGGGTTTGATATGGTGGGTTGGGGCATCAATCGGCTTAGTTAAACATTTTGTTGATAGAATTTCGCTAAAAATGTAGTGGAAAATTGCGCTCCCATCAATAACGAAACAGTGTCTGATATTTTGACGAGGCTCGGCAAAAATATGATTGGAAAATGCGGTTAAACCAAAAAAATTAGTGGTAGCAGAACGAATAATGGTCTTCATGGAGGATCTAAGGATTAAAAAATATGGAAACAATGGAAATTTATAACAGATATTAAGAACAGAGGAGAAAGTCGGGAAAAGCAGAATACATGGAATACAAAATAATAATTATAGAGAGATGTAAAAAAGCAGAATTTTGTTTAGAAGAAATAATTTTAACGGAGTTGCAACAAAATGAAGAGGTACTATATGGAGTCTCCGAATGTCTATATAAAAGAATGTCTATATAAAGAAAATATTGAATCGCAAATAAATGCGTTTCGGTTCTCCAATACCATTTTCCTCACTGCACACGTATCCCATCCACCCACACCCACATCCAAACCATGCCAGACATCATCACCATCATTATCATCTTCATCTGGATTTGGCATATTCCTGGCATGCACTACACGACCGGCAGTGTGGCGCCTAGTAAAGGCATTCAATTAATTAATATCTGGTGCACCCACGATGAAATGGGGGAGGAATTAGGCGCTTTGTGCGCCGTATCTGCAGTTCAATTTGGGATTTAATGGATAACAAAGCAAATATATGGACTAGCATACAATGGTAGCCAACCATGTCAGCGATTATGATGACAGCTACTTGAATAGAGATGGTTTAGTCATATGCATGAAGCACAGATTGTAGTGGCCAGTTGTGACTCTAAAACTCCAGAGAACAGCTTGGGAAGTATTGCCCTCGCGTTCAACATTAACTAGAGAAGCAGCGCGGATCTGTGGGAGTTATGTTTTAAAGCTCAACTAGAAATCATACGATTACTCCGTTAGTCGTGGAAGATATGTGTAAGCTTTGCTTAGCATCGTACGATTACTCCGTTATCTAGGGAAGCAAGGTGTAAGCTTTGTCTAAAATCGTACGATTACCCCGTTGGTTGTGGAAGGTAAAGTTCCGATCGTAAAGGCTAATGCAAGTAATAGAACTTCTGGATAGATCATTGCTATAGTGAAGCTGTACGAGCTCGGAGGAGTCTTTTTATACAAATATATATATCCAAGTGAATTTGAAAACGTGCAATCAAACACGTGCCAAGTAAATTGACGTTCTGGTGGACAGCATTATTCCTTTTGGATTAAGAAAAATAAAAGGTATTTGGACCTTACAATAGTGACACAGTTTTAACAGTCTCGTATCATAGGGCTGGAAATCTTACTACGTTCGACACCGGGAAAGAAAATCCAATTGACCCCTCCAATAACGAGGTCGTCAAAGTCCATCGATTTCTTAGTAGATCTGGGAAAAACCTCGGATTTCCCAGAAACCAGCAACTACATCAACCAACGATAACTACAACCAAATAAACCAGCAAAAGCCGTCCGAAGATAATATTAAACGACACGACAAAGAGTGCGTGCGAGAGAGACAGAAAATCAGTCTGAGCG
The DNA here is from genome assembly GCF_003369915.1 of Drosophila miranda. Classification (NCBI taxonomy): domain Eukaryota; kingdom Metazoa; phylum Arthropoda; class Insecta; order Diptera; family Drosophilidae; genus Drosophila; species Drosophila miranda. The sequence goes on from NC_046674.1 coordinate 30,378,647, forward strand.
TGACGTCGGTTGTTGCGATTTGTTCCTTTTGGCTATAAAAATTATCTGATCTGATCCAGATTCAGCAACCGGATAGATATGGTCAGGCTCTATGATTGTGCGTTTTTAGTTTTCTCGTATCATCAATATTGTGGATGCAACAGATTTTCGTCCTTTGTGGGGGCGGAAGAGGGTGGGGTGAAATTTTGAGATATACGTTTTATAGTGAAATCTAACAGGAGTGCGGATACCAAATTTGGTTACTCTAGCCTTTATAGTCTCTGAGATTTGTGGATGCCCCAGATTTTCGTCCTTTGCGGGGGCGGAAGGGGGTGTGGCGAAATTTTGACACAAAACGGTCAAGGTCCGATATCACAGAAGTGTGGATACCAAATTTGGTTGCTCTAGCTCTTATAGGTTCTGAGATCCTTGAACTCATATTTTGCAATTGGCAAAACCGACCATGAGACCTGTGTGTTAGAGAGAGACAGAGCGCGAAAGAATGAAATTGTTCTCTTGATTCTGGCTATAATAATTATACAATCTTGTTCAGATTACATTCTAGAACATATAGTCATCCTCTACGATTCTGCGTTTTCAGTTTTCTCGTATCTTTGAATTTGTAGATGCTACAGATTTTCGCCTGTTGTAGGGGCGGAAGTAGGCGGGGCAAAGTTTTGAAACATTCTCGTAACAGTGACATATCACAGAAGTCCCGATATAAACTGTCGTTGCTCTAGCTCTTATAGTCTTTGAGCACTATGCTCTGATTGGGACGGACGGACAGACGGACAGACAGACAGGGCTCAATCGACTCGGCTATTGATGCTGATCAAGAATATATATACTTTATGGGGTCGGAAACGATTCCTTCTGGACGTTACACACATCCATTTTCACCACAAATCTAATATACCCCAATACTCATTTTGAGTATCGGGTATAAAAACAAATAATGTATATAATTACCCATAATTAGAAATTAGCGCAAGTGAAAACCACATTTTTTTAAGATCAGCCGTTAAGTGGCAAATCGTCGTCGTACGGGTATGGAAATGAGAAAATCGGTGTTTCATCCGAATTAGAAGTGAAGACCTGTATATTCATAATTTTTCTCCCTTCCTCAGAGTATGTTCCTACGTCGCCCCTTGAGCTCAACGGACACGCCGGATAATTCGTATAAGGTATGAGTGAGTTACGAGCTTCCTTAAACGGAATTCTCGAGTATTTTCGAAATATATATACGTCTTATGAAACTTCTATTGCGGTATGTTAAACAACCGTATACATACGTGCCATTATTAAAGCGGATCGGCTAGTAATTTTCCTTTCACGTTTGCCTTCTAGTTATATTATTATCATATTTTTCTATTCTTTCCAATTTAATTTCTTTTACGCCATATTCTCTACACATAAGTCCTATATACATATATATATATAACTAGATATAAATTGCTATTATTTCCTCCTTCTTTATTTACTTACTTTATGCTAAGTTTATACATATCCAGAAAATCATGAAGTCCAAACCCGTAAATTTTGAATTATTAAATAATAATTAGCAGATAATAATGGAACATTAAACCTTTTGTGTTTGTCCTGAGTAGAGCCTGAGGAAGTCCGATGATCAAATAGAGATACGCTCGATTAGGGTTATGCTGTCGATTAAACGGCATACTAAAGGTAGGGAGGGTAGAGAAGGGGTCAAAGTCATCTGAGTTCCCCAAGAGCGACGGAATATAGCCTGACTATTTGTCGCTAGTCGGTAACCCAGTTAGTTTAAATTCCCATTTTTTTATTTATTTTTATTTATTTTATAGAGTTCCTTTTGAACATTAAATCAAGTGTACCTAAAACATCTTTGCGAATGTGGTGGTATAGCAGATAGGAGAGTAGGAAGATCCCACGACATTCCGGCGAGCTAGTTAGAGCATAGCTAGAGGTGCACGTTCCAAAATCCTGCTATACTATTGGTGTCGGAGCGTCAAAAAAGAATGTATGTACATCCTCCATCCGTACATACATACATCTCACACCTCTAAGGATAAGAATTTCTTGCACACTACAAGATTCATACTATTGGGTGTGGTACAGGTGTAATTTAGGTAATAGCATATCTGGTAGAGACAAACAAAAAACCCAAAATCATCCTTGGGTTGCCCACAAATTTACCATGGATTGTACGATTTTTGCGTCTCTGTAACCATTGTGTTTTTCTGCGAGTGCCAATCTCTCATTATGGTAACTTGTAGCTGAAAGGGTACCTTAAGCTGTGATTCTACTTAGTTGTCTTTTTATATTTTTAAAGAATCTAGTGCAGTGATTAGGCATCTTTGGTATGTAGTATTCTGCTCCTGCTCTTGCTTTTGCTTTTGCCTCCTCCTAACGCTGATGATGAATTGTGCGAAGGGGGAAATGAGAAATGAGCAAAAGTTGGCGTTGCCCAAAAAACGGCAACTATTATGCGCTAATTATGACTAAATAATTGCATGAAAAGCGTCGGGCGTCGAGCGTCGAGCGTCGAGAACCAGCCAAAGCTCAACTCGAAACTTACGAGTATCCCCCATCTCCACTCTCTCGCATCTGGCATTCGCTCGCCTTGATGATTTATTCTTGGTTTGGAGCATAGCAGATGGTTCTAAGTTTACTCTTTGCTTACAACACAATGGCTCACCTCCCCCCCCCCCCCCCCCCACCCCCCAGCAGCTGTTTGTCGGCGGAATTTTGATTGAATTTTTCTTGTTGTTGTGGTTTTCATGTAACCAGAACTTAACTTTCGAGATTGGGTACTCAACGATAAGTAACATAAGTAAGGATAGCGCACGCATATCGCTCTTGTTAAGAACTTTGTCTATTGTCTACTGTTTCGCATGGTTGTAGCTTTATTTGTTCGATGTCTCGAATGAGCCACGTTGCGTTTTACTGGCGCTGTTCACTGTAACACACACAGATAATGATCAACTTGCAAACCTGTCACAGTCACAAATCTCGTAGCTCACACACGTATAGATCAAAGCATACTTGATTGTGTTTACATTTTGTATGGGAAATTAAAAAAAAACGAGGGGGAACGTTGTGAGTTGCTGCGGACACCGCAACTCTACATTTATACCCGATACTAAGTCAGTATGGCTCTCCTCCGGCAGACGCCGCTAATATTAAACGACACAACAAAGAGTGCGTGCGAGAGAGACAGAAAATCAGTCTGAGCGTGACGTCGGGCGCTGCGTAGCCACTGCAAATTGATTTCTTGCTTTTGGCTATACTAATTATCCGATCTGATCCATCTAATTCATTAACCGGATAGATATGGTCATTCTCTATGATTCTGCGTTTTTAGTTTTCTCGAATCTGCAATATTGTGGATGCAACAGATTTTCGTCCTTTGTGGGGGCGGAAGAGGGTGGGGCGAAATTCTGAGATAAACGTTTTATAGTGAGATCTAAAGGAAGTGCGGATACCAAATTTGGTTACTCTAGCCTTAATAGTCTCTGAGATTTGTGGATGCCCCAGATTTTCGTCCTTTGCGGGGGCGGAAGGGGGTGTGGCGAAATTTTGACACAAAACGGTCAAGGTCCGATATCACAGGAGTGTGGATACCAAATTTGGTTGCTCTGGCTCTTATAGGTTCTGAGATCCTTGAACTCATATTTTGCAATTGGGAAAACCGACCATGAAACCTGTGTGTTAGAGAGAGACAGAGCGAGATAGAATGAAATTGTTTTATTGATTGTGGCTATGATAAATATGCGATCTGGCTCAGATTTTACACTCTAGTACATACAGTCATCCTCTACGATTCTGCGTATCTTTGAATTTGTGCATGCCACAGATTTTCGCCCTTTGTGGGGGCGGAAGTGGGCGGGGCGAAGTTTTGAAATATTTTTGTAGCAGTGACATATCACAGAAGTCTGGATCCAAAACATCGTTGCTCTAGCTCTTATAGTCTTTGAGCACTAGGCGCTGAAGGGGACGGACAGACGGACAGAGGGACGGACGGACGGACGGACGGACGGACGGACGGACGGACGGACAGACGGACAGACAGACAGGGCTCATTCGACTCGGCTATTGATGCTGATCAAGAATATATATACTTTATGGGGTCATCCAGTTTTACCACAAATCTAATATACCCCAATACTCATTTTGAGTATCGGGTATACAAAAAATCCCCATAAAAAACGAGCGGGAACGTTGTGAGCCGGTATGTGCTCGGTATGCATAAGCACAGTCTGAGTACGGTATGTGTGTTTTGCTTTCTCGCTTTCTTCCGACAGAAGGCGTACATGTGAGAGAGAAAAGGAGTAAGCGCGTGGAAGACGTTGCGTAGCCTCTGCAATCTCAATTGTCCTCCTGGCTATACTATTGATCTGATCTAAGTCAATCGGCAATCTGGTTGACACGGTAATTTTCTATGATTTTTGTTTGGCGCGCGTGGAAAAATTAAACAAAAAAAACTTGATCTAGTGTGATATCAAAGGAGTTAACACACAAAATTTGGTTGCTCTAGCTCTTGTAGTCGCTGAGAACCGTCAGACATGACGGACTGACAGACAGATATAGCTATATCGACTGGTCTATTGATGCTGGTTAAGAATATATATATATAGTATATACTATATACTGTATGGGGTCGGAATATATACACTATATATACTTCCTTCTGGGTGTTACACAAATCCACTTTTACCAAAAATCTAATATACCTCTATACTCTTTGAGTATCCGGTATAACAATTTTTGAGGGTATAGATAGATTATGCTTATTTTTCTATCCATTATAAGGAAATATTTTTTTTTTCTCATATCGATGAGGAAATGGGAAATGCTTTAATTTCTGCTTTGCAAAGAACAACTCTGTCACCACGTTTTCATCTCCCCCTCGTTTTCGTCTTTCTCTCATCCCAAAGCTAAGTGAATGTAAACTTGACTTTCCACCTAAAAACCTTATCGCACTGAGATTTGCGTGTGCGAGAGAGTGAGAGGGCAGCATCTGCGTATCTGGTCTCATCGCTAAATTCCTTAACCCATTGAAGTCTGTATGTACATATGTATTTAGTAAAAGGTATGAGGGGTTACTGATCGGATACACAGATCATAATGGTGTCTCAAGGATGAATCTTAATCGATATAAATAAATATATTAAAAATAATATTGAAAAATAATTTTTTAGAATACTGAATAAAGATCAGATTTTGTATTAAAATTATGATATTTGTGATATTTCATTATAATTGTGGATGCCACAGATTTTCGTCCGTTGTGGGGGTGGAAGGGGGCGTGACAAAATTTGGTTGCTCTAGCTCGAATACTTAGTCTCTGAGAACTAGGCGTCAAACAAGACGGACAGACAGGCATGGCTATATCGACTCGGCTATTGATGCTGATCAAGAATATATCTACTTTATGGGGTCGGAAACGCCTCCCATTGGGTGTTACACACATCCACTTTCACCAAAAATCTAATACACCCCTATACTCTTTGAGTATCGGGTATAAAAATAGATTTTCCCTCCCCACTGCAACTCCTCGGGTAGCCCTCGCCGTCATGGGCCGTCATGGCATTGCCCAGAAGCGAATGTCAGGGCACGGCACGGTTATCAGCTGCGGCTTATCGCCGACGGTCCGCGACGCACTTGCCCCGGCAAGGGAGCAGCAGTACACATAAGCCTCTGAAGGTAAACGCAAGCGAAGATGAAGCTGCCGCGGATCACCTTGTCGTGTCTGGGACTGTTGCTCCTGCTGGGTCACTGGCACTTCGGCGAGGGATCGGAGTCGGGTTGGGACGGGGAGCAGGACTGCCAACGGCTGATGGTAAATGAGATGGACACTGTAGAGGCGGCCTGTGAGAACTTTCACCAGCACGCGTGTGGCAACTGGTACGCCAACAGCACGCAACGGGGTTTTGGCGCGCACGACCGGCGCTCCCAGTGGGCGGCCCTGCATAAGCAGCGGCTGGTGCAACACTTCGGGGGGCTTTCTCTGAAAGCGGAGTCAAATCATCTGGCGACGTTCTATGGGAGCTGCATGTCCGGCCTGCAGAGCCTGCGGGTCTACACAGAGGCTTTGGAACGGAGGGCATACTGGCCGCTGCTCAACACTTCCTCGGCCTTTGCCTCTGCCAACGACGCCGCCTTCGACTGGGTGGCAGCCAACGCGGGGCTGCGTCGCTTCGGGGCCCAGGGCCTGTGGCGCCTCCTGGTGCAGCCCAATTGGCAAGCGGCGGACCAGAGCATCTTCTACTTGCTTCCTCCCGGCTTCGAGCTGCTCGGCGGCAACTCCATGAGTGAGTTCCTCTACCAGCGCTACCTCAAAAACCTCCTGCTGGAGCTGGGGCTGCGGGTACGACGCGCGTCCGCCCTGGCCGAGCGGTTGGTGAAGTTCGAACGGGGTCTGCGGGATCTGCTGCCCGCGGATGTGGAGCAAACGCTGGTGCTGCGCGAACCCCAGTCCCTCAGCCAACTGGACCAGCAGCTGCCCCAGCTCCAGATTCGGCGTTACTTCGATCTCCTCCTTCAGGGACTGTCGTCAGGCGCCACTGAGAAGTTGCTGGTGGTGGCCGACCTGGAGTACCTGAGCCGCTTACAGAGACTGCTGGGGCGGACAGACAGCGTGGATCCGCTGGTGCTCTCCACCTGGCTACTCCTTCAGCTGCCCGCGAATTTCGAGCTGCACCTGCACGACGACGAGAAGCTCAACGTGCGGCAACGTCACTGTTTGGAGCAGCTCAGTCAGCTGCTGCCCCGCCAGCTGTCACAGTTGCAGATCCGTCTCTCGCTGGGCGACGACCCTGTGGCCTACGAAGCCCTGGTCCTGCGTGTCCAGCGTCTTTTCGCCCGCCTCCAGCTACAGTTCGAACGCCAGCTGAACGAAACGGACGTGTTCGAGGCGGACCGGAGCACCCAGACACTGGCCATACAGAAGCTGCGGGACATGCGGCTGGTCCTGCCCCAGATAGTCCCGGAGGAGAAGCCCGTATCACGGCCGCTGAGCAGCAACTACGACGAGAACCTCCTACAGTTGTCCCAGAGTCGGGCCATGGCCGAGTTCCGGCAGGTAGTCGACTGCCAGGAGCAGATCTGCGGTGACTCATCGCCCGTGGAAGGCCTCGGCCTGAACCCGCTTTCAGTCAACGCCTACTATCGCCTGAAGCAGAACGCGATTGAGCTGCCATTAGGACTGCTCACCGGCCCACTGCTGCAGCGCTGCTCCAATACGATTGACCAGGAGGCCCGGCATGCCGGCGGAATGGGCTCCATCCTGGGTCACGAGATGGTGCACGCCTTCGACTACGACGGAATAAACTACGACGCCACCGGACAGCTGGCCAACGGCCAATGGCCACCACGGGCCATCATAAGGTTCGGTCTGCGTGCCGGCTGCTATCTGGGTGCCCGCTACAGCAACGCCACCCTCACCATCAACGAGAACATTGCGGACACCGAGGGGTTACGCCTGGCCTTTGAGGCGTACCGCCACCATCGCGCGTACCGAGGAGTAACCGATCCCAGGGGACTGAAGACCTTTTTTGTGGCCTTTGCTCAGAACTGGTGTGGCAATGCACCGTCCTCTGGGGGCGACAGCAGCAATGCTGGTGCCGGGCAGCATGCGGCGCATTCGGAGCGGGTCAACAACGTGCTGGGAAACTTTCCCGAGTTTCTGGAGATCTTCCAGTGTAAGGCCGCCAGTCAGATGAGTCCCTCGGATAAGTGTCGCATTTGGTGAGGCTATCGAAGGGTATCATCGGTGACTTTTCAACCGATTATTCCCTCGATCTTGTGCATCAATAAATGTGTACCGCCTCCACTATAATATGGCTATGATCACACTCCTGCGACGACGGCTATTGAAAAGTCATCGGTAACTGTACTTTGCAATGCCCTCTTTGGTTTGGATCTATAAACGTTAATTGTTGACGGCTTTCTAGGCTTTCTTTCCTGCATCCATTCAGGAACTCCCCACTTTTCTCTAAATATACTCCTTAGGAACCCATGAATTGTGGGGAGAAAATAAGTGTAGAATGACAGGAGATAAGGACAAGATAGATTTTGGAAGTGATTGTCTAACGAAAATTGTCAAATTCTCACTTCTAATCAGGTAATGCTTTTCTATTCAAGGTGATTAGTGGGCGAAAAGCAGATGCTGGTGCTCTATACAACCCCGTCTTCCCATGACAGTGACAAAAATATTCAAAAAATTTCGGTCACAAGTGGTAGGAAGTCTCCAAAGTACACTCATGTCTCCTAATGCCTAATAATCGCTTAATAATGAGAACAGACTGACAACTGCAAAATGTTTGACAAAAGCAACAGCGACAGCATCTGCCATCTTACTATATATATATACTCGTACATACTATGTATATTCGTTATATAGTATGTGTGTATGTATACGATGTGTTCTCCGACGAGTTTTGCCATCAGAAAATCCCTAAAGTATGCAATAGTTTATGCACGCAAACTTGCCAGCAAAACGCCTCCAAGGCCTTTGAGGAGTAGATAGATAGAGAGTACAGCAGGGATAGAATTTTTCAAAGAGGGGTGTGAAGAAGAGCAAGGCTGTTTCCAAGGGCATCTATCCTTTTCTTGCTGATTGCGCTGTGGCTTGATGATGCTCCTCATCCTGATGATGATGATGTGGCAGCGGGCTGCCACTGCCACGACCGCTTTGCCCCACTTTATAGCACCTCTCTTCACCCGTCAAAGTCGACGCAGGCTGACGAAGAAGTAGGAAAATAAAGCATTTCCCGACTAATCCACTTATTTTGTGCTCGTGGAATATTTTTCAATATAAAATGCATGCGATGAATGCAAAAAAAAAAAAAAAAAAAATGCAAATAAATGAAAATATGAGAAAAACTGCGGAAAAAACCACGCGACTAAAGGATACAGCGGGTCCTAAGGCATTGGATACCCTGTGGGATTAAAACTTTTTATAGCAGCAGCAACAAAATGATGAATCTGTGTTGATCACTTTGATCCCATGGATCATTCGTCTTTGATTTTGCTAAACAAGAATATTTATTAGTGCTTTATGAAAAACTTCTGTGCAAAATCATAATGCGCATTTGCATGCGGCTTAAGGACGATATAGTGCGCAAGGTCAGGAATGAGAGTGCGGTGGGGCGGACTTAGGCGCGGAAAATTTTGGATGTTCATTGGTCAATCGATAAATTGTGATTTACCTAAAGTAGATTTTTTGTATTCAATTAAATATTTGTTCAAGTTTGATTATGGAATTCAACATCGATTGGGATTGAATGGTTTCCGACTCGAATGATGCTACATTTGATTTTACATTACTTTTGATTTATCATCCATTTTTTCCAGCATATGTATTTATTTGAGTGCATTCACAAGAAGTCGTGTAAAATTGGTTACACCAGAAAGAAATTTCATTCGAATGTTGCCGATTTATTGTACTAGTATTGTTATTGTAGCATTCACTAATGAACCGGAAATCTTTCCCATATGCATTTTTTTTTGTCGTGCATCCGTGCAATAATTTCATTATATGCGTAGTAGAATTTCCTTTTTTGCCATATCGCTGGTGATAGCGATGCCATCGCCAAATAAGTGTTTCCGATTGTGTTCGACTTAATGCAGCTTAACTCTTTTATGAATTATCGCAATGCCCACCATTGAATTCCATCTGATTTCGTTCCGTGCAGACATTCCTACCTTTCTGTTGTTCGACTGTATTGCATTCTCGATGGCTTAGCTCGATGGCATTTAATGGTCCTCGCCGAATGGCAAACCCGCACCCTACCCAACCTCTCTACCTCATTGAAGGGCCAAAATGAAGTTATAGGCAAGCTAAGCGCCCGGATTATGTCCTGTCCGGGCCAATTACAACATAATCTTCAGTTGCAGACACTGCATCGTGCAGCGAGGAGAATGACCTCCTCCCCCCTAAAGCGCAACAGCATCACAACAAGGACATCCGCTACTTATTTTTTTTTAAATTACCAAATCGATACATTTCACAGTCGTGCCTTACCATGGATTGCAGACAGTGGCAAAGACAGTGGGAGTGGTTGGGTCAAGTAGGGTGGCCTGGGGCATGGGGTGGTGGGGCGTGGCGCTGGGATGCATAGGTGTTGCACAGTGCAGCTGTGCAGGTAACTGTTAATTACCACGGCAATGGGGCAAGCGTTTAATGCAATGCCGTTTGGTACGTGCCGTGCATAAAGTGGCCGCAGCCAAGTTGGCAATTAATTGCTCCCCAACTCGGACACCAGACACTGGCGGCCGACATCCACACCCGAAGTCCGACACTGTCGCGGGCTGCGGACACAGCAACCCCCTTGGATGAGTAGCCCTAAATCCAGAGAATATATAGCTTAAATCTTAAATCAACGGGGGAAACTCACTTGAAGGTGTCGCGGCCAAAGTTCTTGAATATGTTGCACTCGGGATGCTCCAGCAAACGGAATGCTATCGAACAGTGATGGTTCTCCAGCGGTGAGATGTCGTTATATCTGGATGGGATTGATATTGATGGCAGCATACATTAGTTAAGGCTAAGGTTAGTTAGGATCCCACATGACCTATGCAACAGATTGCCATTCACTCACCTGAGTGCCAGCTCGGTGCGGGCATTGATCTGGTATATGTTGTTGTAGCCTGGATGATCGAGGTCGTGGCAGATGCAGGACACCAGCAGGATTAGACACTCGAGGTCGCCAAGGCGGCTCAACAGGTTCGCTTGGCGAGTAATTGCGTACATCTGCAATCGAGTAGATGTTTAGTATTATTTGCAAACAAATAGAGCTAAAATATATTAACATTTCTATCTTCATATCTATCCATCAAGTAGCCACTATGTGTCCACCCATGATATCTGTATTGTCCACATGGTGTATCCCTTATTTATCTCTCCATTTATTGTTAAGCTAGCAATTAACGCTGGCAGATTACCATTTAAACCTTGCCATCAGGCAGGTGCAACTTTAAGCTGCTCCTTCCCCGTCTCTCTGCCCGTCTCTCTGCCCCGGCCCTCTGCCGCTATCCGTTTCCGTGTCCGTGTCCCTGGCCCTGGAGCACTCTCCTATATCGTATTCTATCGTCTGGTGTTGTTGCGCGTCACCTTGCTTTTGTCATCATCCCCGTGTGCCCTTCGTCCATGCAGCGAACTTAATTTGTCTGGTGCGAAACCTTTGCAATTACCAGTGGAAGGACCCATCCGCCATCCAGCATCTGCCCCATGCACCAGCACCAGCACCAGCACCAGCACCAGCACCAGCACCAGCCAGTGGGCAAGAGACAGGTAGGCAGGCCATGCAGGCAGGCGGCAGTGTGGTGAGCTGTGTGGAATACCCAGTGGCAGCAAAATCGTTTGCTGCAAATGAAGATGACTTTGCTGCGAGACCCTCAAGGAATTTCAACAGCGTTCAATTGAAGCTTTTTCGAAATACAAAAGCAGCGTAAAGTTTGCTTTGCGCTTTGCTGCGCCCCAAACTTCCACTGCATCAAAGGGTGTGGGGCAAGCGAAAAGCAAGAAGAGGCGGTGGGTGGGTTACTTGGGGGCTTGGTCGTAAAAGTTGTTGCATAACTTTTGCCTCCGCTGCGTTTACTTTGGCATTAAGTGCGAAGTGGACTATGGCAGAGGATGGGGTGGGCATGTGGGTGGCTATGGCTGATGGAGTGGTACGGGACGGGAGGCGGTTGATCTATAGGGGTGCTAGAAATTTATGCAAATGCAAATGCTCTTTGCGCTTCGAATTTCGTAAGTTTATCTAAATTCATTGTCAACAAACAGACAAACAGACAAGGAGCCCATCGAGCCAACGACTCCGTCAGCCACACACTGCTACACTACGCACCACCCACGCAACGACCATTGAACAGCAACCCACTCAACAACCTCCCAAATTCCCCCCGGTGAACGATGCATTTTCTGCTCGTTGGGAAAGTTTGCAGCGGACAAAAATACTCCAAGGAAATCAACGGCAGCGTTGGATGAAAAGTGCAGCCAATGGAAATTAGTCAAAGTGTTTGGTCACGCCCCCAGTTCCAGGGGGAGTGACTGTGGGGGGGAGGAGGTGGGGCCTCCAGAGGGGGTCTGTTCAATAATTTAAATTTACGGTTGTCTGCGTGTTGTTGGCCTTAATGCTTCATTTTTGTTCGACTGTTTCTGCAAAAAACAAAAAAGAAGCCGCTAACAGCTTGACTGTCATGTCCTGTGCGAGTTCTTGCTTTTCTGACTTCTCACACACACAATACAGAATATGTATACACACCCACAAATAGATACATAGACATGACCCACTGCCTATGCAAAGGGAGGCACATTCAATAGTAATATACACGGATGGCGGATATTTCCACCAACTCTGTTGATGGTGGAAAAGAACGACGGAAAAGGTAAAGTGGTAAGTGAAACGATACAAAAATTGAGAGAACCAGGTGGATATCAAAATGCAAGTGTCTTACAATCGATTTATGAAACCATATTGCAACACAAATCTGCTTAATAGTTGACTTTCATTTTTTCACCAACACTGATAAAATGGATACTATTTCAAGCATTTCAGACATAAATAATATAATATAATAATATGATATATTAAATTTGCAGACAAGCTTCGGTTTTCACTTTCACGAAAGTTTACCGATTTACTTTTGAATTCACATAAATTGATGTTCCCGCTTTCACATTTCTCTTCGATTTCTTCGTTTTTAAAACGAACGAGGGGGAACGTTGTGAGTTGCTGCGGAGACCGCAACTCTACATTTATACCCGGTACTTAGTCAGTATGGCCCTCCTCCGGCAGACGCCGCTAATATTAAACGACACGACAAAGAGTGCGTGCGAGAGAGACAGAAAATCAGTCTGAGCGTGACGTCGGGCGCTGCGTAGCCACTGCAAGTTGATTTCTTGCTTTTGGCTATACAAATTATCCGATCTGATCCAGATTCAGCAACCGGATAGATATGGTAATTCTCTATGACTCTGCGTTTTTAGTTTTCTCGAATCTGCAAAAACCAAATTTGGTTGCTCTAGCCTTAATAGTCTCTGAGATTTGTGGATGCCCCAGATTTTCGTCCTTTGCGAGGGCGGAAGGGGGTGTGGCGAAATTTTGACACAAAACGGTCAAGGTCCGATATCACAGGAGTGTGGATACCAAATTTGGTTGCTCTGGCTCTTATTTTGCAATTGGCAAAACCGACCATGAGACCTGTGTGTTTGAGAGAGACAGAGCGAGAAAGAATGAAATTGTTTTCTTGATTCTGGCTATAATAATTATACGATCTGGTTCAGATTTTGCACTCAACTGCGCAGCAACTGACGTTGTCACTCCCCCTTGATTTTCCTGAAAATGTTCAGCTTATTTTTTTCAAGCTAAAAACAGAATTTTTCCTGTTGAAAAGTTGGCAGCACTGTAACAGTCTTTATGGTTAGTGCCCGCGCTGACCCATTTCCCTCTCGCACATACCTTTTCTTGTGCACTGTGCGGGCCCTGGCGGAGGGGAACGAAATTTAACGGCTGTGTTTTGTGTGAGAAGTCAGATGGAGAGAGAGAGAGCAAGAGACAGATGCAGCGGAATACAAAATATCAGCAAAAAAAAGTAAACCAAATTATTGCCGCGCCGGGCAACGCCTCCAAATCTGGGGCCGTACGTTTGATAAGCCTCCCGCGTTCAATAGGCCTCCCGTGGTTTGTTCTTCAAGTTGGTTTTATTCAGGTGTTTCATTTACAATATCGGGGCGGGGTATTAAACTATGGGAGTTAGAGCTAAAAAACGTGTACCGCTTCAGTAAACTTTTTCCGCTGCCTTTCTTTTCGTTCTTCCTCTTCCTTGCCTATAGCTGCCGTTCGCCCTGATTAACCCTTTGCTCGGCGCTGTTAATGTTTGTGCTGTTAACGTCTGCGCTGTTAATGTCTGTGCTGTTAGGCGCAGTGATATTTAGAGCTGCCACTGCGGTTTCTGCCGTAACATTCCCCCCTTCGCAAACTTCGTCGCTTGTCGTGATGTTTGCCAAACTTCTGGTTACGCCTTGATCCATTAGTGGGTTCGTTGTCTTCACGTCTAACTTGGCCAGTTTAACTATTGGCCGAGTTAGCAGTCCAGATGCAGTGCGGATCACCGCGCTTCGGGCGATCCCGTCCTTGGCTACTCGAAGGTCCATGATGACGCCTTTCCTCCACTGCACCTTGGGGCTTGTTTCGTCCGCTAGAACCACGACGTCTCCGAGTTGGATAGGGTTGATTGGGGGCCCATGCCATTTGGTTCGTGGCGTCAGGCACGGTAGGTACTCCTTCAGCCATCGTTTTCTAAAGCTGTCCACGATCTGCCCTGCAATGCGAAAACTCTTACCAAGCATAGCTCTTATTGCGCTGCTGTCGCTCTTTGCTGCCATCGAGTTGGTCTCTGCTCTCAGAAAGTGATTCGGTGTAAGTACGTCGGCTTCCGGACACTCCAACGGCACGTAAGTCAGGGGTCGGGAATTTAGCATATTTTCTATCCTTGCTAGTGCTGTTCTCCTCTAATATTTCGGCTAGTATGGATTTCACCGATCTGATCATCCTTTCCCACGCACCTCCCATGTGGGGTGCTCCTGGGGGTATGAAGGACCATTCTATTTGCGGGTACTTGGTTTCCAGTTCGTTCGGTAGAATTCTTTCAATTTCTTCTCGTAGTAAGCGGCTGGCTCCTCGGAAGTTCGTCCCGTTGTCCGACACAATTCTCTTGGGGACTCCTCGACGGGCTACGAACATTTCCAATGTTAGCATGAAGGCGTCTGTTGACAGGGAGTTTGCTCGCACGGTGAGGCACGTGAATAGTACTCCCCATCGTTTCTCGCGTCGTCTTCCTACGTTTACCTCCAGTGGTCCGAAGTAGTCGATACCTGTGTTTGTGAATGGCAATTCGTTGATTGCTAGCCTCTCTGGTGGTAAGCTTCCCATCTCCGGTGCCTCTGGAAGCGCTTTTTTATTGCGACATCTTTGGCAGGTTTTCGCTACGGCGCGAACTCTTGCTCGCAGTCCTGGTATGTGGTACAATTGTCGCATCTCGTTGACGACGATCTCAGTAAGCTGATGCTAAAACTTCCGATGGAAATAATCAATGAGAAGATTAGTGACGTTATGTCCTCCGGGTAGAATTACTGGCCGTTTCCGGTTCCTCGTTATGCCGATCGACTTATCTATGCGGCCGCGTATTCTCAGTACGCCTGTTTCATCGAGGTACGGCGATAATTTGTAGATCGAACTTTTCTTACTCACGATTCTTCCTTGTCGTAGAAGAGCCATTTCTTCAGAGTAAGCCTCTTTTTGGACCATCCGGTATATAACGATGTTGACATCTTCCATGTTGCGAAAGCGTGCGGCTAAATTTGCCTCCTCTGATGCGAAATCTCTTTTGCGTATTTTGTCCAGAAATCTCATCACGCATCTCAGGGCTCCCGTGAACTTTTCCCATTTGCTAAAGCGACATACATTTGGGATTATGCTACTTAGCTTTGATGGCGGTTTCGGCGTATCTGTCCATTCGTGTACGTGTATCCGTTCCAGATTACTCGAGTTGAGCTGTGTAGTTGGCCAGTATTCTTCCTCGTCAAATAGGAACGGCGGACCGGAGAACCATCTCGCTTCCGGTTGGAAACTCGATTCTTTGGTCCACTTCGTTCCATCGTCTGCTACGTTCAGAGCGGATGGAACCCATTTCCATTCTGATATGTCCAAGGTTTCCAAGATCTCTCCAATTCGGAGCGCAACGAACTGATGGTACTTTCGGGCGTCTGAACATATCCAATACAACACGTTCTTGGAGTCGGTCCAAAAAACACGTCGCTTGACCTCGACGGAGAGCTCCTGTGTTATGAGTTTAGCCAGTCGTAGGCCGAGGATCGCTGCCATAAGCTCCATCCTGGGAATCGAAATTGGTTTCAATGGTGCCACTCTTGTCTTGGATGCGAGTAGTGTGCACCTGACTTCTCCTCTTTGTTCGATCCTTATGTAGGCGACGGCTGCAAAGGCGTTTATGCTCGCGTCTGTAAAGATGTGTAATTGGATATTAGATGTTTCTTTCGTTAGACCGAGATATCGTGGAACCCTTAATTCTTCGATGTTTTGTAGTTGCCGTGCCCATATCATCCAACGTTGACGTTCGCTTTCTTCGACCTGTTCATCCCAGCCTACGGCCGACCTCCACACGTCCTGCAGTATTATCTTTGCCTGTATAATATAGAAGCCCAATAGTCCTAAGGGATCGAAGATGGTCATGACTATACGTAGAATTTCCCGCTTCGTCACAGTTTTCGTTTCGTCGTATATGTCATCCCGAAACTTATTGACGAAGGTGAAGTAATCATTCCTTGATGAACCTTTCTGCGTTCCTATCTCTCACGTAGGTCGCTGCTGCTGGGGAACAAGAAGCACCAAAGGTCATTACGCTCATTACGTACCTATCCGGTTCTCGACTGGTGTCACCATATCTCCAGAGAAACTGCTGTGAGCTTTGATCCTCCGAACGTATCCTAACCTGGTGAAACATTTCTCTAATATCTCCGCAGATGCCAATAGACTTCTCTCGAAAGCGCGATATTACTCCTACCAGCGATGGCAATTGGTCGGGGCCCTTTAGTAGCATTGAATTAAGAGCGATGCCTTCCACTTTGGCTGCTGCATCCCATACGAGTCTTAATTTGCCTTTGTTCGGGTTCTTAGTCACGAATACGGGCAGATACCAGGAGCGTTTGCCTTCGACCATTTCATCTTTTTTGAGTTTTCGGACGTAGCCGATGTCTTCGTACCTCTTAATCTGTTCGTTTACGAACTCTCGTAGCACCTTATCGCGTGTCATACGAGATTCTAGAAGAAGGAAGTTCCACGTTGTCGCACCGCCAGAGAAGTCCTGTCTCCCATCTCTTCATTTCGCTGCTAAACCTCGTGAAATTGTCCAGTATTGTTTTTGCTCTTTCGTCCTCTTTGGACCTGAGTGTGCTCTTCGCCATTTTTATGCCAACCGCGTCTAATGAGAAACTCTCTTTTACAAGAGTGTCCAGCTGTGGGTGTTTATTACATTCGCATACGTGCATTACCCGCGGACTCGCTGGCCCGTCGCCCTTTCTGCGGCCATAAACAGACCACCCCAACCTGGACTTGGCGGCGATAAATTCGGAATTTTCCAGGTGCGAATGGGATCTTAGGATTGAGTCGTCCAGCGCCTGCTTCGGCAGATCCAGGTTTTTTACTGTTCTCACGTTTTAAAGCGTGAATCTGCGAGCCACATTGTCCCTTGGCGAGATCGCTAGGCTTATCCATTTGGATTGAGATTCTCTCTGCGTGATGTCTCCAGTCCAGCGTAGGCATAGCTCGTCCGAGGGGCCATCGATACCTAGTTTTTCCGTTATCTCCGTCTCGATTAGGGTACAGGCGGATCCTTCGTCTATCAGTGCGAACACTTGCATTTGGCCGTTCGGTCCATACAATGTTAAGGGGACATATCTAAACAACGCAGCTTCGTTCTGCATCGTGTGCAGTACCGTAGTGCTTTCCTTTGGCCTATTCTCTACCCTAGAGCTTTGCTGGTTACTGTTGTGGAGGAGGAAATGGTGCTTTCTCGAGCATCCGTCGACGGAACATACTCTTGTTGACTTACAGTGCCTTATAAAGTGTTTGCCAAGGCACCTCCAGCATAGCTTATTTTCTCTGACAAAGTTCCATCTACCTGGCCCTTTTAGCTCCAGGAACTGCTTACAGTCCTCCAATTTGTGGGCCCCATTGCACCTACGGCAGGGCGGTTGTGCGCTGCTATCATTGTGCACCATAAGCCGGACTCTTGGGTTCTTCTCCTTCGTGCAGACTTCTTTCTCGGATGCTACTGGCATCACGGTGCTTGCGCACGATGCGACTCGGAATAGCCAATCGTCGAAAACAGCGATATTTACCCTCGGAAGTCCAGCGCTTTGTCTGGCCCAATCCAGTTTCAAGTCGAATGGGAGTTTCTCCACCAGGTCGCGAAGTAACATTGGGTCGTTCAGATAGGCGGACAGTCCTATCGCGTCGACAGTAGCGCGATAGTTTTGCACCGACAGCGCCAGGCGCACTGGGCTTTCGATGCTGCTCGATTTCACGGACGGCTCCATTCTTAGCTTCGTTTGTAGGGTGTGATATATGGCCTCTGGTCGGCCATATAGCATTCTAAGAGTCTCGATGGCTAGTCGAACTGTTGCGGGCATCATTAATTTTCCTCGTACTGCTTCCAAAGCGGCACCTTTCAGGCACTTTTGCAGCCTCATGAGATTCTCTTGATCGCTGAGTCCGCAGCGTTCTGTAGATTGCTCGAAGTTTACTATGAACATGGGCCATTCCTCGGGGTTTCCAGAAAAGCATGGTAGATCCTTGTTGATGACTTGTCTTGTGGCTATCTGGGATGCTGTCAAGCATCACTCCGCCCCCGCTGGCGCGACCGCTTGATTACTCCCGTACGCGTACGGGTCCGAAATATTTCGACTCGTACTTGGGTAATACTGTGCAGTCGGGGCGCGAATGAAGGGGTTTTGCCCATGCAGGTTGGTACCCGGCGCCGGTGCGGCCATTGGATACCACATAGCGCCGACTGGCATTGTCTCGTTCGGATTCAGCCCAGTAGGCATTCCAATCCGCGTTGCTTCCGTGGGTCCTGACATGTGGACTCCGGTCCAATTGGGCACTGCTCTGTCCCAGCCTCCGTTGGTTACCGTGGAGCTCATGAGGCTTCCTGCTTGAGGCAGTCTGGAATGCGTCGGGATGGAGCGCATTCCCTCGAAGGCCGTGGCGTACGTCGGCCTTCCTAATGCATCCGCTCTCTGCTGAGCGAACGTTTCCCAGTTATCTAAAAGGCTCGTTCTTGGTGAAAGGGCTTGATCCACCCCTCCTCCTTGGTTGGTATGCTCTGGTGCTTGATGGCTTGTCGGGGCTGTGGTGGACACGTTAGGTGTGGCCGTTGTTGCCGCCGAGATCACATCTATATATGTATTCCTAACGCGATGAGTTTCCCTTGCACCTCCCTCAGTCTCAGAACACGAACCAGGCATCTTTTCCGGCACATATATTTCTCCTAATCCACACGGGGTCTCACCGCCAGATTCCGACTGCTGACCTTTGACGCCGTCCATTTTACTCCGGTGTCTTTTTTCGTACAGTCCTGGTTTGTGGTTATACACGAACCTCGTGTCGCTCGAATGTAAGAGATTAGCCTTTCTGTCCAACTGTATGAGGATATCTCACCTGCAAAGTCGAATCCCTCGTGACGCAGCTGACTACGTCGCACGCCGATCTTCTTTCTGTCGGTCGTGATTATTCGACTTGCTCTCCGTTGAGCAGGAAAAGTTTTTTAGAATATTGCCGCGCCGAGCAACGCCTCCAAATCTGGAGCCGTACGTTTGATAAGCCTCCCGCGTTCAATAGGCCTCCCGTGGTTTGTTCTTCAAGTTGGTTTTATTCAGGTGTTTCATTTACAATATCGGGGCGGGGTATTAAACTATGGGAGCTAGAGCTAAAAAACTTGTACCGCTTCAGTAAACTTTTTCCGCTGCCTTTCTTTTCGTTCTTCCTCTTCCTTGCCTACAGCTGCCGTTCGCCCTGATTAACCCTTTGCTCGGCGCTGTTAATATTTGTGCTGTTAACGTCTGCGCTGTTAATGTCTGTGATGTTAGGCGCAGGGATATTTAGAGCTGCCACTGCGGTTTCTGCCGTAACACAGATAACATATTTTTATAATAACAGGTCCAATAGGTCATTATGTACGATGAGGATAAACGGAGGGTAAAAATAATAATTAGAATAAATCTAGCGGTCGTGATTCCTCTTTTTCTTTCTATGTTGCTCCCATCTCTCATGAAAATTTCTAGCAAAGCTAAGTGAAATCGCGCAGAGATTCCCGTACCCCGCAAAAACTTACAAATCAATTGGTCTCTTTTACGAAAAGAGAGAGAAAAAATGCGATGCATCGGCTGCTACACCAATTCCCACGCTTACGTATAATTACTTATAAAATACATTGTATAAGTTACATAAATCTGAAGCTCTCATACATATATACAGACTAAGGACCGGATAAAACAGTAGAGCCGCGACTTTTGCAGTGACTCACAACGTTTCCGCTCGTTTCATTTTGTTGCGTCATCGTAAGCAATTACTTGCCGATTAAGTCAATCGGAACTATTCGGGAAGCAGCCATATGTACACATGAATTACCATAAGTTATATGTTGTATGTAAGTGGAGCAATTAGAACTGAAGACTTCTTGGATAACAATTTCCCCATGTAATGTCGTTTTCTGCAAAATTTTACCAACAGTGAATGTGTGTCCTCAATAGAGAATTACTTCTTATAGCTGTCAGAACTTTAATATTATAATTTGTATGGTAACTAATGATTTCGATCTATCTAATCTCTATCTTTCCATAGTGTTTTACTTGTGATATTTGGTTTGGAATCAGGGAAAACAGGGAATCATTCTGAGGAGTACTGCAGCTTACACATACTATATATTGGGGTTCTCCATAATTTTAATCGAACCTCTTCAGTGTGTGGGATGCACAGGTACTTTCAATAGTGTTTCCCTGTTTGCCTCGATTTCACCTAAAACCCAGGCTTTCAAGCCCGTCTTGGTTCTTTAGGGCTGCACACTCTTAAAAGATTTTTGCCCTGATTTTTGTGCGGTGATGCAGGGCAGCCATACAAATATTGTACAGCAATGACGTGGACACTGATGACGCTTACGCTGACAATGGCGGTGACAACAAAATGGCCGTGAAAACAATGTTGGCGGCTCCCTCTTTCTCTCATTCTCTCCATCGCTCTCTGTATTTCTGTTGGATGTTCGTGTGTGTATTTCTGTTTGTGGGCTGTGTGGAATTGCCATGTTTTGTCTAGCACATAATGCGGTTTACGGTCAACATATTTCCCAGTAGCAGCACCGGCAGAAACAACAACGAGAATCATAATGCAATTGTCATTTGGATGCTGCTGCTGTTGTTGTTGTTGTTGCAATGTTCTGCCTGTGTGGGCAACCGTGCGTATACTTAATGCTCTGACTATCTGACTCTGTCGTCTCTTTCTCTTCTGCTCAACCACTCTCTGCCTCTCTCTTTTTCTCTCTGGGGCACATTGCTAATTTCAACTTTCATTTTGCCATTGTAGCAGAACACCCCACATTTGACTCTTTCAGTGGCTCGTCCGTCCTTGGCTCCCATTCCCATTCCCTATCCTACCTTATGCCACTCTATCCCTGACCCGTTTGCTTTTGTTGCCAGGAAAATAATTTATTAAAGTTTCCATTTTGTGTGCGTGGTGGTTTTTTTTTATACGAGTATTTCTTTGTTTTAGAGCTTCTCAGAAAGTTGAGGGGAACGTGTCCGAACAGTGAAGCCACGACTAAGTGAAATTGCAATTGCAATTGCAACTATGAAATGAACAGGGAAATTATTTTAAATCATTTCGGCCTTAGCTTTAGCTTGTGTCCAAGTTAAAGCCGAATATTAAAGTGAAGAAGGAAGAGAAAGCAAGGAAATAATATTTTATACAGTACGAGAAACTAAAGGAAATACCACAGCTAATCAAGTGAGCACGGACTGGTAGACACCTTACAACACAAAATCTTTTAAAGAATAAAGATGGAAAGAGATGATTTGAAGTATTATTTTTTTCTTTTAAACGTACTTTGCATGCGAAAAACCATGATAACATGATGGTTTGTATTAGTTTTTAAAGAACAGGTTTTTGATTCTATGTCCCCGGCGAATAGAAGCAGCTTATGCCGTGTTTCATTTGCCAAAAATGTAGGTTAAACAATGTTTCGTTAGCCCTTGAGCAGCCAAGTGGGTCGCCGGTCTAAGTGCTGCCAGAGTAGGCCTGGTGCTGGTTTAGGGTTTAGGGGAAGGCTACGTCAGTCGGGATTCTTTCTTTCTATTTTATTTTGCGCAGTGTTGGGTGAGTGACCATTTTCCACAGACCGTCTCCTACCCATCGCCTAAAGTGTTGCTATTAAAAGTGAGGCGAATTTCTGGGTCTTCTTCTTTGTATCTCTCTCGTATCTTGGGTGGTATCTTGGCAGCTAAAAATAGGCCTTGCTTCAACATGTGTACACATACTAGTTTGTATCTGTAGCTGTTGGTGTAACTGTAGCTGTATCTGTATCTGTATCTTTGTGTGCATGTAAGGATTGCCCTTTGGCGCTTTCGTTTATTTTTGCATTGCATACAACGGGGCGTGAGTATTGTACATATCTGTGTGTGGATGGTTTAGTTGTAGTACGAGTAGTACGTTATGATATGGAAATACGAGTACGAGTATATATGGCTACATGTAAATTCCCACATTATATCGATTGCAATCTTCCCTGGCCTCCTGCTCATCCGCTTGAGGAGCACACACTTCCCCACATTCACATTCATTCATTCTAAGCTTCCTCCGATGTGAATAGTTGTGTATATGTATACACATGTGCTGTGCTGTGCTGTATGAATACTATTAATATAATGCGATATGAATCACTTTGTGCCTGGCAACAAGGATGTCTCACTAGGCCACTCGGATGTGAAATCCATTAAAGCAAAAGTAAGCAACTTCTAGCCAACAAAAGCAAAAGCTGGTAATACTCGAAGAATTCATCCGACATGGAGTATGTATTTAACTTTTAAACAATACTGAAATTTTGATAGAATATTCGAAAAAATTGAGAACAAGAAAGAGCACTATTTACCATATTTTCTATTACTCTATATTTTCATGACAATTACATTTCCTTATCTTAAATATATGTAGAATGTAAAAAGCAGAGCTCGCAAAATATTCTTAACCAAGTTTTTTCTATGCTGTCTGTCCACCGAAAGGACAGAGAAGAATGAAGCAGACTCGCTTACTCTAAATAACACGTATTTTCTCACTGTTACAAATGTATTTCAAATTTTCACCCAGCCCCCTTTCGCCCCCACAAAGAACGAAAATCTGTGGCATCTACAGTTTTATAGATACGATGAAATAAAAAAAGCAATATCATAGAGAACGACCATATCATACAGATTTCCGAATCTGCCGGATTAGATCGGATCATTATTATGGCCAGAATGAGCAATCACACACGTTTCCTTGTCTGCTCTGCCTGTCGCTCCAGATGAGTGCCTAGAGCAACTAGAGAAACTAATTTTAATAACCTCCTATGATATGGCACTGTCACAAGTGTATTTCGAAATTTCGGCCGTACTCACAAAGGACGAGAAAAGCAAAGACTCTACGAAATCGTAGACAATGACCATATCTTCTAGGCTGCTGAATCTGGATCTGATCGGATTATTATTATAGCAAGAAGGAAAAAATCTGTTTGCAGTGGCTAGGCAACCCCAGCCACGCGCTTACTCATTCTCTCTCTCTTTCTCTCTCTTTCAAGCACTCTTCGTAGTACAAGGTGTGCGTCGTCTGGCGGAAAGGAGCCATACTGACTGAGTATCTGGTATAAATGTGGAGTAGTGGCCGTAGCAGTTTCTCACAACTTTCCCCTCGTTTGTTTCACTCTCGTTGGTTAAACAAAGCGCGTGTTGAAAACAAACGATGCGTCTTTTTTATCCGATTTTAATCTGCCATAGGAACCAATGGCCAAATATCGTATTTTTGAACGTTGACCTCAAGTCGGCACCTCTAAGCGTTGTCTAATCGGGTTGAAACTTTATATTTTATTGTTTTATAACAAAAGGAACATTTTTAGACCCTGAGACCTTTGATTCCGACACATTTTGTTCGCCCATACAAATAAGCGCAAGCCTAATAAAAGCATACATATTTAATACCTTAATAGGTATAGAAAAATACTCACCATTTGGGCAACGCAGAAGCAATGGCGAAAATTGTGGAATGGAACCTCATTATAGTGCTTGTAGACCTCGTAGAGCCACTCGCGAAGCGTCTCCGCAGGAATGCTAAACTTCTCAATGAATCCCAGCTCGATGAACATGGTCTGCATCAGGTGGATGACATCGGCGTCGCCCCACTCGTACGAATCGAAGGCGGGCAGGCGCAGGGCGGCCTTTACTTCGTCCGAGAAATTGGTATCACAAATTTCCAGGAAACGACGCTTCACCTCCTGATGCTTTGGTAGACTGCTTTTACGATGTGGCGGTCCCAATGGCCGTTTGGAGAGACCTTCACAGGGGGAGAGGCAGATAGAAATAGAGAGAGTGGGGTTATTGGGAGGAGCACAAATTGAGGCAAAAATTTGGATACCAATATTTGTTCTACAGCTGCACTTGAGCGGAAATCTGTCGAGCGCTCGAGCCCGTCTTGTCATCGTTGCTCAGTTGTTCAAGCAATAAATTAATCGGCAAATTGAAACAGGAAATACAGCTGGAAAGTCTCTCCGACTGACTGGTGGCCATGGCAATTCGGATTATTGAAAATACTGATACAGAGAAAGAGACTGAGGAGAAACGAGGGAGGAGGACCACAACCAAATCAAAATCCACTTGCACCACTGGAATATATCGGAAATACATTGGCCGACTCTAAGCCGGTAGCACATCTTCCTCTCCAACTTCCTTCCTCTCTCTGGCATTTCCATTGCCATTGCCACTTCCAATCGCACAGGCAGAGACACGGACGAAGCTGCCATCCTGCTTTGTTTTTTTTTGCCAGTGCCATAGGCGGGAAATTAAATTTTCAATCGGTGACACGCTTCAATGGGTAAAAATTAACCCAGACACCACACCTCGGCCCTGTACCTGAACGTGGAGCTGGAACCAGTACGAAATGATTCACAGCTTTAACGAACGGAAGTTGCCAAACCCCAGCCCCCCAGTCCTTAATCCCCATCCCAAACACCTTTTGGGAGACAGGTGTGTTCCAACTAAACCTAAATCTTTCGCCTCAAATTTTAGCAGGCAAATGAATCAAAATATTTTCTGATTTTGTGTGTTTACTAGGAGGAAATAAACGCAGCCTTCAGCCTCAAGCCTAATAGAGTTGCCCAACGCAAACCCAAAACCAACGAGGGGGAACGTTGTGAGTTGCTGCGGAGACCGCAACTCTACATTTATACCCGATACTTAGTCAGTATGGCTCTCCTCCGGCAGACGCCGCTAATATTAAAAGACACGACAAAGAGTGCGTGCGAGAGAGACATAAAATCAGTCTGAGCGTGACGTTGGGCGCTGCGTAGCCACTGCAAATTGATTTGTTCCTATTGGCTATAAAAATGATCCGATCCAGATTCAGCATCCGGATAGATATTGTCATTCTGTATGATTGTGCGTTTTCAGTTTTCTCGAATCTGCAATATTGTGAATGCAACAGATTTTCGTCCTTTGTGGGGGCGGAAGGGGGTGGGGCGAAATTTTGAGATATACGTTTTATAGTGAGATCTAACAGAAGTGCGGATACCAAATTTGGTTACTCTAGCCTTAATAGTCTCTGAGATTTGTGGATGCCCCAGATTTTTGTCCTTTGCGGGGGCGGACAAGGTCCGATATCACAGGATTGTGGATACCAAATTTGGTTGCCCTGGCTCTTATAGGTTCTGAGATCCTTGAACTCATATTTTGCAATTGTTAGAGAGAGACAGAGCGAGAAAGAATGAAATTGTTTTCTTGATTCTGGCTATAATAATTATACGATCTGGCTCAGATTTTATAGTCTTTGAGCACTAGGCGCTGATAGGGACGGACAGACAGACAGGGCTCAATCGACTCGGCTATTGATGCTGATCAAGAATATATATACTTTATGGGGTCGGAAACGATTCCTTCTGGACGTTACACACATCCACTTTTACCACAAATCTAATATACCCCAATACTCATTTTGAGTATCGGGTATAAAAAGAGTGAAACGTTGTGCGGCCGTAGCCGCGACTTTACATTTATATTTATACCCAATACTCAGTTACTCCCCTCCGCCAGAGGGCGCACACATTCACGACGAAGAGTGTGTAAGACAGAGACAGAAAATAAGTACGCTACGAAGCCACTGCAATTTCATTTGTTTATTCTGGCTATAATAATAGTCCAATCTGATCCAGATTCGGCAGTCTGTTAGATATAGTTATTCGCTACGATTCGTTTTGTATTCGTTGTTGGTTTTCTCGTATCTTCAAAATTTTCGATGCTACAGATTTTCGTTCTTTGCAGGGGCGGAAGGGGTGGGGCAAAATGTGGAAATATTCTTGTGCAGTTGCGATATCCCAGGAGTGTGGATACCAAATTTGGTTGCTCTAGCTCTTATAGTCTTTGAGCAGTAGGCGCTCATAGGGACGGACGGACGGACGGACGGACGGACGGACGGACAGACGTATAGACATGGCTCTACCGACTCGGCTATTGATGCTGATCAAGAATATAAATACTACTATATTCCTACTAATCTTATATACCCCTATACTCACTTTGAGTATCGGGTATTAAAAGTGATAACTAGTACCATCACCTGCTTAAACTCCAAAATAATTGGAATTCCCACAGAAAAAATGCATTTTGGTACTGCCAACTGAATTTTTGGGCGTTGCCACTTAGCCTGTAGACTCTATGGCATCACTGGCATTCGCTGGAACTAGAGCCATATATATATAAAAATGTTTATAAAATTATAAGTGTGATGTGGAGTATCGTCATCTCAAGACGACTTTAATTATCTATCTGCAATGCTATTGAGATTCATCAATCATCAAGGAAAGACCATTAAAAAGGTTCTTTGGAAACACTGCAATTAATTGCATTTCTATAGGACCACATCCACCTGCACATCTGCACATCCCATTTGAAAAATGGGCATAAACCACTTCAGAACTGATTGGTGAGCAGTGTCAATTTTTGGATAATTTTACATGAGGCTCTGGATCTTTGCAAAATAGTAGAAGAGGAAATTTCTTTCGAAGGACTTGCCACGACAGTAACAATTCTCCATTTTCCCTTGTTTCGGTGGCTGTATATCCAATTTGTGGGTCCATCCTGGCCATTCAGTCTGGGGGGACAACTTCCTGCCTGGGACTACCTTCGTCCTGATTGGTGGTGGCCGGCTACTATCTCATCAAATACAGGGAAATGCTGCAAAGATTTAATTGTAATGAGAGTCTCACTTGTCTGGGAGATCCTGTTGCGGGGCTCCCGGGCCCTCTATATTCACAGGTCTCACCCACATCACAATTTGCCACAAACGGCAAACGGCACCACTCTTCGAAATTTGATTAAAACGCTTCCCTTTGAAGTTCACCTACCCGACGACCCATACACACACACACACACACAGACATACAGATACAGAGTAGTGGTTGTCGCAGTGAGCCCATGCCACCTACACACACCAACTCTCTTTGCACCCACCCACATATGCCGTTGTCGGCAAATGCACGCCAAACACTTTGCGGGCCGTGGTTATAATTAATTTACTGCCACTTACAATTTTTAATTAAGGCACTGTCGCGTTTCAGATATGTTATATATGTACATATACATACATGTGTACTACTATAGTTATTCTCTATTTGCACGCGCAAAGAGAGAGAGAGAGGAATATTATAGGATAAAGACAATATGGTGGGTGGATGGGTGCTGGTGGGGTGTTAAAATGAAAGGTGGGTTCATTATTTACCAACAGATTGATTTACAATGAGGCTGAGACTAGGCGATTGTGCCTGATGAATGGAAAAGCACCTGCAATGGGGAATTAGAAGGAATAAGCGAATCGAATGGCAGCTGGCCGAACGTAGCAAGGATAGGCAGGGAGAGAGACAGTGAAAGTGATTGGCGATTTGTATGGCAAACCAATCAGTTAATTGGAATTATGGCTTGTGGCCATACAGTGCGCTGAAATGCTACGACATCAGCAGATGCTATCATCCGAGGAGTTTATTAATTGACTTAATATGTCTGTGGAGATAATGTTTTTTATCCCCAATCGGCCGACTAATTATTTCGAATTAAATAAAACACGGCGCAGAAATAAAATTACGATATGTCCTTTAATGCGTGACATCCAAATTGCAAGTGTGGCTTGCCTGCCCTTTACATTGCCGCTCCGATCGCTAAGCGCAGCTTCGCTCGGCCGACGTCGGTAGGCAGACGCAAAGCGGAGATAGCGAAGAGCGAGCTGGCAGAGAGCGTTTAGCAGGGCAAGCAAGCGCAAAGCTTTAACAAACAAATGAGTGACATAGACATAAGTAACAAACAAAATAAGCGGCTGAGGGCGAAGAATTAGGTGCTATTTGGCAAGCAGCAAATCGGCTGGGTTCTGCTCCGAACAATGTCCATTCTCAATGCGATACTTGAGTCAATTCAATTAAATTTCGGGTTTTTGCCAAATCTAAACTCTGCTATAACTGACTGCTGGGAAGATTATTTTACAACAATTATTTAAAGAACGTTGATTCTCATCAGGTTTGTATTGTCAATTTCGATACTTTTAAAGGATAAGCGACAAGTCCTTTACTTTTTCTGCTTCCATCAGAATTTTATTCAGTTTTATGTTTGCACTCAATGTTGAATTGAATTACAATTTTTCGATATCCGGTGAGCTTCCGCCCCATCTCCCACAGATGACAGGTTGATCGATGAGTTCTGCCAAAGACTTATCCCCCAACTTCGTCGTTCCACCGCCACCGCCCCCGTCCCTACCACTTTTATCAGGAAGAGCGACAGTCTTTCAGTGCAACTCTGATGCATCGGGTGGCGAATACATTTGAAAATGTCATTCGATTTTCTTTATGTAGCATTTCTTCCGTTCGTTTTTCTCAAACGCGACGACAGTCGTCGCAGATGCAAAAAATTGTCTGTCAATTATGTTGCGGTTGCAATTCCTTTGCTTTCGGAAAGGCGGGAGGGAGGCAGCAAATCGATGATTGATTGGAATATTGCATATGAAAAACGACAAAAACTGATGCTTGCGACAGTTGCGGCAACTCCAGGAGCACAGGACCGCAGGACCACCTTTCGGTGGCAAACCACAGCTCAAGGATACCACAATTGTTCAGTTGATTAGCAATCAAAGTAATCGTGTGGCCCGCCAAGTGCCATGTGTGGGAATTAGGGGGAGGGGTAAGGGCGGACATGCAGTTTCGGTTGCCAATTTGCTAGCAACATGTCGCTATACATGGGCTTTTCCGGCCCATGATAAATTAACTCAATATTTTGTGTTATATTTCGAGATAAGTCGAGCGATTCTAGCAATAAAATTTGCTGCTAAATGTTGCCATTGCAATCGAAATACAAAGAGGGGTGGGTAGTGCACCTACACCCCTTCTCACATTGCGCATACGCATTGTGGCACCCAGGCCATCACCATCGCCATTACACTCCATTCTACTGAGCTCGAGTCCACCCCTGCATGGCCATTTATCAGCCTGGACAAATTTGCTCCTCTGCTGCTTGGACCACACTGCCATCTGCCATATTCTATTTGCCCCAAAGGATATGTTGCATGCAGTTTGGTCAAGTGACGCACATTCTCATAGCCAATAATTCAGTTGTTTTTACTTTGCTACTGCCGTGGCTTCAGGCTTCAGCAAAGTTTATACTTTTCCTCCTCTTTTGTTTTGTTGGGCACAAAAGTTGTCCATGCCATTTCTTTGGGTCGCCTTGTCTCACATTTGTTTGTGAGAATTGCTGAAGGAACTTAAATGGAATTTTATGGCATTAACATTAACCAAGAGCTGCCAGAAAGTAGGGTGCGGGATCAGGCAGTCTTCCTCCCGTATTTGAAATATACTTTTGTCTCACAAACGAGTCAGCTGACAGATGAGGCCGCAAGGCTTGTAGGACGTATTCGAAAGTGTCCAAAATTATACAGTTTTCCGTCTTGGATGCCAAATGAAAACGAAAATTAATCTACGAAAATACGCAAATAGGGTAAGGGAGGAAATTCGTTTGGATTATCGGTGAAATTTATAAATGTTCAATTTGATAATGCGGAAGCAAAGCATCAGAGAGGGAACTCTCGCTCTCTTACGAATAAATCATGCATGAAGAAATTGACGAATTGGGATTGAACAAATAATCCAAACTCAAATTTTTTAATGATAATGATTTTGTAATGAGATATTAAGAATTAGGGAATGAACGGTTATATTAAGTTGAGCATTTCAAAATGGTACTAATATCATCAATAATTTATATATAATTTCGATCAATTTGGTGGGCTTGCACCACATTTAGATACGCCCCGAATAGATCGAATATCATTCTTAGTCTTTACGTCATGGATACACCTTTGGTTTTCTCTCAACAAGAGGGCTAGTAGTAATTCCCCTGAGATTCGTATCATCGAATAGTATGGGAAGGTAGTTTACTTTCTGTTGAATCCCAAATGTTTGCCATACATTCAACTTAAAATTGGAGGGACTGGGGCTGGGACAATGGAAGTCCACGGGCTCTCCTATAAATCAATGCTCAGTCTGGGGCATGGGGACTGCTGGGACAGCCCTTTGACTTGAGGACAATGTCATAAATTATGCAACTGTATGGGGCCTAATTTTACGCCTAACAATATGCAATAAAATATGAGTATGAGTCCTAACAACTACACTCCCTATTGTGCCCAAAGAAGGGAAAAGAATTTTACCCAACAAAAAAAACAGAGGAAGGCCAAAAAAAAAAAAACGGGGAAAACAACTCGCTGATGTTGATTATGGTCGCATTATGTGTACAAGCTGTCGTATCAAGTGTTTTTTTTTGCGGGTTCTGTCATGGTTGCTGCTTTCCTTTCCTGGGGTCCCATTGTCCTTTGGCCCCTTTCGTGCTGCTGCTTAGCCTAATGACCCCCGTTGCGTTGTCTAATTAATTAATGGATTGTAATTAATTATTTAACACCATGTTCTCTTTGCTATATCTCTCTCGCTGGCGCTGTCGCTGGAGGAGATGGAGAATGAGGGCCGAGGAGTGAGTGTATGTCTGTACGTGTTTTTCAAGACTCATTTTCATAGGGGCCCTCGTCCCCTCCTCTCCGCAGATAAGGACCGGGAGGAACTCCACAATTCAATACGCATGTTAAACAAATAACAAATGACAAATTTGGGACACAATGCGACACGTCGACAATCCGACCAGAAGGTAAACACAAGGTTAGGACGTTGCAAAATAATGATGAGTGCTGCACGGTCCACCCACCTATGTCTTTCTGCTCACGGGAAACGGTGAACAGGAAAAAATTAACAAAAAGAATTAGGCACAGTGAAAGAATGAGGTGCTGCCCTGCTTTTGCATGGATAGTAATGCTTGGTGCTGGGCTCCACTACAAAGTATTCACAAAATCACTACTATACTCATGCCTCTTGAATGCTTTCGATCATTTCGAATTCTTCCTTCAGTCAGATTCGGATCACCCCGAATAACTAAAAACCGAGTGCTTGAACAGTGGACTAAAATCAGAAAGTTTCGTGCACTTACATATCTCTGAAGTCCCTCAAAACATACTGCGGAGCTCGTAGTGCCTTCGGTTATGCCATTCAACGAATCTGGATCGGATCTGATTATTATTATAGCTAGAAAGAACAAATCAATTTGCAGTGGCTACACAACGTTTTCCAGGCGCTTATTCATTCATTGTCTCTCACACACTCTTCCTGGTGCAGTGTGTGCCCTTTGACGGAGAGTAGACTGACTGAGTATCGGGTATAAACATAGAGTCGCGGGCCTGGCTGCGGCTCACAACGTTCCCGCCCGTTTTTACACTGAAAAATGTTTAACGAATTTTTGTCTTTTATCTGGCGCTTAACATTCTCTTGCTTAATCTGAAATCCATTTTCTTTTTTGTATTAAACAATAAAACCGTTTCACAAATGAAGTTTTCCAAAGCAAACGAGAGGAAATGTTGTGAGTCGCTGCTACGGCCGCGACTCTACTTTTATACCCGATACTCAGTCAGTATGGTTATCCTCCGCCAGAGTGCGTACACATCGCACAGCGAAGAGTGTGTGAGAGAGACAGAAAATGAGTAGGCCGCTTACCACGGTGCGTAGACTCTGAAATTTCATTTGTTCCGTCTGGTTCCGTTCTATATTAACGATCTGATCTAATTCAGACTCAGCAGTCTGGTCTGCCACACATTTTCGTTCTTTGTTTGGGCTGGATGCAGTGTGATATTTCAGGAGTGTGGATACAAAATTTCGTTGCTGTAGCTATTGTAGCCTCTGAGAACTAGGCGTCAAACAACACGTACGGACGGACAGACAGCCATGGTGATATTTTGGTGATTCATTTACCTCTTAATAAATGTGGGCTCGATATCGATCGCACGCATTGCATGTGATCAAAATGTCAAAATAAGACCGAGCTGGAATAATTTTCAATTATACAGTAGCTCTTGATAGTTCTATTACACTACTCAACACGACATTGACGCTGTGAACCAAACCGACGTTTATTTTGAGGATTAGTTTATTTTTAAAAATTTTAGTGTAAAATGCGGCATTAGAAGATTTGGTTGCACGTTAACCGTTGATCCATAGATTTTAACAAAAGATACTTTAAAAGACGCCCTTCCGTCTGCCTTTCCGTCTCTATGAACACCTAGTGCTCAGACTCTATAAGAGCTAAGGAAACGAAATTTTGTTTCCAGACTTATGTGATAATTCACTGTTTCAAGTGCATTTAAAAACTTCACCCTACTCCCTTCCGCCTCACAAAGGACGAAAATCTGTGCTATCAGAAATTTTGAAAAGATACGAGAAAATTTAGAACGCCCAATCATAAAGAATTACCATATCTACCAGATTGCCGAATCGGGATAATTATTAAAACCAGAAAAAATAAATTTGCAGTGGCTACGCAGCGCACGTTCTGACTGATTTGCTGTCTCTCTCGCACGCACTCTTTGTCGTGTTGTTCAATGTGAGCACTGTCTGGCGGAGGAGAGCCATACTGACTATGTATCAGGTATAAATGTAGAGTTGCGGTCGCAGCAGCAGTTACCTCTCGTTTTAAATTGAATTTAAATACTTTCGCACGAGACAGACATTTCGTGGCTGGGTAAAGCGCAAAAAATATACCGGTAGCCGATATTGAGAAAATTTGCTAAGATAGTTTTAGATAGTTCAATTTGTAAGAGATACTTTGAGAAAAATATGTTATCAAGAATCATATTTTTTCATAGGAGAAAATTATTTAAAGAAAACATGACTATAAAGATACCAAAAAATACCGAAAAAGTTAACTTTTGCTTATTTCAATGGGTTTTTCAGATTGAAGTTAATGAAGTTATATGTCAATTGGTTAAATTAGCTGAGTTTCAATATTTGTAGGAAATAACATCGGGGAAAAAGTATATGGAAATGTGTTTTTATTGACTTTTAATTTTTTGGGATCGGTGGAAATGCCCATATGCTATATTTTTTAACCACTTTGTCAGTGCGTTCTTTGAACGGTCAATGATTTAAATACCTCCTCTGGTCCCAATACGTATTTAAATGGTCCTCAATTAACCAATAAACTGCCAGCTGTCAAGCCCTCCCCATCTATGCCATTTTCTAGGCCACCCTTTCTTGGGCGCTTATTATTTATGGTTAGCAGATTCCTTTCTCTAGTCCATACTATGAAAAGCCATATCATTTCTGTCCTATGCTCTGTTCTGTGCCGTGTTGTTCCTTGCTGACCTGGCCCCATGTCACCCATTTAATCTGCCGCAAATTTTTAATTGACCTCCGTTGACGTGTAATTAATATCTGATGTTGGTTTTGGCTCTGCCTGGTCTCTTGGTTGTTACTGTTCCCGACAATCCTGTGATCCCAACGGTCTCTCATCACCGCTATCGTCATCGCCCTCGTGATGGTTTCTGGCTGGAATGGGGTTGAATTTGTTGACCCTTGGCTATTTATGCAGCACATTTGAGTTAGTATTTATTTGCATTTGTATTTTTAGTCCCCGGCTTTCTTTTGCCATGTCTTTTTTGTGCGGTCTTTTGCATTAATACTCGTATTTGTACTGGGGCTTACGTAGCGTGATGGGGGATTTGGTTTGCGTGCCGTGGGCTTTTGGGCAGGCACGTAAGCAGTGTGAGTCGTATTACGCATACGACACGTGGAGTGCTGCATGCGATCCTTGCTGCAGGCCCCTTTCGACTGCCGTCGAGTCACCAGAAACGATCCCTTGCTTAATTTATCTACATTTATCCGCAACAGAAATTTCGTTGGTTTAACTTGAGATTAGGCAAACTTAATCCTCTAATTGTGGTCTTAAAGTTAGCTGGAGATTGGGTCAGCTGTCTGAGCTTTGAGAATGCCCGCCCACGTGTAGGGTATCCACACATTTTGGTCTTACGTCACACACATACCATACGCAGGTAAGGCTGGTGAATCAAATTGATGTACGAATGTCAGTGGTAGGGATAGCTGAATCAAATATAGTAGAGGGATAGACCGGCAGTGGCATGTGGGGAAAAAGGAGACGAATCAACAGCCAACAACGATTGGCAATTTCATGGTTCCTCTGTCTATTCCTCTGTATCCGTGTCCGTTTCCGTCTCCCCCACACCATTATTCTCTTCTTGTGCGTGTGCGAGAGCCCCTAATTGAAACTTGTCTTTGGCCATAATACCATTCCATGGCCCATAAGCTGTCCAACCATTTGCCGTGTTCGCATCTGTATATACAAACGAGTATACCACTCGTGCGACTGCGAGTATGCGTATGCATGAGCTCTGATTTATTTTCTATATGTGTTAAGCAAAAGAGCAAACAAATTGATCAGAATTAGTGTACAATCATGAGAGTGGGGCTCAAAGTGAGCTCTGCTCATGGGGGGCCTTCTTGGTAAAGGTTAAGGCAATTCCCAAAGATTTTCATGCGGTTTTTTGATTGACTAAGCAGAGGCTAAATATGTTTTCATTTAGAAAACTCAAGTTTTTATACTTAGATTCTCTCATTCTTTTCATTGTTCCATACGTCATCTATGTATGTGCCATCAGCTTTTTGTTTTTAATTTCTGTTCCATGGTTTATGTATACGACTCCGAAGACCTATCTCAAATTCTCTACTCTGGTTCTATGGGTTCCATGGTTACTTTGCTCGAGGAGAATATTTGTGCCTGACATTGGAAGCCGCCTTCTACGTCTCCTTCGTATTTATCATTCTGAATTACTATTTCGCTTTGGTTCGGTTCGCATTTTTGGTCTCTTTGTCTTGGCTTTGTAAATATTCAATTGACTTGTGTAAATTGCTCTTTCGAAGGCTAATACATTATATATGTCTGTCATTATTTACTTTTTGGCTCACACTCACACAGGAAGGACGCTATGGACTGCCTGGGAGACTGGGACTGGGACTAAGGCTGAGGTTGCTGCCATTCAGCCCCAAGAAGAGTCCATCAAGTTAATGATGAAGTGCATTAAATCTGATTTAATTCTGTACGGTGGCAGGAGCTTCACACATAGAAACATACATACAAGTAGGAGTACGAGTACTATATGCGGGAAAACACTGATTGATATGTGTACCCACTCTTCTTTTCTTTTAGTTCGTTTTATACATTTAGTGGGATTAAACGCTTTGTGCTGATTAAATGAGTTTAGAGTACATCCAGCCAGCCATTCAGACAGTCTGCCGGCCAGCTCCTGTCCTTCTGCCTTTCCTTTTTCCTCGCAAACACACATGCACATGCGCGGTTGACATTTTCCAACTGCCTTGTATATGCGTGTGCGTCTCTGTTGCAGATTAATAGCTTTATACAAATGAAGTTTTCGTAGTTCAAAATTTAAACTCCTTGTGGAGTACTCATTACTCATCAGTATTTTTTTTTTCCAGATGGAAACTTTGAAATCTCTGGCATCTCTTCTTAAGATTTTCCAGGAACACGGATCCGGATACCCGAGAACCCAGCTCACTTCCACTCCGAGGACTTTTTCGGTAATCAAACTGATTGCAAATAAACGTATTACAGACCAACAGAGTTGGTCTCTGGGTGACTGGAAGACGGTAGTGCGGGTGGGAAAGGGGGGTTCCCAATTTAATTGCTCTAACTGTCAATAAATGAATTATGTGCGGGGGACGCACTGATGGGACTGGCGGCTGTTACGCCAGCCAAGTTTTGACAGCTGTCAAAATTTCCTTCCCCTTGTGTCACTTCCCGCTTATCAAAAGCAGGGAATCTCGCGGCATCAATTTTTTTATTAAATATATTTTTTCCCCGATGCCAGACCATCCAATTGTTGTGGAATTTATGGAATTCGCAGCGTGACACAAGAAATTAGCGCCCATTTTCCCTTTACACATGAGGAGGGCTGCTGATGTAATAGGGAATGGGCCTGAGGATGGTATAGTTATGGAGTCTTGGCTATCTTCGGTTGAGCCTGGGGAATAGGCCTCATTGCCATCATCTCGTCCTGACTCGTCTCGTCTCGCCGTCTCTCATCAAAGTCAATTTTCGTGTTGATTTTGGCTTATTTGCGCATCTAAATGGATTTTTATCGCAATGTTTCGCAATGTTCTTCCGGCACCAATCAATACACACATGAATTGAGACCGCCCCAGCTTCCCGATTTTCATGTGCAGCATTATTGGTGTTTCCCCGAATCGCAGGACGGGAAGGCAGACGATTTGTAAAACAGTCGTCAGCAGTTAAAGAAAAAAACAAAGCAGAAGATAGAGTATCTCAAGATAGATAGGGACAACTTTCTGCCAGGACGGAACGAAATTTGACGTGATATTCTGTCAGTTAGCCAGTAATTGGCGGAGGAATTGTTAAGAGAATAATGGGACTCCATTCATTAAAGCTAGCTGCTATGAAACCAGAGATCTGCATTCTGTTGCCTTTAA
The DNA here is from genome assembly GCF_003369915.1 of Drosophila miranda. Lineage (NCBI taxonomy): Eukaryota > Metazoa > Arthropoda > Insecta > Diptera > Drosophilidae > Drosophila > Drosophila miranda. Next base: position 30,415,340 of record NC_046674.1, read on the forward strand.
AGTTTAGCCATCAAATGACTGATGTAGCTGTAGGTGATTCATTTTAAAGGAAACTTACATATCTTTTGAGCATGAATGGATCATAACCACGAATCTGATATAATACTTATTTTGATCATAAGTATTATGCAAATACGATAAGTTTATGACATATTCGCGAGCTTTCAATGATTTCAATTGATTGGAGCATATGCTATCGATGTATTCGATCACACTTTTCCCAACCGATGGACTTACAGATATTTGCATATGGCTGCTGCCTCTGAGAGAGGTAGGGCTCTGTATTAGTCAGTGTGTTTGTGTGCGCGCGTGTGAGTATGGTAATTGGCAACGTATTGACTTGCCTGAAGGCGATTGGGGCGTGGCCCGACCCCCAAACCCGGACTGAGACCCGGCTTTGAGAAGCTAGCAGTAAATTAAAAAAAAAATAATACATAAGCCACGCGGAGTACGCTTGGGTTTTCACGGGTTTTCATCTCTGTTGCTGGCACATAAATTGGAAAAAATACAATACAGGCAGACACAAATATATATGTATTTGTATGTATGTATGTAGAAACTGCCGCTGGGGTAAATACCTGAAAAAATTTGATTTTTCATCGTTTTTCTCGCTTTTTCCCCGGCGGTTGTTTGCTCTTTGGCTTGCCCTTGACAGCGGCTCCACTCCTCCAGCGGCTCCAGCATCTTCCCCTCTTGGAAAAAGCGACTCTTAAACTCGAGCTTGAACCTGTTTATATGGATATGATTAACATTAGAAGACGTACAAAGGGGCAAGACCACTCCATAATCAACCAACTTTACAAATAATAAAACCAAGCAAATGTCATCTCAGTACTTGGGCTTTACCGAATTGGGTGGGGGTGATTTATCCTTTTTGGGTGCACGTGCCACCTACGAAAGTCATGACTCATGTTGACACTCCCCTTTTTTTGCGGCCACTGAAGCTGAGAAATCAAAGATTGAAGCACGCGCAGAGATTAAGACGGAAGCTAATTAAATAGATCACGTTTGAAGTGCCACAGAAACGGTCGAGAATACATTATTGAAATTGTGTAGAAAAAAAACTGTGAAAAGCGTTTAAAATATATACAAATTCATGGTACAGTACAGGATCACAGTAAAAGCTCTTAATATAGGTAATGGACGGGGAATATATAAGGAGTGGAGTACCGCTATCAGAGTACAAGAGTACAAAAATATGTACAACAAGAATACTACATACAATAGGTCCCTCTATTCGAGACTGTTATCTGTTTGTCATCCTTTTTTCCTGTTTGTTGTGTTGGGTCGTTCATGAACGAACGAACAAAAAATAACATATTCATGGAAGTGAACGAACTGAATAAGATCATCATATTCGATCTTTTCGTTCATCGTTCTTTTTTGTTCATCGTTCGTTGAAAATTAATTTGCGCAGTTAAAACTTATTCAGTAAATTGAACGATGTATACCCAAAACTACCTCACACCTCCTTCCTTATCCGAGCTGCCGTCTGAACCGTCCTGTTTTTTTGATTTGAGTTTTGTATTTCTAGTCCTTTGTATATGTGCTAGAACTATTGTATATAAATTTCTTGCCCTATGCCATATCTTCCTTTTATTTTTTGTTCTGCTACTTCTGTGTATTCTTTAAACTGATTTCGTTTTGGCTTCCCTCAGACGACTCTTTTCCATCTCTTCTGTATCTGGTTTGAATAATTTGCTGAGCCATTCGAGCCGAGCGGGACGCCATCCAATTTGCTGTCCGCGACAGCTGCGAGCCCCATTCATGTTGTCGGGCGAAAGTGCGGTACGACAGCCACGGCCGGGGTGCTGTATTTACCCAGAGCTTTAATTAATATACTAAAACGATTTTATTGGCTGCGAGACGGAACGGGGCCCAGGTGAACGGGCGGAGGTGTCCTTGCGAGCGAGCAAAATTTAAATTCAAAACCATTCGCGGGAAGAGGTTGAGATTGAGGATGGGCGGACCGCACCCAAAGCTGAAGCAGCAGCAGAAGCTGGAGACGGAGTCGGGGCCGATACTAAAGCTCCCCTGAAATCGCAAACAGTTTTTGCCGTTGACATCTTCAAAGTGTCTAACGAGATCTGCGTTCGGGGTTCGAGGTTTGGAGATCCACCTGCGAATGTGAATGCCTGGGCCCAGACAAAAGATAAAAGGCAAATGGGAAAACTGTAAATCGGCAGCTGCCAGAAAAGTTTCACCGCAAAAGTGTATGGGAATGTTCAAATTTTCTCTCGCTCCCCGTCTTTCCTCGCATAATCCTTTTCTTTTTGATTGATATCAATGTAAGAATTCTTGTCAGCAACTGTTTTCGTTTTCCATCAGGCCACTTCTGTGACAACAGTAGTGGTACTCGCAGTCCGAAAAAAGTCCTGCACATATGAAAAGCCGTGTGCTTTTAATTATTAACATTTGCCTAGGCAACAACGGGGCAGCAACGGGGCAGCGATGGGAGATGGAAGATGGAGAATGGGAAACCCAGATGAAAATTTCAACTTTTATTGCGGCTTTTCTTTATTGCTTCTGCTCTGCTTAGCTTTCATTATACCCGATAATCAAAATGAATATTGGGGTTTATTAGATTTGTGGATATTGGATGTGTGTAACGTCCAGAAGGAATCGTTTCCGACCCCATAAAGTATATATATTCTTGATCAGCATCAATAGCCGAGTCGATTGAGCCCTGTCTGTCTGTCCGTCTGTCCGTCTGTCCGTCCGTCTGTCCGTCTGTCCGTCCCTATTAGCGCCTAGTGCTCAAAGACTATAAAAGCTAGAGCAACGATGTTTTGGATCCACACTTCTGTGATATGTCACTGCTACAAGAATATTTCAAAACTTTGCCCCGCCCACTTCCGCCCCCACAAAGGGCGAAAATCTGTGGCATCCACAATTTTGACGATACGAGAAAACTAAAAACGCAGAATCGTAGAAGATGACTATATCTTCTAGAGTGCAAAATCTGAACCAGATCGTATACTTATTATAGCCAGAATCAAGAAAACAATTTCATTCTTTCTCGCTCTGTCTCTCTCTAACACATAGGTTTCATGGTCGGTTTTGCCAATTGCAAAATATGAGTTCAAGGATCTCAGAACATATAAGAGCCAGAGCAACAAAATTTGGTATCCACACTCCTGTGATATCGGACTTTGACCGTTTTGTGTCCAAATTTCGCCACACCCCCTTCCGCCCCCACAAAGGACGAAAATCTGTTGCATCCACAATATTGCACATTCAAGAAAACTAAAAAACGCAGAATCATAGATAATGACCATATCTATCAGATTGCTGAATCTGGATCAGATCGGATCATTTTTGTAGCCAAAAGCAAGAAATCAATTTGCAGTGGCTACGCAGCGCCCGACGTCACGCTCAGACTGATTTTCTGTCTCTCTCGCACGCACTCTTTGTCGTGTCTTTTAATATTAGTGGCGTCTGCCGGTGGAGAGCCGTACTGACTAAGTATCGGGTATAAATGTAGAGTTGCGGTCTCCGCAGCAACTCACAACGTTCCCCCTCGTTTTATTTGTTTTAGATTCCGTTTTTTCTGCTACTGTTTTTTGTGTGACTCCCATTTCACACTTCACCTGTGACCCGGGAAGAAGAGACGTCCGCCTGCGAAAAGAGCTTCGTTTTGCTCGGTTTCCAAGACATCGCCGCGATGGTAGTTAAAATGTATGGCATAAAAATGCTGTAAATCCATCCTTAGCGACACAAAGTGCCGCATCCACGAGCAAGGACAGTGTTACAAGTTGCTAAAAATGTTTGAGGGTTGGAATTCCTGTTGACATTTTAAGTTTATCAAAAACCGTATTGTACAACGAAAAAGAGACACAAACAGTGCTGGCAAAGCATGGTCACAATTATATTCAGAGTCACTGTTGTTGAGGTAAAGCCCACTCGGTTCAAAGCATAGAGTTTTAACCATTAATCTGATGGCGATTTCTTTGGAAAAACGAAAAGTTGGTTAAATTACAGCTGACGTTCCTTGGTCTGTCTTTCGCTGACAGCGTTTATATTTAATAAGATAGGAGAAACGCTGGAGATACATATACTCGTATGCTTAAGTCTATCACTTCAAAATGAATAAGTTGATTAGAGTCCGTGTGGAATTTGCTTGGAAGCGACTAATGGTAGAACTTAACCAGAGAAGTTGCCCCAAAAATGGCACATCTTTATTCCCATCTCTTATCGGGAGTATCGAGAGTGTCGTGCTCCCTGAACGTGACTACATGTCAAATATTTTAGTGCAAACACACGCACACACAAACATAAAAATACATATAGATGGACTGAGGGGGGGAGGGCGTGTGGGGGCTTATGTAGTTGCATTAAATTGGTATAAAATAAACAACACATATAAATTACAGCAACAACTACAATACATCAGACATCATATAATTCACGAGAGTGCGGATGTGTGTGTGTTTATGAATAAAACAAAAACCAAAAGAACAAAATGGGGGGACAACAAAAACGAAATGATAATAAATAAAATTGTGGGCGTATGAGCCATGAGAAATATGGCAGGTGAAATGAGGCGGTGGAGGTGGAAAAAGGATCCCAATGACACAGCACTCTGTCGTTGAGAGGCAAGGATACTCGTACGCAGGAGAGGTTGAGACATGTATACATAAAATAACTACTCACTTTACGCATATTATGGCAAAAAATATTAAAAATAACTGATGTTTTGGGAGGATTTTCGGATTCGAATACACCTCCGAGTACACTCACGCCGATCGATTTCTGGCAGATGGTAATTGCAAAGGATACTCAAAGTAGGGCCCCTCATCAGGTAATACCACATCCTATCCTATCAAATTATCAAACCTCCTGTTTGTTGAAAAACTATATTCACTTTCTTACGGTAATATACATAGTATTTTCTAAGACATACTGTATAATTCGTTTTTTAAAGATTGAAAGAAAATGGAATAAAAGACAAAAGAAAGGAATACCTAGGATTTTTGAAATCTATAATATGTAATTAAAGCAAATGTTGAATCTGAAACTACAAACTGAAATAAGAATTTTCAGTAAAAAACTTACTCGAAAAACTGAAGCTGAATTCAAAACCGCTATTCAAACTGTTATTAAAGGTGAAATTGACTTTGAGAGTAGCATAGTTAAAACACCCATTTCGACTTAATTCGCTGTTGTAATGACCTGACTCTGAGACAGTGAAAAAGTTTTAATTGAACTTTAAATATGAAACGGCATACCAATCTACTGAGAATCTCACATCCACACCAGCTTAATCATTTGGATGGAAAGTGATGACCGTAGTCAGGGAAAACCAACTAGCCTTTCCGTGTGTTTGTATTTGGGTTGGCATTTAGTTGCAGCTAAATGATAGAGCAAACACGAGTACGTAGTCGGGATCGAAGAAGGCAAATTTAAAGCGTTAGAGTTATCGTCATGCATAACAGGCGAAAGTTCCTGTTACACAAAGGAACAGACAGGAGCATTAATGCCTGGTTGTGTAGGTGCAAGATTCTTGTTCATGTTTCTGAGAAATTCTATCTGAAAATTGGCATAATTGTGCATCTGCTAGGCCGTGTCCTTGTGTTTTGCGGAGGCAATTATTGCCACAACATTTCCCTTGAAATGTGTTTTCTTTCTCTCTTGCCTCACCTGAAAATAATGGTCCTCATCTTCTTTGCTCAACTGTCTCGCTGGATATCTGCTTAACCTTTGCCCCATGCCTTCCCTCTCTTTTTTTTTAGCTTTTCGTTCGAAGCAATGCCAGTGTGATAATTTTTCAGAAGTGATTCGACTTAAATTCGAACTATACTCGTATCTTCTTTCTCTCTGAAGTTTTATCTGCGTTCTCTTTTGGCCTTTTTCCCTGCCAAAGTGTGTCTTTCTTATTCTCTGTTCTCAAAGGATACTTTGTTGCTGTGGCAAGTTTAGAGATTCAAGCGCACAAAGACTCTTGATTTTCCCAATGTGAGTGAGTAGGCGTATGTGTGCTCTAGTTTTTTCTGTCCTTTTTTTCTTTTTCTGGTTTCCTGTGGCTGCTTTAGTTGCTTTTTGACGCAGCCGCCGAAATTCCCACGCTTGCCCTCTTAAGTGTGCAACACTTTATTGCTCATTAAAACGATAGCTTATACAAGGCACACAAAACACACACAAACATAATCACACTTGTGAGTGTATATGATGATATGTGGCTCAGTATGCATATGTATTTATTTGACATGCTCGCCTTTAAGTGGGTCAAGGAAACAGAAATCGGAGCAGACCAATCCTCAGATCCCAGGACCCCAGAGCCCATTCCTGACAGCGCCTCCGCGATTCGGCTTCATCTTTTCACATTTTACAGCGATACAATTTTGACTTAATCCCGAAGCAGCTTCATATATTCTTTACGTTGATGGACATTAAATTTACATAGTACAAAATTATGTACAGAAACAGAGAGAAACAGGGAGTTCATTCATTGGTTTTTCTTATAGTATCGTTTTGTGTCAAAAATTACTCTTAGTTAGAGTTTTACTCTTTTTTTATTTTTTGTGAAATTTCAAATTAACCTTAAAATGTAAAATTGATATTCATATTTAAATGTAACTAATATATAGAATTTCAGTAAAATTGCATTTATTGAAATTTATTGAATTGGTGATCCTGTAATCAGATAAACGACTCGTATAACTTACTGCCATCTAATCGACTTTCAATTGCATTTTTGAACTAAATTAGATTTGAACGATTTGTTCTTAGAACAAATTGATAAATGATTGATGGCATTTAAAAAGTCAGGATTTTCTATTCGTAGTGAGTACGAGGAGAGGGTTCGGTGGTTGCTTCCATTATGATATTTGCTGTCATCATCTGCTTGATTGCCCCCACACCTCGCTGCGGCATTAGCAAGCTTGTTACTTCCAATAATCTCATCCGACTTGTCTGTCAATCTGTCAGCGTTGCCATTTCACACTCCCGCACAGCGGAGAGACAGAGACAAAGTGATGGTGAACAAAGAGAGACAGACGTATAGAACGACAGAGAGGAAAATGGCTATAGAAAAATAAGAGGTTAGAAGAGCAGCAAGCTAATGCGCTTAGCAGACAAGTCAGGAGCTGTTCTCCAGGAGTGGAGGGAACATCATGTCTGTGTTCTAGGAAAGTCAATGAATCGTGTAAGTTGTTGAATGATACCTTCTTCTGCTTCCCCCTCCCAACTAACAGCACACACAAATAATGCAACAACTTTGCAGTGGCTGTCGAAAAAACAAACTTTGCTTTTTATTCGCCTTGTTCGCTGCTGTTTCTGGTCGTCTGATTTCGCTTCCTGTTCCGGTTGCTGCTTTCCATTCGAGTTTAGACAAGTTGTTCGCTTGTCTGCTGCCTAAAGAGCGAGCGATGCGCAGTGCGCCTCCCTCACTGCCTCGCCTCGTTCTCACCATTCCCTGTGGCACTCTTGACAGCCCACATAGCCGTGTTGCAAGTGTAGCCAGAACTTGCTTTTCAGCCAGGAGACGCTTCTACGCTTCTGTGCCAGAGATGAACAGACAATATCGTTTGAAGCGTCTTGCCGATATAATAACTTTTTAAAAGTACATATACATATGTCACAAGAAATATATGTTTTAATATCATTAATTGGACAAAAAGATAAATATGAAATACATATCAGCTAAACATCAGAACATCGTATTAAATATCATAATAGAGAATAGAATAGGGCGGTTACCATACACAAGTATGTTGGAATGAAAATAATAAATATATGTGTATCGTATTAAATATTTTTAAATATGCTCAACTGTAAGTGAATAGGGTGCCACCTCTTAGTTTAGCTGATTAAAAGTCTACTCAAAAGAGTTTGCTTCTTAATGGGGTCGTTTGCATGAGGAAAAGTGGGGCATGCTGCAGGCGTATGAGATATACTTCATAGTACATAAAATCTGCTATACTCTCACCATCCCATTGGATTCATCTCAAAAGTGTAGCCTCCTTTTGAGGTCGTTTGCATAGCCAGAAGAGTGGCTCGCAGGAGGCAGGAGGATGAGCGAAAAGTAGATATCATATAATTTTAGTTATATCGCTGCTGCTTATTTCCATCTTCATCTTGACAGCGTTTTAATAAATTTCCCTCCTTGTCGAGTATTTCTGAAGGGTAGTGGGTTGCGGGGTAGCTGCGCTACGAGTATCTGTCAGATACAAGACACTCATCGGGATTCATGATGCTGATGCTCCCGCTCCTGCGGCTGCTGGTGCTCTTGCTTCATTTTGGCCACATGCTGTGTGCACACTTTGACACGAAGTGCACTAACTGCAACCACCATAGCCGACCTCTCCTGCTGCGCCTCATCGCCACTTCACTCTCAGTACTCTTTACCACTCTCCTCTCTCTCCTCACCAATCCTCTCCCTCTTTAAGACATCTCCTTCTCCTTGTCCCTGCTTCTTTTGAGACTTACACGACATGGCATGATCTGTGTGCCGCTGCCCCTCTTCACCCCACTCTGCCCCAAAAAGTTGTCTTCTTGCATGCATTTAAGTTTGCCAATGAGCGTTCCTTCTCACCACCGCCCGATACCTTTCCACACCTCTCTCTCTTTCTCTCTGTCATGCCATGACACACTCCACTCCCCGCTCGACCACAAGCGTATTATTGTAATTAATGACTCAAGAAATAACAACAACAGAAGCAAAGGATGAAAAAAGTTTCAGGGCGCCACAAAATTTGTTTTGCTGTGGCACAAAAATTTCAATTAGGACTCCGACCACTTCTTATTATCATAAAGAGAGGGCAACGTGCAACGTGCAAAGTGCAGCATGAAGCACGCAGCGTGCCACAAACCCAAAAAATACAGCAAACACTGAAACGCTGGAATGCAGCAATGAAATTAAGAAAAATTTAAATTGAAGTGAAATGAAATATACTTAAATTCTTTCATTGTCTCTTTCCGGATTCCAAACTCTTGAGACGTTCTATCCACTGAGAATAGTGGATAAATATTTGTTTCCCTCAAAGGACTCTCGAAAGAGACACAGAGGGAGATGTGGAGATGAAGCTATTTCTCTGATGAAAATTAAGAACTTTTCGCCAAAATGTCTGTTTTCCAGAAAAGTGCACTGCAGTGGTCGAGAAGTGCACATCACCCGGCTTGGATTCGATTTTATCTGCACACCCTTAAACCGACACGAAGATGCTGCTACTCCTTTCATAACCATGGAAGAAGAGACAGGGTCAGGGATGGGACAGGGCTCTTTGTCCTTGGCCTGTGGTTCGTTTTGATTTGCCAAACACTTTACCACTTAATGTTCGTTTCTGGCAGCTTACTTTTTATACCTCTCCTACTCTACTATATACTGATCAAAATATATATATATATACTGTGAACAAATACTCGCAGAACACATCACTCACTGTCCAGACATTGTCTTTCGCTCTTGGCTCTTTTGCGGCTGGGCCAACTCTTGTTAAGTGAAACAATTGAATTGTTAACTGAACAATAAAGTCTTTTATTATTATTAGATTTTTGCTGGATCCAGCACTTGCTCTTTCTCATGCTTCTGCCAATCTTTCCTCTGTATACTTACCAAGCAATTCCTATCCCATGGCCATTCCCATTTGCCTTTTGTCACATCTTTCTCGCGTCCCTTCCATCGTTTATCCCGAGCCTAAGTGTCTTTCGACTCTGATACGGCTGATATGGTCGGGCTTTTTTTGGCGGCTGTCTCGAGTAGATTTCCAAACATATTTTTTGACTCTTGTTATATGTAATTTCTATTATGTTTTCTTATTCCCTATTATGTTCCTTATTCTCTTGCCTGCTGCCTGGGTGGCCTCTATTCCTGGTTTGCTCCCTTTTGTTCGTCGTGGCTTTTCTGTTGCCGTGGCTATTGCTCTTCCACTGTATAGCCAAAGCCATTTAGGTTTCTGAATTTATGACCATTTTGCGTTCTGTGTCTGTTTTTCAAATGGTTTGGCAATTTATGTTTTCTGGGCTTTGACACACGCGCAGCCCGCTCCCCCCGTCAACCCCCTCTTACTCTCGTCGACTTTCCACTGTCTCCGACTTCGAGTCGGTATTTTTGATTTACGAGCACGAGAGAGAAAGAAAACCCTGAAAGTTACCCAAGCAACAATCTTGAGTCCAATTGAAAGCCTTAAGAAAATGGCCACAAAAAATCTAAATCAGGGAACATTTTGCCCCTTCCAAAAGTGATACATAGTGTTGTAGCCGGATCAAGAGTTGATTCACCCGAAGGAAAAATGTCAAAAATAAAATCTTGCAACATGTCTAGTAATCCATTAAAATAGTTCAAAGTTTTCTACCATTTCTCGTGCCCAGTCGACTTCTTTAATCTCGCAAAGTGTTGGGTAGCGCCCAAAAGAGCTTATTCGTGCGTTAACTTCCAACAGGAGATTCAGTATCAAATTCATCGAATATGCCACATGGAACGCGGGAATTAGCTGACCCAGATGATGGCCTGGATAAAGACCACTCACAAGAGCAATCAGTCGAGGCACGTAATCAGCTCGGAGGATTAGAGGAAATCTGTTGAGCGATGGAAACGATGATAGAGGAGAGTTCAGTGGAGTGGAGTGGAGTGCAGCTGCAGGAATCCTAGAAAGAACGAGGAGGAACGTTGTGAGTTGCTCCTGCGACCGCAACTCTACATTTATACCCGATACATAGTCAGTATGGCGCTCCTCCGCCAGACTGCGCTAATATTGAACGGCACGACAAAGAAGGCGTACGAGACAGACAGAAAATCAGTCAGAACGTGTCGTCGAGCGCTGCTTTGTTCCTTTTGGTTTTAATATTGATCCAGATTCGGCAATCTGGTAGATATGGTCATTCTCTATGATTGTCCTTTTTTTTCGAGTACACATCCACTTGCACCACAAATCTAATATACCCCCATACTCATTTTTAGTATCGGGTATAAAAATGTATGAAACGATATCAACAGGCAACTGGCATCCCGAATGCTGGATAGCTGGGAACACATTGTTGGCGAGCAAAAATTTAATTGAAATGCTTGAAATGCGACAGTGTGGAAGAATGCCAAAAAAAAGTCACATAGAGGCAGCACCTGCTTATAGGAGAGTATGCTAAGCGAGCTGCAAGGACAAGACACCAGGCAAAAGTAAGAGGAAAGGGGTAGCGAAAGCGAACAGAGAGAAATAAAAAATGTGAGAGAAGGGGAGAGAAAGATGGTCAAAAAGGGAAACGTAGCCGAGCGCCTGGCGTCGATATAAAAACAACTTTTTAATGCCATTCAACAAAGTTGTGATCGCTCTTGTAGCTGTCTGTCCCTGACAGGACACACGGTACACATAAAGGGCGTACTGCCGTAAAAGGCCAAAAGAGTCGAAGCAATCGAGACACCCCCGACCTGCAACCAAAGACTAGAGCTGAGTGAACCAGAAAGTCAAAAATAAAAAACTTTCGATGAGCTGGAGAAAATGCGTGGCCTGGTCCTTGCCGTCCTCGTTGCTTTTATTATATTTGCGGCACGTCCTTTAAGACCTTGTCGTCCAAATAGAAACCCAGTCAGAAGGACAGTCAGGACTGTAAGACAGTCAGACAGAAGACAGTCAGAAGTAGTTCTTGAGTATCTCCATCCCTGTGAATCGTTTGCCATTTTGTTTGCGAATTTATTTTACTTACGGATATTCGCTTTTATTTATCGTAATCCTGAATTCTGATATTCCTGTGCAGGAATTAAGAGAGTCAGAGGGGAAAACTAATCAAATTCTAATCTCGGTGCGTCCTCTGAATGCCTTCATATGATATTCATTTGGTTTTTACAGAATTTATGTTGGCTAGACTGGGAGACCAGGGAGCTGTGTGTGCATTTATACCGGAATTGAATAAAATATTTCCCACCCATGGAGTGCCAACAGTCACGCTTTCCCCCGTAACAGAAACAGAGCAACAAGCAACCGTTCAACAGAAACAGAAAATGTGGCATTTTGTACTGAATTCTGAAATGATTTTTCCATTTCATTGTAGTTACTTTCGAATCATCCATTCATGCACCCATTGCTGTTGCTCATGCCTCATTTGAGGCGATTACACACAACAACAAGCACAGAGAAAAAGCAACAAAAGGGTACATCCAAGGCGTCGGTACTCCGAGGCACTCTGGAGTGGACCATCAATTATCCTTCAGATGAGATGAGATGAGATGAGAATGATGGCCTTTCCCCATTCCCTTTGATGCGATCCAACCAAATAATTTAATACTCTTACGTACGTATGAAACTCGTATTATCCTCAAATTAAGTTAAAATTGCCATCAGTCGAACCGGATTGTTTCACTCGATTGGAATTAAGCCAAATCAATCGATTGATTATTTTTGAACTTTGCAGGTAATTGATATTAAAATGGATTAGTGTGATTCGCTATCCAATGGATTGGATTGGCTTGATTTAATTTGATTTGATTGGTTTCGTGTGTCACCCGATTTGATTTGATTCGCTGCGCAAAGCCATTAGCGAGCTGATTTTCTATCAGAGCAGGTACGAGTAAGAGTTGTGATGGTTTTAAAATGAAACACAATCTGGGAGTCAAAGCTGTCAGGATCAGGGAAAATGTGTTGTAGAAGACTCTCAAGAAATTTTGCAAGAAAGCTTTTAAGCAAAAAGATGTCAGATCTATTGATTACTTAAGAATTCAAGAGAAAATGAATGTTGTTTTGCTACTCACATAACCAATTCATGCGCTCAGTGTACTCGACCTTGCGCTTGAGATCCTTGACCAGGGCGCGGAAATCGTCATCGTTGAAGTGACATTGAATGATCGTGTTGTTCAGTTGAAGGATGCTGTACTCGTTGTTGCCGTTGCCATTGTTTGAGGCTGCCGCAGCGGCAATGGTGGCCATGGCGTCCTGGGCTCCGTTCAGGGTATTCGACTCGATGTTTGTGGCACTGGAACGCATTTGGTTGGTGACGCCTACGCCCACTCCAACACCGACACCGATGCCCATGCCCATGCCGGTGCCACCGCCGTCCACATTGCTGCAGGACTTACTCAGAATGATGGTGGCTCGATTGGCGATCGAGTTGGCCGCGAGCAGGTGCTCCCCGGCTGCGCCGCAGCTGCCGCGGTGGAAGGGCAGCTTCCCCGTCGCCGTGGCGCAGTTATTGTTCTTCAGCGTAATGCAGTGCAGTTGATTCGATAACGCCGCTTGAGCCGCCTGTACCGCCGAGCAATCGCTGGCGCGGCGCCGCCGGGGGTTCTCGCTGTCGTCGGGCAGGCTGGTGGGCTGCAAGTAGGAGGCGGTGCTTGTGGCAGCCCCTGGCACCTGGCTGGTAGAGCTGCCGGGCAGTTGCTGCTGCTGCTGATTGTCCGGGCTGGTGACTGGCATGTTCGACATGGATGTGGACATGGTGAGGGCCAGGCCGGTGGTGGTGGTGGTGTTGTTGTTGTTGTTGTTGTTATTATTATTGTTGTAAATGTTATTGCAGTTGTTGTTGGTGGTGTCCGGGGAGTTGCAGACGCGCTGGTGCCGAATGACGGTCAGCTTGCAGCGGTGCTGGTCCTGGTCCTCGTAGAACTGGATAAGTAGCTCCTCCAGCAGGTTGATGGGAGTACTGGTAGAGGTGAACGACTGCGAGGCGGAGGCCGAAATGGACACGGAACCGGAAACGGTGGCGGCCGCTCCGCTTAACGTCGAGCTGCTCGAGGACTTGCGACGAACAGTCGTGGTCGTGGTTGTTGTTGTGGTGGTGGTTGCTGTGGCTGCTGCTCCTGATGCTCCTGCTGGTATGGTGGCTGCTTCCGTGTCGTCAGGCTGCTCCAACGGATCCTCGTTGGGTGACTCCTCTTCGGGCTCCTCCTCCTCCTCCAGGTCGCTGCTGCGACTGCGACTCCGGCTGTGACTGTGACTGCTGGCCGCCTCGATGCTACTGCTGCTGCTGTTACCCGGAAGTGGTGCTGCTGGCTGGACTGCTGCTCCAACTGCCACTGCGGCAGCTGCCAAAAGAACGGCGCGCTCCCGCTCCTTGCCCGGATCGAAGATCGAGTGCTTTAGCAGGATATCCTGCAGCTGGCGGCGTTGGCGACGAGCGCTGTACGGATTGACCAGGTGGAAGTCGCCGTAGAATTTGGACAGGCCTCGGACCCGAGATGCTATATAGCCGATCTTGCGCAGCAGCCGCACATCGGCGCCTAGCGTGGTGGCTGACTGTTGCTGGTGCGAGTGTGGATGCTGGAGTTGCTGCTGGTTGCCACGTTGCAGCACGGCATTACCCTTGCCGCTGCCACTGCTGGTGCTGCAGTTGCCCGAAGATCCTTGAGCTGTCTGGCAATCGATCTCAATGTACTCGCACTCGTCGCTCTCACTCTCCGCCAAGCTGCTGTCGTCGATGTCGCTGGTTGCAACTGTTGATGTTGCGGCTGTTGTTGCCGTTGCCGTCGATGTGGCTATAACAGTTGTGGTTGTGGATGTCGCTGTAGCCGTTGCCGTGGTGGCAGCCGCAGTGATTTCGGTCTCGGTTATGGTTGTGGTTATAATTGTGAGTGTCTCGAGGGTTTCCTCGTCGCTGCTGCTGGTTCCTGTTGCTGTTGCAGCCCCTGCTGTTGCAGCGCCTGGTGCTGCTGCAGCTGCTGCTGTTGCACTGGTGCTGCCACGTCGACTGCTACTGCTGCTGCAGCCGCTGTCTTGGTACATTTATAGGCAACCCTCGCGAACCCTTTTCTTTTGTGACTCTTGCGTTTGGCCCGCGATTCACTCGCGCGTACTCCCACCTCTCGCGGCCTCGTCCGCTGCTTTAATTGCTATTATTTTTTCCGTATTTGTATTTGATTTGGTGTTTGCTGCTACTGCTGCTGCCGCTGCATAAATTAATTTTGAGCGGGCAGTAAGGATATCTCTCCTTCTATTTTCCTTTGCTTTTTTCCGTTTGCTATATTTTTACAAGGCTGGCGCCATTTTATGGCCGTTTCTTTTGTTACTTGCAATTTGTTTTTGATGTTTTTTATGCCACGGCAGCAAAATTATGTAAATTCTCGCTTGCCGTCTCCGTCTTAAATCGCGTATACGCAACGCAGAACAGAGCGCGTATCGCGTATACGCACTGGTTGCCGCCGCTCAAATCAATTCAGTGGAAAAGTTGCCGCCACACGCATTTTTGGGCATTTCAACCTCTAACACCACCCACTCTCCACGCTCTTCACTCTCCCCTCTTCACTCGCGTGACTTTAGTGCTTTTTCTTGCTATTTTCCACCAGCTTGTTGCTGTTGTGTTTTACATTTTATTGTATTTTAATTTGCATTATTCAACTGTTTGTCTGCTTCGCCAGTTATATGCTTCTCCTCCCCTTCCAGATGACTCCCTCTCCCTCTGGTCTACCGTCTTCCCTCACTGGTCGGTGGGGCGTTTTGCGTGGTTGGGGTTGTGGTGTGGCTTCACTTCCGTTTCCGTTTGGCAACGATTCCGTTTGACGCTAACAAATCTAGAAAAAGAGGTAAATGGGAATTATTTATAAGATTTTGAGGGTATGGAAAGGCTAGTCATATGATTCCTAATAAATATGTAGTACCCACACACTAAAGATAGTAAAGTGAAAGTTAATGTGTGTATCACCCAGAAGAAAGCGTTTCCGACCCAAAAAGTGTATATATTCTTTATATTCGTGCAGTGTGCACCCTCTGGCGGAGGAAGGCCATACTGATTGAATATCGGGTATAAATGTAGAGTTGTGGCCCTAGCTGCGACTCACAACGTTGCCGCTCGTTTTAATAAAGGCTTTTCTAGAATATTGGGTCTTGATAAAAAAAGATAAAAGCCGCTTTCCATTAAAATTTTTTTTCACTTTTTTGGCAAATATGGCATTACAAAAATTACATATACATTTATTGGACCGTTATCCTTGTTATTTATGCAGATCGTGCAGCTTTTGCACCTCATAGGTAGTGGAATATAAGTTAGAATTTCTGCCATTTCGTATCTAATCTTGAAATGGTTAGGTCCGATTAGGGTTGAACTTTAAAAGGCAAATGAAAAAAGTTCAGTTCGAAAACTTGATATCGATTTTATAGTCTGTGAGATTTAAGAACTCAACCAGACGTATTATGTATGTGGGTATGGGGTATGATTTTTCTTCTTCCGCTCCATTCGCTGCCGAAGACTCCCATTTGTGTACCCTCTTATATTACATGAAATCAGTAAAAGGAAATGGGATGAATGGGTTACTGGTAGAGAAAATAGGAGTAACAAGATATGCACATGATATACAAGAAACAAAATGGATTAATATATAAATATAGAGACCAAGATCGAGAGACAGATACGGATACATACATTAACCGAGGCAGAAACAGATACAGCCTGTAACCATAATGTAAATATTATATGAAATATTTTTCCTGCATGGTGGGTCAACGGATCTACAGTGGGTCTACGGATATTCTTGACGCAATGGTTGCTCTGTGCCTTCGCTTCCGCTACCGTGTGTTGTGACAATCGATTGAAATGTGCAGTAAATGTGTGTCCCCGTAAATGTGAGCGTGGGAGCGGCTTTGGGGGGCGTGGGTGTTGCTGGTGATTGTTGGTTCTTGGTTACCATCTACCACGGTACGAGTACGACTATATGGCATACCCAGACACCGACACAGAAACAGAACCGCTGGACACTCTACAATCCGAATAAGCAGACGTGCGCCGACCGCAGAGACAAAGGCGTTGTCCCACTGGTGGTTGGACTTGTGGCGGTGCGAGGGGTGTCGGGTGTGGGGTGCTGCTGAGGGTTGGGAAAGCTTTTGCACAAAGCTGTGGCATGTGGCAGGCGGTCATCAGCAGAAGCAGAAGCACCAGAGCCGGCAGTGGGAGCAGCAGCGGCAAGAACTGTCGACGATGTTGACAATGACAGCAAATGTCAAACAGTGCTAGACACCCACCCTCACGCTGCTAGTGTATGTAGTCCCACAATTTTCCTGGACCCTGCTGGACCTCGTTTAAGTGCACTGTACCTCTCTCCCTCTTTCTGTTCATCTGTCAATCAGTTTATCTGTCTCCTTTGTTTTCCTGGCAGCAACTCGTGTGCAACTTCCACAATGGTGCACAGAGACAAAAGACTGCAACATACCGGTGGCTGTGGATGTGGCAGTGTCAGTGCCAATGGAAGCAGCTCCTTCGAACCTCTTTACAGGGGTCGGTGGAAGCTTTCTTCCGCCATCGAGCAAGATGACTGGCCACAACAGCTACCCAGGACTGAAGGACAGTAAAGGGGGTGAGGGGGGGGCTGCCTGACTTCGCAAATTTTTAAAGTCATTTAAGTAAAGGGTAAGCAAGCTTCACTTGCATTTTGGATATAACGCATTAAGCAGCAAATCGCAATTTTATTTATGCGTCTTACTTGGGCTAATTAATTGCAGAACTCCCTTCCCGCTGTTCATGTTTTGGGTAAAGAGCATCTCTACAATTGAACATATTTTTTTTTATTTTTTTTTTATTTTTATTTTTTTTTAAGTATTTTATTACCCTGTCCTTATAAATTTTTAATTTTGATTTCAATTCTTCATCAGCTAGTTTTATCTTGTGCTGCACACTCATTTCCAGGCTAATTCAGAAGGAAATACAGACACAGAGTTTGCAGGGGGAATCCTTGTCGAGTTCCCATTTCCATTGGCACTTGAAAATTCCGAGCGCATTGCGAACAGCTATCGTGGCGTATCCATGCGTGCATTCCTGGTATTTGGACGATTCAGGACAGGACTGGATGGGAAAATGGGTGGAGAGATGTGGGATGTGGAGTACAGCAGATGGGACAGAGTCAACGGTGGTGCAGCCACCATTAGCAGATGTGCTGCGGCAAAAAGTCGAAACAGTTCGGAAAGATTTCAACTTTGTTGCATCTAATTATGGGGCAATTTGATTAGGGGCTCATAAACAAACAAGGGTACGGACAGAGACCCACACACACCCATATATTCGTACATCTGTACCCAAGTCAAACACAGATATATACACAAATACACACTCTCGCACATATAGGAGTGTCAATATGAAGCCGCAGGTGGCGCAATTGCCACCGCTGTCATGGCTGACAAAACGCTAACGCAAACAGAAACCACCACGAAGGCGGCAAAACGCGGCCTTGTTCCCAAAAACCCTCACCATCCCAAACCCACACCACCCACTACCCCCGTACCAACAGCAAAACCAAGAAAGCCTCAGCCTGAATGTTGGCCAACTGTTGAATGGCGGCAACAAATTTTTCGGTTGTCGGCCATTTTGCTGCTGTTTTTGTTCTTTGAATTTTATTTATTTACCGCGAACTCAAGCCAAAATGAAATGTTTTTAATAAGCTTCAGGTTAGCCCCCAAAATCACCCAAGCTCTCAAATTTACCCACTTTGCCAGTTTTCTGACCTTTTGCCACCATCGGAAACAAAAGGGAAACAGGGAAAGTGGGTGTTTGGGTGATTGGCTGCGAACTGCTGCCCGCAGACTGTGGCATGTCGTGAAACAATATTTAAGAGAAGACATTTATTCATTTATTTTATTTAAAATATGATACAAAAAAAACATATAGCTCATATATGTATAGGTATCTTTAATGGGAGCTTAAATTGTCTTAAGGCAGCAGTAGATTTTTGGGATTCCTCTAGTTTTCCAATATATTTTTTTCAATTTGGATGCTCTTTTTTCGACTGAATTACTTCAGAGTTCTGGTGCATAATAGGTTTCCGAGAATACAAAAATTTCGTATATCAAAGATGAGAAAAGTGTTCTTAATATTTATCCCACTCTACTGCCTCGGAACTCCATTAAATTAAATTTTTAGCAGAGAATATTACACATTTTCTTTTTTCGCAGTTCTCACAGAATGCATCGATTAAGGCAGACACTAACCCTTGATTGGGCCGAAAACCAAACTAGAAAAGGGCGATATAGCGAGAGAAAGGGTAAGGGTTAAGATAAGGGTTAAGTTAAGGGTAAGAATGTGATGCAAATCGTTCAATACAAGTCTTCCATGGGCGTTGCATTTTGCCTTGGGGCCGTCGAAAGCAAAGAGAATCAAATTGCAGCTCCCGCCGACAAATTGGGAGCATATGGCGAATGCCAAGGGGCCTTTGTCGGAACACCATCAGCTTGTCCCTGGCCGTGTCCTGAGAGTACTTGTGTCCAGTTCGTGTCCTGTCCTGCAGGTGCTTTAAATGCATAAAAATGTTCAGTCTAATTTCCGCCAGCACAACAGCAAAAGGGATGAAAAAAGTCAACATTTCGACTCTGATACACCCCGGTACTTGGGGCGTAGTTGAGTAGCTCATGGCAACATGTTTTGAAAATGGGTAGATAATTTCTGAGTGTCATATCAATTCTGTACACCGTAGTGTGGGGAAATATTCGAAACATGAAGGATCTGCATGAGCATCGGTTTTGGTGTTTTACCAGTTAGATACACTTGCTCGAAATGTTTTATAGTTTATCGAATACAATATATTGCATTCTACGAGTGTTTAGACTGGTCTCTAGCTTTTATAGTCTCTGAGATCTAGACGCTCATCGGAACAGACAGACAGACCTGGCCAAATCGACTTGACTATTGATGCTGATCAAGAATATATATATTTAATGGGGTCGGAAACGCTTCCTTTTACGTGTTACACACATCCACTTTCACCACAAATCTAATATACCCCTATACCATTTTTGAGTATCGGGTATAAAAATGGCGGAACGAGAGGAAAGCAACAGCAGCGACACACATTTTGCGGTTGATATGAATATCGATTCAAAGCGTTAACTGTGCCAGCTTGCCCGGCCTCGTACCCGGCCTCGGCCCCTTTTCTGATCCCTGCTCCAGCTCCCTCGCCGTCTATAGCTGTAGCTATTGCTTCGGGTCCGGCCCCACAAACACCCCCTGAAACCTGCCCATCCAGTCACCGCCTGTGAGGGGTATATATACTGGTATGTAAACTAGAACTTTGTATAAATTTATGTGCACAACAATGTTTATGTTGTTGAATAAACGAGCAGTTTTGCATGCGGGGCTACCAACAAGAATCGAGAATCCAGAGCCGTTTGCTGCCTCTGCCTCTGCCTCTCTCTCACTCTTTGTGTGTACATATGTGCTAGTGAGTGTGTATGTGCAGCTGTAATGGCAGGATGCAACATGAAAATGGCGTGTGGCTGGCAACGTTTTATTTTCTCTCACTCTGCCTCTCCTTCTGCCAATGGCTCCTACACCGGCTCCAACTCTGACTCTCTGCCTCTGCGTCTGACTCTATTTCCCCTTAATTCCTTCAGCTGCATGTGTTGCATGTGTTTCGATGTGTGTGTGTGCATGTTGCATTTGCTTAAAATAGGAATTACGACATGCAAGAGTATGCGTAAAGGGAATAGAGGCAAAGTGTCTGCTGCCAAGCTCAGAAAATATTCAATTTGAGCACGGAAATCGCCTTACAGCCCTAAATAATGGACAATGACTGCTCTCCTCTCTCTTCCTCTCCATCTGTTTTTGGCGTGGCCAAGGCACACTCTTTATATGGGATCCTAGGACCAAAACCTAATTAAACATTCGCAACACACTTATCATGTTTGTCGAGAGAGAGAGGGAGAAAGAGCGAAAAAGGGAGAAAAAGAGAGAGAAAGAGAGAAAAGGAGAGAAAAAGACGGAAAAAGAGAGAGAAAGGTGGAGAGAGGACGTTGATATGCAAAGACTGCACCACAATGTGGCCCATGTGACACCAAGCAGATGCCTGTTACATGCCGATCCTATAAGAAACGAGGGGGAGTGAGTTGCTGCTGCGACCACAACTCTACATTTATATTCGATACGTAGTCAGTATGGCTCTCCCCCGGCAGACGGCGCGTACATTGAGCCACAAAAAGTATGTGCGAGAGAGACAGCAAATCAGTCTGAACGTGTCGTCGGGCACTGCGTAGCCACTGCAAAATGATTTGTTCCTTTTGGCTATAAAAATGATCCGATGTGATTCAGGTTTTCATTATTCTGGTAGATATTGTAATTCTCTACAAATTTGAGTTTTTGGTTTTCTCGTCTCTTTGAAATTGTGGATGCCACAGATTTCCGTTCTTTGTGGGGGCGGAAAGGGGCGGGGTGAAGTTTTGAAATACACTTGTGACAGTGACATATCACAGAAGTCTGGATACAAAATGTCGTTGCTCTAGCTCTTATAGCCTCTTAGCACTAGGCGCTTATAGGGAAGGACAGAAAGACATGGCTCAATCGACGATACTGATCAAGAATATATGTTTTCTTGATTCTGGCTATAATAATTATACGATCTGGTTCCGATTTTGCACTCTAGAAGATATAATCATCTTTTACGATTCTGCGTTTTTAGTTTTCTCGTATCGTCGTAATTGTGGATGCCACAGATTTTCGTTCTTTGTGGGGGCGGAAGTGGGCGGGGCAAAGTTTTTAAATATACTTGTAGCAGTGACATATCACAGAAGTCTGGATACAAAACATCGTTGCTCTAGCTCTTATAGTCTTTGAGCACTAGTCGCTGAAGGGGACGGACAGACGGACGGACGGACGGACAGACAGACAGGGCTCAATCGACTCGGCTATTGATGCTGATCAAGAATATATATACTTTATGGGATCGGAAACGCTTCCTTCTGGACGTTACATACATCCACTTTCCCCACAAATCTAATATACCCCTATACGTTCGTGGTGTACTTTGTACTGAGGGCACCATACACAAGAGTCGTTTTCTAAAATCGGACGAACCAGAGACGAGATATAGAGACTCTTTGTTAAATAGGGGTCATAAAGTTCCTTTGACTACCTTATTAATAACTCAAGCACGCCCATGGCCTTATTTATCATGGTAGAAATGTGCTCAGAAAATTTTAACTTGGCGTGTAATATAACACCGAGATCATGAACCAGGGTAATGCTCTTAAGATAGTCTCTGAATGCCGCATTTTGCCGTTAGATTCCGTTATGTTCCTTCTCAAATGTCGTTTTAGCGTTGGTATTTTTTTAACAATATGAAAGGGCTGTATTTCGAGTAACCGAATTTTATGGCAAAATGCGGCATTTGAAGGATTGGCAAAACGGCTGCACCTGATTGTTTATCCATAGATACAAACGATACCTTAAACGACGCCCAATTAATGTACTTATAAAACAAAAACTTAAGGAGTGAATTTATTTCGACTTCTTCCGAGTTTTAAAAAATTTCGGGAAAAAATACCACAAAAAAATGTTCAGTTTTGAATTTGTAAGCCCAATATTTTCCAGTCGATACGCTTAAGCTACAAACTGTTCAGGTAAAACTTATAGCTGCATCTATCATCTTTTCAAATTTGCAAGGTTCAATTTTTGCCTAGTGTAGTCAGACGCGTTGTCTGACCCTTTGATTTTATGGAATCCCACACACACATACACAATAACGCTTTCAAAGGATGCTGGCAAACATAGTGGTAGTAGCGGGGGTTTTTAATACGTGGTCCGTGGAGTGGGACAGCAAGGAAAAAACCGCCAAAGGCACGTGTCTGCTTGAGGAATTTGCGTCCTTTGACGTAATACCTGCAAAACGACGGAAGAAAACTGGCATACTTCAAAGCGGGGCGGGGATCTATTATCGACCTAACCTTCATGAGCGCCTCATTCTGTAGGGGAGTTACGTGGAGAGTAAGCGATGAGTTTACGTTTAGTGACCACAAGGCGATCCATTTCGACTGCGGAAAAGCACAGAAGAGACAACGAGCCAAGACTACCGGCCCTAAATGAAAGGATGCGCAAAGCCAACTGCAGCCCAGTTCGGGAAACGGCAGAGGGCCTGGCTCAGAAACTGGCAAAACTCATGGAGGAGGTGTGTGATGCGGCAATGCCAAGAGAGAGATCAACCATCTCAGGAAAGTTGCCTACGAGCAATAAGGTGCTACCATAGGGCACGGGGTCGCCCTCATCTCGACACTACGAGGGAGTGTTTGGCTTGGACGGCTTGGTCACCTTCTTCGATATCGTGGCTATGGCCAGGGCTTGGCCAGGTCCAACTCCCCCTACCAATCCCATACCCCCCGATGCTGTTTCCTCCGCTAAAATCGCTGGTGGTAGTAGCAGCGTTGAAGCATGCTTGGCAATCAGAGCCAGCGACTTGGGCGGCTCCTTCTTGGCTATCGCTCCGGTACTGGGACCCCGCGAGGATCCACTTGCCCCGCCGCCCTGCATCTGCTGTATCTTCTGCTTGAAGGAGACCTTCATGATGGGCTTGATCTGGGCGACTGTCAGCAGCTGACTTCCCGAGGGCAGTCCTGTTTCCAATCCTGCTGCGGCTGCTGCCGCTCCTCCGAAGTCAATCTTGCTGCTGATGCTGGGAGGCGTCTTGACCTGACAGGTCGGTAAGGGGAAAGGGGCAGGAATACCAAAAGGCAGGGAAAGAAAAAGAGGTATAAATGTTAGTGAGGGCTCAAAAAGTGGCTTAGGGTCTTGGATTGTTTGTCTGAGTTCTGGTTGGGGGTTGGTTTATAGGGATCTATGTTTTGTTCGGGGATTGGTTTTTTTAGGCTTTACCATTACGAGGCCGGAATAACCTCCGGCGTTCGCTTTCGGCTCGTTCTTAATTTTCAACTGCTGCAATCGCTGGCTCAGGGGAAAGCCTTCGTTGAACTGTCGTTCGGTCTCTTCCTGTATCGATTCTGCGGCGATAACGTACAGTGAGGTGGAGATTTATGTGGTGGTGTGGACTAAACAGCTCGCTCTTCGCGATCATAGTGCAAGACACATAAAGACACATACAAAACTACTTTTTAGGAGCCGGGGAAAAAATTATATACTTCACGAATTTGGGGTGATTTTTATAATTGGGCGGGCATTTTGGAAGCTAAACAAAACCAAAATAAAAGAAAAAAAAACGAGGGGGAACGTTGTGAATTGCTGCGGACACCGCAACTCTACAGTTATACCCGATACTAAGTCAGTATGGCTCTCCTCCGGCAGACGCCGCGAATATTAAACGACACGACAAAGAGTGCGTGCGAGAGAGACAGAATATCAGTCTGAGCGTGACGTCGGGCGCTGCGTAGCCACTGCAAATTGATTTGTTCCTTTTGGCTATAAAAATTATCTGCTCTGATCCAGATTCAGCAACCTGATAGATATGGTCGCTATCTATGATTCTGCGCTCTTAGTTTTCTCGAATCTGCCATATTGTGGATGCAACAGATTTTCGTCTTTTGTGTGGGCGGAAGGGGGTGGGGTGAAATTTTGAGATATACGTTTTATAGTGAGATCTAACAGGAGTGCGGATACTAAATTTTGTTACTCTAGCGTTAATAGTCTCTGAGATTTGTGGATGCCCCAGATTTTCGTCCTTTGCGGGAGCGGAAGGGGGTGTGGCGAAATTTTGACACAAAACGGTCAAGGTCCGATATCACGGGAGTGTGGATACCAAATTTGGTTGCTCTAGCTCTTATGGGTTCTGAGATCCTTGAACTCATATTTTGCAATTGGCAAAACCGACCATGAAACCTGTGTGTTAGAGAGAGACAGAGCGAGAAAGAATGAAATTGTTTTCTTGATTCTGGCTATAATAATTATACGATCTGGTTCAGATCTTGCACTCTAGAAGATATAGCCATCTTCTACGATTCTGCGTTTTTAGTTTTCTCGTATCGTCGAAATTGTGGATGCCACAGATTTTCGTTCTTTGTGGGGGCGGAAGTGGGCGGGGCAAAGTTTTTAAATATACTTGTAGCAGTGACATATCACAGAAATCTGGATCCAAAACATCGTTGCTCTAGCTCTTATAGTCTTTGAGCACTAGTCGCTGAAGGGGACGGACAGACGGACGGACGGACGGACAGACAGACAGGGCTCAATCGACTCGGCTATTGATGCTGATCAAGAATATATATACTTTATGGGGTCGGAAACGATTCCTTCTGGACGTTACACACATCCACTTTTACCACAAATCTAATATACCCCAATACTCATTTTGAGTATCGGGTATAAAAAAACCAGAAAATAATAGCCCTGCAACGCAAAAGCGTGGTGTGTACAAAGAAATTTTGAATTATGTGGCATGTCAGTGAGTGTCTTCCTGTATCTGTATCTGTACCTATACCTACACCTGTATCTATACTTATTTTGTTGTGGCCTGTTAAGTATTCGTGTAATAAGCACAAGCAGGAACGCAACTATGGGTATCATCCAGCCAAAAAAAGTAATCAGAATGATAATGTTAGAGAACCTACAGTTCAGTAATATCATACATACATCTTGAATTCCGAAAATAGGTGGGAGCTCCAATTTAGTTCATTATTTTTCAATAAGATTATATTTGGGATACTTAAAAGTTAGCCATTACTGTAGCCAATTTTACCCCGAACGAGGTCGCCCACAGTGTCCAGAACGCTGAAACCTCAGTTTTATTCGTTTTATTCGTTTAAACCTGAAGCTTTGGTTCATTTTCCTTTCCACAACGAAATTGATCAAGCAGTGCGTGACTGAAATCTGAACGTGCGGTTAGCTTTTTTTTGAAACTATCCAATAAGCAGTTTTGCGGCCAAACAGTTTATTTCCGCTTTCACAAGCAAGAGACCAAGCAGCGCGACTCTAAAAGCAGTTCATAAACTAAATCTTAAGCAGTTTATTTCCCCTTCGCAAGAGGCAGATCAAACAGTGCGTTGCTGTAAGAAGATTATGGACTAAACATGAAGATGTTAATTTCCCGTTCACAAGAGAAATTAAGCAGTGTGTCGCTGAAACATAAAACATTACACAGACCAACTGAAGAAAAGATGTCTGTCCGGAGAAGTTGGAAGTCAATCTTCATATATTGGAATTCCGTATGCCAGAATAATAGTTTCGGGGTAATATTTTTGGGGAGAACCTCTGTTGTCACTAAATTTGAAAACATTTAAATATAATGCAAATTAATAAATATCCCACTAATGCGGACTGTTCCCCTTAACATTAACTGCAAAACGAGCCATAAAGAGCAGCAAGTCAGCCTGCTTTAGGCAGATATGCGAGGAGGCCGACAAGGTTGTCACCAAGAAGATAAGGAGCCGGGGCAACCATAGCGGGAGGAGCCAAGACCGCGAACTGTGGCAACAGATTTCCGTAGAGGAGGTGACAGCAGCCATTAAGATAACTGAAGACAAGAAGGCACCAGGACCGGACCAAGTCCCAAATAAGGCCTTAAAGCTTGGAGCAACCCCCAGACCAGATGCCTTTGTTTTGAAATCAAAGGTCAACACCATCGAAGCGGTCACCGACATCGTGTTCCGAGCGATCGAGGGAACCTGATTTGACACAAAGCAGTACTGCGCGGTGGAGACCTTCTACATTCGTAATGCCTTTATTTCACCCACCCTGCTTCATACAGCTTTCTGTGTAATAGGTAGTGGGAGTCAATGAGGTATCTAGGTTCGATGCTGTAACATTTTGAGCTACCGTCCCTATATTGAGTAAGTTAGCCAAAAAGCCTCGAGGATACAGCCCTTTTAAGGATGCTCCTGGCGAGATTGGTGCCTCGATCCTACTATACGCTGCGCTGGAGTGGTTGTCAACTTTACCTGGCTACAAGAGTCTCAGAAGAAAGACCACAGTGCCATATAAGCACTTCGCTCTTCAAGTCGTGTCCGGGTATATGACTCTCTCGGGCTCTCGCGGCTCTCGCGGGCATATCCTAGCGATGGAGATGACGCAGGTATATGAACCGCGTAAATAGATGGGAATGACGGCGTTGGCAGAGACCATCCGAGCTTCGGACAGACAGGCGTCGGTAGAAAAATGACAGGCAAGGTGGGTTACGGCCTGCAATGGACGGTGGAACCACAGAATGATTCCAGACATCGAGAAGCGGAGAGGTCAGTTATCACCTCACCCAATTCCTGCATAGAATTAGACACGAGGATACTTTGGAATGTTGGAATGCGAGCGAGGATTCGGAGCTTGTACTTTATCACTGAACGATATACCGTTCAAGAGCAGAGTTTGTTGCACGACCAGAGACATGACTACGTCATGTACCCATCCAGAGCAAGCGGAGATTGCCTAAACTGGGAACTCCATCCCCGCGAAGTAGCTGCGAGCTGTGTAGCTGTGCTTGGTTAGCTTAGCTGGGAAGCCCCGGAGGGGTAGTCCAGTTCTTTTATTGATTCTCACACAAACACACTCCTACATCACACAGCTCCTCAGTGGACACGGCGGCCAGTACTTGTGGAGATTTGGCCATGAAAGCTCGCCAAACTGCTGGTGGTGTAGTAGAACACGCTGCGTGCGCTTCGATAATACTAGGAGGGAACTATGGAGATCCGCTGGTGTGCAACTCACACCCAGTAACCTGGTTCGAACATAAAAGGAGACTCCACGATATTGTCAATCGCCCCGATGACGGAACTCCGCAGGTGCGAGCAACTTAAAAGTGGGAGAAATTAGCAATGCGTGTCGGCCGTCCCTCAGACACTCCGAATTTTTTTCATATCTCAACGATTCCTTGTCTTTAATAAATATTAGTTAAATATCTACTAGACAATTTCATTCTTTGATTAAACAAAACAACTTTAAATAAATAAGAGATATAAATGAAAAAAAACACACACACACACATGTGCACAGTGATAGAGAGAGATGAAGACAGCAATAGAGAGCGGTATATAGTCACATACTTACAAGCGTTCAATCAAACTAAGCGCAAACAAGCCAAGGGACATGAGACATGACAGAGAGAGAGAGAGAGAGAGAGGGAGAGAGAGAGAGTGAGAGAGAGCGAGACAGAGCGAGAGAGAGCGAGACAGAGCGAGAGAGAGCGAGAGAGAGAGAGATAGGGAAATCAGGCCAACAGAGCGTATGAGAATAAACACGAGTTGGAGGAAGGATGTCGTAGAGAACATATACAGGAGAGGAGAGCACGTTAAAGAAGTGGCCGGTGGGTGGACGATTGGGTTAGGCAAGTAGTGCCATGGTTGTGGGATAGAAGACACGGGACAACACGCGGCGAGAACTTACTTAAGCAAGTGATTTTCCGATTTTCCGCTTATGTCCCGTGTCTGTGTTGTGCTATCGTATGCGTATACCCTATGCGTGTGTGGTATGTAGATACTACTAGACTAGTGTGTGTGTGTGCTCGTGTGCGCGTCCGCTATTGTGTTTTTAATTTTAGTTCCGATTCCCTTATGTAATGCTGATGACAACGATGATGCTGGCGGTGACCGTTTTCTGTGTGTGCCCAGAAATTCAAGGGACTGTCATGAATAAGTTATATTATTCGAAATATAACGATTACGAGAGTAAGAAAGGTTAGTGAATAGCAAAGCTCTCATTTAAGGACATGCAAAGGTTTATAGAACTTTTATTTTCAGTTTCTGTCTCGATACGAGTAGAACTTTGTCGTTTGTTCACCCAAACGGCGATAAATTGAAGTGCAGAATTCAGATTAGATATGATCTGAGAGAAGAGTAGAAAATCACGCCATGCAAGCGGTTGGTTATTCGTCATCTAAAATTATTCCCGAGCTACCAGCTCCCGGATCCTAAGCATAAAGTTACCATCTAATGTATTCTGCGCGTGTGCCCGTGTCGCTGGGTTACCTTGTCCGTAGTTGGGAATCATTCATCATTCCCGGGACAACATAGTTGTAAATAATGTTACCCACAAGGATTCTTTGCGATTATTATGGTGATAAATCAAAGGCAACCTCTATAGCCAGCGACCACCGTCTGTCTCTCTGTGGCTGTCGTCCAAGGAGTATGCTCCTGTTCTTCCCTCTTTCTCATGGCTCATGGCTCATGGCTGATGGCTTGTTTGCACTCCTCCTCCTCTTCCCTGTCTGCCATTTTCAGCAGTTCAGCGACAATTTTCCTCACCTATGGAGGAAAAGGCTTTGGGCTTTGTGCGTATACGAGTTCTGTTTGTATTCAGTGAAGGAATTGGAGGAGATAACGACATCGGCTCACAGAAGCAATCCGTGGCTTTGAATATGCAAATTACTGAGTGGTCCAGCTTATTGGGGTTTCGAGTGAGTTCTTCGAGTGGGTTGTTCGAGTGGGGCGTGGGGCCCCGCCTGACGTCAGGGAATATGTTATTAAGCTGGCCCCAACTCGATGGCATGCGCAGGGTCCTCTCTGTAGGCCAATCTATAAATAAGTTTACCAAAAAGCAAAAACAATGCGGATATAATACGTTCTTCTATGTCTCCAAAGACCCCATCCCAGCTCTTGTCCGACCCCACTCCGATGTGAAAATATATGGACTCTTGTTTATGACTGTGTTCGTGTTTTTATGTGTGTGGTTCGTTGCATAGGATGAATTTCACTCATAATTCCATACCGTGTGGGCTCGGGATCGCTACTGAGTACTCCTAAGCCAATTAGCAGCTGCGGAATGAGTCGATGCATGCAACTTCAAAGAAACACAGCAGCATCGATTTAGGGAAAATTTCTCTGTGGCTTTCTGGGACGGTTTAAGAAAATTATCAGGGATTCTTTTTATTGGGGGATGATGCAAATGCCAGAAAAGCCCTTTGGTTAGGACACTTCTCTACGGCTTTCAGCATATTCCGTGCAATTATAACTAATTCAGGTAAATCCTCTGGCGAACTTTCAATTAAATAAAAGCAGAATTAATCAAAAGGTCCCTGAGGGAGGTGCTCTAGCAGGAGTGTATGGTATGTTGGGGAGAGGGAACTGCTAACCCGTGAAAGACAGATAGCTGGAGATGACAGGTAAGCAGGAAAACCAATAATCAAGGCACGCACGCACACATACAACGATACACCTGTCTTGTCCATTCAGCCCGTGTTGGACGTCCTGGAGGAGGTGTCAGCGGCCAAAACAAATGATGATAACTGTGAGTCAAATGAAATGTCCACATGGAGAACGACACTAAAGAAGGCGAAATAAGTTGAGAATGTAAAATTCGGAATTCTGACTTTAAGGATACCCTGGATATTCTCGATACCCTGCGGTTCGGACACTAAGGAACAAATCCTCTGACAATCAGCAAAAATCCATAATAATGAACCGATTTTTTATATTTTTATAAATGTCATTGATGATCGATATCTATCTCCCTTCATCTCGGCTTTTGATGCTGATCAAGTGTACATATTCTTATAGAGCCAGAAATGCTTGATTTTCTCTGGACAGGGTATACAAAGGCCAAGAAAAAACTCAAACGAAATGGGGAAAAGAATAAAAATAACCATCGAGGCAGTTGGGCAATAAAATCGAGCAGCCAGAAAATAAAGACAATATTTGTCGGGCACACAAACAGACACATGAGTACGTAAACCTAAACCCAAGGTCTTGCGGACGTAACCAAACTTGTGAAACTGAAAAGCTGTCGAGCAGTTCAAAATCAGACAATGGGCAAAATTAAGGGGTAGGCGAGTGTGCAGCCCATCGGATTGGGCTAAAACATATTTGCCAAGGACGTTGCTTGTTCGGAGGTCGGCCCGACCGCCAGGCAAACAGAACCGGCCTAATCAAAAGTCACAAACACAGGCAAACAAGCCCAAACACATAGACGCCCAGACACACAGCACAGCATCTTGGCCAGTAAGCAAGTCAAGTCAACAAAATGCAAACTATTTGTTTTGTGTGTGCGTGTATGTGTCTTCCTCCCCTACACGTCTACCACCCAAAACCCTGTTCAAACGGCTTTGGCCCTTCTTTGGTCTGGTCTGGTGCTCTGTCAGCCAATTTGACAGTTACCAGTTACAACATAGTTACAGCAGACCAGCCAACAGATACACACTTATACGTACAGATGCAAATGTACACAAATTGCGTGTTGCCCCTTTCTATGTGTGTGGGTTTGCGGATGTTCGGGTGTTTGGTTGTTTCTGTGTGAGTGCGTGGTTTCGTGAGTGAATGGGCTAAGGGCCTCTGGCAATTTGCATTATTGTTTAGGCATAATGCAACCCATAAAGGGCTGCCGTAGTCGTAACCAAAGCCACTGTCCCTGCCCCTCTCAAAGTCTCTGACTTGCCTGGAGAGAGAGGGTGACGTGACGGAATACTCGGACTGCTTTCAATCATCGGCCCTCAATCAACTTTATGGTTCTGCAGCACCAACGCAAAAGTAATGTTTATTTGCTCTAATTATAAACACAAAATGGGAGAAGAATATGTATGATAAAGGGAGATGTCTTGCAAAGCACAGGAATCTGATTTCATAAAACATGCACACAATGGAGCAAATGGAAAGCCTATTAAAATGCCACAACGCGAGTATTAAAATTGTTGTTTTCTTTCTGGGAAAGCCTCTCCTCTCGTTTGTACAGTGCGTGGGACATAATGTCATGCCGTGTGGGATCGGGATTTGGCTGCTAATGAGTACTCTTAAACCAATTGCCAGCCGTGGAATAAGTCTCAATGAATGCAACATCCAAGTGTCTCTGCGGCATCGCATAAGCGGCCGTTTCTGTAGCTTTCTGGAAAGATTTGGCCAATTATAATTGCAATTCCAATTCCACAAATGCCAAAACAAGTTTTTTTACGTATTTTAATATGGGGTTGATTTACTTAAGAACTCGTACCTAGACATTCTTTGGGAATTAATGCTATTAAATTCATATCTATAATTAGGACCATACCATTAAAAAAAATGTACTTATTTAATGTGAAAGTTGAAGAAATATTACAAATTGTATAAAACTTCAACTTTGGTTTGCTTTATCTTCAGGTATACCTACTATATCCACACGAATAAAAAAAATCCGGTGAAAGGTTCTACAATTTTATTTTTAAATCATCAATTTTTTGGATATTGGAGCTACAGATGCAGAGTGAAAATTATAGACGAGCGCAGTCACCAAATCGCGGTTTATGAATTTTTAAAAACGATTTTGGGGTATTTTTGCCTTGTGCTGAGTGCAAAATGACTGTCGCATCGAAAAGAGCAGGGAGAAGCAAGCAAGCTGGAGCCAAGAAGCCAAGGTCCGAGGTTGCACGGCAGCTCAAGCAAATAGAAAACACTCACCATTAGCCTTGATAGGTCCCTCCCAGATGAATGTCAAAAACAATAATGCCTCAGTAGTGACAAATTGTCCGTATGTACATATGTATGTACATATATATAAATTCAATATTTTGTAGGTATTGTATTATAATCTAATCCATATTCCTGAAAAATCATGATCCGCAGAATAATAATCCTAACGTAACGAACTGATTACTTATAATCTGCTGATCGCTGAAATATCGCGGATATCCAAACACAAAATCAATGTTTTTGCACTATTAATGATTACGCTCTTTCCGTTCTTATTTTACAAATTAATATCTTTACCCGCGATCCATTCAACAATAAAACGTCCACGAAAATGTTGTCTTGAACAAAACTCAGAGCACAAATGTCGCCACTTCGCAGCACTATCAGCTTTTTATCCAGCTGTTGAATGCCACGCTACGCAGACGCATTTCGGTTGTTGTTGTACAACATTGATGAGCAGTAACGGCCAAAAAGCGGAAAAGTTAAAAGAAACACATTTTTCATGTTAAGAGGCAACGATTCACTCAGGGAGTGCGTCAGAGAGTGCAGAGTGAGTGGGAATAAATAAAAAATGCACTTGTGCAAAAAATACGAAATAAGTCGATAGGAGGCTGCAGCCGCAAGTGCGCAACGGACACACTCACTCCATCACTGCACTAGAAGGCACGTGGAGAAACCTGCTCTCATCAGACCTAGGTATGTTCATATATAGATAGAGCTCTGCAGATGACAGTTAAAGACCTAATGAAATGTCTTTGGTCTATACGGTGGCCAGACCAAATCCAGCCACGTTTAGTTTCATGCAGCCGCGCAGGGAACAATGTCCCCGGTCGGCCCAAAACTCTGTGCATTTTAATTAACATCCGTGTGAGGTGAGGTTAAGTAAGCGCTGGACTCCACGACATATCCATGTCGGTCGGGTCATGTTCCGGACAAGAACAAGTGACAGCAGAAAACAGCGTCAGTGGAGTGGCGGCATTTACATTTACCCCACATCCAATTTGAATTGCGGGCACTTCCAGATGATAGCCAACGACGACGATGAGATGATCACAGTAGGAAAATCATAAGCGAGAGGAAAACACAATACCCAATGAAAGAGTGTCGTTTGATTTGCTCGGAAATAAATACATAAATACATTAAAATTAAACCTGCGCACGAGCTCTGGATGACATTTCCAATTAAAACGCTTTATGTCGCCCAAATAAATGGAACTTTCGTTCCATTTCTCAATGTGCACGATGCTGGATGCAGAATTTCTGCACGGTGCTCACATAAATACGGTTCGAGTATGTATAAAAAATTTTATTTGATAAGCGAGCCCAACAAAATGGCAAAGGAAAATCAATATCAATATCAATATGTCTGCCATTTTCAGGTTGAAATGGGTAATAACTTCTCACATGCCACACGGACATGGACACACAAACTGGACACAGTCAACCACAAATGTATTTGCACAATTCACAAAATGGGAAAAGCCAATTAAATTGGCAAGTGCAGCTCAATGAGGCTCAGAGCGGCTCGAACCGGAAGATAAAAACAAATTTGCATAGATGATTAAAAACTTTGGCCCCTGCCCCATTCCCTTCCGGATCGCTGGACCTAAGCGGCAGAGCGGTGGCCCCAAAGGTGAGTCCGGGGAAAAGTCAAAGTGTGAACACACAAACTCAATGCCCAACTTTAAGCCCAAACTGAAACTGAAACGAAGGTTCAAATTCAATTAATAATTTAAGATTTGTTTGAATTTTCCCAGACTCCCCGCTCCTCCTCCGACGCTCCATTGTGGGATTTCCCATCAACCTTTTCTGCGCAGGACTCGGACACACTCTCCACCAGCTATTGGAGCAGCATGAATGGGAGCTTCCTTCGAATCGCAGGCAAATGGATCTACTACGAGTAAATGGATGCAAACTGGCATCTCGGGCTCTTGCTCAAACTTTTTAGCAGAAAGAAGCCATAGACTCTAAAGTGCCCTTATATCCTCTACGATTGGAATGACCGTTGAGTGAGCACACGGCAAGCAGTCCATGGAGCGACAGGACAGCCAACTCTTAGGGCTCTCGGCTGTTATTTGCAATCAAATCTATCCACTGGCTATTTCTGCGCATTTCTGATTCTGAAACCACAATTCCTCGTGTATACCTACAACTATCGATCCACAGAGAAGCATTGCTGCTCTTTTACTGTAATCCAGAACCGAATCCACACTAAATGCATCGTTCACTATTAGCGGAAGTGAGCGCCGTATAGCACGTACCACAACGCTGTGATCAGCCCCCGGCATACCCTTCTCTGCCAGCTTTAAGTGTTGCAGGACTTCTTTTTTGGGCACCCAAAAGCTCTAAAGAAGATTTTTTGGAAGGAAGGCCCACAAAAGTTTACAGGATGGAGGATGGAGGATGATAGAGAGGTAACGTTGTGAGTCGCGACAAAGGCCGCTGCTCTACTTTTACTCTACTCAGTCAGTTTATTTTTAGGTTTATGATTAATGTAATTTATACAATACTAGCGAGGGCTTCCAACATAAGTATCTCGGTGAAAGGTCAAACAACCGATGTTTCCTTCAGTAGCGATGGTATCGCGCAACTGGATATTCTCTTCTGTTCGGAACTTCGACTGATTGAATCGAATGAAATTGAGACGCTCCGCTTCGACCTTTACGTACATGTCAATGCAGTACCGTTGAAGCAACCGGCGATGTCTAAACAGATGATTGCCAACATCATGCCGAATCATCAATCGATACGCATACAAAATTATTGAGCTGACTTTCCTATTAGTTTCTTCTCCTGAAATATGAATTCAAATTTAGTTGTAGAATGAAAAATAAGGTGATGATTTGACTGGAGTGACCATGTTGAAGACCACATTAAAGTGTTCCTCTCCACGATAGAACACCAATGAGTATTGAAGTGAGTCATGTTACCGATGAGTCTCGTACACGCATTTCAATATCGTGTGATTCCAAATTGTCGCCAACAATTACCACTGCGAACTCGGATTGTAGCCGGGTTGATCAACAGCTTCGGTTCCAAATGTCGTTCATAGTTGGAAAGCATCCGATATATTTTTGTCTATTCCCCAGGAAATGTTTTGATTGGATTGTATTTCCATGGAGAAACGAATACAATGGCATTGCATATGTATGCATGTTACAAGACAGGACAATATGAACGCAGCGAAGAACTTTTTAGGCGGTTGCGGAATCGTATTCGAAAGCAGCTCGAATCAAGTCAACATTTACGACATTTCCACTAACATTTCGTCGAATTTGCGGTGGTCAACTTATGCCTGATGGGTACTTCTCCTTTCATCTGCACGTTCCTTTTGTGTTAGATAATAACGGACATTCTGACTACTTATTGTATGATGTGTACGTGGTTTAAGGTTTCATCGTATAATAGCAGGCATTAGTCAAGCAAATAACTCAATTGACTGTTTCATCGATTGAGAATAATATCTCGAGCTTGGAAGTGATCTCCGACTAAGAAAATTGCTTCTTCGCATACTATTGTACGGCAAAGATTTTTTTTCATGGATGAAATAATAATGCATTAACATAAATCAGCAATTTGCAAGTTCCATGCTGCTTGTTGCTTACAGTTCATTGGACATGTTAAACACAAAGGTTTTGCATCTATGATGTCTTGATCTTTCGCCCTTTCTGCAGTCGCTTTTCTTAAAAACAAACAATTGAAAAAACTATTTTTATATCTACGAAGCAACCAGTTCAGCTATTTTTGTTTGCCAGGAACGCCGAGAAAAGGAACTATGAAAATGAAATCGATGAAAAAAATTTGTGAAAACGGGAGCACGTGTATATTTCGTATGGTATAGCTGTTCGCAATAGGGACGAATTGAATGTTTGCCAAACAAAATTGAAATCGGTCCAATCGGGTGGAAGATTTTTATACATTTTAGGAATTTTAGCAAAGGTGCGCGTCACAATTGTAACAGTGTGATATCACAGGAGTCTGATGCTGATCAAGAATAGATATATTTAATGGTCTCGGAAAAGTTGCCTTCTGGGTGTTCCACCCATCCACTATCACCAAAAATCTAAAATACCCCAGCACTCTTTGAATAACGGCTATAAAAATGGAAATGCAATGTTCTGGCAATGCAGATGAGGTTTTTTGAGACTAGATGGAATATATGAATAGGTGTGCTGGTGACAAAAGCGCGAACTATAATCTATTACCCTTGATAGTATTTCAGAAATCCTTTGGGGTTCGAGACATACGCGAAGGGAATCTTCAGTTTGCGATCCTCCGCCGCAGAAGGTAAGGGTGACTCGACGTGCCTGTAAAGTTCAGTATTTTTTACGAATGTGTCTATTCTTTGGCATATTGAAGCAAGTTTTCATATATGACAACAGTTTCGAAACTGCAATCAATATGGTCCCTTCTGTTACAAGAACGATGGCTTTACTCTTTTGGGATTGGCGCTTGTGTGAAGATTTCGTCGAACTTTGCCACACTGGAACGTAGTGCGTGAGTGTTGCAAAACATATTCACATTTCAGTATGCTGCAACATCAGCAGACTGCCGAAATCAATTCGCTGCTGGAAAGGCAATTTCTATGGCTGATAAAGTATGAGGTGTCTCCCCCAGGTCTATGGCCACGCACTGGTCCACGAAATTTCCCGATCCATTGCCTAGTTATGAGTAGGACCTTCCATCCCTCCGCTTGAGACTCGACGACCGCAGTGCCAGTGCCATCCTGGATCAAGAGGATCAAGAGCTGGTGCCACCAGCTGCAGCCATAAAAAGACGGATCGCAGCACGCGCCATGCTGTAGAATTTTTTAAGCTGACTATCGCAACGAGGTGGCATTGTTGGGGCGTCAACACCACAAGCATAGCCGAATAACTTGTAATTGAAATTCTGTTTGCATGATTGTCGCAAAAGGGCAACGAAAAAAATGTAAAAAATTTTTATTAAAACCGAAGCAAAGCGACTAAACTGCAACAACTCAAAACAATTAAAAATAGAGAAACAGAGAAATAGAGAAACAGAAACAGACATCGCTGCACTTTTGGGGATGCTGTTGGTTTGAACTAGAACAAAATATTATTCGGGAATACATATGTATGTTTTTGTAAGACAGATGCTATCCATTCCTAATTTCATGATTAAGGTCCCGATATTTAAGTGTTGTTAGGTGGCTTTATTGGACTAGAAAATTATTTATGAATCGCTTTATAGGGCACTTGAAGCTACACGGATTCTCAGGCGCTGCCAAGTGCCAGTGCTTATGGTATTCTCCAAAACTTTGTACCGCTGAACGCTAAGAGATGTCCTGTTCCATCTGTATTATATAAATTATGCCGCCCGAAATTGTATTTACATTATGTACATACATAAATATGTATGTATATACCACACATATCACTCGGGGGACGAACCAAAAAACCATTAGGTATATATGTATATTTATATATATAAATGACAAAGGCTTGGGCATAGGCGTGACTGTGTCTCTCTCTGCGCCAAAAGTTGTGCAATTCAATTATGTTCTTTTGATTGTTTTACAGTTCGACAAGCGACGGAGTTGAGTGAAATAAATACTACTACTGTGGGCCTCTGCCATTCACCATTTATCCTGATGCACACACACACACACACACACACACACACACACACACACAGTCAGGGCAGCACTCTATAAGGAGGGAAAGTAAACGATTTTTCATGTAACTTCGGTGATTCTGTGTGCGTTAAAGTTTTTATGTTGTCCTGTAATAACAGACATGCAAGCTTGCTGGTTGCTGGCTGGTTGGTTGGCTGATTGACTGTGTGACTTGATTGACTGATTGATTAACTGACTACTGCCTAAACGGGCCGCCCACAGGCAAATTGCGTCCATGCCCTTAATGTGATTACATGGAAAACCAATTCAATCCAAAAAACTAGCCACACAACACTAAAAGTTATATTGATGTCCAGCCAGAAGGCTTTTCCGCAGGGGGGCTGTGGGCTGATGGTGACCCCGAGAGAAGTGATTTCCCACTTTGAAATCCCACTGATGGGCGTATGTCAATGGGCGAAAACTCAACGCTAAAAACGCTGCAGGCGATAAACTCTCAGTTCAGAATTGCTCGGAATTGCAGGGACCTGCTGCTGTGCAGGTCTGACCCAAAAAAGAATCCAAAAATGGCTGTGAAAAATGCGTTTTGGCCACAACAGCTGCGTGCAGCTATCAGGTTCTTAGTCCGCAGTCATGGCGGGGAGAACAATATGTTCAAACTCAGCTAGTTGCGACTTGAGCTGTCCCTTCACATTTGAAGGCCTTGGCCCTCTTTTGTTTTTTGTTGTGTTTGATGATGCGTGTACCTTTGTTCATATGCATTAACTTGACAATTTCAAGTTCATTTTCATCATTTAAATGCCATTTATTTTTTGATACTCGTATTAATTATGGTTATCCAATAAATGCATCCACACGAAAATATATATGACTTATTGACATTTCGAAACATTCCTACATTGCCCCCTGGAGAGGGAGGAGAAGGAGAAAGCAGAAAAATAAGGAATTGTAAGCGGTGGTTTCTATAATAATTGTGTACATCTTAATTTGATATAAAAAATTTTGCCGTATTTTTGTGATTTTTTGTGTGTGATAATTTCAATAAGAGCATCAATCGGATCCGTATTCGATGATGCATGATTTAACTTCATTTTTTGATCGGATTACACATTTTCGTAATTTAAATTAAATGCATTTTTTATATATTAGCGTTTGATTATGTTTATTCTGTGAACGCACCCACATGAATGATATTATGACACATTGCAAATAGTTTGATGCAGAAAATGCCATTCATGTGGACTAAGAACTTTAGGCAATGGTTTCTTTTTCTCTTGAGTATATATGTATGTGTATGTATGTTTGTATATGACATGTTTTTTATAAATTTAATGAAAGCACTAATTAGTGTTTAAAAGTGCAAGACTTACCTTAATTTTCTGATCGGATTACATATTTTTGAGATTAAAATTAAATGCTTAAATACTGATGTAGATAACTTTTCAGCTAACACCTGATAAAACTGGTATGCAATATAGTTTTTGGATCTATTCTGCTGTTTTCTCTTTAAGTTTTCCCCTTTAAATTTGATAGGCACAAAGCAGCAGAAAGAGATGTTTGCTGATTCGGGCCCAAGACCGCTCTTGCCAGCTCTTTCTCTGCCGTCTTTGTGTCAGTGTGAGCGTGTGCGACTCTTGAGTAAGGTCAGTTTTTGCATCTGGGGAAATGGTTATTCCTATTATACACATCGCCCACAATGTATACATATGCATATGAAAATATGTACGCATATGTCTGTGTATGTGGAAAGTAAGAAAAGGAATAGAATTTCAAAAATGTTTCACTCAGGAGACCATAGAAATATCTAAGGATTAGGCGCAAATAAGGACCAAACGTAATAACATCTTAAGCCATAGGAGTCAGCATACCTAGACCTGCCACTCCGACTACCACACTCCGAATGATGCCATAGCGACATTGTGGTATGGAGGCAATTAAAATTCGCTTACTCTTCGAGTTTTCGGATCGAATGAGAAATAAAAAGAAATACATGCACGTACATACATACATATGTGTGTATGTATATCAAGCAATTAAAAATGCATTTTATTTGTCTAATGATAAAGGAATTTTCCCTTCTTAAATATGCGCACAGAAATTGACAATTTAAAAATCTGTGGTAGCATCATTTGCCTTATGTGGTAGTGAACCTTCATTTAGCGGTTGGCAGCAAAAAATAATTTCGAAAATTTACAAAGATTTATTGGGAAGCTAGATTTTTGAATACTTGGAAGTTCAGCATTAATAATCTGTGCTTGGGCATTACTTTGTGAACTTTCAGGCAGATTTTTGCCATGGTTTAGGGACAGCTTACAAAATCTGGTCATGTCTGGGTGGGTGTGTGGGGGGTTTGCGAGGCTGTGGAGTGGAATTTAAGCCACAAAAGGCATAAAAACAAAACGAAGGTCTTAAGACCGTTTCAAGTTGCCCCACACACTCACACATGGGGAGAAACCGTCTCTATAAGGCATGTACGTAGTTATATGTGTATGCGTACCGCATATGTACATATATCTTCTTTTGACTTTTTTACATGTCCGTTTGAATTAATATTACAATGTCCTTAGGGTTTATATTGCTTTTTATTCCTTTTTATCTTTATATTTGCCGGCGATTCTCTCTTTTCTCCTGGTTTCTTCTTCGTTCTCTGTTTACTTCTGATTCTGATTCCGATTCGTTTTCGCTTTTAGCTGCTTGATATTTATGCCTTTCTTGGCTTCTTAACCCACATTGTTTTATTTCTGGACATATTAAAAATTCATACAAATGTAAAACGAAAATCCTTAAGACAATCATAAAAAATAAAACGAGAACAGCAAAAAGCAAGTCAGCCGCACAAGTAAAGGGTTTCCTTGGGAGATGGTGCGCCCCAAAACGCGTTGGGCGAATAAAAATGAAATATAATTTTGACTCGACAATCCACGTGTGTCTCTGTTGGTGTGTCTGTGTCTGTGCTGGTCTCCGAGCAAAGTCTCAAGCTTAATCAAAGTGCTGGGCTTTGCCACGAGCTTCTTAAAGAGCGAACGCCGGCCCCAAGAAGTAAGCAACGATTTCATTTTGCATGCGTATGTTGCGTATGCGTAATGTTCGCTGAAGACCAGTTCGGCCAGCAAGTACACAGGTTCTACATCGAAGCTACTGAGCGGCAGAAAAGAGCGGCATGTGGGGCATAAAGTACGTTTCACAATTTTCCGATTTATTGAAAGAGGCCAAAGAATGAAAGCAAAATATTTTAATAATTAATGGTCATAAAGAGTGTTATGAGTGGTATGAGGATGATTTATGTAAATTTAGCCAGATCCGACATCGAATGAGAATGTTTGATTACTGATTCGCGGTCGGGAAATCGAAAAGATAGTGATAGTGGTGATAGCTTACAGAAGTGTAAACCTTGTGGCTGAGAATCCTTTGGTTCCTTGCGAGTTTCTTCTTGCCACTGAACATGCCAAACGCTTCGTTATTGATTTTTTATTACTTTCCCTGGCTTTTTATACCTGATTTTCATAGAGTGTAGGGGTGTATTAGATTTGTGCTGAAAGTAGATGTGTGTAACGTCCAGAAGGAAGCGTTTTCGACCCCATAAAGTATATATATTCTTGATCAGCATCCATAGCCGAGTCGATATAGCCATGTCTGTCTGCCCGTCCGTCCGTTTGCCCGTCTTGGACTATTTCTCAGACTCTATAAAAGCTAGAGCAACGAAGTTTTGTATCCAGACTCTTGTGGTATCACACTGAATAAAGTTTCTTTCAAAATTTTGTCACGTCCCCTTCCGCCTTACAAAAGGACGAAAATCTGTGGCATCCACAGTTTTAAAGATACGAGAAAACTGAAAAAAATTAACATATCAAGAAGATAGCCAGAAGGAACAAATAAAAGTGCAGTGGCTACGCAACGCCTTCCATGCGCTTACTCATTCTCTCTATCTCTTTTTCACACACTCTCATCGTGCAGTGTAGGGAGGAGGTCGAGCCATACAGACTAAGTATCGGGTTTAAAAGTATAGTCCCGGCCTTAGCTCCGGCTCAAAACGTTCCCGCACGTTTTCTATTTTTATACCCGATACTCAAAATGAGTATAGGGGTATATTAGATTTGTGGTGAAATTGGATGTGTGTAACGTCCAGAAGGAATCGTTTCCGACCCCATAAAGTATATATATTCTTGATCAGCATCAATAGCCGAGTCGATTGAGCCCTGTCTGTCTGTCCGTCTGTCCGTCCGTCCGTCTGTCCGTCTGTCCGTCCCTATTAGCGCCTAGTGCTCAAAGACTATAAGAGCTAGAGCAACGATGTTTTGGACCCTGACTTCTGTGATATGTCACTGCTACAAAAATTATTCAAAACTTCGCCCCGCCCACTTCCGCCCCCACAAAGGACGAAAATCTGTGGCATCCACAATTTTAAAGATATGAGAAAACCAAAAACGCAGAATCGTAGAGAATGACCATATCTTTTAGACTGCAGAATTGGATCGTATTATTATTATAGCCAGCATCAAGAAAACAATTTCATTTTTTCTCGCCCTGTCTCTCTCTAACACACACGTAGCATAGGTGTCTTTGCTTAGAGTAAAACATTAGCGCATAGATCTCAGAGACTATAAAAGCTAGAGCAACCAAATTTGGTATCCACACTCCTAACATATCGGACCGAGACGAGTTTGTTTCAAAATTTCGTCACACCCCCTTCCGCCCCCTAAAAGGACGAAAATCTGGGGATATTCACAAATCTCAGAGACTATTTACGCTAGAGTAACCAAATTTGTTATCCGCACTCCTGTTAGATCTCACTATAAAACGTATATCTCAGAATTTCGCCCCACCCCCTTCCGCCCACACAAAGGACGAAAATCTGTTGCATCCACAATATTGCAGATTCGAGAAAACTAAAAACGCACAATCATAGATAATGACCATATCTATCAGATTGCTGAATCTGGATCAGATCAGATAATTTGTATAGCCAAAAGGAACAAATCAATTTGCACTGGCTACTCAGCGCCCGACGTCACGCTCAGACTGATTTTCTGTCTCTCTCGCACGCACTCTTTGTCGTGTCGTTTAATATTAGCGGCGTCTGCCGGAGGAGAGCCATACTGACTAAGTATCGGGTATAAATGTAGAGTTGCGGTGTATGCAGCAACTCACAACGTTCCCCCTCGTTTTAGATTTATTTCTGATTTAAATTTTCCTGTCTTTTTCCACCTACTCGTAGACGATGTGTTGTGTTTTCTTCTACTGCTCGAGGAGTAGCTCATAAAAACTCTAGAAACAATAAACGTCAATTTTTGCATGGCAGCCAATTCAAGGAGAGCTGAAGCTGCCCCCGGCCGTGGGGAGGATGTGAATGTGAGGGAGGGATGAATGGAGATGGAGGCTGAAGAATAAACTTCGGGTGCTTAACTAGGGTGACACCCCGCCTCCACGTCATTACTGCCTGCGGATAGGATATG
The DNA here is from genome assembly GCF_003369915.1 of Drosophila miranda. Taxonomy (NCBI): domain Eukaryota; kingdom Metazoa; phylum Arthropoda; class Insecta; order Diptera; family Drosophilidae; genus Drosophila; species Drosophila miranda. Next base: position 30,458,290 of record NC_046674.1, read on the forward strand.
GCTTAATGATTCATACTTCTGTCAGTGCTTCAGTGCCCCAGTCAATGCCTTCTTTTGACTCTAGGATTGTAGGACTCTCACCTGTAAGGGAAAAACAGAGCAAACGTAAGGAAAAATATTGTGATTAGTGAGTCAAAAAAAGTTCGAAAGTACGTAAAGAGGCAGTAAACTCGTAGAATACATTTTAAAATATTCAAAACAGATTATTACTAACTAATCGGAAAATGGAAAATTTCATTGAGAATCGACATCGTGTCGCGATTAGCGCTGCAACTCTAATTGATCGCGTATACGGTACAGTATACGGGATATAATGGCTCGGCTGATGATCCACGATTTGAAGATCGAAGTCTTGGACCGCTTGCCACGGCTGGATGAATCCAGTGAAACAGGGTAAGATGGAGTTACGCGAAGGACCTGCTGGAGAACTAAATGAACAACCATTGGACAGCATTAGCGACATCGACATCAACAGTGACAGTAATGATTACTCCGACAATAGCGTTTCCGATTTTTAGGATGACGGTATGGAGGATGCTTTAGATCATTAAGATGGTTTGTAGTCGGGGGAAACAAGAAACAAGAAGAACATGAAAAAACTAAAAAAGAAAGAACAGATCAAAAAACAAGACACTGCCCCTGCTAAGTACTAAGAATAATTTTTGGTTGATCAAAATGCATTCACATATTTTTGGCTTTTCGACTGATGAAGCCGAAGTTGTAGTTAAAAATTTAAAATCAATTATTTTTTTGATTTTTATCTAATAAAATGAATTCAGAATACAGACAGTCAATTTTTTTTTTTTTTTTGTCTAGCAGATTGTAAACTAAATCAAAATGTATAGTTTATCCTGCCCTGCCAGAGTTTCAGAGTTGGATCATCATGCATAGGGCTCGACCATGCAGTAATTGCAAAATAAATTGCGTTGTTCTATGTTGCAATAACACGCGAGATAATCGACTGATACAAATACATATGTATTTATCGTATGTGGTAGTGTTTTGGGCACTGCCACTGGTTTGGATGTAAATTAATTTATAGATACAATTACGGCAATTATCGATGCAGTAAGAATGGAAGAATAGGTGGTATGGGGCATGGGCCATGGCGCATGACTCCGTAGAATAAATAAATCAAATACATACATATGTATATATTGTCTGTATAGGCCTCAATTAAGGCCGAAAATAAAATAAATTTATTTATTTAGTGGCCAATCGCATGTAAAATGCATATGTGGCATATGAGGCCAAGATTTGTGTGTGTGTTTATGTGTGTGTGTCGTTTATTATTCAAGCTTTCGTCGCGATGCGGATCCAAATCCGTTTCACCCCTCGCACAATCGCAAGCACCCATCACACTCAATGTGTGTGGGAGGGGGGCAATCCTTGCCCCCAACGGCACATGTTGCATGACGACAACTGCGTGGCCCAGGACTTTGCACAGCACTAACAGAATGAATCTGATCTCTCAGCTTTATTTTACGTGGCGGTTCCTCAGGGAGGGATTTCAACCACGGCGTCTAATGTTTATTTGCAGCTTAGCCTCGATTAGTGCGATATATATATCACGCCATCACGCACCACCGCTACATACGCAGGAACCTGGTACAATGCGCCAGTTAGCGCCCCTAAAAAGAAGCTATAGCTATGTACATAGCGACTCTTCCGGTACCAATTGAAAGTATCCTGGTCGGGCATACAATCCCCCTTGGTGAGGGGCGAGGTGTATCTAACACGTCTTCCGATCTATGGGTCTCGGCACCCGGTTGAGAGCGCAACTCCACGAGGAGCCTAGCGGCTCTCCCCGTGTAACGTTTGGGTATCAACCACAGCCACCACGATACTCCCACTAGGGGGCCGACCTCAATGTGCAGCCTTGGAACTGCACAACCCGTGGTACCGATCTTAAGGACTCAGCTCGATCCTCCCTTTTAGCCCCGACCGGCCTGGATAGGGAATCCACCCAGCCCGTGCGCCGCTTGCGCGTTCAGCAGCTGCTGTCGCCTGGAGAACGCCAGTCCGGCGAACCTTTCGAGAGTCCGCATTCTCTCCTGAGAAGCCGTCACATCGGAGAAGTTCCAGTCGCCATCCGTGTACTGCACTCCAAGTCCATCGAGGTCTCGCAAGTCTGTATAGAGGGGACAAGCACATAGGAAGTGCTGCCAATCCTCGCGTTCTGCGCCGCATAGACATGCTGGCGTGTCGCTAAGGCTTCTTCCATGCAGAAATGCATTAAGCGATCCGTGGCCCGTCAGCAGGAACCCAGCGCGCAGCGTGAAGCCAAACCTTCGTTCGCTGTAGACGAAGCCTGCGTTCGGGATGAAGCGGTGCGTCACCCGACCTGGGGAGTCACCATCATCCCATCTGCGTTGCCACTCGCACAACAGGCCTTCGTCTAGTCGCGCCATCTTCTGCTTCCAGCTCAGCACAGCACTAACAGTAGGACAATAAGCCAAGAAACTTATTGTTGGGGCAGGAAACAGACAAGGAAAACGAAATCGCGACTATTAGAGGAGGTAACAGGCCTACCGCAATATTAATAAATATTGAGTTATTATCGAGTGCGTAATATGCGTTTACATGGGAGTGCCAAAGGTGACGACTTCGATAAGTTAGAAAGAAAGGTATTGTTCTATACTTAAGGTTAAATCTTCCATAGTTTCATAATATGATCTAAAAGCAAGATGAAGGCCTGCCGATGCGTCCGAAGCATAAGTTTAATGGAATAGAATTTCTTGGATACTTTTTCATAGGTAGCTCATGGACTCATTTCCATCCAAAATGGCAGCTATTTGAAGCTATTTTCGTTAAGTTTAAGCTGAGCCAAAGGAGTAGAGTAAGAGAAGGAAACCCGTATCTGTGCGTCGAAAATAATTTTATGTGTTACTTGTGCCTTCAATTAGTTTTGTTAAATCTTTCAGTTCGCACAACAGTTTTTGTTGAGGTCTGGACATGACAGAGTGGAGTCTGCTGCTGGTGTCGCGGCAAACGTCTCCAACATATTGCAGCCTCTGCCTGTACAACATAATTAAGTTTAATTGACAACCGCTGACTGTTTGATTGGCTTCACTTGTGTTTTGTTGTTTTTCATCCCGGACTGACTGACCGACTGACTGATTGACTGATGCCTCCGTTTTGAGGCATTACTTATGAGAACTCTCCCTCGCCATCTCATTATGTACAGCAATTTTGTTGAACGGACGAGTATTCATCATATTAAGTACAATATGCAATTGTTGATCTGGTCACCGCCGCCGCGGCGTATACTTCATTCCAAGGAATGTGAGTGCGAGTGCAAATGCGAATGTGAATGCGAGTGGAGTGAAGTGTAATGGCAGACAGAGCACTCAATAAATCATCGGGAATAAGCTTTGCTGTGCGTTACCACCCAAACAAAGTTACATGGAAAGGGAGAGTGAGAGAACTCAGTACAGTCCGTTTCAATACAATGAGACAGCCTAATGCGATTGCTATCTATAAATTTTGTACATTAAAGTTAAACATCACTTGGCTCTTGGCATATTTAAAGTTTAATGGACTAAACCACATGCTTAGTAAGCGAATTTGGGATCAAATTTATCGAAATTACGACGATTACGACGATTACGATGATTAAGACCAGGCTCACAATTACTTATTGGGTTCAGTTAGCCATTAACATTCTTCACAACAATATAATCGAATCCTGCTTGATTGAATTCCACTTATGAATGAATAATATACAGATTTCAGTCAGTAAGCATCTATATTTTGTGTTTATACTTCTCTTTCATTTATTATAAATATTCTTAAAGGATCCATACAAGATTTCGCTTGCGATTCTCGTATCTACATATAGTACATATGTGTAAAAACTCTTTCCTCTAAGATGAATCAACCAAAAATCGATTATACGTAATCGGCGGAGCAGTAAATTTTTTAAAATAAAGTGACGCAGAAAAGAGGAGAAAGTGGTGAAAGGCTTAGAGAGTGAGTGAGAAAAAGAGATGATGGAATATAGTGAGGGTAGCAGGGTTGGAAGCAGCAAAGCCCACAGTTCAACGGACGGATGGATTCGCATTTTGCTTGCGGTGGACGAAAGTTTTTTCTTTTTTCAAAGTTAAGGCCAAAGTGGCAATTGCTTGACCGGGGGGTGAGGCTAAGGGGTATGTTTAGCAACAAGCTGCTGAAAATTACCGTTAACGAGAAATATCAACTGTTAAATTGCAGCAAATGACAAGGGGAATGACGTGTCAGTGACGACGACTATGACGGCGGCCGGGGAGCTAGAACAAAGGATGAAGAAAGGACGCAAAAACACCAACCCTAGCGAAATAAAAATGGCAAAGGAAAACGGACCATCAAATTCTTTCCCGATTAAAATCATTCTCATGGCATTCATATCTAACGACTTGGATAAATATAGAATTTATGGGTTTCCCAACTTCAGCCCGAAACCCTCTCCCGGAAAGGGTAAAGCATGAGAGAATTAAATATTGTTCTGCAAGTTTCGTGTACGTTTTCATTAGCTGTGGCAATGCTACCAAATGAAGCAAAATGATATCAAAACGAAAACGCTTCTGACAGACAGCCCGACAGTTGAATGGGGGCACTAACGGGTAGGGGTTAGGAGATCCAACCTGTTGCAGGGGCACCCGCCAAATGTAATCGAATTTCATTCTTTATTTCAGTAGGGTCACAAATAAATTTATAGCATTTAAGGTCCTCACGCGATGCCACAAAAACGAAGATGACGACGAGGACAACGACTACGACAATGATGTATGGCTTTGCCCCTTCGCCACATTCCCATACCATTCGGGAGGGACGTATGTACACACACGGGGCGCGTGTATGCGTGTTATAGAAATAAAAATGGCTGCTACATACATGCATGCATATGTGTACTCAGTATGTGTCTCTGTGTGTGTTTGCCATAGCTACTCATTATGATGGTGTCGTTAGGTCTATTAAATGTTCCTTCGTTACAGTACCCATCTTCCTCCTCCACTGCATAATATTGTTCTCTATATTTTTAGTCGCTTGAGGTCATTGAACTTCACGGCCAAACTGAGGTGCGAATCCTCTCTTTCGATTGGGGATTAAGGAATGAAGCGTTCTTAAGGAAAAAACAGACAGAAAACTTTTACTTTACAATCGAACAGCGTTCCACTGTGGGTTCGGTTGCTCTTAAACGGGACTATAATTACTTTTAAGGCTTCATTTAAGGATTCATACATAGACGGCAGGCCCTGTGGCTGGCGCTGTCTATATCTGGGCATTGTCCTCAGGCACTCCATGATTGCAAGCAAAGAGGAGTCGGGTGAAAATCAGTGCTCTAAGGATACTCTTACGTTCGATTGGTAAGACTCTTGATGTTTTATTGCTTGACACTATCTGGGATATTTCAAAAACATTCTCACAGATACCATATATCACACACAAAGGAGCTTTGACACAAGAATAAAGTGTTTAAATCCAATTTTCTCTATTTGCAAATACATAAAACAACCTTTGTGGGGGTCAAAGAGATGCTTTGAGCAAACTCGTAACTACCGCACTTTATTTTGAGCTGTTTGAGAGCCGCAGCCTTTGGGAAATCATTGAAAATTTTCACTGTGCAAAAGCTGTTGAATACGAGCAGCAGGGAATGCCTTAAATAAGAGGAAAACCAGGCAGACGACCACGCATAAGTCGATAAGCAGATTCTCTGACAGCGTGTTACCTTTCCAGGCGGGGGTAACAATGCAATTTGCAATATAAAGGAAAACCCACTTGCAGGAGAAGGACAGCACTGCAGGAGGAAACCACACATTGGTCTAGCAAATTTTCTGTTCTGAAAACTTTTCTGTATCCTTTCAAAGCATTAGACGAGAAAAATTATCCTTTCTTGATCTTAACCACATTGGATACACCACTCTCTCTCTGTGTCTCTCTTTCTCTTTGCTTCTATGTTTCTCTGTCGAACTATGTGTCCTTTCACTCTTCTACTTATCGGCTTATGTGCAAAGTCGCTAAAAACTTAAAAACTCGCGGCAATGGCATCTAAAATTAATGCGGCATGACCTTTCAGCAAACCAAAAAACTTGTACTGGAAAACTTGTACAACAAGAACAACTGATGGTGGCTACACGAGGGAGCAAGGAGCCGAAGCCGAAGCTGTTTCCTTCTGTTTTTTTGGTGTTCAAGGGACTTACCTGTATGAGCCTTGGCTGATTGATCTGGGCGCAGGATTAACAGCACGGCAGCAGGTCTTGTCCATTTAATGTCCGAATAATTGGCTTATTGCATTTTTCATTGCTTAATGGCCGCACATTGTCTGTGCCACCCAGCATTCAGCCAGCATTCAACGAGGCATTCACTAGGCATTACCCAAAACATTCACCCATCATTCTCTTCGTTGTTTTAATGTTGATCATAGTTAGTTTTTATGGAACCTAATCAAAACGGTTGCTACTTGAGCCAAGAAAAATGTTTGGCTTCACTCCGTTCTGGCCGGTTTTTTGCTTAATTAACTTTGGCCATTGGAACGCGGCCTAATTGAAGTGGTTCGAGTAGCGTTACAGGGCATCTGGAGATCCTCTCTCATCATTTATTCGAAATGCCAATTTAACGGAAGAAATTAAGAAGCCGCAGCAGCATTTGTTTTCGGCTAGTTCAGGGAAGAGACTGGCATTCATGTTCCATTATTTTCATACTCTCTTAAAGTAGAGACTGTAAGACTTTGTTACGGAATATATACGTTTTGTGGGGGATGGACCCACAAGAAAGCGTATCCAACCCCATAAAGTATATATATTCTGGATCGGCATCAATATCCGAGTTGACGGAGCTAAGTCTGTCTGTCCGTCCGTTTTTTGCCCAGTTCTCAGAGACCATATGAGTTAGAACAAATAAATTTTGTGTCATGATAATGTGTAACAAGTGTATCTTAAAATTTCGCCACGCCCCCTTCTGCCCCCACACAGACGAAAATCTGTTGCATGCACAATATTGCAGATTCGAGAAAACGCACAATCATAGAGAATGACCATATCTATCCGGTTGCTAAATCTGGATCAGATCGGATCAATTTTATAGCTAAAAGGAACAAATCTATTTGCAGTGGCTACGCAGCGCCCGACGTCACGCTCAGACTGATTTTCTGTCTCTCTCGCACGCACTCTTTGTCGTGTCTTTTAATATTAGCGGCGTCTGCCGGAGGAGAGCCATACTGACTAAGTATCGGGTATAAATGTAGAGTTGCGGTCTCCGCAGCAATTCACAACGTTCCCCCTCGTTTTTTTTAGATATTACATTTACTTATTGCATCTACAATTTTAAGTACCTAAAAACAATTAATCAAGTCTTATTCTAACTTTGTGTTACAATTTGTTAGTAAATTTTATGAATGTTCCCACACGAAAATCTGTCGGCTATTGTTATTTCCGGAGTTGGCATCCGGAGTTGGAACTATCATTCGATGTTCTAATAGCATTTTGCGCTTGAGTTGCAGAAGTTGAGAACGCAGTTGATATCGCGCTGTTGGTACGAAGACCGTGGCGATTGTACTTGTACTTGTTTTTGCTGTCCAGCCATGACATGACTGCGAGCTCCATGACATTGGAGTTACAGTAAGCAGACGAGAGCAAGAATGTGCTCTCTGGCTGTCGGCGCTCAGATGAGCAGTCTTGCTCCTTGCTGCATTTCTTTCCATTTCCATTTATTTGTTTTATAGAGCTTCTACGATCTTTCGTTGGAGCGCGGCTCATTTATTGCACGAGTTATTCGTGACACTTGTTTTAGTTTTATATATTATACATTAAAACAGTATTAGCTTTTCAGTGACCTTTCGCTATTATTGGATCACTCCAATTTACGTTGTTGTATTTTTCCTGTAAGATTTTCCCATACACGGAAAGATTTCCCAGAACGTCTTCGAAACATGTCCGATCACTTGCATCCTTGCGGATACCCGCATTAACCAACAAACAAATTCTTTCCTTTTACAAACACGCTATACAAAAGACAGACAAAGAGAGAGAGAGAGAGAGAGAGAGAGAGAGAGAGAGAGAAAGAGAGGAAGATAGCATGGGGTAGTCATCGGCTCCGACACCAATGCCGGCGCTCACGTATAATTACTTATAAAATATATAGGTTACATAAATCATAAGCTCACATGTGTAAATATATTCTGACCGGGTATAAAAACATACAGCGTTCCCGCTCGTTTTTTTTATATATATGTATGTCTGTTTTCGACTAAAGTCAGGCGCTGAATTGAGTCTAATTTCTAGTAAGATCTTAAACAATCCTTTAATATTGATTCATTGATAAAGCTCCATAGCCTCCGTTCTGCCACTGCCACTAGCAGATTGCCTCTAAGAAGCCAAGAGTTAATTAAACAGCCTTTTTAAACTTGCTAGCAACAGGTGCATACATTTCCGAAACGCACTATCCAGGGGGCCATATGGTGGGTCATTCCCCGTCGGTGCATGACCCCAATTAAAGGCAATTTACCAGCAATTTCCCTAACCCGGCTAGCGTCTTGACGCCCTTTCAGAGGTCCATGTCTGCGTGTGCGTCGTATCTATGCCTCCAATTTGAGTGCGGGTGCATGGATGTGGGTGTATGTGCGTGTGGGGCACATTAAAAAGTAATTTAAATTGAATTTCTTAGCACGCCTTGTGCGGTTGCGGATCAGCAGGCTGCGGCAAGGTAAGGCATAAGGCCAATGCTTTATTGTAATTAGAGTGAAACGACCATAAATCTCCATCGAAGCAATCGTTCTGTTCTCGCTTCCGTTTCAGTCTATTCCATTTCATTTCCATTGGTATTCCCTTATTCCCTTATTCCCTTTCGTTTCCCATTCCATTTCGTTGACTGGGTGCGTGGATGTATTAAGACTGCACTTCACCCCCTTTTAGGGGCTGTGGCTAGAGGAAGGAGCACTACGGCAATGCATAAATATAGCTTCACTCCGTGTAGTGCCGCAGGGAGGAGTGGAAGGGGATAAAGCTCAAACTAAACGATAAAAATTCACAGTGCAGGGGCACGGAGAGGAGGGTACAAAGCCCACGCGGCTTCGTCGCAGGAATTAGTTCAAAATTGCAAAACTTAAGCCAAATGCTGGAACGAGCAAAATAACAAGAAGAGACTAAATAAACTTAAATTCTGCTCGTAGCCATTGCGACTTTAACATACCCTGTAATCGAGCAACACACTTATAATAGTAGTTCGAAAAATGAGAGCAGAAGTCATGCATTTTTAGCAGATTGATAGATCGAAGCTGAGCTCCGCATCCCTAAAAAGTGTCCTTAAAAAATATTCTGCAAAGTCGAAATACCTGCGCAAGGAGTATACCTAAGGAGAAACTTAGCTGTCAGAGGGCGATGGGTGGGTGGTTTGTTGAAAGGGTAGAAAAGGTAAAATCAAAACCACGAAACCAGATGAACAGGCGGCCGGAGGAAGGTACAAGGTGCCTCATTCTTTGTTCTACGCAATCTACATAATAGATGGGACAGGACAGGACAGGACGGGAAAGGAAAGACCCAGAGCCAGAGAGACAGAGAGGCAGAGGAAGAAACGGAAACAAGTCAATTTGCATTCCGGCTTAAACGAGCAGAGAGCAGAATGGGAGGGAAAGAGGGAAAGAATGGAAAGGTGGCCTACCGTCATCCCATCCGGATTTTTGTTGCATCAGAAAGAGCTAATTAAAGAAAAAAAGGGAGCAGTTCGTACTGTACCCGTACCGCAGCTAATGATTATCGCTTGTGCGCGACTGTCCAAACTTATTTTATTGTTTCGAAATTAGTTTTCCCACCAGCACCCGCCTATGCCGGTCACCCATCAATCCATCATTCCACCGCAAACGCTTGGGGTGGGAGTTCGATTAACTTTCGTCACTGCCACTCTGCCACTTGCCCCCGCAAACAAAAGTTAGTGTCCAGCAATTAACCCCAACTTTGATAATGAAATAGAAAAAGACATAACACAATTTGTGACCAAGTTCTGGCTGAGACAGCCGAAGGACTCCTTTAGAACTGGCACCCCCTCAAGCCTCTCCAGCAATCATTTAATGTTTTATAAGGAACATCATGGGCATAATAGGAGCATAAAAAATTATCTTCGTTCATTCAGATGTAGATACTATGGGTCGCAGTTCGTAAATCTCTCCAAGACAGAAGAGAAGAAGTCGTAGGTTCTTCCCAAGGAAACCTTGTTTTTGTTAAAGTAAGCGCTTAGAGCAGCACAAAACTAATTCTTTTTCCCATGGCAGCCATAGATCATAGAACAGCACTAGGAAACAAGAAACATATCAACGGTGAATTATTGAGCAAAAGTTTATTTGTTGCACGGACAAACACAGCATGAAACTCTTTCTCCGCAATAAATCAATAGTCATAGACGATACATTAACAATATATATTCATGTGAATATTTTAACGAGAAAAACACCCGCATTTTGGGATTGGCCAGAATCAACTATAAAATTCGTTAAATGCGGCTAAACAAAATGCTGAAAGAAATAAATAAATAGTATTGACTTTGCTTTATTGGATTGCGTGTTGTAACTGACATGGCTATTATAAAATTAATTAAATTACTATTCAGATAGGCGCACACACAGCAGAGCGGGGGAGATTCAGATACTCGCACAGATGTATAGACGCGTAGCAGTGGCTATTATAAAAGTATAACGCGCACCCGACACATCTGTCTGGCTCCTACAAGCTTTCAATAGCGAACTTTTGGGCACTCAAAATGCATTTTGTTCGTGGATTCAATTGTCCTATTATTGCTACCTCGGATCTTGTACCCCGTACGGCACACACACAATTTGTATTCGTAATGGACCGAATACGCAAAACAATTAGAATGTTTCAAAAGCATAAATAAAAGCAAAATTTAATAAAAGGCACAATTTAGTTGGGGCACTAAATGCGATATGCTCTGGAAAAAGGGTAAAGTGCATAATGCAGGATTTTCTCGATTAGTTTGTGATTCGATGCGTAGCGAGGCTTCAATTCCAGTACCAATCATTTTCAGGCATCCAATAAGAAAAGTGCTCCAAATATTGGAGCTTTATGACTTTTCTAATCAACCTGATTAACATTACTAACATTACTGTTACGCACTGTGGAAGTACGAGCCATGTTGGCATTCTGTTGCCAATTTGTATGAAAGTAAACTGTTGCTAAGCTCCCAAAAGGGTTCTGTTTAGTGTTTGGGCTTCGGTGCCAATCCTTTCGCCTTCGAGTGAGCTTCATTCGCCTCGAAGGACAAATATGGGCCAAACGTTAATAGTGTGAAAACAAAAAGAAAAAAGGAGGGCAGGGAATAAAGCGGAAACAAAAGCAACAACGTAAAATGCTAAGGCAAACAAAACATTAATAAATAATGAACATTGATTGTTTATTTGGACAAAATGACGGCGGACATAGACACGGATACGGGCTACGGATATAGCTACAGAGAAGCTAAGGCATACATAAATTTGTACGCTGTACGTCCTCCAATCATTTTGGTTGGGAAAGGACAGAGACAAGTGTAATTGATTTGGGTGTGTGTCAATGTCTGTCTCCCTGTCTGCGGGTCAAGTGCTAATTTTTGGGAAAGGAGAAACTATCATGAGATGGCTCAAATATAGAAAAAGATACTCGACTATATACGTACATACATATACACATATGTATGTATAAATATGTATGTACACTGCAATCGAACAGAGAGAAGCCATCGGAGAAGGAGGCTGCATAGAGGATGACTAATCTCAAGAATACACATCCCCCTCAAAGCTGCCCAGAATGTCCTAGAATGGGATGCAGGAGCAGGAGGAGCAGGTGATAATTCCCACAGAATTCCGAGAAGGTTAAGTGGAGGTCCATTGGAGGTCCATTGGACAGACAATTTAAGTCTGAAATATGCAAATATTTATACCAATAGAAACTGAGACTGAAACTGAAATCGGATGAGAATGAACAGGAGAACCCATTAGAAGCCTCTTAACTGCTTGCAAATTATGAGCGTAAGCGGAGTGTTTCCTTTTATGCCGAATGAATCTCTAGAAATGTAATGCAATATACAATTAACCTCAAAGCCAGTAGAATTCAGCGTTGAACAATAGCAATTGTTTGCAAGGAAAGGTAGAAATAAAGGGAAAGTAATATCCAAGAAGAATGCACGAATGTCCTCAAACTTCGTGAATGGAGAACAAAATATGAAAAGAAATGTTTTTCTCCTTTCGAACTCTCAATAAATGTAGAGAACTGAGTGAGATTTAAAGAAATTAAAAGTTCTGAGGACAAATGAAAAGCTAGAAGCAAAGTCGAAGTCGAAGCATGACTCATGTGTGCTTTCGATTTGACCATTTCTTGGGGCTCCGGTTCTGTCATGCATATCACGGTACGAGTCCAAGGTGCTTAATAATTTAGGCTGACGCACATACCAAATACTCGTACATGCATATGTTACAAACATACATCCATACCTATGTATGTGCATGTGGTGGGGAGAGGAGGGGTAATCTATGTCAATATGTGCGCTCTCTGCCAGCGTGTGTCTCTGTGTGCCTCACTGTGGTGCTGTACGGGAATTTAATGCACTTCTTGATGCAGCTGTGCATAAGAAATCAGATGCAGCCAGCAAAGACACAGCGAAGGAATGCGAAAAATTTTCTGAGTGCACGAAGAATTGTGCGGGATGGATACGAGTGCTCGTACTTGCAGATAAAGATACATATGCAGAGAAGCATAGTCATACATTGGATTTTTCGCATTTTACCTCGGAGAAACTTTGCGTCTCATCGCATAAGCATTGCCACACCCACTAGTCCGAGTGCTGGGCTAGATAGATGGGACGGTCGTGTCTTATAGGGCTCTGAAGGTTTTAGGCTTAGGTTTGGGGTTCGGTGTTCGGGTTGGGATCCTTGAACGTTGACAGCCGGCAAATGCAAATGCGGTTTCAACATTTGCATGACGTTCCGTGCGTTATTTACAGAATGGCTAAAATGGCAACATGGCTGCCATTCACGGCTAATGATTTTTTAAATATAAATACCTCTACACCCATCTCTATATCTACAGAAATCCTTTCCTACTTCTCTTTCTCTCTCTATAGCTCTCTCTATTTCTCTATTTTTCTTCGTTGTTCTCTCCTCTTCCGTGGCTGGCAAAAAGCTTTCCGCGTAAAATATGACAATTTTATTAGCATTAAGACATATTTTACATCTTAGTATATCCATAAACGGAGCAGAACGAGACGGTATGGAAGGCAATTCTATGGAACGGGTTGGTCACTTAGCGGAAAGAAAGGGGAGGCGCCATTAAGTATGCAATGCCATTTGCCACACATTTCAATGGCAAGAAGTCGCATTGGGAAAGGCAGGGCATAGGCACTGCATCGATTCTGAACTAAATAATTATTTTGCATTTCTGTGTCAGCTTTGATAGGGCAATCATTGAATTATTTATAATAAATCTAATCTTCCCGAATCGGAATAATATTCATTAAGAAGCTGAAAAAAACACGGTCTAATGACGGTTAATTGAGGCACAGCGCGCATAGCCATAGCCCCCTCGAAACCCCAGACAAACATTCAAAAATGCAGAACAAAAGACAACAAACGAACAAATAAAACAGAAACCGAGCAAAAGAAGGAGGGAGTGGAGCGCCTAATCTACAATTGACATACATACGACTGAACAATCTATCTACCCTCAAGTCTCTGGCCCCCAGACCCACAACCACACAGGCCCCAAACAGCAACGAGTACGTTAACCACCTCCAGTCGCCACCCTGAGCCGCTCTTTCCGAGCACTTGCATTGGAGCACCACATGGAGACCCAGCGAAGCGCACAACTTGCGCTGTTTTCTCATTATTTATGCGCGACCTTGTTTTGCGCCATTTTTATTATTTTGCTAATTTCGTGCATTATAAAAAAAAACGAGGGGGAACGTTGTGAGTTGCTGCGGACACCGCAACTCTACATTTATACCCGATACTTAGTCAGTACGGCTCTCCTCCGGCAGACGCCGCTAATATTGAACAACAAGACAAAGAGTGCGTGCGAGAAAGACAGAAAATCAGTCTGAGCGTGTCATCGGGCGCTGCGTAGCCACTGCAAATTGATTTGTTCCTTTTGGCTATAAAAATTATCCGATCTAATCCAGATTCAGCAATCTGATAAATATGGTCTTTCTATGATTGTGCGTTTTTAGTTTTCTCAAATCTTCAATATTATGCATGCCACAGATTTTCGTCTTTTGCGGGGGTGGAAGGGGGTGTGGCGAAATTTTAAAGCAAATCGGTCAAGGTCCGATATCACAGGAGTGTGGATACCAAATTTGGTTGCCCTAGCTCTTATAGTCTCTGAGATCTTATGCAATAGGCAAAGCCGACCATATAACATGTGTGTTAGAGAGAGACAGAGCGGGAGAGAATAAAATTGTTTTCTCGATTCTGGCTATAATAATTGTACGATCTGGTTCAGATTTTACACTCTAAAAGATATAGTTATCCTCTACGAATCTGCGTTTTTAGTTTTCTCGTATCGTCGAAATTGTGGATGCCACAGATTTTCGCCCTTTGTTGGGGCGGAAGTAGGCGGGGCGAAGTTTTGAAACATTCTTGTAACAGTGACATATCACAGAAGTCCGGATATAAAATGTCGTTGCTCTAGCTTTTATAGTCTTTGAGCACTAGGTGCTGATAAGGACGAACAGACGGACAGACGTCCTTTTAGACGCTACACACATCCATTTTCACCACAAATCTAATATACCCCTATACTCATTTTGAGTATCGGGTATAAAAATAACAGACAGACGGACACAACCCCGAGAGATGCCATTAGGGTAAGGAGGGTTTCCAAGAAATCCTTAGCCACACATGAAACATCTCTGGAACCCATTGGGAATTCTTGAGAGGTAGCGTATCCACTAGGCGATTGAATCTAAGTAATACTTTTCGACGCTATTTAATGTGGCTTACATTTTTTTTTATGGAAAGCTTATGGGTTCTTTTAAGAGCTTTTAATTTACTTTATCCTTTTTCCCATTTTTGGCGTAATTTATCAACAAATTAATGTAAGCATGACGCCTCAAATACACACCCACACATGTGGCATGTGGCCACGTACATACCCATAATTATACCTGATACTCACAAAGGACGAAAACCAAAAACGCAGAATCGTAGAAAATTACAATATCTTCTAGACTGCATAATCTGAACTAGATCATTATTATAGCCAAAATGAAGAAAACAATTTCATTCCATCTCTTTAACACAGACGTTTCATGGTTGGTTTTGCTAAGAGCTAGAGCAACCAAATTCGGTATCCACACTCCTGTTAGGTCTCACTGTTACAAGTGTATTTCAAAACACTGCTAAAATTGTTTAAAAAATTTTGCCACGCCTCATTGTGCCCCCACAAGGGACGAAAATCTGTGGCAACCACAATTTTAAAGCAACGAGAAAACCAAAAACGCAGAATCGTAGAAAATGACTTCTAGAGTGCAAAATCTGAACCAGATCGTATAATTATTAAAGCCAGAATCAAGAAAACAATTTCATTCTTTCTCGCTCTGCCTCTCTCAAACACACAGGTCTCATGGTCGGTTTTGCCAATTGCAAAATATGAGTTCAATGATCTCAGAGACTATAAAAGCTAGAGCAACCAAATTTGGTATCCACACTCCTGTGATATCGGACCTTGACCGTTTTGTGTCAAAATTTCGCCACAACCCCTTCCGCTTCCGCAAAGGACGAAAATCTGGGGCATCCACAAAACTCAGAGACTATTAAGGCAAGAGCAACCAAATTTGGTATCCACACTCCTGTTAGATCTCACTATAAAATGTATATCTCAAAATTTCGCCTCACCCCCTTCCGCTCCCACAAAGAACGAAAATCTTTTGCATCCACAATATTGAAGATTCGAGAAAACTAAAAACGCACAAGCATAGAGAATGACCATATCTATCAAATTGCTGAGTCTGGATCAGATCGGATAATTTTTATAGTGGCTACGCAGCGCCCGATGACACGCTCAGACTGATTTTCTGTCTTTCTCGCACGCACTCTTTGTCTTGTTGTTCAATATTAGCGGCGTCTGCCGGAGGAGAGCCATACTGACTAAGTATCGGGTATAAATGTAGAGTTGCGGTCTCCGCAACAACTCACAACGTTCCCCCTCGTTTTTTTATGCATTTAACAAGCTCGAATTGCGGATCTTTGCCTTCCACTTCCACTCATGTGTGTTTATGCATCTGCGTATCTTAAATGTACGAGTACGGGTGTGGCAGAGATATGAACGGTACGAGATCACGTAAGAAGAGCAGTCAAATAATAGTCAGGTCGTTACAGCTTGTCAAACAGTAAAGGAAGTAAAGGAAAACTTGCCAAATCTATCCTCGAGTTTGGAAAGGAATTGCACATAACTATTTGATGTCCATGGTTAATGGGGTGCCGCTCCTGGAATTGCTCATCGCATTTCGATTGTATGGCTGACTTTATTTAAAAATGCAATTTAAGCATTTAACGCTCTTAAACTCGCTTTCGAGCAGCACTCTGCTCCACTCCACTCCGATCAAGCCAATGGATAGTTGCTTCTTTACATTAGTATCCTTTGAGAGCAACTATTTCAGCTGTGAAACTTTGTATACACACTGCGGCGGGTGTGCCGCCCGAACACATCATCTTCTTTCCATATCGCAGATACCTTAAGCTTAGTGGTTCTGTCATTTATTATCGTATCTCTGGCAAGAAAATGCACGCTTGACAGCCATATGCATTCAAAATGATGAAAGTTTATGACAATGCGATTCAACGCCCTCGGCCCTTGTCCCTCGTCCTACTTTCCTCACTCCGATGATGCCCACCTTCAGACATCCCGCATGCCTTGGATGGCGTATCGAAGTGAGCCGCAACATAGAAACAAATGCAAAACTTTTGATTGGCAGCTGTCTTTGTCTGGTGGCCGGGAAATTTGGAAACTTTGGCAAGCCGCAACTTTAGACAGGTGAGAGAAAAAAATGAAGAAAAACCTTCCCACACATAGATCTCGACCAGACCGCAATGAGCGCCTATTTCCTATTTCCCCACCAATACACAGCTACGCACAAAAGCCCACGCAGCCGACCATTTTGTGCCTGCAAAAAGTGACACCCACCATTGGCATTACATTAAGTGCCGAGCAAGTCACTCAATTTCTTTGGTCAGCCTCCTGTCCCTAACCGAATCCCTATCCTATCCTTATCCGTGTGGAGAGCATTTGCCTCTCTCTGTACATGATAATGGCCGGAAAAAAGGGAAGTTTTCAAAGAGTGAAAAATAGCAAACTTAAACAACTCGGATGTATTCATATTTTTCCATATACCCTTATTAGATATTACTTTATTAATGCGGTTTGAAATACTCTCTATCAAATTCTCAATAATATCTTTCGGAATACGATTCAATTCCAATTGTCAACGGAATTTTTCCTCTATTTTCAATTGTTTTGAGTTCTTGCTGCTTTTTCGCTTGGTTTTCTTTTATTTTTGGTACGTGTTTCGTCGCTTCTTCGTTTTAGGATATTATAAATATTATAATATCTGTCAACAGAAATTCAATTACAGCTTGTTCTGCTTGTTGGTGGCAATGGTAGTGATGGTGGTGGCGCCCCGACTATGCCACGACGCGTCGCATAGTGGGATCTTCGGCTATTTCAGCTTGCTAAATTAATAACTTCTGAGCGAATAAAACTTCATGAAATAAACTACATTTTTCAGTCTGCAAAAGTAAATGGTGCAACGCTGTCTAAATGCTTTACACTATATTGTCTAAGGTGAACTTTGATTAAATATGCAATGTGTGAATCAAAGTTGAATACATTTTTGTACAGTAAAATAATTTTAAACTTTAGGTCTAAATTAAAAGTCCGATATTGTAAATTTTGTTAAAAATTAGATTATTGAAAGCTTATCAGATGCATATATTCATATTATCCAAAGCATCAAGTTCTTTTACTTTTGCTACCTGATTTGGGCTGGGGACCCACGGTGCGTCGTTTCGATTTTCAATTTAGATTCTAGAGCATGGCGCATGGTGCGATCCGGCTGTTTATGGCTGCAACTGCTGACGCCAGCTCTTGCTCCTTCATCTCCTGCCACGTACTGCGTTTTTATACCTTCCTCCTGGGCTGACACTGCGACCACGTCTGTTGCACTTCCACCTCTTGTCTTGTTGGCCACATCGATTAGTGTTTTTAACTGCTTTTGGTTTAATCATCGCTGCAGCTGCCAAAAACCCAGAATGGCACTGGCACTGCGGCTGTCGAGTCTCAAGCGGAGGGATGGTAGGTCCTACACATAACTAGGCAATGGATCGGGAAATTCCGTGGACCAGTACGTGGCCATACTCCTGGGGGAGACACCTTACACTTTATCAGCCATAGAGATTGCCTTTCCAGCAGCGAATTGATTTCGGCGGTCTGCTGATGTTGCAGCACACTAAAATTTGAATATGTTTTGCAACACTCACGCACTTAGTTCCAGTGTGGCAAGGTTCGAGGAAATCTTCAAACAAGCGCCAATCGCAAAAGAGTAAAGCCATCGTTCTTGTAACAGAAGGGACCATGTCGATGCATGCTGTGCAGGTCGGTACATCTGCCCATCCCTTTCGGCTCAGAGCCCGGAAATCTGGAGAACCAAAACAGGATGTACATGACGATACAGTAGCTGGAAGCGAGTGAAATAAGTCCGTCAGCCCTAGCTAAAAGTGTTCCAAAAGCTGCTATGCTATCTTTGCATAACCAACAAGTATGTGAAGCAGCTGGATAACGGAAAGGTGATCCCACAGAAATTGAGCGCAGGCATTTCTGCAGTTCGGAGGCGATGAAGAAAATGTCCGAAAATGTAAAGTACATATGTATACTCTTGATCAGCATCGATAATCGAGTCGATTTAGCTGTCTGTCTGTCCGTCCTGTTTGACGCCTAATTATCAGAAACTATAAATGCTGGAGACTCCTGTAATATTATACTGAATCAAGTTTTTTTTTCCAAATTTTGCCACACCCGCTATTACGAGCACAAAAACCGAAAATCTGTGACATCTACAATTTTGATGATACGAGAAAACTAAAAGCTTAAAATCATAAAAAAGTACCATATCTACTATGTTGCTGGATCTGGATCAGATCGGATCATAACTATAGCCAGAAGGAAAAAATGAAATTGGAGTGGCTGCGCAACCGCTTCCATTCGCTACTTATTCTCGCTTTCTCTCACTCTCTCTTAACCTGTGACTGGTGCAGTGTGTGCCCCTGGCGGGTAAGAGCGAGGTATAACGGCTGTTGTTGGGTTGAGAAGTGAGAGAGAGACAGATGTAGCGGAATACAAAACAGTGGCGGAAATATGGAAACATGGTTATTAAGTGGAAAAAGGATAAACGGAGTGCAAAATCACCATTAGAACATAACTAGCAGTCATGGTTCCCATTTTTATACCCGATACTCAAAAAGAGTATAAGTAAATATATTATATTTGTGGGGAATGTATATTTGAATAACGCTCAGAAGGACTCATTTCCGACCCCATAAGGTACAGTAGAATCCGACTACAACGACACTCAAGGGACTGACGATTTTAGGTCGCTATACCCGGAAGACGCTCTGAGCTTCAAAGAACATCTACAAAAAAATCTCGGGAAAATTTAGGGATATATTTTTGTAAAGTCCAGTCAAAGTTGAAAAACTACTCAAAAGTTAGGGTACTAATGAATCCATATACTCAGGAACACTCAATATTAGATTAATTTTCCATTTCGCGCTACCTCAATTATGTTGTTGGCTATAAATGAATATGCAGGCTAGTATTTCTACCTTTACTTGTCTTTTTGACCAGGTTTTGAATGGAATTGTGGATGCCACAGATTTTTTGTGGGAGCGTAAGTGGGCGGGGCGATGTTTTGAAGTAAACTTGTAACAGTGACATATCACAGAAGTCGTTGCTCTAGCTCTTATAGTCTCTGAGCACAAGGCCCTCATAGGGATGGACAGACAGACAGGGCTCAATCGACTCGGCTATTGATGTTGATCAAGAATATATATACTTTATGGGATCGGAAACGATTACTTCTGGACGTTAAACACATCCATTTTCACCACAAATCTAATGTACCCATATACTCATTTTGAGTATCGGGTATAATTACCAGATTGCCGAATCTGGGTAAGATCGAATCATTATTATAGCCAAAAGGAACAAATCAATTTGCAGTGGCCTCGCAGCGCCCTACACGTTCTGACTGATTTTATGTCTCTCTCTCTCTCTCTGTCACACACCTTTTGTCGTTCAATGTTAGCGTCCTCTGGCGGGGGGGCAGCCATACTGCCTAAGTATTGGGTATAAATGTGGAGTTGCGGCCCCCTCGTTATTTCTATGTTTTTCATATCTATCATGACAAGTGCTAGCAAAATTGAGAGAAATCAATCAAAAAGAAGTACTTCAACACTTAGAGCTGCGCGGTAGGATGTGCCAGAGCGTTGACGTGTGTTCTGGTCGGCGCACGCTTCCGGTAATAGCGAACAATGCATTTAGTGGGGATTCGGTTTTGGATTACAGCAGAAGAGCAGCGATGCTTCTCTGTAGATCGATAGTGTTAGATATACTCGAGGAATTGTGATTTACGCGCAGCAATATTAAATGCTTTTAATGGATTTGACTGCATTCGCAACTAGGAGTACTTGGATTTCGCACTGTCGCTCCGCGGACTCGTTGCCGTGGGCTCACATTTAGCGGCCAATTTTAAGGACTATTTTCGTAAAGTACATGTTCAGTACAAGCACACGCACAGTGTCGCTCAACTGATTAGGTTCAACAATTTTCAAATGTAAAACCGCTTTATCTTTTTAACCAACTTACTGATCATGATTAAATAATTTTATTTTATAGATTGATAAATTGTTAATCTCACAAGAAAGCTTGCGGGGTTTTGGGACACTTATTTATGAGAAAAATTTCAGAAAAATTAGAAAAAATGTTCTTTTATGTAAGCTCAATTGAATTTGTTTAAGGGCAATGATTAAAGTTTGTGGTCTACACATGATGGGCTACCGATGCCAATATTTCTTTCTTTTAGAGTTCCAGGTATTTAGCGCTGTTTTTTGTGAAATAGATAGCGAGAAGCAACTGTACGAATTTGGAAATTGTAATTTGAAAGAGGGCAAATAAAGGGATTATATGAGCTGTATACTAAAACCGCGAAAAATGCAGAGAAATCAGACGATTCCAAAAGGGAAGTTTGTGATTATATTTTTCTCAGCACGCGACAATACCAGTAGCCAGGCGACTTATCCTTATAATTCCTAACGTTCTGCATCAAAATCAGGTAGGAATGCTGTGCTAATGAAAGTTTCGAAATTGTAAAACACCTTTTTCGGAGAGATAAGCATTTGAAGAGATTGAAATTGAAAAAAACACATCTCAATGATGTATTTACTGGCTAGTTGTTTTGGATAATTGAAAATGTTCTGAAGTGTTTTATCCACCAAAAAGGCATTGAGCTGCCAGAAATTTAAATCGCATTCTGACATTTCTGGGCCGCCGCAATTGTGTCGTTCGTCGATGGTCGATTGCCGCTCCAGGCGTTCGTTCCGCCGCAAATCGACATTTTCTCTCCACTAACTTGAGCATACCACAGAGGAAGGAGACCCGGAAAGGAAACCTTTCCCACCCCATTCCCCTTTAAAAAAAAAAACAAACGAAAAGCTAACGGATATGCAAATGGAAATAAGGAAAAACGGAAAACCAACCGCAGCCTAAATAAGAGTGTAGCAAAAACACTCGCATACACACACCCCACAGACATCCTGACATCCCTCAAGTCAGTCGGCCATTGCCGCTCGCCCCGCATCCCCTTGAGCATATGCATTTCCATTTTAATTTTCATTGCACAAATGAAATTTGTATGCACTAGTGTTTGTGTGCGTTGTAGTGTCCAACTATTCGAAAATCAAAAGAAAAAGGAAAAGGTCGAACAAGTTAGGTACACTTTCTAGAAAGATACTTTTCATACCGCCCTCGCTAGCATAGCTCGAAGAAATTGGTGGAATGCAGGAGATCCAGAAGATCATCCGATTGCACAGTTATGTTAAAGCTTAAAGCTCAGCTTAGGAATGCAATAGGTACAGGCGAATAGACTTTATTCATGTGAAATCATTCCCCTGCATAGTTTCACTTACGGCACACGTATGTATAGATTTTCGTGATAGCAATCGCAGAGTGAATGGTGAAGACACGTGGAGTTACATAAATTCCAATTTTTCGCAATTATCCAATCATCCACTGTTTATTTGGATTAATAAATCCGAAGAGTGGCGTTAGCTGAACTACCCGAGGGAAAAGTGCAAATAAAGTGAAATTCTTGAAAGAAGCAAAGGTACGTTAGTCCACCGTGGAAAGATAAGGTTCTGACACAGTTTTATTTAGGGATAGGAGTACTGGAAAATCTTAATACAGCCAAGCCGGCCAACCAATCTACGGTATCAACTACTCAAACAACAAAGCTAACCGTTTGGGAGTAAGGGCTCGCGCACACTGTAGCTGAAATCGGAGCTGAAAGCGGAGCTGAAAGCGGAGCTGATAGCAGATTTATAAGCTCTGAAAAAACAAACACACTGCACCGGTGCAAGTGCGTACATTGCAGACTGAGCTGAGCTGAAAGCTGAAAAAGCTCGCTGAAATCAGCTCAGCTTAGTTTGATCGATCAAGCATGTTTGTTTTTTCAGCAAGCTGATTGCTGATTTTGTTCAAGTGTATTGGTTCATAAGTGATCGAAAATGGGCTGCAAAACATTGTTAAGCGAAATTACGGTTAACCCAGAGCTGGGGAATAAGCGGGATTATTAAAAATATTTGAATCATAGTTTTATTTCTGGCAGGAGATAAATTGGGCAAAAAAGTTGTATTATTTACCATTTTCATATGTCAATAATAAATATAATATACTATGTCCCCAAGTACAGTAAACGCTAGGAAAACATCACAATGTTTATTATTATACAACATAATGAATAATTGAGAAATTTAATAATAATTCGTAAAATAAAAGTAATACGAATACAATACATAACGGAAATGTGGTTGAAATACACGGAATAAAAAAAAACGAAGAAAACTTCCGTCTGGCTACTGTACGTGCTGTGAAGTAATTAATTAACAATATAATAATAATAATTATAATGATAACTTTTGATGCCACTTGAGGAGACAAAGGGAGGAAATGGCTTTCAGCTTTCAGCAATCAGATCAGCCGACAATGTACGCACCTGCAAGCTGATTCTGCCTGGAAAAAGCTCTCAGATCAAGTGAGCTTTCAGCTCCAATTTCAGCGCCGATTTCAGCTCCGCTTTCAGCTATAGTGTGCGCGAGCCCTTAGTGCAGTGCACATCCACGGCGGCAAAGTGAAGGGTGAACCGTTGACGTTGGGCTAGCTCAATATCGGAAATCATTTACGGCTCGTGAAAGACCAACCACCATACACCACTGCTGGATGTCCGAACTTTAGTTTGAACCTGCCGATCTCAAAAAGCCGGAGGACATAATCGTCACCAACCTACGAAAATTTACAAAGGATTGAGTAATTAGGCTAGCCTAAACCACATGCCTCAGAACCACTCTTGCTGTCAGCAGACTTTTGTTTATTTTGATTCCCGTGTTTCTCAAGTTAAATTTCAAGTGCAAGTTCCCGTTTGCCTTTATCATTATCACATAAAAATCTATACGCTGCTGCTCTAAGAACCAGCTGTTTAGATCCACATATTCATATCTCTAATGTAGTAACTAAATAGCTTCCTCCAATGAGTAAATTTGTAAAGTAACTGAAGATTTTGAAAACTGAGCAATATGAGTTTGGGATAATGTGTTTCTCTTTATATATATACATACATTTAAACTGACCAACCTCTAAATTACACAGCGTATATAAATGAATCCGTCAAAGTCATCTTGGGCCCAACGATACACCGATGAGTTTCATCAATTACTGTGAGTACCACTAGTGGCTGAAACCACAATGCCTATATGTTCAAATAATTAAGTTTTTTTTTGCTGATCCAAGAAGAAGGAAGTTTGTATATTTTTGTTTATTTGTAAATGTAAGGAATCGGATTATATCTGTAATTTAGGAAAAAAATATCAATACAATCTCTTATGGTTAGGGACATTTAACATAAAAATAAAATGAATTGGTAATCATGAATATGTCTGCCTAAGCTAAATATTGTCTCCGTCCGTCAAGTACTTATGCTTGTCTCTCTCAAAATGCACTAGAAGATGTTGAATCTTTGAAATGGGACAACGCCCGAATGTAAACGCGTTTGTCATGGTTGGGTGGGTAAAGACTAGGGACATACATCACCGCTGTTCCCTCCATCAGACAGAAGACGAACTACACCTTATTCTAAGCGGTTTCTAAATGCGTATCGGCGCAGAGTAGAAATGAGGTTTCTTTATTGGTTATTGATATTAACGTCGAGATCCTGTTTATTTTTTTTGAAGCGCATTATATTGATTTGTGTCAGGAAAACTGTGTAGCTAGGGGAGAAAGAACCCCGACCAATCCGACGAGCTGGACCCGAGCACAGCGAGAATGCGCGCCTTCGAACCTAGCTTCCTATTAACATGAGGTCAGAAAAAAACCATCTATTGGCCAATGTCGGAGTTAGAGCCTAAATAGGCTCTGGCCCTAACTCACTGGCGAAGACTGAACACTACAGTGTTCCAGTAGATCCCTGTTTGCATCTTTGTCTGTGTGAGGGTGTAGGCGTCGCGACGTGCCACTACAGTGGCAGAGAAAATCATAACTTGAAATGCGTTAAAATGCATATTAAAAATGTGTAGCCTACACTTAGGCGCACATTAAATGACATGCCTGTCAAAGGCTTGTCGCTGGCCCCAACACCTCCGAGACCCCTGGAGGGGATTGGAAGAGGGTTCGGAGGATGTAGGAAATGTGCACATGGGTATGCTCTGATTATTTGGTGGTCAAGCGGAGAGCTTCTCTCCACCGCCACCGCGGTGCTCCGTCCTGTTTGATTGCTCTTGACAGCGTTGACACCAAAGCAAGCAGAACAGTAGAAAAATCTAGAGTGGAGATACCCAATATTCAGACATTAGAGAACAATTAACTAATTAAAAGCATCATTTGCTTTATTTCACCTGTAAAAGTCAACTGATTAAAATCAATAGATGAGCCCAAGTAGAGTACCAAATAGAGACATATATATGTTTACATCATCTCATATGCCCTAAGATTATAGAGTATGCTTCTAAGCGAAAACGTGTATAATGATGATGTGTATTTTAATACACAATTTGAGAGCTTTAATAACACACGTGCCACACATACACCAAGCACCAGGTCTCGTTGCGTACTTCAAGGTATACATACATACATTCATTCATACATATGTAAGTCCCTTGGCTTGGGGCAGTACCCCGGACACCATGGATTTAAGAACTTAATCACAGCCTTTCTTTTATTCCATGCATGGCACTCCTTCCTACATACCCATGCAGGACAGTTGCCAGGGGGCGCCGGCATGCCGATGAGGGCAGACATTTTCTCTCATTGAATAAATTTTTCGTGAAAAATGTTCAATTTGTCCGAGCTGTCACCATCAGTGCTTCAATGAAAATGGAAAATCTATTAAAAATATTATAGAAAAGTTTTGAAGACCGTCGGATCGGGTGCCAGCAAGTGCGTCGAGGGGTGTTAAATGGAAATCTACTTTTCAGATTTATTATTAATGAATATACGGAGATTATGCTTCTTGGGACTCTCCGAGCCTCAAATTTTACTCTGCAGAGCAAAAGTCAGGCACTCCATAATCGAATTCTATTTAAATTTTAGAAAAAAATTTCCTTTTCTATTAAATAGTATGAAATCAAGGAAATATGGCAGATATTTTTCTGGCCCGTTTCTCTGTCGTAACCTTCGTCCTTCCTTTTGAAACCTTCAGTATATCCCTGATCTCCTTGTAGAACTAGTTACAGCACACAGGGCTAAGCTGCCGCAGCACTTGACCGGTTCTCGTTCTCGTTCGCTCCTGAAATGCGCCTCCCTTCCTCCATTCCCTTCCCTCATCACCACTGTCTTGTTAATTTCTTTTGTTTGCCTTTGACCCCCAAACAAAGGGGGAGGCCACAAAGCAAGGAAAAACGAAAACTGAAAAAAAATGTTGAAATGAGAATATAGATTCGGGGGTCGAGGCCATGATGCCCTTTTCCTGATAGGAATATAGTTTCGTAAACAATTCAAAAGACAGACAGACTACAGCGAGTCGTCTGTGGATGCCGATCAGGAATATACATATAACCTTAAAAATATCGGAAATTCATTCTGTAAGGATACAGCATGAATGGAAAAATCTATTTTTGAGCGACACATACGCATGGATAGAGACGTATTCAGAAATATAAATAAGTCAGGATCTACATAAAGTACACACACTCCAATCACTTGCCTGGTTTTCGGCTGGTTTCTGTGGTCCTTGAGCTTACCCTCTTTGGGCGCCGCGCCTGATAATGCCGATTGGTTTTGCCGGAACTGAAATGATATTTGCGTGACTCTTTAGGCACTGATTTATCTCTGGTTCTCGCTTTGGTATCTCTATCGGATATTACACATACGCACTGTGGTTGCACAAGAAAATAATTTTCAAAAAAATTAACAATCAAATATTTTGAGTCGGTTTATTGTCTCACGGATTTCACCCGCATTAGATTCTTATTCATTTATGTCCATCATCTTTAGAACTTTTTTTTGCCGACGATTTGTTTTGTTTGCTTTCGATTTATTTATGCCACTTCCCCTCTCTCTCTCTCTTTCTCTCTATATATATATATATATATGTCTATATGTATATATGTCTATATATATATATATATATATATATATATTTGTTGTGTGGGGTGTTTATGCTTGTGAGGGTGTTTGCTGGTGCATGTGTCCGAGTGTGAATGTGTGTGCGTAAGCGATTCCCTCTGCGATAGATGGGCGTGTGGGTGAATAGTTGCTGTAATCCGCACAAATCCGCTGGTAAAATTTAACTGAACGAGTCCAGAAGCTAAAGTGAGTTGTCATACCCCAAAAAAGGCTGCCCCAGAGCCGAATAGTAGCCGAGCCACTAGCCGAAGCGCCCAAAAGCCCCCGAACACCCCAACCTAGAATGCCGAGTGGCTAGCAAGAGTGTCCTAATTGAGAGAATCTGTGCTAAAAAGCTCTGTATCGTGAGCTTAACGGTTTTCCCAAAAACTGTTCGCATTTCAAAATATTGGAAGTATCTGAAAATACTGAAAATAACTAAATTTTCACAAAATGGAAAAAAGTGTTGGCATTGGCACACCAGTTTTGCTTGGGCCATAAAGTTGCACTTTAAAGGACGACTGCCACTGTTATACCCACTTTATAACAGTTTTCAGCACGTTAAAGTTGCATATATACAAATACATCATTCGAAAATATCATCATTTAAAAAATATATTGAATATTATTGAGAATTTTTCTCAGAAAAGAATATTTTGATTTTGATTTATTCACAGAAATTAAATATACTTTTGATTTAACAACAAACTAAATCGGGATTTAAAAATCCATTACCTATGAGTTTTCTTTAAATAAAATGACCAAAAAAAAGAACGCACACAATTTACACACACATGCCAACACACGCAGAGGAGGCAACAAGTCCTTTGAGCCACTTCGAAAACACTTTTCTGAAAGAGAACTCTGGCACACCAACCGCTCTAAACAGCCCCCAAAAGGGAATGAACTGAGCAGAACTGAAGTGAAGCAACAACTGACCGAACCAAGGGTTTTGAAAACTCACAAATGCAGGGGTATAACAGTGAGCGAAGTCCGAGAACACTAAACGTAAGCACGAAAGGAGCGATGATGGTGAGAGAAAGCTTCGGCTTTGGCCGAAGCTCTTCTGTGCTTTATACACAAAGAAATTGCATGCATACAAAAAAAAAATTAAATGCTGGATAACAAAATCAAGAAAAAATAACACAACATTTCGCTTTAGTAGAGAGAAAACGCAAAAGCTGTCCTTCTCTCAGCGCCTGCGCTTGAAAGAAAGTGTGGGGAAAGTTTTCGTATGTCTTCACGCGTTGTTGCTGGGCCATTGTTGCACACCTGTGATATGGCGAGGACGATTCGCCACCACGTTCTCTTTCCAGCTGATAGAAAAGCATAGGGAAAACTTATGAGAAAGATAAGGAAAAGCCAGCGAAGCACTAGAGATGAACAACCACAACGGAGGCGATCCACTGATGGGAGCGCCTTACGAGAATTCGTCCGACGCACTTAGAAATGATAGCCCAGCTTTATGCTAATGTTGGCCATTGCCTTAAGTATCCAGTTCAGTCCCTGAGCTAGTCACTCACTCGGTCAGTCATTCATTCAGTCTGTCAGTTACTCAGTCAGTCAGTCCCATCGCTCAGAAAGGTAGTGCTGAGCCCATACTTTGGGTCATCATGCAGATGACAATCCTGGCTGGTGGCTGCGGCATTTTGTTTGGAGTAGGCTTAACTTTAAAATAAAACAGCTTTCATTAGGAAATAGCAGAGCCCCGAGCACAGTGCCAGTGCTCCGCACGAATGTCTAGAGTCCTTTGTCCTGTGGTCGTGGGCTGGCGGCCATTCCATCAATTCCAATTCCTGGTTAATAAATTAGCTCAAGTCCTGTATCGCATGGCAACCCTGGCCAGCACTTCTATCCATCCTTTTGCGTAGGAAGGGGAATCGGAATGGTTAAGATAATTTGCTTTAAGGAGTTTCCGCAAGACTTGTTTTAAGGAGAATTCCATAAAATCTCAGCAAAATCAATTTAGACTCGTCTTCTTTATTATTTGTTCATGATTATTAGACGATGCTTAGAAATCTTCTTGTTTCGTTTAATCTCTATTTTAATCATGCAAATTATATCACCAGGTAATAGAGTTTGGGCTTAGAATCTCCCACGACAGGCACACACACACAAATTTATACGTACAAGAGTATAAGAAAATTGTAATCCATGCCATAAATTCGGTCTCCGTGTTAATTACATGGAACTCCGACACCATCCATCCATCCTTTCATCCCTTCCTTTGATGGCGCTTAACGACGGAAAATTTTAAGCTTCCCAGTGGTAGAGCCCAAGCATGCAAATAAAATTATTTTGGTATATGAAATACTTATTAACAGATTATACTCTCACTCAATATTAACTGACGAACGGACTGACTGACGGATAGACTGACTGACGAACAGAATGATACTTGTAATTGAATGGAAGCCAAGGCATCGTCGCCTCCTCACCCTTTGAATTGGTTTGGTTGGGCGGCATTTTTTCATTTCTTTTGGGCTTTAATACCATTTGATGGTATCGGGCGACGCAATGAGTGCTAAACACTTTGGGCCGCTTATTTATGTCCGATAACAGTCGACAAGTCACCAGACAAACAGACAGACCATGGAGCGCCCGGTCAATATCTGTTTACGTCTTTGTTTCAGCACAATTGGTTTATGGGGTTCAATCAAATGACATTCAGCGATGTTTGGATCTTAGGGAATGCTTGATTTTGGCATAGAACTTTCAGCAAACTCCAAAGCGAAAAAGTAGGTCTTAAGGGAAGGAGAAGAAATCCAGACATATACTTACGATATCTACATCTGCATCGAGAGCAAGATGTTTCTAAAATTTGAATGATCTTTCGATTCAATAACATCATATTAAATACTACGATTATATACATATTTGTCTAATCTAATTATTACATATATATATACATATATTAGAATATTTCCCACTTCAACCTCTATAAACTCTTTATTTAATTCTTTTATTAAAGTAAAATTGATATTTAGTACTTTCCTTCGACAACTTCCTTTCTGCGCTGCTTTTACTTAATTATTCAACACTTTTGGTACTGTTTGATTTAAATTTGAGGGATAATTGTAAATCATAGGGATATGGAGAGAGGGAGAGAGAGGAGAGCTGTTCGAGTAGCTGACCCAATAATAAGCAACATCATCCGCTCGACTCTGGTCCTGTCCTGCTACTAGGATTTATCCAAAAGAGAGTAGGGCAGGCATTTCATTTGCAGACAGCCAAGTAAAACAAACCTAATTACACTTTACTTTCACTTTTTCTAGCAGAACTGTGGACGAGCTGAATCAAGAACGGGCCACAG
This sequence comes from Drosophila miranda, assembly GCF_003369915.1. Taxonomy (NCBI): domain Eukaryota; kingdom Metazoa; phylum Arthropoda; class Insecta; order Diptera; family Drosophilidae; genus Drosophila; species Drosophila miranda. The sequence continues at coordinate 30,488,476 of NC_046674.1, forward strand.
CACTGGGATGAGAAGCCAGGACCTAGGAGCCAGAGCCGTAGTCAAAGCAGTTTGGTGAGAAAAAACTTCAAAAGCTTCTGGTCAAAATCAAAGTTGGTCCGGTCCGTCCGCCCGGTCCAGTTCGTCCATGGCATATTTTCCGTAATATATAAATTTTGCTGGATGAAGCGTAGCTCCGTTCCACGCTTCATGTACACGAATATTCCTTTGGCCTTTAGCCAATTTTGAAAAGCCAATAAAACGTTTAAGGCCTTGTGACAGATTTTCTTTCTTTTCTTTTTTGCAAACATTTTCCTTCGCATTCGTTTTTGATGTTCTACTCTACTCTGCTTTTTTCCTCCCAGCTTAACAAAAGCAAAGAGCTGCTGCTTCTGAAGATGAATATGAAGCTGAAGCCAAAGCTGAAACTGGAATCTGAAAAAAAGCATTGACATTTATTGTTCATTTGACAGCATAATGAACATTTTTATATGCAAATACTCATCCTTCTGGTAGCTGTCGCAGTGTGCGTGTGCGTGTGCGAAAAAGTGTTATAAAGTGTTTTCAAGCGCTTATTTGTATGTATTTATTTAAATAATAAATGGGCGCACGACGCGACGCCCCGCCCTCTCGCTCCATCTTTCTTTCCATTTTCATGGAGGCGCTCATAAGTAGGCAATGATTTTTGCTTTGTTGCTTCCCGAATTCGAGGCACCAGCAGCCACCATCGACCAACCACTCCCTGGGCAAGTACCAGTGGCCCGTAATGAGCGTGTCATTTAGCGTAATTTTACTTGATTCTTATGGCATTACAACAATGCTCGAGCACACAGTACAGACAAACAACAAGAGAGCTTCCGTATCAGGCGGGAGTTTATCTTATCGGCCCTCTTTGTCTGAATAAATTATGAATTATAAAATTACAGTACAATATATCTACATAGCAATTTATTTTGCATACAGCTTAATGACGATGAGAACAGTTTTGGTATATGCGCTGCTCACCTCTAAAGAGAAACAGCAGAACAGTTAATAATTTTAAATAGCAATCGATACTAATCACAGAAGAAGGCGACATGAAATCCCGCCTGTTGTTCTAACATTTATTTACGGTAATAGTTCAAATAGAATCTGAGAAAATGTTTTGGTCCCCTTTGGGCATAGGAAATTCATTGTATTTTCTGCAATATGTGATTCTTTTTCCAAATTATTTTTTCAAAATTAATAACTACAATTCAAATATCTCTTTCCATGTTTCTTTAGCTCATTTTCTGTACATGTAAGGATCTTATTGTCTTTAGATACTCAGTTTCGACTAGCTTATACATTTCTCACTCAATTAGTACAATTTTGCATTTCCAAGAAAATAAATTCAGTTGTTTATCAGAGCGTACACATGTACATATGTATATGTATCTCTAGATATTGCATTTCGCATAGAAATTAGTGTGACACTCTTATGGGTACATTTTTATATCCATAAGTTCAATTTCGTGTGTGTGTTCCAATTAAATAATTTCGTTTTTAACTTTGGCTTTGGTATAAATATGCATTTTGCCATTCAGTGGACGAGCAGAACCAGAGTGCATTGTTTTTCACGCTTTCAAGGTGGTCCTGATCATTTTTGCACTAAAGATACTTTGAATAACAAATTTGTTTGCCTTTTGTTTTTAATGACACTAGGCAACAAAATTAAACTATTTATTAATCGAACCAAACCGACTTTTTCTGATAGATTTGGGGCCATAAAAATAATTGAATGACACATAGTTTTTTTTTATATGGTGTGCTTTTAAAAAAAAAAGTGTAAAAACTGGTTGTTTTTTAAATTTTTTCTTCAGAGGTTGCGCTTGTTTTTTAACATAACTTAGTTATCTTAAATCTGGTTGTATCGAAGGACGTTTAAGGTATCGAAACTGTTAAATGCGGCATGAGAAGGCTTGGTCAAACGGCTGCACTTTAGCCGTTACCTATAGATTTATACATTAATGTATACCTATCGAGAAACAAAAAAAGACCAAGAAATTATCTTTTTAAAATTTTCCTGGGTTTTCAAAAACAAAATTTTGAAAAAAAAAACTGGAGAACGATTATAATGGACGCGGTTGGAGTGTTGAGTATGTCTCTGCGTGCGTTTAGTGTCGTGTCGGATGGTTTTTCCAGTTTGGTAATTTGGTTGAGTCCTGTGCTTATTTTAGCCAAATTAATTGGACTTCTCCTTCGGCGTGCTTTGAGTTCTCTTGTTCGTTTAAGTGAATACATCAGTCGCACACATGCCTGAGCGCTTATTGATAGGCGGTGAGGACATGTGGACCTTATTAAGCCATCAATGGCATACAAGCAATTTCGTTTAATTAAAACATGACCATACTTTGCCTCCTCCCAATGATTGAGGTGGAATGGAATCAACGATAGAAGCATTTGCTGCACGAATCGAAGCAGAAAATCATAAGAATAGAGATCGATGCATTCAAGAGTCATCCAGGAGCTAAAGCACCATTCTAAGAGGCACATATAGACAGAAGCAGCAGGAACAGTAACAAGATTGAATACGGACATCAAACACATTTGAAATGTTTCACATTGAATGCATTGAACATTTCATGGTGAGTGAATTTTTCGGTGAGAAAATGCCATTGTTCAATGTGCATTTTTCAGGTAGAGCAAAAGGCCACTGAAAAATACACATCAAAGCTGTATGGATGATTTGCAGCCAATTGAGCAGTGCCAGTCTGGATCCAGAGTACCACCAGGACCAGTTGTCGAATGGATAACAGCCCCCATCCGATTATCGATTCTCATTACAGTCAATCGAAGTTAATGCAACTTCTAGATGGATTTTTGTTTCCCCTGGATATACGGTATTTTTAAAGGGTTCTGTGAATGCCCTGCAGCATAAACAATAAAAGAATGCGAGTATCTGAGTCGTTCTTTAGTCAACTTAGCCCTTTTACTCCTTTATTTTCACCTCGTATTCGTACTTTTTTCCGACCAAAGAGGTGAGATTCGAAAAACAAAAAAAAAACTGAAAACAATTCAAAGGTGAAAAAAATATTTTAAAAAATGTAAATAAAATAAAGGAGAACGGAGAATGATAGAGAAGCACATTCGCAGGCTGCCATTATGGTAATTTAATCGAGCGGAAATAAAGTTCTTAAGCGTCATAAACAAGATTTAATGTGACAAAATGGCAAATCACAGCACCATCACACAGCACACTCAAATCAGAGGAGAGTGTGAGCGAAAGGGAGAAGTTAGCGGCAAAAATGTCAAATGGCATTTCCGCCGAAGGCGACAAGCCGATGGAGCCCCTTCTCCAACGTAGTATCCTGTATCTCCCTAAAAAAAGAGAAGTATCCACACAACTATGCAGGGGGCAGTGGTCCAGGGGGTGCTGGTGGTGCTGGGTTCCATGAAATATCGCGGTCTAGTTACAACCTCAAGCGTTTTCCGCTCGGATTATGAAACCGTAAAAGAGAACCCCTTTAATCTCCATTGAGTGGGGTCGTTCCTGCTCCTGGATATATGTATATATATGTATCTGCTCCTACACCTGGAAAATGTGTGTGTGCCCGCGCGTGTGAAGCTGCGTGTGGATTTGGCAAATACTTAAAACATTCAAATAAGGTCACACTTTATTCTTTGTCATATGCCTAGCCTAAAGGATGACCAGTGGTAGATTAGTGATAGATCCATATCACAAAATTATCTTAAGAGATGTTCATCACTTGGTAGCAAATGATGATAGCCAAATATTTGTTGCATTTCCATTATCCTCATTTCGATTTTTGACTTCTTTGGTTATCTAAAAGCAGATAATTTGTATTTGTCATCTTTGAATGTAGATAGAAGAAGATAAGATATATATTGTGTCAATAGGTATCAATTGAGTCGAAGCGGCCTAACGTAGTAGACCAAGTGTCTTGCGGTCGACACCTTGCCGTCTCATTCCAAATATTTGCTCTAGAAATGTCAATAAAGCGGAAACGGAAGTACCAGAGGAAGCAAATGAGTGGAGAATGGATGCTATGAAGGGGAAAAAGGGAGGCGCATAGACGGATGGACGGATATAATGGCTGGGAACGGGGTTATTAAATGAGCCAGCAATTAACTCAAGTTTCACTTTTGTTAGCGAAACTTAAACTTCAAATTGCAGGAAACACTCATTTTAAATGTGATTCTGTGGCAGATTTAGATACAGATTCAAATTCCGGTAAGTTATTGTATTGTTGCGAACAAGTAGCTACAAGTATCTTTGTTGTGTCATCAATAAATGTCTGGATGGTCGGGTACTCCATCAAATCCATTATCGAAACGGTAGCAGCACACACATCGACATTACTGAAAAGTGGCGAAAAAACACACCACAAAAACTTAGGAAAACAGATACCGAAGCGACGACAGAGACGAACAGAGTGGAGTGTGTCAATCACGTCAATTGTGAATCGGCTTATCGCCAACTGCAATCGAATCGAAAGCGAAGAAAATACAAAACTTAAGGCACACTCCGGTCTCCGAGAGGTATCTTATCGGCTAAGGGTAACCTGCTGTAACTGTAGGACTGTGACTGTGCACCAGCGATAAATCAATCAAATCAAATCGAAGTCAATAATTGCAAATAATAATTAAATTCAAGTTGACTGAACGACTGACTATGGGGAAAATAAGGAGAGTAAAACTCCGACCAGTATTGAGTAGAGGGCCTAAACTGTATTGCAAAATGTGAAATATACGTTACGGAATACGTAGAAAATGTAAAAGAATCAAGAAAAAGCATGACAATTTAAATTACTTTAGAAAGAGGTCACTCAAAATTGATTAAGCTTATTAATTTTCTTTATCGTATATTCTCATTTCCGTGGAAAAGTCCACAGAGACCAAATAACTAAAATATAATTTAAACCCATTTCCATATACTTCTGTCCCGATACTATTTTCTAAATTGAATGAAACCTAACTAATTTAACCAAATGTAATTTTAATAACTTTGATCTAAAAACATAATAAAATAAGCAAAACTTAACTTTTTCGATATTTTTTGGTATTTTTATCGTCATGTTTTCCTTTACAATTTTTATCTATAAAACAGATGGTGGAAGGGGGTGTGGCGAAATTTTAAAGCAAATCGGTCAAGGTCCGATATCACAGGAGTGTGGATACCAAATTTGGTTGCCCTAGCTCTTATAGTCTCTGAGATCTTATGCAATAGGCAAAGCCGACCATATAAAATGTGTGTTAGAGAGAGACAGAGCGGGAGAGAATAAAATTGTTTTCTCGATTCTGGCTATAATAATTGTACGATCTGGTTCAGATTTTGCACTCTAGAAGATATAGTCATTCTCTACGATTCTGCGTTTTTAGTTTTCTCGTATCTTTGAAATTGTGGATGTCACAGATTTTCGCCTTTTGTTGGGGCGGAAGTGGGCGGGGCGAAGTTTTGAAATATTCTTGTAACAGTGACATATCACAGAAGTCCGGATATAAAATGTCGTTGCTCTAGCTTTTATAGTCTTTGAGCACTAGGTGCTGATAAGGACGAACAGGCAGACAGACGGACAGACGTCCTTTTGGACGCTACACACATCCATTTTCACCACAAATCTAATATACCCCTAAACTCATTTTGAGTATCGGGTATAAAAACAAAAGGAACTATGCAGAATTGAAGATATTCATCTTTTTGATCTCATACTATTTTAATTTGCTTACGAGTTTTCATATTATAAAATTATGTTCATACATTTTCAGATGAGATGATTCAGAAATTAGGGTAAATTATAAGTAGGCTTTCTTTACGACAATGAGCGTAATTAGGCTCGTAATGAGAATGGGGGATATTCTATTGCAGAATTTTGACTACAAGTCTTTTTGTATAAAAACGGAAGTTCACCATCCATATGAAGGTAACATTTTCTTTTTCGAACGCCTTCTGAAAGTAATTGGTTGAAAGACCAGAAAGCTCGATAAATTGGTCTGCGTTGGGAGGGGAAAACTTTGTGCTGACCCGTGCTCTCAAAGAGGTCCTGGAAGAACAGTCCATCGTTCCATTCTTTCGGGACTATGCCATGGCATTTGGAATCTTCACCAGAAGGAAATACAGTACTTTAGATTCGAAATAATTCCAGGGATCGCCAAACGAGAACCTACTATATTTATCTCACCGTCTAACTTTATCATGAGTATTTTCCAAAAAGAAAGTACTACTAAAATGGACATTTTCGACACCCAACTATGCATGCATGTGTATATGGGATTTGAATTTGGCGGGCAACAAAAGGGGCACACTAGAAGCTGTACAAGTTATATATACCAAACTTCTGATCACCAGTCGATACCCATCTATCGATACCTGTTCTGAGCGCGGTTGTGAGCTGGAGTCGATCGTGTCTAGTCGTTGAGAGAATATTAAAAAAGGAACGCTGTTGTATAGAACTACTTTTACATAATATTTCTAAGCTCCATTATAATTATTGTACTACATATACTACATATAAATATACTACATAATAACATATAAATAAAAAATTGGAACATTTACATGTATGTTGTGGGATACAATATTTATCAAAGGTCATTTAAATTATTGAGATGCGACCAAACAAACGCAAACACAACCAAAGCACGCAACCCACAAGCACAGAGTTTGATGCAATCTAATTAATTTACAATCTAAGTTTGTAAATGAAATTGATGGCAATGCCAAACAATTACCAAGTCAATTGATTGACTGAATGTTGATTCAACACACAAAACGTTTAAAGTACATATGTATGTAAAAATGACAATCTCTATTTCTCTCTCTCTTTCTATCGCTATTTCTCTGTCTCTGTTTCTGTTGCTCAAATGTCAATTCGACAATCTGGATTCAATCGTTTATTTGCATATAATTGATGGACATCGATATGGGAAAAGGCTTCCAAGTGGTCAGGAATATCGGAAGTACCATCGATGGCTAAAAATTTGGACCCAACGCTGACCAAACTCTGAATCCTCGAATTACATTCAACTCTATCTCCAACTCTGGGCACTACTCTGCCTTCAACTCTACTATTAACATGCCAAAAAGCCAACATTTACATGACAGACCTGCTGCTCGTCACTGTTTCATTTGTCAGTCAGTACAACACACAGATACAAACGTATAACACACATGCAGGAGGCGTGCTACTGTACTGGGCTGCTGACAGTGCCTAAGCGGCCATTTTATCATGCCATCCTTTCAGCGCACACACATACTCGTATATATGACAAATGATGGCTGTCACATCGTCTCTCAGCTTTCTCTCTCATGGTGCCCTCGCCCTGTTGTGCCACGACAAACATTAACCTTTCCAGTGGCAGATTTAAGCCAGAATCAGATTAGTCACATAAGACCAAAGAGTGAACACCTCTGCCCTTAGAGATCTCGAGTGATTTTATCGGAGTAATCCCATGATGCTGGATCCATAACCATATGATATCTCTTGCCTTGCTACATATCTGGACATCAATTTCCAAATTAAAATTCCATTAAAACCCATATAAAAAGTGGCTTCAATTGAAATTCTTTGATTTAATTCAAATCTTGTGCTCTTTGATACCTGAGCTACTGAACTTCTTCATCAGCGTATGTTGCGATCAATTTATTTCAAAGGCGATGATTGTTAGGCTTCAATTTATGGTATATTGAACAAAGCGAAAGGTGTGCGGATTTGATAGCGATAGAGGATTAGACCGATTCAAGATGGTGTTGATTGAAGACGCGGGTGGTCGGTTCAGGACTGTGTCAGCTAAAGATCAATTATGCCAAATGCGAGAAGTGAGTGCTAGATCAAGGCTGAATTCAACGGCAGCCGGCCGAATTGCCCCTACCCTAATGCAAGCGATGCTTCGACAAGAGCGCGACAGATTGAGAGAGCGGTAGAGAAGGCGAAAGAAAGAAAGGAAGAAGACGCGAGACGCTGCATAGGCTGCTGCCGTAAGGGAGCATACATGTATGTATGTATGTTACATGTATGTATGCATGTACATACATACATATATGTTGTACAGTGTGGTACAGTGGGCAGTGCAAACAACAAACAATTATAGTGATTTACTTTACTGCAGCACCACTAGCTATAATATATGACTTATTGGGAATATTGGGCTGCGTGACCCTGGGTTATCCTGGATCCACCAGAATCATGCCAGGATATATTGGACGAGTATACGCTACAAATCTACACATTTATCAAACATTATTTCGTTCGCTTTAGGTCCAACTCCATTGGCCAGAGTGTCGTGTCCTGTGTATCTTTTCCATTAGGCAAATCTAATAAGCGGGCATCCTGCAGTCTGCTTTTCGCATTTCCCTTTTGACCTTTTGGCTGTGGGAAGAGTGAAATCTGGCTATTGGCAAGGCTAAGTTCATCCTCCATACGTCATCCGGGACACCTCTCTACCTCTCCACATCTCTCTCAGTATATTTTTTTTTGGCCTTTGACTTTCACTCGTTATCGATGGACACGAATGCCGTGACAATGGCCTTGGTTGTGGTCCTGGTCCATGGCGCTTGTCTATAGCATCTCCTGCAACTTTAATGGCGGTCTAATTAAGTTAGCCGGTAAAAATTGTTGAACTTCCCATGAGTGCATTTTCGATTCAATTAATTGGAGGGGAGGCCGTGCCGGAAATAACATACAAAAAAGCGTCAACCGCAACAACAACAGCAAAAAACAGAGAGTTCCAATAATTGAGTGACGGCTAAGTAAATTTTCAATGCCAATGTCAATGCCAAATGCCAAATGCCCAACCGCAAATGCCTCGTGGGACTGCTAACCATCTTCAACATTTACCTCCATAGGGCCTTGGGGCCGCAATCGGAGATAAGCCCTTGCCCCTGGCAGCCGATGAATTGGAGGGTGTAATGCAGCGCAACCACAAGCCGTGCAACAGGTGTTGGCCTCTACTTGTGGATTGTAGGCATTGGTATTTTGGGAAAGAACAACAGCTGCCTCAAAATCTGCTGAAATGCCATAGAATATCAATTGGGGAAAAAAATCATAGCTCGTATGCACTGAATGAATAGGCAGCTAGTTGCTCCTGCCCATTTTCCCCAGGCACACAAAATCTATGGACCAGCAGAACCCTTCAATATTGCATATTATGCGTATTCTGCACATCCTGAGGCGAAACACCATCCTTATTATGCACTTAATTTTTGCACGGGCCAATGAAGAGATTTTGGCTCGAGTTGAGTAGTCAAATGATACGAAATACGAGTATCTGCGATCCAATCGGCCGATTAGGTCGAGCCCTATGTACGAATATGTGGCTTTTGCTTCAAGGCTTAATAGTCTTTCATATGGATTTCAGTTGAACAGTTTCAGAAAATGGTTTGGCGCATATTTTAGCAAATTTTCTTGCAAATTTCTGGGGATTCTTTTTAGCAAATACTAGTTTTACCAAATCACGAATGAAATTATATGATTGCTTCAGGCTCTTAATACAGTAATGCTCCGGTTTTGCAATTCGTAAGTTTTTTACGATTAAAAAATAGTTAATAATATTTCAAAAATAAATTTTACAAGGTACTTAATAAAACAAGCGGTAACATTGTGATCCCGTTTTTTAAATTGATTGATTTTAAATTGGCGGGAAACTTTTTCTTGAGTTTGTTTGCTTTTAAATGTTGTAAATTTAAAGAAAACGTGAATGTGAAACATCGATCAGAAATTCTGGGGTTTTTAGAATGTCTATAAAAATAATTTTGTTCAAATTTTGTTAGTTTGTTTCTTGTGCGTATTGATCTGGTGCCTTCCTAAATTGGACAAAACTTAACTTGTTAATTGTGGTGCAAAACTTTTTTCGTGCCATCTTGTGCTACTTACATATGTATGTACATACTATGTTAAAATAATTTTAATCGTTTATATTAAATAATTCAAATTAAATTAACTGCGGCCCTTAGCGACCGTTACTTCTGCGCGTATTTTCATTTAGATTAGGCTGAATTTTTCTAAAAATCGCCCCTCAATATTTGGATGTATATCAATAGAAATGCTTCCACTGTTTTGAGCTTGATATTTTAGCAACTGCAGCATGGAGCATGGAGAAATTAAAGAAACAAAAGAAATAAGTAAAAAATATATGATCTCAGAAATTTAAATCAAAAGGAGCTTCTCAAAAATTGGGATGTCTTGCTCAAGGTGTAGTGTTTTGTATTTCGCTACATCTCGCTACAACATTCTCTCCCTTCTCACAGCAAAAACAGCCGTTATATCTCTCCACCTCCGAAGGGGACACACACTACACGAGGAAGATTGTGTGTCAGAGAGAGCAGAAGGATATTAAGCGCGTATAAAGGAGAGTGCAGCCACTGAAATTTAATATGCCTTTAATAATGATCTTATTTCGGCCATCTGCTAGATATGGCCATTTTCTATGACTCTGCGTTTTTGGTTTTCTCGTATCTTTAAAATTGTGGATTCCACAGATTATTGGGGCGGTAGGTGGCGTGGCAAAATTTTGAATGAAATTGATTCAGTGTGATACATTCACAGAAACTCTTCCTACTGGGTGTTACACTATTCCACATCCACCACACGTCTCCCTGCTATCAGTCGAAGAACTGAGGCACTATCTGGGACAAAATTAAGTACTTTGTACTGAGGGACCATACACAAGAGCCGTATTAAAAAATCGATCGGACTAGCGAGATAAAGAGGGTCATTGTTATATAAGGGCTATCAAATTCCTTTGACTACCTCTTTATAAAATCAAGCACGCCCATGTCCTTATTTACCATGGTAGAAATGTGTTCAGAAATGTTTAGCTTATATTATAATTCTAGATCTAATAATTCTCTCAAGAAACCACCGCATAGGGTATAAGGAGCCAACCAGGGGCAGCAGAGGGCTGAAAATGCAGGTCGAACTTGGTAAATCGTATGGGTACGGCTGGCCAGAGTAGCTTTTAGCTTTTAGATCGGCTATTGCCTGATCATTATTTTCCGACGTATTCCGAGGATAGGTGTGCGGCCGTTCCACGCTTACTGTTTACGAAGCTGTAAAACTGCTTAGGAAGGGAGAAATTTGACCGAGCTATTACCTAGTGAGAAAGAGAATAAGGAGAACCAACTTCTTGAAATTTGTTATACACGTCCTGATTTTAAGTTTTTTAGACTGGATAACTCTTTGGTGAGGAGGCTCCCCAGATCTAATTGGACAAGAAAGCGGGACACAGGAATTATAAAAAAGGTAAAGTACATTGTAAAAAGTGTGTGTGCCTAGTGAGGTTATTAAGCTTCGCAAGCTCTGCTTTACGAAAGAAACGGTTCAGATAGCCTACCCGACCGATGCAATACATTTAGTCCCATATCGAGCGACACTTCGAAAGTATGATGGTAGGCTTCTTCAGGTATACTGAGCGTAAGTCCTTGGGGTGAGACCAATTTACCGAAGACCAAATAGTACATGACAAGTTAAGGCCACCAAGAACTGTCATGTGATCTTTATCAGATGGCGAGGAAGAAACAGTTTTTAAAGCGGACAGGCGATGCTCGTAAATTGAACTATCCGAAGAAGGTGGAATATAGGAGCAAGTTATAAAGATAGCATTGGCGGAAAGAATCAGTCTTACACACTGGAACTACAGTTCATCTTGAACGTGGACTGTGAACTGCTCCGACGTGAAGTCTTCTATTCTTCTATTTGGTCTTCTATTTACTGGTGGGTTCGGAATGACTTTACGGACTTGTCGGACACCGACGCTATTGATGTGTCTAAAGAACCAGTAGGCTGGTTAGAAAGTTTATTATTTTGTCAAAAAACCGACAGTTTATGCAAAATAAAAGGAAAAAGTAAAGTAAAGAGATTAATTTTTATGCCTGAATATATTGCATTAGGTAGCACTATATTTAGTCAAAAAAGGACAATAATTGAACGTACGATTTAAAAGATAAACTCCAAAAAACTTACCTGACGTTACGTTATTGAAAAACAAGTGTGCTTTCGATAGTTGTCAGTAAACAAGAAAAACTCAAAGCATTCAACAACGCAGCTCGACTAACTACAAACAAAATATTCGATTTTTCCTAGTACCATACATATTTCCGTACTGTACTTAGTGGTACTTATACAGTCGTCGGATCATGTCAAACACATCAAATCGCCCGACACCCACGATGAAAAACATTTCATCAGTGCCGCGATCTACTCGGGGCCGCGATTTTCTCAATGAGAATAAGGTGAGCTTGAGCTCCCTGGAAAAATCAACAAGTAAAAAACTAGCAGCGAAGGAGCCGGTGCGTCCTGCATGGATGCCGACACCTATGCGTCGCTCGGACTCCGAGGTACGGGAATCGAAAAGAGGAAAACCCCCCCCAGTATCGGTATCCAGACAAAACACCCGGGAAACCAGTATGACACGCAACCGCAACAACTCTCGCTCGCATTACCAATTGGGTGTGGACGCTCCAGAGTCTTGCCAACGCTTTGGCGGCTTTCAAAAGCGCAATCCTGTGGTTTATGACCCACAGAAAGATGTGGTACATTCGCCGGACAACTATACAGAGCGCTGCAATTCTTGCGGCATCCAACACAGCTCCACAAGCATCGGCATACAGACAGAGGATATCACCGATGAACGCTTTCTTACAAAAGCCCTGCAAAAGTAAGAAGAGAAAGCAGAAGAAACACATTTCTTAATTTACCAATTTTTTTATCTTTTAGATGCAGTTTTGATGGTGGACCTATGCTGAGTGAGCTCACCAATAAATACGAAAAAAACTACAAACAGTCCAGTCGGTACGATAAAAATGAAGACGAGGATCTGCTGTCACCTCGCACAAATGGCAAACAACAACAGCACAGTCGCTTCAACATGAATGAGTTGCAAACTGATTTGAAATCTGAAGTCGCTTCGGATGAGGAGGCTGTGCTCGGTGGCCGCAGCCGTTTTTCATCAAATGCTAGCACTACGTCCATGACATCCCAACGCCGCGAGCTCAAGCTGGAGAAGGAGAAGCGCGAAAAGGCTGCGACCAAGGAGCTTGCCGGTCTTAGTCTGCACGCGGAGCAGGATCGTGTTGGGCACTTGAACAGCGCACAGAAGCGCTATGATGTTCTCATCAGTGAGCTAAATCACATGCCCATCACCTCACAGACTATGCGGGTGCGCAGCCGCAAGGCAGAAATCGACAAGGAGCTGGCTATCGTAGATGAGGAGATACGCCTCTACTCCAAGCCCAACTTACACATCAACTCTAGCAAATATAAGTAAAGTTGATAGCTAGCTGTACACGCATCGTCCCAAAAAAAATTTTTTTCGGTAGCTGACTAGTAGTATTAAGAATCCCCTAAACTATACCTCCACCATACTATACAGTACATATATCCTACGAAAGCTTTATGAAATTAATCTAGTTTTGTGTTTCGACGTCATTAAGAGAGTCAGTCTTATAAGTGTATACAGCAGAAAAACAACTCCATTAAACACCACAGAGCTTGGCTTGCAAAATTCTATAAAATTGTTAAATAAATTTAAATTATTTATATGATATATTATTTATATTATAACCATATAAAGTCTCTACAAAGCTGTAGGAGAATTCCGGCTTAAAAGAAAGCTCTGAGCATATTTCCAGCTGAGTCGATCAGACTCTTTAGCAGATTGCAGGGTAATGCCTTTTCCAAAATCCGCCAGTTTTCCGTTGAAAATTAGAGTCAACGCTATGATTATGGAAGAGAGCAGCGGCGAGCAGAATACAGTCACAGCACCACAGCAGCGAGGACAAGCCCCACAACGACCTCCAATTAGAAATAGTTAGCTATTTGGTTGCCACTTGCCACCCCTGTCTTTTTGCGTGTAAGAAATTTAGCACGCCACACGCACACAAAGACACCGATTTATGTCTGGCAGTTAGCAAGGAGCCTGGAGGCAGAAGCCAGAAACCAGTAACCGTAGCCAGAGAAGGCACTTGGCGGCAACAGTTTCACCTTTGCGCCATATTTATGTTTGACACCACACAAAACACATACATAACGACGGAAAGAGATGGCTAGAAAAGCTAGAAAGAGATGTGGTAGGAAGGGAGAGGGAAACAACCTTTGGCACGCGGTGACGTTACTTTTGACCTAGTAAAATGCAACAGCGTTATAGTCAAAGTGCAATGTTGTTGCTCTTCGCTCCGCCCTGCCCCCGCACCACCACCCGTCGCCTGTAACAAATGCAATCGCTGGCAACAAAAAGAACCATCCCAAAACCACCCCGAGGGCAAACCACACTGAAAAAAAAAAACAATCAAAGATCGGTCAGTTAAGTGGAAAATGTAGGGAAATTAGGGAAAAGCTGAAGAAAGCTTGGATTAAACGTTAAATATGTTAAAAGGAAATATTTTACGGCAACATGGAATACACTAAAATTCATATTTTTAACTATCTAGCGATTGCAGAACAAAACATATTTTCAAACAAATTGTTATGATTTTTTGTCAAAAAAAATTAAGAAATAACACTTCTTTTCTTATTATTTCACTAAAAATAAAAAAAAAGAATCATATTTCATTTTTTTTTTTTAAGCTTTAAAAAAGAGTTGTTTCGTAAATTTTAGTATATAATCCAAAATAAAACTTAAATGGAATACACCGTGTGGTGTAGGATCCTTAATGTTCGTCCTTGAAGAATATGCGATGCATCATATGAAAAGTATTGAATCATAAATCAAGAATATTTTAATATGTGTGGTAATAAACCACTTGGTTCAAAAAATGATATTCAATTTAACTTTTATAACTCTTATTTGTAGCTTTTAAAATAAAAATCAAATATAATTCTTATTTTTATTTTTATTGAAATAATAAAAATATAAAAGTGGAGCATTTAATTTTTATTAAAAAAAAACCAAAAAAAAAGTGTTATTTTTGATTTTGTAAACAAAAATTTGGAAATATGGATACTGGGAAACTGCAGTTACGGTCCCTAAATGGAACGTTCGACTAGGGAATGAAAAATAAAATGGATACCTAACTTAAATAACTAGATGACCAATAAAATATAATGCAAATGTATGAAAAAAGTATTCATGATTCCTTTTCCAAAGCTTCCCCGCAGTGCAACAAAATACTCGCCCCACACATACCATCCACATAGTGGATGCAACTGACAGCAGATGCATAAAGAAGCAGACAAAGGCAAAGGTTCCTCCATCCTGTCTCCATCCACCCCATCGTTGTGGCATTCAGCGCTATGTCTCTCTTTTTGATATGCATAATGTCGCTTCCCGAAAGAGTTTCCCCGTTGGCATTGACTTGAACCCGAGAGCTGTCGCCCACAAGAAGAGCCAAGAGGATGCTGCTCATTATAGATGGAGAATGGGGAATATAGGATGGAGGATGTGGGCATGTATCCTACTATCCAGTGGATTTGCACGGTCGGTAGTACACGGTTTGGCAGGCGAGTCGCGTGCGGCAACCATCTTCAATGTGGCACTAACTAACTAGTTAGACACTAACAGCTGCCATTGTTAAAGGCGACCGGGTTACGGGTTTCGAGGTACGGGAAAGGTGGAGACCATGCAAATTTAAAAATGCATTACGTGTGAGTGTTTCCACCGAGTAGAAGGTAGATGGGTGCCTGCTTGGGCTTTGGACTGGCTTAGATTGATGCAATATATGGCTCACAGGGCAATAAAGTGAAAGTGAGCCAAAGGCAGTCCCAGCCAAAAACAACTTAAAAAAGAAAAGGAAATGGAAAACAAGGCCAGTTTCTGTGTGTGTCTTCCTTCCAGGGGCCGTGGCGGGGCGGGGCGTTTCAAATAAAAAGGGTTTTCTCGGGGCATGTGGGGCACGGGTCACAATGAACATTAAACTCCAGCAAATGTTTGACTTGGCCGAATGTTTACCCATGTCAAAACCCGACTGAAAACAAAGAAAAAACATAATATTCATTATGAAAAAACTATGTTTAAGAACAAAAGAAGGGAATGCTGTTAAGATGGCAGCAGTTTGCTGGACAGTTTGCAAGGATCAGACAAAATCTAATTGAAATGTCAAAAGCTGCTCTTACAGGAGTCATTTTAAATGGCTTTTTTCGCAATTTCTATACGATGGCAAAATTTAAAGACACAGTGTTTTAAGAGAACCAGTGGGCTGTATTTTGAGCCAATACCTTCATTCGGAAACAGATTATAAAATGCTTTGTGCTGTCATCGGCTCTATAGAATCCACGTGTCACCTGGCCGCAGCTCTGCCCTAGAAAGATTATATCTATTCAGATTCTCAGCTTGTCGTAACCATGAACTTCAGCGAGCCACACGATTTCTCTCGATTCATTAGAAACCAGTCCCAGTCCCATTGCATTGTCTGGCAACAACATCAGATGCAGCCGCAAATGCAGCTCCAAAATTGTGCATCAAATGCTTAAATTTAGTTTTCAAATTAAACAATTAATCGGCACACACACACACGACAGGAATTGCATTCTACTTAATTCCATTCACACATTCGAACACTAGTGCGGCAGGGGGCAGTGTGTTGCATGAAACAACCTGAAAAAAGTGCAACTTTTTAACATAAAACAACACAACAGAGAAAGAGAAAGAGAGAAAGAGAGAAATAGAATGCTCTCCATCCCACTCTGGGATATACCAGTGAAACAATTAAAATGATTCACCTACAAGTTTTCATTAAGTCCGGTAATCGAAGAGTACATATTCGATTTGTGGTGAAAGTGGATGTATGTAACACCCAGAAGGAAGCTTTTCCGAACGCATAAAGCCTTGTCTGTCTGTCTGAGTGTCTAGATCTCAGAGACTACAAAAGCTAAATCAACCAAATTTTGAATCTAGACTCCTCTGAAATTTAAAAATTTCGCCTCGCCGCTTTCCGTCCCCACAAATAACGAAAATCTGTGGCATCCACAATTTTAAAGATACAAGAAAACCGATTAGATCAGATCGTATCATTATTATAGCCAGAAGGAATAAATCAAATTTTAGTGGCCACACAAAGCCTACCACACTTTTCCTCATCCAGGTTGCGCGCTCTCATGAGATAAAGAGACAGGTGTAAATAAAAAATGTTAGGACAAATGGAAACAGATCAAATCTAATGTATGTATACAAATTTTACCGGCTCGACCGATTGTTATGATTTTTTTTTTTGGCAAAAAGTCCATTTGTCCCTATTGCGAACAGTGATACAAAACGGCATATAAAATATTTTATATAAATTATATAAATAAGCTCACATATATGTATACTGAATGAGTACAGAGTATAAAAGTACAGCCGCGGCCTTTGCCGCGTCTCACAACGTTCCCCCTCGTTTTCATTTTCATTCCACACAAAAGCAGCAGCACTTTCGGGGCAAAGAGAAATGTGTGAGAGAGGGAGAGAGAAATGTTTTAGGGTATGTTTGAACAATTGGTGTTTTTTTTTGAGGGGGTTGGGGGAAAAGGATTCAAAGTATTCACTGTCAGAACCACAACAAAGCCAATCTTTGATGGCAGAAACTCAATTAACAAACATGGACCAAAACACACATATAGACAGCGGGAAAATATATACTCGTACTATATTTTCGCCCCTCCCCCTACCCACCATTTCCTGGAAACATTGACATGTATTAAAATACATTTTTGCATGTCCTGTGACAAGCATCAAGCACTGCGTCACAGCTCTGTTTCTTGAATGTGACTGAATTAGTTCAGATATATAGACTCCCATACTCGTATATAGAACGCGTATCTATGTATCTGCATGTGGGAGTGTATCTGTGTATGTGCATCTGTGTGTGGTATGGCCTAATTGTGTCGGCAATTAATGCTGTCATTGTTGTTGGCATAATATTTCATCAGGCAGCCGCTTTCGTGAGCCAACATTTTGCACTCTGCATTCAAATAAACTCCCAAAATTGGTTTTGCATACATTTAAGTTTGTGGGTGTGTGTGTGTGTGTGTGTGTGTGTGTGTGTGTCTGCAAGGGCGACTCCCCCTTCCGTTGGATGTGGATACAGTGGGTGTAGGCAGATTACTTAACATCTATTGCCTGTAATCACCTTTTGTCTTAGTCACTGTTTTGGCCCAACTCCAGTCACACTTTTTGCAGTTTTAGTACCATTCTTGTATTGCCTTTCAAATTAAATGGCATTTCGCTCAAAAGTTCCACCTAACTTTCTTATACGTTATAAGAATTTTAATAAGGAATCATCATTGGATATTGACCTCAGCATCGGATTAGGACTGTCAACTTCTCCCAATAGACACTGTTATTCTTTTTTTTGGGGCTGTGTAAGTAATTTTCTATAAAAAGAATGATAAAGCAAAGCGTCAGGTGACACTGGTTGCAGGGCTTTTCAAGGGGAAATTTATTAGGACTTTCGGATCCTTTGTGAAGCTAATTAGAAATTGTCCTTTAAACATTGATATTTCTTTAGTCGAATGCTTATAGATAAACTCAATCATACACAAAAAATACCTAGCTCAGAAACTCGTAGAAAGTAAATAAAAAGGAAAATTAAAAAAGGAGAGGAAAATTACAGATTTCATAAAATCTTGAGTCTGATTACGCAGGCTTACAATAAATTTTCCATGTTAATATTGGCTTTTCTAAGAAATTTCAATCAATCGTCTTATCATTTTCAAAGAAAAAACCATTCGCTATTAGTCTATGTACTATAGCCGGCACTCAGTCAATAATTTTGTGAGCTTATGATTTATGTAACCTATACAATATATTTTATGCGTAAGTGCACGAAAGCGCCTAAATTTGTATCGGAGCCGATGAAAAAAGGACGGACAGACTCGGCTATCGATACTGATCAGGAATATATATACTTTAGAGGGTCGGAAACGCTTCCTTTTGTGTTACACACATCCAAAACAAAACTAATATATGTATAACTAAACGCTACGAGTACCGGGTACAGGCATGCAAAAAACAGGCAGTTTACTTTTATCGGGATGCATTATTTAAAAAACTATTCCATTGTACGAGAGAAAAAGAGTCAAAAAAAAAAAGAAATAAGTAATCGAATTGAATAGTAAAATAAGCAAATAAATCAAACAGAATTGAACATTGCCGTTTTCAGACAACAGAAAATCTAGTAAACGCCCATGCATAAATATCTCTGCTGACAAGCCTTTACTAAATTTCGCCAGAATTGTTCATTAGTCCGTATATTGAACAGGAATAGGAGAATGCGAATGCGAATGCAAGTACCTGTTTGCTTTCGTGAGAACTGAAAAGTGTCCTCGGACATTCAAAATTCAAAAGAACGTACGTTCCCTTGCAGAGGGCTGCCTCGTATGGGTGTATGGAAGGGGGAAATTCCAATGAACGCTCTTTGACGTCTGACTTATTACAGTTTTTGGATACGGAAAACCTGATGGGACTATTGGTTGCAAGTGCGTGCAAGTGCAAGTGGACACTCGAGTGTCACAGTGTGCGCTGGATGGGAGCACACAAAAGTCAAAACATTTTGAGTACATCCCCTCGGTGCCTCAATCCTTTGCAGCAAATGTCGCAATCAAAAATCATCTCCTGTGGTGGAGAAATTGTGAATACGCAATGTTGTCAGAAGAAGAGGCAGGGCCTCTTACAAGGGCCACTATTATCATATGGCATAAATATCAATTGTTCCGTGATGAACACTCTTCTACTCTTGTGTGGCAGCCGCCCACACACACAAAAATAACAAGTATTTTACAAAATCAACGCGAAAAAAATTTCTTGTGCGCCAAACAGCTCACAAAAATAAACAAAGTGATAAAGAAAGTGAAAGAGAGAGGAACAGAGCAGGAAGTACAAAGTTGTCTGCGGAATTGCGCCCATTGGAATACCCTAGATCCTTAGAGAAATAACAAAAATGGAATAAAATATAAGTAATTCATGATAATTCTGTAATTCAAAGATACACACAAAGATACACCCAAAGAAATGGGCCCTCATATTTAAAATATATATATTTCAAGTAAATATATTCCCTACAAATTGAATATACATATTCAGCCAGGCTCCGTTTTTCACATTGACAAAAGTGAAAATTTTACTTGAATTTTACTTTACTTTTGAATACACATAAATTGGGGCTCCCGTTTTCACAACGAAAACATTTCCGTGCTAAAGGAAAAAAATAGATGACTTATTGGTGCATTAACATAAACTTGACACCTACATATATCAGGGTAATTTAACTTTTGCTTTCTTTATAAATAATTTTATTTTAACCCAATCTCAAATTTGGCTCGGAAAAAATTGGCCAGGGCAACAAAAATTTTCGTTTTGGTGCAAACAGCAAAAAAATGTGAAAACTGGAGAACCTCAAAACGAAAACGAAACGCAACTTTTTCGTAAAAGTAAATGAAAAACGGAGCCTGCCTGATTATATGGTATTGAACTGACTTTCAGTATTTTTTTTTTTTAAATACCGAACATTTAATTTAAATATCGGTATGTCTCTTTTCAATATGCCATTTTTCTTTGAGTGTAGATAATATGAGGATTTCGAAAAGATTTGAAAAAATCCGTATTTAATTCCCATCCTTCTCTATTTTCTAAGTATATTTGAAGTTTGAAGGAAGTGGCTCTTGCATATATGTAAGCTTTGACCCATTTGATATATTCCTACAAATATAAGGTTATCCGAAATTCATATTTATGAATACTATATGTATAACCAAATAAACTGTTTGATTTCTGTTTCGTCTCTTATTTCAGAAGTTTTATTTCATCCTACCATAATCGACACCTTTATTCGAGTATCACCTCAAGAACGAAATAAGGACAGTGTGTTTGACTTGTTTGCCAACTTATATTCCCGGCTCATCATCAAATGTCATTTACAGCGCATCGCGGGACAAGCAAGAAAGTAAGATTTAGCGGAGGAAGAAGCGACGCGACCGTTCAGGTTCTGAACAAAACCGAAACCAAAATGCAAAACGTGACTTTTCCTGGTGCCGTCGACTGAGGCGCTAACTGACAGACTTTCCCACTGCGGGTGGACAGTGGGTGGAGGAGGGGTAGGCTGACGAATGGACAGCCAGCCAGACGAATGGATGGATGGATGGACCAACTTGGGGGCTGGCAGTTTTGTAAATTTGTTTGCCTTTCCTCGCGCGGTCTTTGCAATTATAATAATAATTATTAGCGAAGCAAGTCAAGAAGCAACCAAGCCACACCACACCACACTGGTGGGTCGTCGCGGCGACGAGCCCTTTTAATATCAATAAGCGGCAGGGGAGGCGAGACGCGGTCTCTGTGGATGATGAGGCGCGAGGGGCAAGGGGTACGAAAATGAATGAAGGAAATCCCCAATTGTTTGATTCTCGGATGCAATATGAGCAACAACCAAAAAAAAGATACAAGGAGAGATTTTTAAGGAGAAGATATGGGGAGAGATATAAACGATATATTTACTAAGGAATACTTGTTACTGCGACCCATTTATAGAGATGTAATGGAATCGAATGGAAATCCTTGCAGAGATGTAATCCCTTTCTGATTAAAATAGTTATTGCTAAGTAGACACTGAATATATTTATGAATCTAACAATTACCATACGCCAAATCCTGATCCTGATCCTGAGTAGCTAAGGGTGTTGTATCCAATATTCTCTGTTGTGTCTGCCACCAATGAAGAGGCACATTCTTCGTTTAGGGGCAAGATATCAGCTACTTAAGGGGCAGCCCTCGTATATGGATGTCTCCTCGTTGTGGCCATCATCTGAATTGAGTAGAACCGAGGAGAGTAGAGTAGACTGGAGTGGAGCAGAGCAGAACTCTCATAAAAATCAATTTCAATTTTCAGCTAACAACAAATGTGCGCATTATGCAACGGTCGGTCGGTCGGAAGGTCGTTCGTTTCTCGATGACAGAGACTATGGTGACGCAGAGGAAACTTGAAGGAAACCGCAGGCTGACCGAGTTTTTGGGGGTTTGCTGGATGGGTTTGGGTGGTGGTGGTGCTGCTGCTGTTGCTGGTGGGTTTGTGGGAGGTACTACTGCTGCTCGGTGGGTGGGTGGTTTGTTGCTTTCGAAGTGAGTTAAACCGCAAGAACCGCTCGCTTGGCGAACTGCGGCCTGACCTGCTTACTTGAGTGCTGGACACAAAATACGGGGGGTTTTTCTGTATGTGTGTGTGTGCGTGCAACATGCAACAAGCTTGCCTGCTTGCCGGCCCTCCGCCCCTCCCTTCAGGTGTCTGACGTCAATGAACACGCAACCCCACCACAATGGCCACAATGCAACAGACAGGGCACAGAGGACAACGACAACAACAATAGCAAAACTTCAGTGCAATGCGATGACAAATGATTAAAAACCAAACAAAAAGAAAGTTTCAAGAGTTTTCCCAGTTTTCCCTCTAGCAAACGCAAAAGAAACAAACATTAAAAGGATTTTCTTTACCCCGTTGGACAACCAACAAGTTTCCCATTTAACAATGACTGCAGGCCATAAAAACTAGCTCTTTTTTCCAAATCGAGATTGTGCAACAATCGATATATCGATAATCTTTCGATAATTGTATCATTAAAGTGCAGCCAAAAAATATTGTGTAATGCAATATCTTTGGCTCGGAGAACGACTGGACATCCGGGGAAAGACCTAACCGGCGGCATCCTTGAGGGCGGCACGCGTGGCGAATCGTTGCTTCATAGCCAACAAGCACACGGGCCAGACGGGCCAGGGTTAAACAATCATTCAAAATCTTCTGCTTCTCCAAATCGGTCTTGAGTGGCTTCAGAATGTCTTTGAAAACCAACGAGATGTGGTCTTCATTCTCTCATTCCCGTCCTTTCACCCGATCATTTATGCATCCACTCGCATTTTCAGCATAGCCCTAACCAGTCGAATCTCTCCACTTGTGTTGATGGGTGGACCTGCCTCCTAACCATTTCCACGGTTGCCATGATGCCTTTTGGGGACGGTCAAAATGGCTCTAGGATGTCATGTGCCAGTGCTATGCCAGGACCCAGCATTATCCAGCAAGCCCACAGCCTCCATTGGGTAAAATATGTTTGAGTTTACTGTTTATCAGAGGATCTCCGCGCTTTCACATTTCTCTTTTTTTTGTGAATCCCAGCATCAATGTTTTCCTTAAGTTACAGAATTTGTTAAATGAATCAGAAGACAATTTGTAAGAAAAATACTACCTCTTGCCCAGACAGAGATTGGAACTGTTCCCATAATCGCTTGCTGACAGAGTAATTAATTAAGTTCTGGCCTAATCCATATGGTAAGTAACTAAGTCCAACTGTTTGACACGAAACCACATACAGACTGAGAATTCTGCTGTGGTTAGTGCTAATGCACCCTGATATGCCCATTGATCAATGGCATTGTCTTAAGAGCCTTACCGACGTTTTTTGTGTTTTGAATAAGTCCCGCGCCCTCTGTGACAGTGAGAGATGAGTGCAGAGTGAGTTTAGATAATGGGAATTATGAATAGACCACCCACAAAACGAGATAAAAGATAAAATATATAATAAGGTATACCATTCTGGTATAATTGGTATAACTGTATCAGCTGTATTTTTAATCTTTAAGATCTCTTTGTAACCATTCTTCTAATCCGATTTTCATTTAAATTTGAAGGACTTACCTTATTTACGATATATTGGGTATTAAAGTCCGCACAATATCTGAAATAAAAACGGATTTTCTCATTACAACAATAACGAAGAGAGAACAACGAAGAGAGTGTTCAAATATAATCAATTCTATTTGATTAACTGTTAAATCAAATCGAGAGTGTAAACAATATGTTAACAGCTTTATTATCGCACATCGATATGGGAGCTGTCGGTGACGGTGACGGTGTCGGCGACAGTTCGGTTTCGGGGGGATGTTCGTGGGCGAACCTTGTGCGGGCCTCTATGTGTAATTCCGATAGTACGATACTTCGATTATTCGACTACTCGTATGCGTATGAGTCAGTAAGTAGACCAACATTTGATCACTGTGTACCCCCACAGCCGGCCATAGATAAAACGACACAAAAACAGAGAACAACAACTAAACCCCAAATGAGAATGAAACAAAAAAAAGTAGTTACCACCGACTAGAGGATACCCATTACACAGGTTTCATTGCGACCTATCTAATGGGGAAAACTCTTTTTAGAGAAGGCAGACGTTTTCTTATTCGGTTTGCTATCCCATTTCGATGGATCTATAAATGATAATATTATATAAAAATACATATATTAATATCCTGCAGTAAATCTTTAAAATTGTGGATTATTTGTATTATATGTATATAAGTCTATCAAATATAAGCACCATATCTTTGACAACTTTTCTGCTGTTGGGAGGTTGCTCTCTGAGTTACATATTTAAATTAAAAATTCGGGTTATAAATTGATTTAAACAAAAATGTCGTTTTGATAAGACCCATATTTAATCTAAATATAAAACACTATAAAATAAAAATAGCATACAAAATTTCAAGGAAATATTTTTAATCTAAATATACAAATATTTAATTTAAATACGAAAACGATTTATTTTTAATATGAAGTATGTATCAAA
This sequence comes from Drosophila miranda, assembly GCF_003369915.1. Classification (NCBI taxonomy): domain Eukaryota; kingdom Metazoa; phylum Arthropoda; class Insecta; order Diptera; family Drosophilidae; genus Drosophila; species Drosophila miranda. The sequence continues at coordinate 30,512,943 of NC_046674.1, forward strand.
ATTTAAGTGAAAACTTTTGCTTTTTATAATTTCCACACTCGGTGCAAATCTATTGGAGTGTAAATATTAAAATTTCAGGGCTGTACATGTTCTCTATAGACTCTATAGACTCTCTACGAGGAGAAATAGATGTGAGGGAAATAAAAATGCAAAAAACCATTTGGAATTGTGGCCATTCGTTCTGTGAATATAATGAGGCAACGGCAGCAAAAGCATTGGCAATGGCAATGGCAACGGCAACGGGGCGTACGATGAGGGGATAAGGGGCAGTGCGGCATCGATGCCGGGGCGTAATTAAAAATTTCTTATCTGCGAGTATTTCCATTTTCAATTGTTAATTGTTGTGGCTCTGGGGTTCTACTAATACTATGCGTATGTACAGACAGGTAATGTATCTATATCTACATAAATTTATGTGTGTACGAGTAAACACATGGCCATATACACAGGGCCGCACTGTACAAAGGAATCCCCTTAAACAGGAGTGAAATGTAAGATCTGTAAAGAGACGGATCTGAGATCTTTAGAGTCTCTTTAATGACTAGTACTCTTGGCTTTTATATCATACTTATAATGAATTAACTGATATTAAAACACTGATATAATTCAAGTTTAATCGCATACTCGATGATAAGATAGATTGCCTGAGAGATACATATCATTCCTTAATATTATATGTATGTATTTTTATGTGGCCGAAAAAAGTGAACTTTGAATGACAGGAAAAGGGGGAATATAGATTAGAAAAGATTACCTAAGGTTAGGCAATAGAAAGTACGTTTAAAAGAACATAAGATAAGCGTAGGAGAACGAGACGGTTACCATAGATTGCGTTATCCCTGGTTAGGGTCTGTGTATCTGCTGTATTTTTCCTTTCAAAGTTTGGAAAAAGCTGCACAGGATTATTCCAATTCTGTTTAATAAAGCTGTCGTTTTCGGAAGTTTGGTTGCATTCGAATGAGGGAGAAAACTAAAATCATTCAATGTGGAAATCCAAATCATAGTGTTTGTCAAAGTTGCAGCCCACCCTCGCACACACGGAAGATCCTGTTAATTACAGCCTTGGGTTTTTCACTTTCCATTTCCTGGCGGAAGCAGCATTAGCAGCAACAAAACCGCAGGCCGCAGAAAATTTCGAGAGGCAGAGGCACGACCTGCACAGGAGCTGACAGTGCTACTTGGACTTGTGTTTGTGTATGTTTTTTTTATATTCATTTATTTATCTCTGTGATATACTTAAGAACTACTATTAACTATACAGGAGTACTTAGGGGACTGCATTACTGGCGAAAAGCATTGCTTCGCAAGCGCGTTGACATCTGTTCCCTTTTTCCTTTCAACCCAGCATGCTATCCGTGGGATGAGGGTGTGGGTCCATCGCCCTTTGGGTTAGTTGTCCCACCAGGTCTGCAATCAGTGATTGCTGCTCCTTCTGGCGGCGTCCCTATAACTCGGCTTTGGTGCGTACTTGCGTAACACTATCCTGCGTGGCGTCGTGAATCTCCTTCCTTTCCCTTATCTGCTGCCCAAGGGGACCTAGTCCGGCGATGACCAGCGCTGTTTCGTCCGAGATGGTTCGGAACGAGCACGCGATCCTGAGGGCGCATAATCTGCATGTTGAATTCATGTAGCCCTTCGCATGTAGCTCTTCACCTTCGCGTCTTTAGCCCACACTGGCGCCGCGTAGACTATCTGTGACGTCACGACGCTCGTCAGCAGCTTCCTCGTTGCCTTTTTCGGCCTCTAGTGTTTAGAAGCGGACTTGCTGTGGACCGACTCCAGGTGCTCTTTGAAGGACAGGCGGGTGTCCATGAGGACTAGGTACTTGATTGACCTCTGCGATTGGATCGTGGTCCCCACAACCAGCACTCTGCCGGTTTCGACCACTTTCCTACTTAATAATAGGAACTCCTCCGTTTTATGAGCCACTCGGACACTCTCCACTCAAAATAAGTATTGGGGTATATTAGATTTGTGGTAAAAGTGGATGTGTGTAACGTCCAGAAGGAATCGTTTCCGACCCCATAAAGTATATATATTCTTGATTAGCATCAATAGCCGAGTCGATTGAGCCCTGTCTGTCTGTCCGTCTGTCCGTCCGTCCGTCCGTCCGTCCGTCCGTCCGTCCGTCCGTCCGTCCGTCCGTCCGTCCGTCCGTCTGTCCGTCTGTCCGTCCTCTTCAGCGCCTAGTGCTCAAAGACTATAAGAGCTAGAGCAACGATGTTTTGGATCCAGACTTCTGTGATATGTCACTGCTACAAAAATATTTCAAAACTTCGCCCCGCCCACTTCCGCCCCCACAAAGGACGAAAATCTGAGGCATCCACATTTTTAAAGATACGATAAAACCAAAAACGCAGAATCGTAGAGGATGACTATATGTTCTAGAATGTAAGATCTCAACCAGATCGTATAATTATTATAGCCAGAATCAAGAAAACAATTTCATTTTTTCTCGCTCTGTCTCTCTCTAACACACAGGTTTCATGGTCGGTTTTGCCAATTGCAAAATATGAGTTCAAGGATCTCAGAACCCATAAGAGCTAGAGCAACCAAATTTGGTATCCACACTCCTGTGATTTCGGACCTTGACCGTTTTGTGTCAAAATTTCGCCACACCCCCTTCCGCCCCCGCAAAGGACGAAAATCTGGGGCATCCACAAATCTCAGAGACTATTAACGCTAGAGTAACCAAATTTGGTATCCGCACTTCTGTTAGATCTCACTATAAAACGTATATCTCAGAATTTCGCCCCACCCCTTTCCGCCCCCACAAAAGACGAAAATCTGTTGCATCCACAATATTGCACATTCGAGAAAACTAAAAACGCAGAATCATAGATAACGACCATATCTATCAGATTGCTGAATCTGGATCAGATCAGATAATTTTTATAGCCAAAAGCAAGAAATCAATTTGCAGTGGCTACGCAGCGCCCGACGTCACGCTCAGACTGATATTCTGTCTCTCTCGCACGCACTCTTTGTCGTGTCGTTTAATATTAGCGGCGTCTGCCGGAGGAGAGCCATACTGACTAAGTATCGGGTATAAATGTAGAGTTGCGGTGTCCGCAGCAACTCACAACGTTCCCCCTCGTTTTTTCTATCTTTTGATCAATAGCAGTCGTACTCCGATTTCTATTTCATTTGCTTTTGCTAAATTAATGCCAAGGCACTTGGCCCGGGCATCAAGTCGCCTATTTTAAAGCCTCGGCTCACCCTTCGGGCTCTACTGCGGCGCTGCTCCACACACCGCTTCCATTTGCGGGATGCGGCACGCGACTTGCGACTCGCGACTATGCCCCTGCGTCTGAACAAAAAAAAAGCAGGAAAAATAAAAACAAAAGCAGACAAGAATTCGGCTAAAATGCCAGTCATGTAGCGACGGAACGTTTATTTATTTAATTTATTCCGGTTTCTGTTTCACTTCTCTTCTCCTCTTCGTTGACAAAACATTGCCCGAAATGATTAAGCCGCCGTAAAGGTGTTAGACCTCCCCCCCTGCCCCTTTATGGAGCGCTAATTGGTTGTTAAATCGCTTATAGTTAAATATTCGATGCCGATATTCGATCATGGCCGTAGGAGATCTCCATCTTCTTGTGGAAAATGGAAATGCCAAACATTAGTGTCCACAAATTAAGTTATAATTCGCTGGCACTCGATTAAATAGTTTAGAAATGGTAATTGAATGCCTAACGACAGATCCTTGGAATGCGATCACAAATCTAGTAGAGTTCCTTTCTGTATATTCTACTAGTTTTCTACAGTTCTGATTGTCGGCTGCTCCCAGGCAAATAACAAAAACAAAAAAAAAAGCACAACACACAGAGCCATCTATCTCAATCCCAATGATTCGTGACACTTAGCAAATATTTGCACCCTCATTTGCTATTCCCTGTAGGGGTACCGGTACCAATGCATTGGTGATATACAAATGTATATCGTAATCGCATTTTCTATGCAAGTACATTCCAAGAATGAACGGAAACATAAATCGACTCCAGCATTTAAGAGGAAGTTCTCGTTTCACATGTAATTCTTTAATATATGAAACCAAAAACATCAAATGGAAAAATTATTCCAGGGACATAATGACATGTGTATAAATTCGGGCGTGAAATTGGTGCCCTGAATCACTTTACAAACAATTTGTGTAGAGATCTTGGTAATTCGTTGATCGTATAATCAGAACTTCTTTATTGTCTTCTTGGGAAACATAATTTATATATATCCATACTGATATTATAAACTAGAGATATCCCAAGATAAGTGACACTTAAGCAGAGATAACTTGAAGTTAACTTGCTGCCACACTGGTTGTACGAGTACGACGCAGATCTATTTATTATAGACTCAAATGATATCTGGCTCAAATTTGATTCGCAAATACTAGACCAAGTTCTGTTTTTGTTGTTTGATAAAACGATAGCTGCTCCGTTAGCTCTCTTTTTCTCTTACTCTCTCTTATCGGGCTTTGGGAGGTCTATGACATTTGGTGGGCTCTGTTAGAGCCGGGGAGAAGCCGCGAATGGTGGAAAGGGGACAAAAGTCTAAATTTAGAAAAAACTTTTGACAGTCCATCGAAGCGTTACGTTGATAATATTCGTACGATGTGTATAACTCTTTTTTCTCTATTTTTTTTCTGGGCCGTAAGCTCCCTTGTGTGGGCCACTTTCCGACGGTTTGAGCCACCTTCGGGGGAAACAATGTAGGGCCAAGAAGTTCCTTTTGCTGAATATGTGCTTATATTCCTCTCTATGTATATAGTTTCACTCTCTGTCTCTCTTACTCTCTCTATCACACACTTTGCAGCACGTGCAAATTGCACTTTCACTATTCTCTTCCTCTCTCTCTCTCTTTTGAATGATCTTTCACCAGAGTCGAGACTTGTTTGTCGCATTCGCATACGCAGCAGAAGGCGTTCCGAGTAAAGTCCAGCGAATGATGCCAAAGTTCATCCGTGATATCGTGGCTTGTTCTACCAATAAATAAATGAGCTAATACAAAAATTACATAATTACTTGGGACACTAGGTTACTCTGATCACACTAAAACGGGAAACTAGAAAAGGACGATTGCAGCGATATTCTTGGCTTTACTAGAACCTACGTACAGCAAAGGATCATGTGCTCATGGTTGAAACTGAGGTTGAGCGATCGAATAGGATGTTCTTACTGGAAGATCAAACATTCTGATGACAGGAAAACAAAAACGGTGGATGTTACTGGATCAGTGAGCAGAATAACCAGAAGCAGTAATTCTCTAGATGGTCTTCCTTAATGGTGTAACAGACCTTTTCATGAACTCCATTTATTCAATGATCTTCAGGCACGTGAAATCTTATGCTAATCCAAGGTCATGATTGAACGACACTTTTGATCATAACTTAGTGATTGTGTTGTGTTTTCCTCATCGATCATCCAGCGATCTCTTATGGAAGCAGGGAGGACTTAATGTGACTGACTGGCTTAGTATTTCAAGAACATAAGTTCTCTTAAGTTTCCCCACTACATCGTCCTCTCCCACTCCCACTCCCCCTCCCTCTCACTCTCTCTCTCTCTTTCGCTCCCGCTCTCTCTCTCGCTCTATCTGTCTCTCTTAGATTATACTACATTGGAATCGTAGCTGTTTTGAGGGCTTATCAATATTGTACGGTTTTCTTGGATTCTTATTGTGGTGCTGTATGTGTGTGTCTCTGTGTTATTTTTCATTACGTAGTACTGATACGGATACGGAGGCCGACCGAAGGCAGTAATCACAAGAGTCACAGCCGCCGCACACCACCACACAAACCACTGCTACAATTCCATTTCCATCCCATCCAGAATTCCAGAAATTCATGACAAATATTTGAGACTGTGTGCTTGGGCTGTGTGTACAAATTAATTCATTTTCATTTTATATAAACTGTGTTTTAACCGGAGAGGAGGCTGCCTGCTGCTGCTCCTACTGCACTAGAAAGAGAGAGAGAGAGAGAGAGAGAGAGAGACACTTTAGCGGCAGCATGCAGAGCTCACACAAAAATAGCAACAGACCGACGAACCGGTTGTAAAACTCGTGTGTGTGGGGGCAAAAGGAAAATAAATATATGTACGTATAGCAACCGAAAACTATGCGGCAACAGGTCCACATCCACATCCAAGTCCACTTCCACACCACAATATTGAGCTGCTGAAAAACAAAATAAAAAGTGGTTTGCTCCAGTCCCCCAACTTGGCCGATGCCCGGTTCGGTCTCCCTGCCTTCCGCCTGCTTACCGCCTGCCCCGCTTAAGGTCGTCTGTAGAACGGAACCCAGAGACAACAACCGACTGGAGCTGTGACTGTGTGAGGTGATATCAGAAACAGCAACATCACACACAACCGGCACAACAGCTTCAGGCACTGCGTTATTCCAAGGCAAATCTTGATCATCATCGAGACGAGCCTGACTTATGCCATGCAGCGTCATCATCATCATAATCATCGATGACGCCGGACCAACCAAGAATGCGCAAACCTTTCAGCTCCGTCTCCATTTCGAGAGCCAGAGTCCGAGCAAGAGTCCGAGCCGGAGAGCCTCCGGAGCTCTGCAATGCAAAAACGAGTTTCTCCCATTTTCGCTCGAATATATGAGCGCATCGCAATGCGCTCAAGTTCACGTTCCCTCTTCTTGGAGCGAAGAGGAGGACCAGACCAGTCCATGGTATGTGGACTGCATACTGCCAGCCACATATGTGCATCTGTGCACACACAGGTTAATGCCAGTCAATTATAGTACGAGAGAGTACGAGTAGCAATCAGGTTTTCGATTTTTGCATTCGGATTCCTAGGAGGATTTTCATTTTCAAAGATCGTTTCGCTGCAACCAAAGAAATACATAATCTTGAACAATGAATGCTTATCCAAAAGTTGTATCTGAATCTTTTAAAAAAAGGATTATTATTATTTGTTCCCATCGAATAAATAGAAAAGCTTTAAGAACATCTCATGTTCGTTGTGAAAGCAGTCTTTTAGCTAGAAACATTTCTTTAGATCGTTTTAAAAATGGTAACCTGAATTTGCATCTAATAAGGAAACCATAACATCAAAACAACGATCGTTTGAAAAATAACAAATTTTTCTATTTAATTAAGAGAAATATGAGACACATTTTCTAGTTTCCAGAAATCAATCAACCCTCTAAGATATCCTAATTTAATCGGCAATCTTTTGGTTCCATAGCTCCTTCTCTTTTATCCAGGAAATATCTCCGGCCAATTTTTAAGCATACTAGTACTCGTAGTATTCCGAATAATATTTCAAAAAAGATTAAAAACTTGAGTGTTTCCACTGTTTATATGGGCGTACAGTTTTTAAAATTTACAAAAAAATAATAAAAAAAAAATCAAAAAAAAAAACAAAACAAATATTGAAGGGAAAGGTATCTACGAAAGCGAAAACTCAACGAATCGGTTGGATCCACAAAATAAAACACAAAAATATATCGTTATTAGTACTTATTACTAAGTAATATTTTTAAGAAAAGTACTCTTTTGTTGGTTTTTAGTTTTTAGCTGTTGCTTATTGCCTTTTCTTTTGTTTGTTTTCCTTTGCTTTTGCTTTGTTCGGGCAAATACAAACAGAACATGCATTTTTATTTACCATTTATGTATGTACCAGATATGTATATATGTATATATATATATAAAGTACATACACAGGTGTGTGGGGGTAAGGGTATCAAATTATTAAGGTGGAAAAGCCCTGTCTATCTATCGAAGAGCTTTCTAATGGTTTAAGGGATTGTGGGAGGTGCCTCATGGTTCCAGGGTTCATCGAGGTAAAAGAACCTAGAATGGGATTCCATTTTCGTAGCCATTGATTCGAGTTTTAAGAACTTGTTTTTCTTTTTATTGATTGAAGTACCTTTGAATGCCCATCGGAACCTATTAGACCCTGACTTAAATATGATTCTATTAGTTCACACATCAAATCTTTAAGAACAATTAACTCACAGGCTTACGATCTAAAAAACAATTAGGCAATCAATCATCATGTCAGCAAAGAATCTACAATAATAATCAATAAATCAATGATTTTTTATGAATCAAACCAATCTCTAACCCAAAAGATATGTATGGTTTTAAAGTCCGTTATTCATGTACTCTTTAATAAAACGTTAAGATTGTATTCCATAAATAGGATTCTGTGAATCTACTCATCTATAGATATCAATCGAAGAGCGAAGGTCCAGCATTTCAATTGTATCTTTAAAGCAACCCGTTCTCCCGTTTTATGAGGTATCCGACGCATATTCATTTTATCATTCAGATAGATAGTATATATTTGTTTTCGTATCTCTGCCGCCAGTTATCCGACCGCAACAACAACTACAAACAGCTACAACGGCATCAAGTGGCTATTAAAAACATAATTTATCAACAATTTACATGCCAAGTCCAAGGCGTTTGGTAAGCGTAATTAAAAAATTGCAAAGATCGACAACAAAGTAGATCGCAGTGGACTGCCTGCCTGATGCTCGCCTGATGCATGGATAGATGGTAGCAGCCTCATGAATACGCAGAAGAAAACCAAGACTGCCTCAAGAAAAAGAAAATTACTGTGATAGTTTTTTCAATCATAAGTTAAACTCGCAACCTCGCTGCAAAAAGAGTGTGCCAGAGGGCGAGATTTCAATTGAAAATTGCCCACCCAAAAGACAGTGATATGAGTCCCCAAGAGATCCTCAAAT